>NC_137765.1:0-697101 GCF_963264785.1 Psittacula echo
GCGATGGGTCTCTATGGGTCAGTATGGGTGGCTATGGGGTGCGATGGGTCTCTATGGGTCAGTATGGGTGGCTATGGGGTGCGATGGGTAACTTTGGGTCAGTATGGGTGGCTATGGGGTGCGATGGGTCTCTATGGGTCAGTATGGGTGGCTATGGGGTGCGATGGGTCTCTATGGGTCAGTATGGGTGGCTATGGGGTGCGATGGGTCTCTATGGGTCAGTATGGGTGGCTATGGGGTGCTATGGGTCTCTATGGGTCAGTATGGGTGGCTATGGGGTGCTATGGGTCACTTTGGGTCAGTATGGGTGGCTATGGGGTGCGATGGGTCTCTATGGGTCAGTATGGGTGGCTATGGGGTGCTATGGGTCACTATGGGTCAGTATGGGTGGCTATGGGGTGCTATGGGTCTCTATGGGTCAGTATGGGTGGCTATGGGGTGCGATGGGTCTCTATGGGTCAGTATGGGTGGCTATGGGGTGCTGTGGGTCAGTATGGGTGGCTATGGATCGCTATGGATCTCTATGGGTCCCTATAGGTCACCATTGGTCCCTATGGATCGCTGTGGATCTCTGTGGGTCCCTATAGGTCACCATTGGTCCCTATGGATCGCTGTGGATCTCTATGGGTCCCTATAGGTCACCATTGGTCCCTATGGATCGCTATGGATCTCTATGGGTCCCTATAGGTCACCATTGGTCCCTATGGATCGCTATGGATCTCTATGGGTCCCTATAGGTCACCATTGGTCCCTATGGATCGCTATGGATCTCTATGGGTCCCTATAGGTCACCATTGGTCCCTATGGATCGCTATGGATCTCTATGGGTCCCTATAGGTCACCACTGGTCCCTATGGATCTCTATGGATCTCTATGGGTCCCTATAGGTCACCATTGGTCCCTATGGATCGCTATGGATCTCTATGGGTCCCTATAGGTCACCACTGGTCCCTATGGATCTCTATGGATCTCTATGGGTCCCTATAGGTCACCACTGGTCCCTATGGATCTCTATGGATCTCTATGGGTCCCTATAGGTCACCATTGGTCCCTATGGATCGCTATGGATCTCTATGGGTCCCTATAGGTCACCATTGGTCCCTATGGATCGCTATGGATCTCTATGGGTCCCTATAGGTCACCACTGGTCCCTATGGATCTCTATGGATCTCTATGGGTCCCTATAGGTCACCATTGGTCCCTATGGATCGCTATGGATCTCTATGGGTCCCTATAGGTCACCACTGGTCCCTATGGATCTCTATGGATCTCTATGGGTCCCTATAGGTCACCATTGGTCCCTATGGATCCCTCTTGGTCCCTATGGGTCCCCATGGACCCCGATGGGTCCCGCAGCTCCCCGTTGGCCGCGTCCCCGCCCCTCCCCCCCCCCATCGCCGCTTTTTCTCCATTCTCGTTTTATGCCAAAAAGAAATTTTGCACAGAAATTCCCCTCCCCCCCCCAAGGACGCGGGGGGGGGAGGGGCGGGGCCGCGGGGGGGAGGGGCGCAACCGGATGGGGGAGGGGCGGGGGCGGGTGGGGGAGGGGTGGAACCGGAAGGGGGAGGGGCGGTGCCGGGTGGGGGAGGGGTGGAACCGGAAGGGGGAGGGGCGGGGGCGGGTGGGGGAGGGGTGGAACCGGATGGGAGAGGGGCGGTGCCGGGTGGGGGAGGGGCGGAACCGGATGGGGGAGGGGCGGTGCCGGGTGGGGGAGGGGCGGAACCGGATGGGGGAGGGGCGGGGGCGGGTGGGGGAGGGGCGGAACCGGATGGGGGAGGGGCGGGGCCGGGTGGGGGCGGGGCCGTTTCAGATGAGCCGCTCCTCCGGGGGGAGGCGCAGGGGCGCGGGGGGGGGGGGCGGGGCTCGGGCCCCCCCCGCCTGCTCCTCGCGGCTGGGCCGGTACGAGCCCTCCGAGCGGCGCCGCTCGCGCAGGCGCAGTCCCAGCGCCAGCAACAGCGCCCCCAGCGCCAGCGCCGCCAGCGCCGCCGGCAGCGCCGCGCCCAGCACCACGGAGAGCGGCGGCCCCGGCTGCGGGGGGGGGAACGGCGTCAGCCAATGGGAGCGGCCCAAGGAGCAGCCCCAGCCAATGGGAGCGGCCCAAGGAGCAGCCCCAGCCAATGGGAGCGGCCCAAGGAGCAGCCCCAGCCAATGGGAGCGGCCCAAGGAGCAGCCCCAGCCAATGGGAGCGGCCCAAGGAGCAGCCCCAGCCAATGGGAGCGGCCCAAGGAGCAGCCCCAGCCAATGGGAGCGGCCCAAGGAGCAGCCCCAGCCAATGGGAGCGGCCCAAGGAGCAGCCCCAGCCAATGGGAGCGGCCCAAGGAGCAGCCCCAGCCAATGGGAGCGGCCCAAGGAGCAGCCCCAGCCAATGGGAGCGGCCCAAGGAGCAGCCCCAGCCAATGGGAGCGGCCCAAGGAGCAGCCCCAGCCAATGGGAGCGGCCCAAGGAGCAGCCCCAGCCAATGGGAGCGGCCCAAGGAGCAGCCCCAGCCAATGGGAGCGGCCCAAGGAGCAGCCCCAGCCAATGGGAGCGGCCCAAGGAGCAGCCCCAGCCAATGGGAGCGGCCCAAGGACCAACCTCAGCCAATGGGAGCGGCCCGGACCCCCCCCCATGGGGCCAACCAAAGACAGCCGGGACCCACCCGTAGCCAATGGGGACACCTGGGAACCCCCACCCCCCTCCGCAGCCAATGGGGAGCCCCCAAAGCTCCTTTGGGCCCCCGCACTCACAGCAGAGCCCCCCCCGTCGCTGGCCTCGGTGCTGTTCACAGGGCTCGGAGTGGAAGAGGCTGGGATGGAGGGGGGGGGCGATGGGGTGGGGGGGCCTGGACCCCATTGAGACCCCCATAACCCCCATTGGGACCCCCATAACCCCCATTGAGACCCCCATAACCCCCATTGGGACCCCATAACCCCCATTGGGACCCCCATAACCCTCATTGATACCCCATAACCCCCATTGAGACCCCATAACCCCCATTGGGACCCCCATAACCCCCATTGAGACCCCCATAACCCCCATTGGGACCCCATAACCCCCATTGAGACCCCCATAACCCCCACTGGGACCCCCATAACCCCCATTGGGACCCCCATAACCCCCATTGGGACCCCATAACCCCCATTGAGACCCCCATAACCCCCATTGGGACCCCCATAACCCCCATTGAGACCCCCATAACCCCCATTGGGACCCCATAACCCCCATTGGGACCCCCATAACCTCCATTGAGACCCCCATAACCCCCATTGAGACCCCCATAACCCCCATTGGGACCCCCATAACCCCCATTGAGACCCCCATAACCCCCATTGGGACCCCATAACCCCCATTGAGACCCCCATAACCCCCATTGGGACCCCCATAACCCCCATTGGGACCCCCATAACCCCCATTGAGACCCCATAACCCCCATTGGGACCCCCATAACCCTCATTGAGACCCCATAACCCCCATTGGGACCCCATAACCCCCATTGAGACCCCCATAACCCCCATTGGGACCCCTATAACCCCCATTGAGACCCCCATAACCCCCATTGGGACCCCATAACCCCCATTGGGACCCCATAACCTCCATTGAGACCCCCATAACCCCCATTGAGACCCCCATAACCCCCATTGGGACCCCATAACCCCCATTGAGACCCCATAACCCCCATTGGGACCCCCATAACCCCCATTGAGACCCCCATTACCCCCATTGGGACACCATAACCCCCATTGAGACCCCATAACCCCCATTGAGACCCCCATAACCCCCATTGAGACCCCCATTACCCCCATTGGGACACCATAACCCCCATTGAGACCCCATAACCCCCATTGGGACCCCATAACCCCCATTGAGACCCCATAACCCCCATTGAGACCCCCATAACACCCATTGGGACCCCCATAACCCCCATTGAGACCCCATAACCCCTATTGAGACCCCATAACCCCCATTGAGACCCCCATAACCCCCATTGGGACCCCCATAACCCCCATTGGGACCCCATAACCCCCATTGAGACCCCATAACCCCCATTGAGACCCCCATAACCCCCATTGGGACCCCCATAACCCCCATTGAGACCCCATAACCCCCATTGAGACCCCCATAACCCCCATTGGGACCCCCATAACCCCCATTGAGACCCCATAACCCCCATTGAGACCCCATAACCCCCATTGGCACCCCATAACCCCCATTGAGACCCCATAACCCCCATTGGGACCCCATAACCCCTATTGAGACCCCCATAACCCCCATTGGGACCCCCATAACCCCCATTGAGACCCCCATAACCCCCATTGAGACCCCATAACCCCCATTGGGACCCCATAACCCCTATTGAGACCCCATAACCCCCATTGAGACCCCATAACCCCCACTGAGATCCCATTACCCCCATTGGGACCCCATAACCCCCATTGAGACCCCATAACCCCCATTGAGACCCCATAACCCCCATTGGGACCCCCATAACCCCCATTGGGACCCCATAACCCCCATTGCGACCCCCATAACCCCCATTGAGACCCCATAACCCCCATTGGGACCCCATAACCCCCATTGAGACCCCATAACCCCCATTGCGACCCCCATAACCCCCATTGCGACCCCCATAACCCCCATTGGGACCCCATAACCCCCATTGAGACCCCATAACCCCCATTGCGACCCCCATAACCCCCATTGAGACCCCATAACCCCCATTGGGACCCCATAACCCCCATTGAGACCCCATAACCCCCATTGCGACCCCCATAACCCCCATTGCGACCCCCATAACCCCCATTGGGACCCCATAACCCCCATTGAGACCCCATAACCCCCATTGCAACCCCCATAACCCCCATTGAGACCCCATAACCCCCATTGGGACCCCATAACCCCCATTGGGACCCCCATAACCTCCATTGAGACCCCCATAACCCCCATTGAGACCCCCATAACCCCCATTGAGACCCCATAACCCCCATTGGGACACCCATAACCCCCATTGCGACCCCCATAACCCCCATTGAGACCCCCATAACCCCCATTGAGACCCCATAACCCCCATTGAGACCCCCATAACCCCCATTGGGACCCCATAACCCCCATTGGGACCCCCATAACCCTCATTGAGACCCCATAACCCCCATTGAGACCCCCATAACCCCCATTGGGACCCCATAACCCCCATTGGGACCCCATAACCCCCATTGAGACCCCCATAACCCCCATTGGGACCCCATAACCCCCATTGGGACCCCCATAACCCTCATTGAGACCCCATAACCCCCATTGAGGCCCCCATAACCCCCATTGGGACCCCATAACCCCCATTGAGGCCCCCATAACCCCCATTGGGACCCCATAACCCCCATTGGGACCCCCATAACCCCCATTGGGACCCCATAACCCCCATTGCGACCCCCATAACCCCCATTGCGACCCCCATAACCCCCATTGGGACCCCATAACCCCCATTGAGACCCCGTAACCCCCATTGGGACCCCCATAACCCCCATTGGGACCCCCATAACCCCCATTGAGACCCCATAACCCCCATTGGGACCCCATAACCCCCATTGAGACCCCATAACCCCCATTGGGACCCCATAACCCCCATTGGGACCCCCATAACCCCCATTGGGACCCCATAACCCCCATTGAGACCCCATAACCCCCATTGAGACCCCCATAACCCCCATTGGGACCCCATAACCCCCATTGGGACCCCATAACCCCCATTGGGACCCCATTACCCCCCCCAGCACCTACCCTTGGTCAGGGCCAGGCAGGGCAGAACAAAGGCGAGGGCCAGGGGGGGGGCACCCCCCATTGTAGGTGGCGATGGGGGCGCCCCGGCTCCTGCCTGCGGGGGCCCCCCCCATAGCTCAACATGGGCCCGCCCGGCACCCCCAGAGCCCATAATGGGGCCCCCAGAACCCCGATGGGACCCACAGGGACCCCTGGACCCCCATAACCCATTATAGAACCCACCCCAAACCCCTCGGACACCCCCCAAACCCTCATAGATCCCCTTGAAACCCCACAGAACCCCCCAAAACCCCATAGAACCCCTTGAAACCCCACAGAACCCCCCCAAACCCCCATAGATCCCCTTGAAACCCCATAGAACCCCCCCAAAACCCCATAGAACCCCTTTAAACCCCATAGAACCCCCCCAAAACCCCATAGAACCCCTTGAAACCCCACAGAACCCCCCCAAACCCCCATAGAACCCCTTTAAACCCCACAGAACCCCCCCAAAACCCCATAGAACCCCTTGAAACCCCATAGAACCCCCCCAAACCCCCATAGAACCCCTTTAAACCCCATAGAACCCCCCCAAAACCCCATAGAACCCCTTGAAACCCCACAGAACCCCCCCAAACCCCCATAGAACCCCTTTAAACCCCACAGAACCCCCCCAAAACCCCATAGAACCCCTTGAAACCCCACAGAACCCCCCCAAACCCCCATAGAACCCCTTTAAACCCCACAGAACCCCCCCAAACCCCCATAGAACCCCTTTATACCCCACAGAACCCCCCCAAACCCCCACAGAACCCCTTTAAACCCCACAGAACCCCCCAAACCCCCATAGAACCCCGTTAAACCCCATAGAACCCCCCCAAACCCCCACAGAACCCCTTGAAACCCCACAGAACCCCCCCAAACCCCCATAGAACCCCTTTAAACCCCACAGAACCCCCCAAACCCCCATAGAACCCCTTTATACCCCATAGAACCCCCCCAAACCCCCACAGAACCCCTTGAAACCCCACAGAACCCCCCCAAACCCCCATAGAACCCCTTTAAACCCCACAGAACCCCCCCAAACCCCCATAGAACCCCTTGAAACCCCACAGAACCCCCCCAAACCCCCATAGAACCCCTTGAAACCCCATAGAACCCCCCCAAAACCCCATAGAACCCCTTTAAACCCCACAGAACCCCCCCAAACCCCCATAGAACCCCTTTAAACCCCATAGAACCCCCCCAAAACCCCATAGAACCCCTTGAAACCCCATAGAACCCCCCCAAACCCCCATAGAACCCCTTGAAACCCCATAGAACCCCCCCAAAACCCCATAGAACCCCTTTAAACCCCACAGAACCCCCCCAAACCCCCATAGAACCCCTTTATACCCCACAGAACCCCCCCAAACCCCCATAGAACCCCTTTAAACCCCACAGAACCCCCCCAAACCCCCATAGAACCCCTTGAAACCCCACAGAACCCCCCCAAACCCCCATAGAACCCCTTTAAACCCCACAGAACCCCCCCAAACCCCCATAGAACCCCTTTAAACCCCATAGAACCCCCCCAAACCCCCACAGAACCCCTTTAAACCCCACAGAACCCCCCCAAACCCCCATAGAACCCCTTTAAACCCCACAGAACCCCCCCAAACCCCCATAGAACCCCTTTAAACCCCATAGAACCCCCCCAAAACCCCATAGAACCCCTTTAAACCCCACAGAACCCCCCCAAACCCCCATAGAACCCCTTTAAACCCCATAAAACCCCCACAAAACCCCATAGAACCCCTTTAAACCCCACAGAACCCCCCCAAACCCCCATAGAACCCCTTTAAACCCCACAGAACCCCCCCAAACCCCCATAGAACCCCTTTAAACCCCATAGAACCCCCCCAAAACCCCATTGCCCCCCCCCCCACCCGCAGTGACCCCCTCATGACCCCTCCGGGCCCCCCCCCCCCCCCCCCCTTCGCCCCTCACCGCCGCGTTCGGCTCCGCTCGGCTCCGTCCGGCGCGCCCAGCCCTGCCCCTCGCACCACGTGACCCCCAGGCCACGCCCCCCGCCGGCCCTACCTGGCGGCGGAGGCCACGCCCCCACCTGAGGAGGGGCGGGGCTTAGGAAGGGGGCGGGGCTTTTGCGCCGTGCACCTGCACAAGCCACGCCCCCGCCGCAGCCGCTCTTCGCGCATGCGCAGTGCGGCGGCCGCGCCAACGCAGGGTCCTAGCGCGCACCGGCCCGAATGAGGGGGACCCCGTGGCCGGAACCATTTAAAGGGGGGGGGGGGGGGGGGCCCTATAGGGGTCCTTTGGGTTCCTATGGGGGGGGTCCGTATCGAAGGGGTCCAATTGGGGGGGGCCCCTATGGGGGGTTTCTATGGGAGGGTCCAATTGGGGGGGGTCCCTATGGGGGGTTTCTATGGGAGGGTCCAATTGGGGGGGGTCCCTATGGGGGGTTTCTATGGGAGGGTCCAATTGGGGCGGTTCCATTTAGGGGGGGTCCCTATGGGGGGGTTCTAAGGCGGGAATCCCTATAGGGGAGTCCCTATGGGGGGTCCCTATGGGGGGTTCCTATGGGGGGTTCCCTATGGAAGGGTCCAATAAGGTCCCTATAGGGGAGTCCCTATAGCGGGTCCCTATGGGGGGTCCCTATGGGGGGTCCCTATGGGGGGTTCCCTATGGAAGGGTCCAATAAGGTCCCTATAGGGGGGGATGCGCTTTGGGGGGGTCTCTTTTGCCCCCCCCCCCCTTTGCCGCAGTGGGGGGGGCCCAGAAGGGGGCGGGGCTCTCCAGGAGGACGGCGGCCAATCAGGAGCCGCCGCGGCCCCGCGGCCCCCGCGCGATCGCGAGGTCTCTGTCGCGACAGCGGCAGCGGCGCGCGCCATGGCCGCGGTGTCCGGTTACTTCTTCCTGGAGGTAACGGGGGGGAGGGGATCCATGGGGTGCCCCATAGGGATGTGATGGGGATCCATGGGGTACCCATAGGGATGTGATGGGGATCTATGGGGTGCCCCATAGGGATGCGATGGGGATCTATGGGGTGCCCCATAGGGATGCGATGGGGATCTATGGGGTGCCCCATAAGGATGTGATGGGGATCTATGGGGTGCCCCATAGGGATGTGATGGGATCCATGGGGTGCCCTATAGGGAGGCGATGGGGATCTATGGGGTGCCCATAGGGATGTGATGGGGATCTATGGGGTGCCCTATAGGGATGTGATGGGGGTCTATGGGGTGCCCCATAGGGATGCGATGGGGATCTATGGGGTGCCCATAGGGATGTCATGGGGGTCTATGGGGTGCCCATAGGGATGTGATGGGGATCTATGGGGTGCCCTATAGGGATGCGATGGGGGTCTATGGGGTGCCCCATAGGGATGCGACGGGGATCTATGGGGTGCCCCATAGGGATGCGATGGGGATCTATGGGGTGCCCCATAGGGATGCGATGGGGATCTATGGGGTGCCCATAGGGATGTGATGGGATCCATGGGGTGCCCCATAGGGATGCGATGGGGATCCATGGGGTGCCCCATAGGGATGCGATGGGGATCTATGGGGTGCCCCATAGGGATGCGATGGGGATCTATGGGGTGCCCTATAGGGATGCGATGGGATCCATGGGGTACCCATAGGGATGCGATGGGGATCTATGGGGTGCCCCATAGGGATGCGATGGGGATCTATGGGGTGCCCCATAGGGATGCGATGCAGATCTATGGGGTGCCCCATAGGGATGCGATGCGGATCTATGGGGTGCCCCATAGGGATGCGATGGGGATCTATGGGGTGCCCCATAGGGATGCGATGGGGATCTATGGGGTGCCCCATAGGGATGCGATGGGGATCTATGGGGTGCCCCATAGGGATGCGATGGGGATCTATGGGGTACCCATAGGGATGCGATGGGGATCTATGGGGTGCCCCATAGGGATGCGATGGGGATCTATGGGGTGCCCCATAGGGATGCGATGGGGATCTATGGGGTGCCCCATAGGGATGCGATGGGGATCTATGGGGTGCCCCATAGGGATGCGATGGGGATCTATGGGGTGCCCCATAGGGATGCGATGGGGATCTATGGGGTGCCCCATAGGGATGCGACGGGGATCTATGGGGTACCCATAGGGATGCGACGGGGATCTATGGGGTGCCCCATAGGGATGCGACGGGGATCTATGGGGTGCCCCATAGGGATGCGACGGGGATCTATGGGGTGCCCCATAGGGATGCGATGGGGATCTATGGGGTGCCCCATAGGGATGCGATGGGGATCTATGGGGTACCCATAGGGATGCGATGGGGATCTATGGGGTGCCCCATAGGGATGCGATGGGGATCCATGGGGTACCCATAGGGATGCGATGGGGATCCATGGGGTACCCATAGGGATGCGATGGGGATCTATGGGGTGCCCCATAGGGATGCGATGGGGATCTATGGGGTACCCATAGGGATGCGATGGGGATCCATGGGGTACCCATAGGGATGCGATGGGGATCTATGGGGTACCCATAGGGATGCGATGGGGATCTATGGGGTGCCCCATAGGGATGCGATGGGGATCTATGGGGTGCCCCATAGGGATGCGATGGGGATCCATGGGGTGCCCCATAGGGATGCGATGGGGATCTATGGGGTGCCCCATAGGGATGCGATGGGGATCTATGGGGTGCCCCATAGGGATGCGACGGGGATCCATGGGGTACCCATAGGGATGCGACGGGGATCTATGGGGTGCCCCATAGGGATGCGACGGGGATCCATGGGGTGCCCCATAGGGATGCGATGGGGATCTATGGGGTACCCATAGGGATGCGACGGGGATCCATGGGGTGCCCCATAGGGATGCGATGGGGATCCATGGGGTGCCCCATAGGGATGCGATGGGGATCCATGGGGTGCCCCATAGGGATGCGATGGGGATCTATGGGGTGCCCCATAGGGATGCGACGGGGATCTATGGGGTGCCCCATAGGGATGCGATGGGGATCTATGGGGTGCCCCATAGGGATGCGACGGGGATCCATGGGGTGCCCATAGGGATGCGATGGGGATCTATGGGGTGCCCCATAGGGATGCGATGGGGATCTATGGGGTGCCCTATAGGGATGCGATGGAGATCTATGGGGTGCCCTATAGGGATGCGATGGAGATCTATGGGGTGCCCCATAGGGATGCGATCGGGATCTATGGGGTGCCCCATAGGCATGCGATGGGGATCTATGGGGTGCCCTATAGGGATGCGATGGGGATCTATGGGGTGCCCCATAGGGATGCGATGGGGATCTATGGGGTGCCCATAGGGATGTGATGGGGATCTATGGGGTGCCCCATAGGGATGTGATGGGGATCCATGGGGTACCCATAGGGATGCGATGGGGATCCATGGGGTGCCCCATAGGGATGCGATGGGGATCTATGGGGTGCCCATAGGGATGTGATGGGGATGTATGGGGTGCCCTATAGGGATGCGATGGGGATCTATGGGGTGCCCTATAGGGATGCGATGGGGATCTATGGGGTGCCCCATACGGATGCGATGGGGATCTATGGGGTGCCCCATAGGGATGTGATGGGGATGTATGGGGTGCCCTATAGGGATGCGATGGGGATCTATGGGGTGCCCTATAGGGATGTGATGGGGATCTATGGGGTGCCCCATAGGGATGCGATCGGGATCTGTGGGGTGCCCATAGGGATGCAATGAGGATCTATGGGGTGCCCCATAGGGATGCGATGGGGATCTATGGGGTGACCTATAGGGATGCGATGGAGATCTATGGGGTGCCCTATAGGGATGCGATGGAGATCTATGGGGTGCCCCATAGGGATGCGATGGGGATCTATGGGGTGCCCCATAGGGATGCGATGGGGATCTATGGGGTGCCCCATAGGGATGCGATCGGGATCTGTGGGGTGCCCCATAGGGATGCGATGGGGATCTATGGGGTGCCCCATAGGGATGCGATCGGGATCTGTGGGGTGCCCATAGGGATGCAATGAGGATCTATGGGGTGCCCCATAGGGATGCGATGGGGATCTATGGGGTGCCCTATAGGGATGCGATGGAGATCTATGTGGTGCCCCATAGGGATGCGATCGGGATCTATGGGGTGCCCCATAGGCATGCGATGGGGATCTATGGGGTGCCCTATAGGGATGTGATGGGGATCTATGAGGTGCCCATCTCACTGGGTCTCTATGGGTCGTTATGGGTCTCTATGGTCTCTATGGGTCTCTATGGGTCTCTATGCTCTCTATGGGTCTCTATGGTCTCTATGGTCTCTATGGTCTCTATGGTCTCTATGGGTCTCTATGGGTCTCTATGGTCTCTATGGGTCTCTATGGGTCTCTATGGGTCTCTATGGGTCTCTATGGGTCTCTATGGTCTCTATGGGTCTCTATGGTCTCTATGGTCTCTATGGGTCTCTATGGTCTCTATGGTCTCTATGGGCTCTATGGGCTCTATGGTCTCTATGGTCTCTATGGTCTCTATGGTCTCTATGGTCTCTATGGGTCTCTATGGTCTCTATGGGTCTCTATGGGTCTCTATGGTCTCTATGCTCTCTATGGTCTCTATGGTCTCTATGGTCTCTATGGGTCTCTATGGGTCTCTATGGTCTCTATGGTCTCTATGGTCTCTATGGGTCTCTATGGTCTCTATGGGTCTCTATGGGTCTCTATGGTCTCTATGGTCTCTATGGTCTCTATGGGTCTCTATGGTCTCTATGGGTCTCTATGGTCCCTATGGTCTCTATGGGTCTCTATGGTCTCTATGGTCTCTATGGTCTCTATGGTCTCTATGGGTCTCTATGGGTCTCTATGGGTCTCTATGGTCTCTATGGGTCTCTATGGGTCTCTATGGGTCTCTATAGGTCTCTATGGTCTCTATGGTCTCTATGGGTCTCTATGGGTCTCTATGGGTCTCTATGGTCTCTATGGGTCTCTATGGGTCTCTATGGGTCTCTATGGTCTCTATGGGTCTCTATGGTCTCTATGGTCTCTATGGTCTCTATGGTCTCTATGGGTCTCTATGGTCTCTATGGTCTCTATGGTCTCTATGGTCTCTATGGTCTCTATAGGTCTCTATGAGTCTCTATGGTCTCTATGGTCTCTATGGTGTCTATGCTCTCTCTCTCTATGGTCCCTCTCTATGCTCCCTCTCTATGGTCTCTCTCTATGGTCTCTCTCTATGGTCCCTCTCTATGGTCTCTCTCTATGGTCTCTCTCTATGGTCTCTCTCTATGGTCTCTCTCTATGGTCTCTCTCTATGGTCTCTCTCTATGGTCCCTCTCTATGCTCCCTCTCTATGGTCCCTCTCTATGCTCCCTCTCTATGGTCTCTCTCTATGCTCCCTCTCTATGCTCCCTCTCTATGGTCCCTCTCTATGGTCCCTCTCTATGCTCCCTCTCTATGGTCTCTCTCTATGCTCCCTCTCTATGGTCCCTCTCTATGGTCTCTCTCTATGGTCTCTCTCTATGGTCTCTCTCTATGGTCCCTCTCTATGCTCCCTCTCTATGCTCCCTCTCTATGGTCTCTCTCTATGCTCCCTCTCTATGCTCCCTCTCTATGGTCTCTCTCTATGCTCCCTCTCTATGGTCTCTCTCTATGGTCCCTCTCTATGGTCCCTCTCTATGGTCCCTCTCTATGGTCTCTCTCTATGGTCCCTCTCTATGGTCCCTCTCTATGGTCTCTCTCTATGGTCTCTCTCTATGGTCTCTCTCTATGGTCTCTCTCTATGGTCTCTCTCTATGGTCTCTCTCTATGGTCCCTCTCTATGGTCTCTCT
Organism: Psittacula echo; assembly: GCF_963264785.1. Taxonomy (NCBI): domain Eukaryota; kingdom Metazoa; phylum Chordata; class Aves; order Psittaciformes; family Psittacidae; genus Psittacula; species Psittacula echo. The sequence goes on from NC_137765.1 coordinate 13,530, forward strand.
CTATGGTCTCTCTCTATGGTCTCTCTCTATGGTCTCTCTCTATGGTCTCTCTCTATGGTCCCTCTCTATGGTCTCTCTCTATGGTCTCTCTCTATGGTCTCTCTCTATGGTCTCTCTCTATGGTCTCTCTCTATGGTCCCTCTCTATGGTCTCTCTCTATGGTCCCTCTCTATGGTCTCTCTCTATGGTCTCTCTCTATGGTCCCTCTCTATGGTCTCTCTCTATGGTCCCTCTCTATGGTCTCTCTCTATGGTCTCTCTCTATGGTCCCTCTCTATGGTCTCTCTCTATGGTCCCTCTCTATGGTCCCTCTCTATGGTCTCTCTCTATGGTCTCTCTCTATGGTCTCTCTCTATGGTCCCTCTCTATGGTCTCTCTCTATGGTCTCTCTCTATGGTCTCTCTCTATGGTCTCTCTCTATGGTCTCTCTCTATGGTCCCTCTCTATGGTCTCTCTCTATGGTCCCTCTCTATGGTCTCTCTCTATGGTCTCTCTCTATGGTCCCTCTCTATGGTCCCTCTCTATGGTCCCTCTCTATGGTCTCTCTCTATGGTCCCTCTCTATGGTCCCTCTCTATGGTCCCTCTCTATGGTCCCTCTCTATGCTCCCTCTCTATGGTCCCTCTCTATGGTCCCTCTCTATGGTCCCTCTCTATGGTCTCTCTCTATGGTCTCTCTCTATGGTCCCTCTCTATGGTCTCTCTCTATGGTCCCTCTCTATGGTCTCTCTCTATGGTCCCTCTCTATGGTCTCTCTCTATGGTCCCTCTCTATGGTCCCTCTCTATGGTCTCTCTATGCTCTCTCCCCCCTCTCTATGGTCCCCCGGAGGTCCTCATCCTGGCCGCCGGGGCCGCCCTTTGGTACCTGCTGGAGGTCTCGGAGCCCTTCCCGGTGCCCCAGGGCGGTTTCTTCTGCCGCGACCCCGCCTTCGGCCGCCCCTACCCCGGCCCCCCCGGCGCCAGCCGCGCCCCCCCCGCCCTCGTCTACGGCCTCGTCACCGCCGTGCCCGCGCTCACCGTGAGGGGGGGGCGCTTGGGGGGCTGGGATGGGGTCTGTGGGGGGTACTTGGGGGGCACTTATGGGGCTGGGGGGGGTCTATGGGGGGTACTTGGGGGGCACTTATGGGGCTGGGATGGGGTCTATGGGGGGTACTTGGGGGGCACTTATGGGGCTGGGGGGGGTCTATGGGGGGTACTTGGGGGGCACTTATGGGGCTGGGGGGGGTCTATGGGGGGTACTTGGGGGGCACTTATGGGGCTGGGGGGGGTCTATGGGGGGTACTTGGGGGGCACTTATGGGGCTGGGATGGGGTCTATGGGGGGTACTTCGGGGGCACTTATGGGGCTGGGGGGGGTCTATGGGGGGTACTTGGGGGCACTTATGGGGCTGGGATGGGGTCTATGGGGGGTACTTGGGGGGCACTTATGGGGCTGGGGGGGGTCTATGGGGGGTACTTGGGGGGCACTTATGGGGCTGGGATGGGGTCTATGGGGGGTACTTGGGGGCACTTATGGGGCTGGGATGGGGTCTATGGGGGGTACTTGGGGGGCACTTATGGGGCTGGGATGGGGTCTATGGGGGTACTTGGGGGGCACTTATGGGGCTGGGATGGGGTCTAAGGGGGTACTTGGGGGGCACTTATGGGGCTGGGATGGGGTCTATGGGGGGTACTTGGGGGGCACTTATGGGGCTGAGGGGGATGAAGGGGGGGGTACTTTTGGGGCTGGGATGGGGTCTATGCAGGAGGTATTGGGGGCCTGGGGGGGCACTTATGGGGCTGAGGGGGGTTTATTGGGAGTCACTTGTGGGTCTGGGGGGTCACTTGGGGGTCATTTGTGGGTCACTTGGGGGTCACTTGGGGGTCACTTGGGGGCCTGGGGGGGTCACTTGTGGGTCACTTGTGGGTCTGGGGGTCACTTGTGGGTCACTTGTGGGTCTGGAGGTCACTTGGGGGTCACTTGTGGGTCTGGGGGTCACTTGGGGGTCTCGGTGCTGTCCCTGCAGATGGTGCTGGGGGAGCTCCTGGGGCCCCTGGGGCGGTGCCGGGGGGGCCCTGCCCCCCCCCCGCTGTGGGGCCGGAGCTGTGGAGCCCCCCTGAGGCGGCTGCTGCGGTACCTGGGTGAGGGGGGGCAATGGGACCCCATAGCCCCCATTGAGCCCCATAGACCCCATTGAGCCCCATAGACCCCATTGTACCCCATAGCCCCCATTGAGCTACATAGACCCCATTGAGCCCCATAGACTCCATTGAGCCCCATAGACCCCATTTAGGCCCATAGACCCCATTGTACCCCATAGACCCCATTGTGCCCCATAGACCCCATTGAGCTACATAGACCCCATTGTGCCCCATAGACTCCATTGAGCCCCATAGACCCCATTTAGGCCCATAGACCCCATTGTACCCCATAGACCCCATTGTGCCCCATAGACCCCATTGAGCCCCATAGACCCCATTGAGCCCCATAGACCACATTGTACCCCATAGCCCCCATTGAGCTACATAGACCCCATTGTGCCCCATAGACTCCATTGAGCCCCATAGCCCCCATTGTGCCCCATAGCCCCCATTGTACCCCATAGCCCCCATTGAGCCACATAGACCCCATTGTGCCCCATAGCCCCCATTGTACCCCATAGCCCCATTGTACCCCATAGCCCCCATTGTGCCCCATAGCCCCATTGTGCCCCATAGCCCCCATTGTGCCCCATAGACCCCACTGTGCCCCATAGCCCCACTGTACCCCATAGCCTCCATTGTACCCCATAGCCCCCATTGTGCCCCATAGCCCCACTGTACCCCATAGCCCCATTGTGCCCCATAGCCCCCATTGTGCCCCATAGCCCCATTGTGCCCCATAGCCCCCATTGTACCCCATAGCCCCCATTGTGCCCCATAGCCCCATTGTGCCCCATAGCCCCATTGATCCCCATAGCCCCATTGTGCCCCATAGCCCCCATTGTGCCCCATAGACCCCATTGTGCCCCATAGCCCCATTGAGCCCCATAGCCCCCATTGAGCCCCATAGCCCCCATTGTACCCCATAGACCCCATTGAGCCCCATAGCCCCCATTGTACCCCATAGCCCCCATTGAGCCCCATAGACCCCATTGAGCCCCATAGCCCCATTGTACCCCATAGCCCCCATTGTGCCCCATAGCCCCCATTGTGCCTCATAGCCCCATTGTGCCCCATAGCCCCCATTGTGCACCATAGCCCCCATTGTGCCCCATAGCCCCATTGTGCCCCATAGCCCCATTGTACCCCATAGCCCCCATTGTACCCCATAGCCCCATTGTGCCCCATAGCCCCATTGTGCCCCATAGCCCCCCCATAGCCCCATTGTACCCCATAGCCCCCATTGAGCCCCATAGCCCCATTGTACCCCATAGACCCCATTGTGCCCCATAGCCCCCATTGTGCCCCATAGCCCCCCCATAGCCCCCATTGCGCCCCATAGCCCCATTGTGCCCCATAGCCCCCATTGAGCCCCATAGCCCCATTGTGCCCCATAGCCCCCATTGTGCCCCATAGCCCCCATTGAGCCCCATAGCCCCCATTGAGCCCCATAGCCCCATTGTGCCCCATAGACCCCATTGTGCCCCATAGCCCCCATTGTGCCCCATAGCCCCCATTGAGCCCCATAGCCCCATTGTGCCCCATAGCCCCCATTGTGCCCCATAGCCCCCATTGAGCCCCATAGCCCCATTGTACCCCATAGCCCCATTGTGCCCCATAGCCCCCATTGAGCCCCATAGCCCCATTGTGCCCCATAGCCCCCATTGTGCCCCATAGCCCCATTGTGCCCCATAGCCCCCATTGAGCCCCATAGCCCCCATTGAGCCCCATAGCCCCATTGTGCCCCATAGACCCCATTGTGCCCCATAGCCCCCATTGTGCCCCATAGCCCCATTGTACCCCATAGCCCCCATTGTGCCCCATAGCCCCATTGTGCCCCATAGCCCCATTGTGCCCCATAGCCCCCATTGAGCCCCATAGCCCCATTGTGCCCCATAGCCCCATTGTACCCCATAGCCCCCATTGAGCCCCATAGCCCCATTGCGCCCCATAGCCCCATTGTGCCCCATAGCCCCCATTGAGCCCCATAGCCCCATTGTGCCCCATAGCCCCCATTGTGCCCATAGCCCCATTGTGCCCCATAGCCCCCATTGTGCCCATAGCCCCATTGTGCCCCATAGCCCCCATTGCGCCCCATAGCCCCATTGTGCCCCATAGCCCCCATTGAGCCCCATAGCCCCATTGTGCCCCATAGCCCCCATTGTGCCCATAGCCCCCATTGTGCCCCATAGCCCCATTGTGCCCCATAGCCCCCATTGAGCCCCATAGCCCCATTGTGCCCCATAGACCCCATTGAGCCCCATAGCCCCATTGTGCCCCATAGCCCCCATTGAGCCCCATAGCCCCCATTGTGCCCCATAGCCCCCATTGTGCCCCATAGCCCCATTGAGCCCCATAGCCCCCATTGTGCCCCATAGCCCCATTGTACCCCATAGCCCCATTGTGCCCCATAGCCCCCATTGTGCCCCATAGCCCCCCCATAGCCCCCATTGTCCCTCAGGGGTGTTCTCCTTCGGGCTCCTGGCCACCGCCATCTTTGCCCTCGCGGGTCAGCTGACCACGGCCGCGCCCGCGCCGCACTTCCTGTCCGTCTGCCGGCCCAACTACAGCGCGCTCGGCTGTTCCCCCCCCGCCGCGCCGCCCCCCCCCGCCGCCTCCTCCTCCTCGGGCTGTTCCGCCGCGCCCGCCCCTCCCGCCGCGCCGCCGCCCCCCTTCGTCCCGCCCGGGGCCGAGCTCTGCGCCGGGGAGCGCCCCCTGGTGGCGGCCGCCAGGAGGACGTTCCCGTGCAAGGAGGCGGCGCTGGGGGCCTATGCGGGGGCCTATGGGGGGGTACGGGGGGTAATGGGGCAATGGGGGGAATGGGGGTAATGGGGGTAATGGGGGCAATGGGGGCAATGGGGGCAATGGGGGCAATGGGGGGTATGGGGGGAATGGGGGTAATGGGGGAATGGGGGTAATGGGGGCAATGGGGGCAATGGGGCAATGGGGGTAATGGGGGGTATGGGGGGAATGGGGGTAATGGGGGAATGGGGGTAATGGGGGCAATGGGGGCAATGGGGCAATGGGGGTAATGGGGGGTATGGGGGAATGGGGGTAATGGGGGCAATGGGGGTAATGGGGGCAATGGGGGCAATGGGGCAATGGGGAATGGGGGCAATGGGGGTAATGGGGGCAATGGGGGCAATGGGGGGAATGGGGGTAATGGGGGGAATGGGGGTAATGGGGGGAATGGGGGCAATGGGGGCAATGGGGGGAATGGGGGCAATGGGGGGTATGGGGGTAATGGGGGCAATGGGGGGAATGGGGGTAATGGGGGTAATGGGGGGTATGGGGGCAATGGGGCCAATGGGGGGGAATGGGGGTAATGGGGGCAATGGGGGTAATGGGGGCAATGGGGGTAATGGGGGTAATGGGGGCAATGGGGGCAATGGGGGCAATGGGGGTAATGGGGGCAATGGGGGCAATGGGGGTAATGGGGGCAATGGGGGCAATGGGGGGTAATGGGGGTAATGGGGGCAATGGGGGCAATGGGGGCAATGGGGGTAATGGGGGGAATGGGGGCAATGGGGGCAATGGGGGTAATGGGGGCAATGGGGGTATGGGGGCAATGGGGGGTATGGGGGCAATGGGGGGTATGGGCACCTATAGGTGTCTGTGTGCCGCTGGGTTAGGGTTGGGGTTAGGGTTAGGGTTAGGTGTCTCTCTAGGTGTCTGTCTCTCTATAGGTGTTTCTCTATAGGTGCCTCTATCTAGGTGTCTCTATAGGTGTCTTTCTATAGGTGTCTCTATAGGTGTCTATAGGCGTCTCTCTATAGGTCTCTCTCTATAGGTCTCTCTATTGGTGTCTCTATAGGTCTCTATAGGTCTCTCTCTATAGGTCTCTATGGGTCTCTATAGGCCTCTATAGGTCTCTATGGGGTCTCTATGGGGTCTCTAGGGGTCTCTATGGGGTCTCTATGGGTCTCTATAGGCCTCTATAGGTCTCTATGGGGTCTCTATGGGGTCTCTATGGTCTCTATGGGGTCTCTATGGGTCTCTATGGTCTCTATGGTCTCTATAGGTCTCTATGGTCTCTATGGGTCTCTATAGGTCTCTATGGGTCTCTATGGGTCTCTATGGTCTCTATGGTCTCTATGGTCTCTATAGGTCTCTATGGGTCTCTATGGTCTCTATGGTCTCTATAGGTCTCTATAGGTCTCTATGGTCTCTATGGTCTCTATAGGTCTCTATGGGTCTCTATGGTCTCTATAGGTCTCTATAGGTCTCTATGGGTCTCTATGGTCTCTATAGGTCTCTATAGGTCTCTATGGCTCTCTATGGGTCTCTAAAGGTCTCTATGGTATCTATGGTCTCTATGGTCTCTATAGGTCTCTATGGTCTCTATGGTCTCTATAGGTCTCTATGGTCTCTATTGGTCTCTATGGGTCTCTATGGTCTCTATGGTCTCTATGGTCTCTATAGGTCTCTATGGGTCTCTATAGGTCTCTATGGTCTCTATGGGTCTCTATGGTCTCTATGGTCTCTATAGGTCTCTATAGGTCTCTATGGTCTCTATGGTCTCTCTCTATGGGTCTCTATGGTCTCTATGGTCTCTATGGTCTCTATGGGTCTCTATGGTCTCTATGGTCTCTATGGTCTCTATGGGTCTCTATGGTCTCTATGGTCTCTATGGGTCTCTATGGTCTCTATGGTCTCTATGGTCTCTATGGGTCTCTATGGGTCTCTATGCTCTCTATGGTCTCTATGGTCTCTATGGTCTCTATGGGTCTCTATGGTCTCTATGCTCTCTATGGTCTCTATGGGTCTCTATGGTCTCTATGCTCTCTATGGTCTCTATGGTCTCTATGGGTCTCTATGGTCTCTATGGTCCCTATGGTCTCTATGGGTCTCTATGGGTCTCTATGGTCTCTATGGTCTCTATGCTCTCTATGGTCTCTATGGTCTCTATGGGTCTCTATGGTCTCTATGGTCTCTATGGGTCTCTACGGTCTCTATGGTCTCTATGGGTCTCTATGGTCTCTATGGTCTCTATGGGTCTCTATAGGTCTCTATGGGTCTCTATGGTCTCTATGGGTCTCTATGGTCTCTATGGGTCTCTATGGTCTCTATGCTCTCTATGGTCTCTATGGTCTCTATGGTCTCTATGGTCTCTATGGTCTCTATGGGTCTCTATGGTCTCTATGGTCCCTATGGTCTCTATGGGTCTCTATGGGTCTCTATGGGTCTCTATGGTCTCTATGGTCTCTATGGGTCTCTATAGGTCTCTATGGGTCTCTATGGTCTCTATGGTCTCTATGGTCTCTATGGTCTCTATGGGTCTCTATAGGTCTCTATAGGTCTCTATGGGTCCCTATGGTCTCTATGCTCTCTATGGTCTCTATGGTCTCTATGGTCTCTATGGGTCTCTATAGGTCTCTATGGGTCTCTATGGTCTCTATGGTCTCTATGGTCTCTATAGGTCTCTATGGGTCTCTATGGTCTCTATGGTCTCTATGGTCTCTATGGTCTCTATGGGTCTCTATAGGTCTCTATAGGTCTCTGTAGGTCTCTATGGGTCTCTATGGTCTCTATGGTCTCTATGGTCTCTATGGTCTCTATGGGTCTCTATAGGTCTCTATAGGTCTCTATGGGTCCCTATGGTCTCTATGCTCTCTATGGTCTCTATGGTCTCTATGGTCTCTATGGTCTCTATAGGTCTCTATAGGTCTCTATGGTCTCTATAGGTCTCTATAGGTCTCTGTAGGTCTCTATGGGGTCTCTCTCTCTCCCCCAGCTCTACGTGACCCTGGCGTGGCGCGGGGGCGGCTCCCGCCTGGCCAAGCCCGCGGCCGCCTTGGCCTTCGCGGCTCCTCCCTTCCTGCTGGGGGCGCTGCGCGTGGCCGAGCACCGCAACCACTGGGGGGACGTCGTGGCCGGCTTCGTCTGCGGGGGCGCCATCGCCGCCTTCCTGGTGAGCACCCCCTGGGGACGCGGCGCCCCCTAGCGACACACCCCTATAGACACACCCCTATAGACACACCCCTATAGACACACCCCTATAGACACACCCCTATAGACACACCCCTATAGACACACCCCTATAGATACACCCCTATAGACACACCCCTATAGACACATCCCTATAGATACACCCTATAGATACACCCCTATAGACACACCCCTATAGACACACCCCTATAGACACACCCCTATAGATACACCCCTATAGACACACCCCTATAGACACACCCCTATAGATACACCCCTATAGATACACCCCTATAGACACACCCCTATAGACACACCCCTATAGATACACCCCTATAGACACACCCCTATAGACACACCCCTATAGACACACCCCTATAGATACACCCCTATAGACACACCCCTATAGACACACCCCTATAGATACACCCCTATAGACACACCCCTATAGACACACCCCTATAGACACACCCCTATAGACACACCCCTATAGATACACCCTATAGATACACCCCTATAGACACACCCCTATAGACACACCGCTATAGATACACCCCTATAGACACACCCTATAGACACACCCCTATAGATACACCCCTATAGATACACCCCTATAGACACACCCCTATAGACACACCCCTATAGACACACCCCTATAGATACACCCCTATAGACACACCCCTATAGACACACCCCTATAGATACACCCCTATAGACACACCCCTATAGACACACCGCTATAGACACACCCCTATAGACACACCCTATAGACACACCCCTATAGATACACCCCTATAGATACACCCCTATAGACACACCCCTATAGACACACCCCTATAGACACACCCCTATAGATACACCCCTATAGACACACCCCTATAGACACACCCCTATAGACACATCCCTATAGATACACCCTATAGATACACCCCTATAGACACACCCCTATAGACACACCCCTATAGACACACCCCTATAGATACACCCCTATAGACACACCCCTATAGACACACCCCTATAGATACACCCCTATAGACACACCCCTATAGATACACCCCTATAGACACACCCCTATAGATACACCCCTATAGATACACCCTATAGACACACCCCTATAGATACACCCCTATAGACACACCCCTATAGATACACCCCTATAGACACACCCCTATAGATACACCCTATAGACACACCCCTATAGATACACCCTATAGACACACCCCTATAGATACACCCCTATAGACACACCCCTATAGATACACCCCTATAGACACACCCCTATAGACACACCCCTATAGATACACCCCTATAGATACACCCCTATAGATACACCCTATAGACACACCCCTATAGATACACCCCTATAGACACACCCCTATAGATACACCCCTATAGACACACCCCTATAGACACACCCCTATAGATACACCCCTATAGATACACCCCTATAGATACACCCTATAGACACACCCCTATAGATACACCCCTATAGACACACCCCTATAGATACACCCCTATAGACACACCCCTATAGACACACCCCTATAGATACACCCCTATAGACACACCCCTATAGACACACCCCTATAGATACACCCCTATAGACACACCCCTATAGACACACCCCTATAGACACACCCCTATAGATACACCCCTATAGACACACCCTATAAATACACCCCTATAGACACACCCCTATAGATACACCCCTATAGATACACCCCTATAGATACACCCCTATAGACACACCCCTATAGACACACCCCTATAGATACACCCCTATAGATACACCCCTATAGATACACCCCTATAGACACACCCCTATAGACACACCCCTATAGATACACCCCTATAGACACACCCCTATAGACACACCCCTATAGACACACCCCTATAGATACACCCCTATAGACACACCCCTATAGACACACCCCTATAGATACACCCTATAGATACACCCCTATAGATACACCCCTATAGACACACCCCTATAGACACATCCCTATAGACACACCCCATAGGCACACCCCTATAGACACATCCCTATAGACACACCCCTATAGATACACCCCTATAGACACACCCCTATAGACACACCCTATAGACACACCCCTATAGATACACCCCTATAGACACACCCCTATAGACACACCCCTATAGACACACCCCTATAGATACACCCCTATAGACACACCCCTATAGATACACCCCTATAGATACACCCCTATAGACACACCCCTATAGATACACCCCTATAGACACACCCCTATAGATACACCCCTATAGATACACCCCTATAGACACACCCCTATAGACACACCCCTATAGATACACCCCTATAGACACACCCCTATAGACACACCCCTATAGATACACCCCTATAGACACACCCCTATAGACACACCCCTATAGATACACCCCTATAGACACACCCCTATAGACACACCCCTATAGACACACCCCTATAGATACACCCCTATAGACACACCCCTATAGACACACCCCTATAGATACACCCCTATAGACACACCCCTATAGACACACCGCTATAGATACACCCCTATAGACACACCCCTATAGACACACCCTATAGACACACCCCTATAGATACACCCCTATAGATACACCCCTATAGACACACCCCTATAGACACACCCCTATAGACACACCCCTATAGATACACCCCTATAGACACACCCCTATAGACACACCCCTATAGATACACCCTATAGATACACCCCTATAGACACACCCCTATAGACACACCCCTATAGACACACCCCTATAGACACATCCCTATAGATACACCCTATAGATACACCCCTATAGACACACCCCTATAGACACACCCCTATAGACACACCCCTATAGATACACCCCTATAGACACACCCCTATAGATACACCCCTATAGACACACCCCTATAGATACACCCCTATAGATACACCCCTATAGATACACCCCTATAGATACACCCTATAGACACACCCCTATAGATACACCCCTATAGACACACCCCTATAGATACACCCCTATAGACACACCCCTATAGACACACCCCTATAGATACACCCCTATAGACACACCCCTATAGACACACCCCTATAGATACACCCCTATAGACACACCCCTATAGACACACCCCTATAGATACACCCCTATAGACACACCCCTATAGACACACCCCTATAGACACACCCCTATAGATACACCCCTATAGACACACCCCTATAGACACACCCCTATAGATACACCCCTATAGACACACCCCTATAGACACACCGCTATAGATACACCCCTATAGACACACCCCTATAGACACACCCTATAGACACACCCCTATAGATACACCCCTATAGATACACCCCTATAGACACACCCCTATAGACACACCCCTATAGACACACCCCTATAGATACACCCCTATAGACACACACCTATAGACACACCCCTATAGATACACCCCTATAGACACACCCCTATAGACACACCCCTATAGACACATCCCTATAGATACACCCTATAGATACACCCCTATAGACACACCCCTATAGACACACCCCTATAGACACACCCCTATAGATACACCCCTATAGACACACCCCTATAGACACACCCCTATAGATACACCCCTATAGACACACCCCTATAGATACACCCCTATAGATACACCCCTATAGATACACCCCTATAGATACACCCTATAGACACACCCCTATAGATACACCCCTATAGACACACCCTTATAGATACACCCCTATAGACACACCCCTATAGACACACCCCTATAGACACACCCCTATAGATACACCCCTATAGACACACCCCTATAGACACACCGCTATAGATACACCCCTATAGACACACCCCTATAGACACACCCTATAGACACACCCCTATAGATACACCCCTATAGATACACCCCTATAGACACACCCCTATAGACACACCCCTATAGACACACCCCTATAGATACACCCCTATAGACACACCCCTATAGACACACCCCTATAGACACATCCCTATAGATACACCCTATAGATACACCCCTATAGACACACCCCTATAGACACACCCCTATAGACACACCCCTATAGATACACCCCTATAGACACACCCCTATAGACACACCCCTATAGATACACCCCTATAGACACACCCCTATAGATACACCCCTATAGATACACCCCTATAGACACACCCCTATAGATACACCCCTATAGACACACCCCTATAGACACACCCCTATAGACACACCCCTATAGACACACCCCTATAGACACACCGCTATAGATACACCCCTATAGACACACCCCTATAGACACACCCTATAGACACACCCCTATAGATACACCCCTATAGATACACCCCTATAGACACACCCCTATAGACACACCCCTATAGACACACCCCTATAGATACACCCCTATAGACACACCCCTATAGACACACCCCTATAGACACATCCCTATAGATACACCCTATAGATACACCCCTATAGACACACCCCTATAGACACACCCCTATAGACACACCCCTATAGATACACCCCTATAGACACACCCCTATAGACACACCCCTATAGATACACCCCTATAGACACACCCCTATAGATACACCCCTATAGATACACCCCTATAGATACACCCCTATAGATACACCCTATAGACACACCCCTATAGATACACCCCTATAGACACACCCCTATAGATACACCCCTATAGACACACCCCTATAGACACACCCCTATAGATACACCCCTATAGATACACCCCTATAGATACACCCTATAGACACACCCCTATAGATACACCCCTATAGACACACCCCTATAGACACACCCCTATAGATACACCCCTATAGACACACCCCTATAGACACACCCCTATAGATACACCCCTATAGACACACCCCTATAGACACACCCCTATAGACACACCCCTATAGATACACCCCTATAGACACACCCTATAAATACACCCCTATAGACACACCCCTATAGACACACCCCTATAGATACACCCCTATAGATACACCCCTATAGACACACCCCTATAGACACACCCCTATAGATACACCCCTATAGATACACCCCTATAGATACACCCCTATAGACACACCCCTATAGACACACCCCTATAGATACACCCCTATAGACACACCCCTATAGACACACCCCTATAGATACACCCCTATAGACACACCCCTATAGACACACCCCTATAGATACACCCCTATAGACACACCCCTATAGACACACCCCTATAGACACACCCCTATAGACACACCCCTATAGATACACCCTATAGATACACCCCTATAGATACACCCCTATAGACACACCCCTATAGACACATCCCTATAGACACACCCCATAGGCACACCCCTATAGACACATCCCTATAGACACACCCCTATAGATACACCCCTATAGACACACCCCTATAGACACACCCTATAGACACACCCCTATAGATACACCCCTATAGACACACCCCTATAGACACACCCCTATAGACACACCCCTATAGATACACCCCTATAGACACACCCCTATAGATACACCCCTATAGATACACCCCTATAGACACACCCCTATAGATACACCCCTATAGACACACCCCTATAGATACACCCCTATAGATACACCCCTATAGACACACCCCTATAGACACACCCCTATAGATACACCCCTATAGACACACCCCTATAGACACACCCCTATAGATACACCCCTATAGACACACCCCTATAGACACACCCCTATAGATACACCCCTATAGACACACCCCTATAGACACACCCCTATAGACACACCCCTATAGATACACCCCTATAGACACACCCCTATAGACACACCCCTATAGATACACCCCTATAGACACACCCCTATAGACACACCGCTATAGATACACCCCTATAGACACACCCCTATAGACACACCCTATAGACACACCCCTATAGATACACCCCTATAGATACACCCCTATAGACACACCCCTATAGACACACCCCTATAGACACACCCCTATAGATACACCCCTATAGACACACCCCTATAGACACACCCCTATAGATACACCCCTATAGACACACCCCTATAGACACACCCCTATAGACACATCCCTATAGATACACCCTATAGACACACCCCTATAGATACACCCCTATAGACACACCCCTATAGACACATCCCTATAGACACACCCCTATAGACACATCCCTATAGATACACCCTATAGACACACCCCTATAGATACACCCCTATAGACACACCCCTATAGACACACCCCTATAGACACACCCCTATAGATACACCCCTATAGACACACCCCTATAGACACACCCCTATAGATACACCCCTATAGACACACCCCTATAGATACACCCCTATAGATACACCCCTATAGATACACCCCTATAGATACACCCCTATAGATACACCCCTATAGATACACCCCTATAGACACACCCCTATAGATACACCCCTATAGACACACCCCTATAGACACACCCCTATAGATACACCCCTATAGACACACCCCTATAGACACACCCCTATAGACACATCCCTATAGATACACCCTATAGACACACCCCTATAGATACACCCCTATAGACACACCCCTATAGACACACCCCTATAGACACACCCCTATAGATACACCCCTATAGACACACCCCTATAGACACACCCCTATAGATACACCCCTATAGACACACCCCTATAGATACACCCCTATAGATACACCCCTATAGATACACCCCTATAGATACACCCTATAGACACACCCCTATAGATACACCCCTATAGACATACCCCTATAGATACACCCCTATAGACACACCCCTATAGACACACCCCTATAGATACACCCCTATAGATACACCCCTATAGATACACCCTATAGACACACCCCTATAGATACACCCCTATAGACACACCCCTATAGATACACCCCTATAGACACACCCCTATAGACACACCCCTATAGATACACCCCTATAGACACACCCCTATAGACACACCCCTATAGATACACCCCTATAGACACACCCCTATAGATACACCCCTATAGATACACCCCTATAGACACACCCCTATAGACACACCCCTATAGACACACCCCTATAGATACACCCCTATAGACACATCCCTATAGATACACCCCTATAGATACACCCCTATAGACACACCCCTATAGACACACCCCTATAGACACACCCCTATAGACACATCCCTATAGACACACCCCTATAGATACACCCCTATAGACACACCCCTATAGACACATCCCTATAGACACACCCCTATAGATACACCCCTATAGACACACCCCTATAGACACACCCCTATAGACACACCCCTATAGATACACCCCTATAGACACACCCCTATAGACACACCCCTATAGACACACCCCTATAGATACACCCCTATAGACACACCCCTATAGACACACCCCTATAGATACACCCCTATAGACACACCCCTATAGACACACCGCTATAGATACACCCCTATAGACACACCCCTATAGACACACCCTATAGACACACCCCTATAGATACACCCCTATAGATACACCCCTATAGACACACCCCTATAGACACACCCCTATAGACACACCCCTATAGATACACCCCTATAGACACACCCCTATAGACACACCCCTATAGATACACCCCTATAGACACACCCCTATAGACACACCCCTATAGACACATCCCTATAGATACACCCTATAGATACACCCCTATAGACACACCCCTATAGACACACCCCTATAGACACACCCCTATAGATACACCCCTATAGACACACCCCTATAGACACACCCCTATAGATACACCCCTATAGACACACCCCTATAGATACACCCCTATAGATACACCCCTATAGATACAGCCCTATAGATACACCCTATAGACACACCCCTATAGATACACCCCTATAGACACACCCCTATAGATACACCCCTATAGACACACCCCTATAGACACACCCCTATAGATACACCCCTATAGATTCACCCCTATAGATACACCCTATAGACACACCCCTATAGATACACCCCTATAGACACACCCCTATAGATACACCCCTATAGACACACCCCTATAGACACACCCCTATAGATACACCCCTATAGACACACCCCTATAGACACACCCCTATAGATACACCCCTATAGACACACCCCTATAGACACACCCCTATAGACACACCCCTATAGATACACCCCTATAGACACACCCCTATAGATACACCCCTATAGATACACCCCTATAGACACACCCCTATAGACACACCCCTATAGACACACCCCTATAGATACACCCCTATAGACACATCCCTATAGATACACCCCTATAGATACACCCCTATAGACACACCCCTATAGACACACCCCTATAGACACACCCCTATAGACACATCCCTATAGACACACCCCTATAGATACACCCCTATAGACACACCCCTATAGATACACCCCTATAGACACACCCCTATAGACACACCCCTATAGATACACCCCTATAGACACACCCCTATAGACACACCCCTATAGATACACCCCTATAGACACATCCCTATAGACACACCCCTATAGATACACCCCTATAGACACACCCCTATAGACACACCCCTATAGATACACCCCTATAGACACACCCCTATAGATACACCCCTATAGACACACCCCTATAGACACACCCCATAGACACACCCCTATAGACACATCCCTATAGACACACCCCATAGATACACCCCTATAGACACACCCCTATAGACACACCCCATAGACACACCCCTATAGATACACCCTATAGACACACCCCATAGACACACCCCTATAGATACACCCTATAGACGCACCGTATTGACGCACCCTATAGATACACCCTATAGACACACCCTAGACACACTCCTATAGACACACCCTTTAGACGCACCCTATAGACGCACCCTATAGATACACCCTATAGATGCACCCTATAGATACACCCTATAGACGCACCCTATAGACACACCCTATGGACACACCCTATAGACGCACCCTATAGACACACCCTATAGATACACCCTATAGATACACCCTATAGATACAACCTTGTACCGCCCCTATACTGACCCCTATGGACACACCCTATAGACACACCCTATAGATACACCCCTATAGCACCCCTATACTGACCCCTATAGACACGCTCTATAGGTACAATCTGTAGGTACACCCCTATAGATACACCCCATAGATACACCCTGTAGACCCCTATATATACACCCCTATAGACTCCTATGGTACCCCTATAGATACACTCCTATAGCACCCCTATAGCTACACCCCTACAGGCTCCTATAGCTCTCTCTATAGCATCCCTTATAGACCCCTATAGCATTCCCTAAAGCATCCCCTATAGACCCCCCTATAGCGTCACTTATAGCACCCCATATAGTGACCCCTATAGCATCCCCTAGAGACACACCTCGATACAGGCACCATCACCCGCTTCCAATTGAGCATCCCCTATAGCACCCCCTATAGCACCCCATAGCACCCCTTGATGCACCCCCTATAGCACCCCCT
Source organism: Psittacula echo (assembly GCF_963264785.1). NCBI lineage: Eukaryota > Metazoa > Chordata > Aves > Psittaciformes > Psittacidae > Psittacula > Psittacula echo. The sequence continues at coordinate 31,169 of NC_137765.1, forward strand.
AGCATCCCCCGATACACCCCTATAGATACAGCCCAATACACACATCATCACCGGCTTCCTCATGAGCAAGCCCCATACACTCCATATAGCACCCCCTATACATCCCTATAGAGCCCTACACACACTTAGAGCGTCCCCTATAGACTGCTATGGCACCCCCATACACCCCTATAGCACTCCTTGTATACCCCTATAGATCCCTATAGCAACCGCTATACGCCCCTACAACGCTTCTTATAGCCCCCTATAGGCCCCTATGCCAACGGCTGTAGGCCCCTATAGCAACCTTTATAGACCCCTATAGACCCCTATAGCAACCTCTATGCACCCCTATACACCCTTATAGCATTGCCTATAGACCCCTATAGCAACTCCTATAGACCCTATAGCACCCCCTGTACACCCCTATAGACCCCCATAGCACCCCCTATAGACCCCTATAGACCCCATAGCACCCCCTATAGACCCCATAGCACCCCCTATAGACCCCTATAGACCCCCATACCTCCCCCTATAGACCCCTATAGACCCCATAGCACCCCCTATAGACCCTTATAGACCCCTATAGCTCCCCCTATAGACCCCATAGCACCCCCTATAGACCCCTATAAACCCCATAGCACCCCCTATAGACCCCATAGCACCCCCTATAGACTCCTATAGCACCCCCATACACCCCTATAGACCCCATAGCACCCCTATAGACCCCTATAGACCCCATACACCCCCTATAGACCCCTATAGCACCCCTATAGACCCCATAGCACCTCCTATAGACCCCATAGCACCCCCTATAGACCCCTATAGCACCCCCTATAGACCCCTATAGACCCCATAGCACACCCTATAGACCCCCATAGCACCCCCTATAGACCCCTATAGACCCCATAGCACCCCCTATAGACCCCTATAGCACCCCCTATAGACCCCTATAGACCCCATAGCACCCCCTATAGACCCCCATAGCACCCCCTATAGACCCCTATAGACCCCATAGCACCCCCTATAGACCCCCATAGCACCCCCTATAGACCCCTATAGACCCCATAGCACCCCCTATAGACCCCTATAGACCCCTATAGCACCCCCTATAGACCCCATAGCACCCCTATAGACCTCTATAGACCCCATAGCACCCCCTATAGACTCCATAGCACCCCCTATAGACCCCTATAGACCCCATAGCACCCCCTATAGACCCTTATAGACCCCTATAGGTCCCCCTATAGACCCCATAGCACCACCTATAGACCCCATACACCCCCATACACCCCTATAGACCCCATAGCTCCCCCTATAGACCCCATAGCACCCCCTATAGACCACTATAAACCCCATAGCACCCCCTATAGACCCCTATAGACCCCATAGCACCCCCTATAGACCCCTATAGACCCCATAGCACCCCTATAGACCCCTATAGACCCCTATAGACCTCATAGCACCCCTATAGACCCCTATAGACCCCTATAGACCCCATAGCACCCCTATAGACCCGTATAGACCCCTATAGACCCCTATAGACCTCATAGCACCCCTATAGACCCCTATAGACCCTTATAGACCCCTATAGACCCCATAGCACCCCTATAGACCCCTATAGACCCCATAGCACCCCCTATAGACCCCTATAGACCCCTATAGACCCCATAGCACCCCCTATAGACCCCTATAGACCCCATAGCACCCCATAGACCCCTATAGACCCCTATAGACCCCATAGCACCCCTATAGACCCCTATAGACCCCTATAGACCCCATAGCACCCCATAGACCCCTATAGACCCCTATAGACCCCATAGCACCCCTATAGACCCCTATAGACCCCTATAGACCCCCATAGCACCCCCTATAGACCCCTATAGACCCCATAGCACCCCTATAGACCCCTATAGACCCCATAGCACCCCCTATAGACCCCTATAGACCCCATAGCACCCCCTATAGACCCCTATAGACTCCATAGCACCCCCTATAGACCCCTATAGACCCCTATAGACCCCATAGCACCCCCTATAGACCCCTATAGACCCCATAGCACCCCCTATAGACCCCTATAGACCCCATAGCACCCCTATAGACCCCATAGCACCCCCTATAGACCCCTATAGACCCCATAGCACCCCTATAGACCCCATAGCACCCCTATAGACCCCTATAGACCTCATAGCACCCCTATAGACCCCTATAGACCCCTATAGACCCCATAGCACCCCTATAGACCCCTATAGACCCCATAGCACCCCTATAGACCCCTATAGACCCCTATAGACCCCATAGCACCCCTATAGACCCCTATAGACCCCATAGCACCCCTATAGACCCCCATAGCACCCCTATAGACCCCTATAGACCCCATAGCACCCCCTATAGAACACTATGGACCCCATAGCACCCCCTATAGACCCCTATAGACCCCCATAGCACCCCCTATAGACCCCTATAGACCCCATAGCACCCCCTATAGACCCTTATAGACCCCTATAGACCCCATAGCACCCCCTATAGACCCCTATAGACCCCATAGCACCCCCTATAGACCCCTATAGACCCCCATAGCACCCCCTATAGACCCCTATAGACCCCTATAGACCCCATAGCACCCCCTATAGACCCCTATAGACCCCATAGCACCCCTATAGACCCCTATAGACCCCTATAGACCCCATAGCACCCCTATAGACCCCATAGCACCCCTATAAACCCCTATAGACCCCTATAGACCCCATAGCACCCCTATAGACCCCTATAGACCCCTATAGACCCCATAGCACCCCTATAGACCCCTATAGACCCCTATAGACCCCATAGCACCCCTATAGACCCCTATAGACCCCTATAGACCCCATAGCACCCCTATAGACCCCTATAGACCCCTATAGACCCCATAGCACCCCCTATAGACCCCTATAGACCCCTATAGACCCCATAGCACCCCTATAGACCCCTATAGACCCCTATAGACCCCATAGCACCCCTATAGACCCCTATAGACCCCTATAGACCCCTATAGACCCCATAGCACCCCCTATAGACCCCTATAGACCCCTATAGACCCCATAGCACCCCTATAGACCCCTATAGACCCCTATAGACCCCATAGCACCCCTATAGACCCCTATAGACCCCTATAGACCCCATAGCACCCCTATAGACCCCTATAGACCCCTATAGACCCCATAGCACCCCTATAGACCCCTATAGACCCCTATAGACCCCATAGCACCCCTATAGACCCCTATAGACCCCTATAGACCCCATAGCACCCCTATAGACCCCTATAGACCCCTATAGACCCCTATAGACCCCATAGCACCCCCTATAGACCCCTATAGACCCCTATAGACCCCATAGCACCCCTATAGACCCCTATAGACCCCTATAGACCCCATAGCACCCCTATAGACCCCTATAGACCCCTATAGACCCCATAGCACCCCTATAGACCCCTATAGACCCCTATAGACCCCATAGCACCCCCTATAGACCCCTATAGACCCCTATAGACCCCATAGCACCCCTATAGACCCCTATAGACCCCTATAGACCCCATAGCACCCCTATAGACTCCTATAGACCCCTATAGACCCCATAGCACCCCCTATAGACCCCTATAGACCCCTATAGACCCCATAGCACCCCTATAGACCCCTATAGACCCCTATAGACCCCATAGCACCCCTATAGACCCCTATAGACCCCTATAGACCCCATAGCACCCCTATAGACCCCTATAGACCCCTATAGACCCCATAGCACCCCTATAGACCCCTATAGACCCCTATAGACCCCATAGCACCCCTATAGACCCCTATAGACCCCTATAGACCCCATAGCACACCTATAGACCCCTATAGACCCCTATAGACCCCATAGCACCCCTATAGACCCCTATAGACCCCTATAGACCCCATAGCACCCCCTATAGACCCCTATAGACCCCTATAGACCCCATAGCACCCCCTATAGACCCCTATAGACCCCATAGCACCCCTATAGACCCCTATAGACCCCTATAGACCCCATAGCACCCCTATAGACCCCTATAGACCCCTATAGACCCCATAGCACCCCCTATAGACCCCTATAGACCCCTATAGACCCCATAGCACCCCCTATAGACCCCTATAGACCCCTATAGACCCCATAGCACCCCCTATAGACCCCTATAGACCCCATAGCACCCCTATAGACCCCTATAGACCCCATAGCACCCCTATAGACCCCTATAGACCCCTATAGACCCCATAGCACCCCTATAGACCCCTATAGACCCCTATAGACCCCATAGCACCCCTATAGACCCCTATAGACCCCTATAGACCCCATAGCACCCCTATAGACCCCTATAGACCCCTATAGACCCCATAGCACCCCTATAGACCCCTATAGACCCCTATAGACCCCATAGCACCCCTATAGACCCCTATAGACCCCTATAGACCCCATAGCACCCCTATAGACCCCTATAGACCCCTATAGACCCCATAGCACCCCTATAGACCCCTATAGACCCCTATAGACCCCATAGCACCCCTATAGACCCCTATAGACCCCTATAGACCCCTATAGACCCCATAGCACCCAACCCCCCCTTGCCCCCCCCTCCCCCCAGGTGCTTTGCGTGGTCGGGAGCTTCCAGAGCCCCGCGGAGGGGGGGGGCGCCCCCAGAGCCCCCCCGGAGCTGCCCCCCCCGCAGCAGCGCCCCCTGGAGGAGCTCGGCCTCACCCAGGTGAGGGGGGCCCTGACCCCTATGGGGGCTATGGGGGGTGCTGACCCCTATGGGGGCTATGGGGGGACCCCAATATATGGGGGGCTATGGGGGGTGCTGACCCCTATGGGGGCTATGGGGGGACCCCAATATATGGGGGGCTATGGGGGGTGCTGACCCCTATGGGGGCTATGGGGGGACCCCAATATATGGGGGGCTATGGGGGGTGCTGACCCCTATGGGGGCTATGGGGGGACCCCAATATATGGGGGGCTATGGGGGGTGCTGACCCCTATGGGGGCTATGGGGGACCCCAATATATGGGGGGCTATGGGGGGTGCTGACCCCTATGGGGGCTATGGGGGGACCCCAATATATGGGGGGCTATGGGGGGTGCTGACCCCTATGGGGGCTATGGGGGGACCCCAATATATGGGGGGCTATGGGGGGTGCTGACCCCTATGGGGGCTATGGGGGACCCCAATATATGGGGGGCTATGGGGGGTGCTGACCCCTATGGGGGCTATGGGGGGACCCCAATATATGGGGGGCTATGGGGGGTGCTGACCCCTATGGGGGCTATGGGGGGACCCCAATATATGGGGGGCTATGGGGGGTGCTGACCCCTATGGGGGCTATGGGGGACCCCAATATATGGGGGGCTATGGGGGGTGCTGACCCCTATGGGGGCTATGGGGGGACCCCAATATATGGGGGGCTATGGGGGGTGCTGACCCCTATGGGGGCTATGGGGGGACCCCAATATATGGGGGGCTATGGGGGGTGCTGACCCCTATGGGGGCTATGGGGGGACCCCAATATATGGGGGGCTATGGGGGGTGCTGACCCCTATGGGGGCTATGGGGGGACCCCAATATATGGGGGGCTATGGGGGGTGCTGACCCCTATGGGGGCTATGGGGGGACCCCAATATATGGGGGGCTATGGGGGGTGCTGACCCCTATGGGGGCTATGGGGGGACCCCAATATATGGGGGGCTATGGGGGGTGCTGACCCCTATGGGGGCTATGGGGGACCCCAATATATGGGGGGCTATGGGGGGTGCTGACCCCTATGGGGGCTATGGGTTGACCCCCCCCCCCCCCCCAGGGGCACCGTCCGGACTTCCCTGCTGTCACCTGAGCGCCCCCTACCGGAAGGGAGGTCCGAGGGGGGGCCGGGACCCCCCCCTCTCCCCCCTTTGCACGAGGGTCACGTGGGGGGGGTGCACGCACGTGTGCAAGGAGGGGGGGAATAAAAGGGGTTCAGTGTGGAGGCCTCGAGTGCCCGTAGGGGGCGATGGGGCCGGGATTGACCAATAGGGAGCGGCGGGGGGCGGAGCCAAGAGGAGGGCGGGGCTGGGTTTCGCGCCAAGTCCCTGATTGGCTGAGCCGCGCGGTGGGCGGGAGCGGCGGTGAGCGGACGCGCGCGCTGATTGGCTGATTCACACGGTGGGCGGGATCTCCGCTGAGCGGACGCGCGGTCTCATTGGCTGAGTCGCACGGTGAGCGGCGCTGAGGGGACGCGCGCTCTGATTGGCTGAGCCACACGGCGGGCGGGAGCGACGCTGAGGTGGCGCGCTCTGATTGGCTGATCCGCGCGGCGGGCGGGAGCGGCGCTGAGGGGACGCGCGCTCCGATTGGCTGCGCCTCTCGGTGGGCGGGAGCGACGCTGAGGTGGCGCGCTCTGATTGGCTGCGCCTCCCGGCGGGCGGGAGCGGCGCTGAGGGGACGCGCGCTCTGATTGGCTGAGCCGCGCGGCGGGCGGGAGCGGCGCTGAGGGGACGCGCGCTCTGATTGGCCGAGGCGGGTCCGAGGCCTCCCCTGATTGGCGATGGCGGCGGCGCTGGAGCGGGCGCTGAGCGCGGGCCCGGGCCCGGTGCTGGTGCTGGGCCCGGCGGGCTCGGGCCGCACGGAGCTGCTGCTGCGCGCAGCCATGGCGGGGGGGGCGGACGGGCCCCGCGCGCTCTTCCTGGCCCCGAGCGCCCCCCCCCGGCTGCCGGGAGGCGGCGACCCCCGAGCCCTGCAGGTGAATGGGGGGGGGCGTGGCCTGAGGGAGGAGGCGGGGCTCTGATTGGGTGGGGGGCGGAGGGGGCGTGGCTCTTGCTCGCTATTGGGGGAGGGGCGGGGGGCGGGGCTTGAAGAGGAAGGGGGCGTGGGGGGGTCCGGGGGTCGGCGGGAGTGGAAGGGGCGGGGTTTAACGGGAGGGGCGTGGCCTTTCCCATATAAGGAAGTGGTTTGCTGGCGGGAGGCGTGGCCATTCCCATATAAGGCAGCGGTTACGCATGGAAGGGGGCGCGGCCATTCCCATATAAGGAAGTGGTTTACCAGGGAGGGGGTGTGGCCATTGCCATATAAGGCAGAGGTTATGCAAAGTAGGGGGCATGTCCACTCCCATCTAAGGCAGCGGTTGGTTATGCAAAGCGGGGGGCGTGGCCACTGCCCTCTAAGGCAGCGGTTATGCAAAGCGGGGGGCGTGGCCACTCCCATATAAGGCAGCAGTTATGCAAAGCGGGGGCGTGGCCACTGCCATATAAGGCAGCAGTTATGCAAAGCGGGGGGCGAGGCCACTCCCATATAAGGCAGCGGTTATGCAAAGCGGGGGGCGTGGCCACTCCCATATAAGGCAGCGGTTGTGCAAAGCGGGGGGCGTGGCCACTGCCATATAAGGCAGTTGTTATGCAAAGCGGGGGGCGTGTCCACTGCCCTCTAAGGCAGCGGTTATGCAAAGCAGGGGGCGTGGCCACTCCCATATAAGGCAGCGGTTATGCAAAGCGGGGGGCGTGGCCACTCCCATATAAGGCAGTTGTTATGCAAAACGGGGGGCGTGTCCAATCCCATCTAAGGCAGCGGGTATGCAAAGCGGGGGGCGTGTCCACTGCCCTCTAAGGCAGCGGTTTCCCTCCCCTCCCGTCCCCATTGGCAGCGCCTGGAGCTCCGGTACCCGCGCTCGCTGCGCGCCCTCTGCCGGGCGCTGCTGCCGCCGCCGCCGCCGCTGCTGCTCGTGGACGGCCTCGAGCGCTTCGTGGCGGGGGCGGGGGGCTCGGCGCGGGCCGCGGCGCGCGTGGCCGCGCTGCTGCTGGAGGCGTCCCGCGGCGCCGGGCGCGCCCCCGCGCGGCTCCTGGCGGCGCTGCGGCTGCCCCCGGCCGGGCCCCGCCTCCTGCCCGCCCTGCGCCGCTTCTTCCCCGCGCGCGTGCGCCTCGGGCCCCCCCGCCGCGGGCGTTGAGTAAAGGCGCCTGACGTCACGGCTGACGTCACGGGGGACGTCGCGGGTGTTGGCGTGCGCAGGGGGCGGGAGAGGGTGATGGGGGCAATGGGGGCAATGGGGGCAATGGGGGCAATGGGGTAATGGGGGGCAATGGGGGTAATGGGGGTAATGGGGGCAATGGGAGTAATGGGGGGAATGGGGGGAATGGGGGCAATGGGGGGAATGGGGGCAATGGGGGTAATGGGGGTAATGGGGGCAATGGGGGTAATGGGGGTAATGGGGGCAATGGGGGCAATGGGGGTAATGGGGGCAATGGGGGTAATGGGGGCAATGGGGGCAATGGGGGCAATGGGGGGCAATGGGGGCAATGGGGGCAATGGGGGCAATGGGGGGCAATGGGGGCAATGGGGGTAATGGGGGCAATGGGGGCAATGGGGGTAATGGGGGCAATGGGGGCAATGGGGGCAATGGGGGGCAATGGGGGTAATGGGGGCAATGGGGGTAATGGGGGGCAATGGGGGTAATGGGGGCAATGGGGCAATGGGGGGTAATGGGGGCAATGGGGGCAATGGGGGGCAATGGGGGTAATGGGGGGCAATGGGGGCAATGGGGGGCAATGGGGGTAATGGGGGCAATGGGGGCAATGGGGGGCAATGGGGGCAATGGGGGTAATGGGGGCAATGGGGCAATGGGGGGTAATGGGGGCAATGGGGCAATGGGGGGTAATGGGGGCAATGGGGCAATGGGGGGTAATGGGGGCAATGGGGGTAATGGGGGCAATGGGGCAATGGGGGGTAATGGGGGCAATGGGGGCAATGGGGGCAATGGGGGGCAATGGGGGCAATGGGGGGCAATGGGGGGCAATGGGGGTAATGGGGGGCAATGAGGGGAATGGGGGCAATGGGGGCAATGGGGGGCAATGGGGGTAATGGGGGCAATGGGGGCAATGGGGGGCAATGGGGGCAATGGGGTCACTCGGGGGTCACAGGGAGGTCACTCGGGGTCACGGGGGGGTCACTGGGGTCACTCAGGGGTCACAGGGAGGTCACTCGGGGTCACTCGGGGTCACGGGGGGGTCACTGGGGTCACTCAGGGGTCACAGGGAGGTCACTCGGGGTCACGGGGGGGTCACTGGGGTCACTCAGGGGTCACAGGGAGGTCACTCGGGGTCACGGGGGGGCTCTGCCCTCAGCGGGGCCCCCCCTGCGCCCTTGCACCAGGAGCCGGGATTGGGCCTTGATGGCGGCGCGGGAGGGGGGGGCCGCGGGGGGGGCGGCGCCATCCTCTGGGGGGGGGAGGGTCAGCCCCATAGAGCCCCATAGAGACCCATAGAGACCCCATAGAGACCCCATAGAGACCCATAGAGACCCCATAGAGACCCCATAGAGACCCATAGAGACCCATAGAGACCCCATAGAGACCCCATAGAGACCCATAGAGACCCCATAGAGACCCCAGAGCCCCATAGAGACCCCATAGAGACCCCATAGAGCCCCATAGAGCCCCATAGAGCCCCATAGAGACCCCATAGAGACCCATAGAGACCCATAGAGACCCCATAGAGACCCCAGAGCCCCATAGAGACCCCATAGAGACCCCATAGAGCCCCATAGAGCCCCATAGAGACCCCATAGAGCCCCATAGAGCCCCATAGAGACCCCATAGAGACCCATAGAGACCCATAGAGACCCATAGAGACCCCATAGAGACCCCATAGAGCCCCATAGAGACCCATAGAGACCCATAGAGACCCCATAGAGACCCCATAGAGACCCATAGAGACCCATAGAACCCCATAGAGCCCCATAGAGACCCCATAGAGACCCCATAGAGACCCATAGAGACCCCATAGAGACCCCATAGAGACCCCAGAGCCCCATAGAGACCCCATAGAGACCCCATAGAGCCCCATAGAGCCCCATAGAGACCCCATAGAGCCCCATAGAGCCCCATAGAGACCCCATAGAGACCCATAGAGACCCATAGAGACCCCATAGAGACCCCATAGAGACCCATAGAGCCCCATAGAGACCCCATAGAGCCCCATAGAGACCCATAGAGACCCCATAGAGACCCCATAGAGCCCCATAGAGACCCCATAGAGACCCCATAGAGGCCATAGAGACCCCATAGAGACCCCATAGAGACCCCAGAGCCCCATAGAGCCCCATAGAGACCCATAGAGACCCCATAGAGCCCCATAGAGACCCCATAGAGACCCATAGAGACCTATAGAGACCCCATAGAGACCCCATAGAGCCCCATAGAGACCCCATAGAGACCCCATAGAGCCCCATAGAGACCCCATAGAGACCCCATAGAGACCCATAGAGACCCGAGACCCATAGAGACCCATAGAGCCCCATAGAGACCCCATAGAGACCCCATAGAGACCCATAGAGACCCATAGAGCCCATAGAGACCCATAGAGCCCCATAGAGACCCCATAGAGACCCTATAGAGCCCCATAGTGCCCCATAGCGCCCCATAGAGCCCCAAAGCACCACATAGAGCTCCATAGAGCTCCATGGCTGCCCCACAGCACCTCTATAACCCTCAATAGCCCCCATCCCCCCCTCACCATCCGAGCTCTGGGGCAGCTCCGTGGGGTCCTCAGTGTCGGGGTCTTCATGCTGCAGCTGGGGGGGGACCCCAAAGGGGGTCAGGGACCCTCAAGGGCCCCATTGAGCCCCATTGAGTCCCCATTGAGTCCCCATTGAGCCCCATTGAGTCCCCATTGAGTCCCCATTGAGCCCCATTGAGTCCCCATTGAGTCCCCATTGAGTCCCCATTGAGCCCCATTGAGTCCCCATTGAGTCCCCATTGAGCCCCATTGAGTCCCCATTGAGTCCCCATTGAGCCCCATTGAGTCCCCATTGACCCCCATTGAGTCCCCATTGAGTCCCCATTGAGCCCCATTGACCCCCATTGAGTCCCCATTGAGTCCCCATTGAGCCCCATTGAGCCCCATTGAGTCCCCATTGAGTCCCCATTGAGCCCCATTGAGTCCCCATTGACCCCCATTGAGTCCCCATTGAGTCCCCATTGAGCCCCATTGAGTCCCCATTGAGATCCCATTGAGTCCCCATTGAGTCCCATTGAGTCCCCATTGAGTCCCCATTGAACCCCTATTGAGTCCCCATTGAGTCCCCATTGACCCCCATTGAGTCCCCATTGAGTCCCCATTGAGCCCCATTGAGTCCCCATTGACCCCCATTGAGTCCCATTGAGTCCCCATTGAGTCCCCATTGAGTCCCATTGAGTCCCCATTGAGTCCCCATTGAGCCCCATTGAGCACCCATTGACCCCCATTGACCCCCATTGAGTCCCCATTGAGTCCCCATTGAGTCCCCATTGAGCCCCATTGAGTCCCCATTGAGTCCCCATTGAGCCCCATTGAGCACCCATTGACCCCATTGACCCCCATTGAGTCCCCATTGAGTCCCCATTGAGTCCCCATTGAGCCCCATTGAGTCCCCATTGACCCCCATTGAGTCCCATTGAGTCCCCATTGAGTCCCATTGAGTCCCCATTGAGTCCCCATTGAGTCCCCATTGAGCCCCATTGAGCCCCATTGAGTCCCCATTGACCCCCATTGATCCCCATTGAGTCCCCATTGAGTCCCCATTGAGTCCCCATTGAGCCCCATTGAGCACCCATTGACCCCATTGACCCCCATTGAGTCCCCATTGAGTCCCCATTGAGTCCCCATTGAGCCCCATTGAGTCCCCATTGACCCCCATTGATCCCCATTGAGTCCCCATTGAGTCCCATTGAGTCCCCATTGAGTCCCCATTGAGTCCCCATTGAGCCCCATTGAGCCCCATTGAGTCCCCATTGACCCCCATTGATCCCCATTGAGTCCCCATTGAGTCCCATTGAGTCCCCATTGAGTCCCCATTGAGCCCCATTGAGCACCCATTGACCCCCATTGACCCCCATTGAGTCCCCATTGAGTCCCCATTGAGTCCCCATTGACCCCCATTGAGTCCCCATTGAGTCCCCATTGAGTCCCCATTGAGCCCCATTGAGCACCCATTGACCCCCATTGACCCCCATTGATCCCCGTTGAGTCCCCATTGAGTCCCCATTGAGTCCCCATTGACCCCCATTGAGTCCCCATTGAGTCCCCATTGAGCCCCATTGAGTCCCCATTGAGTCCCCATTGAGCCCCATTGAGCACCCATTGATCCCCATTGACCCCCATTGAGTCCCCATTGAGTCCCCATTGAGCCCCATTGAGTCCCCATTGACCCCCATTGAGTCCCCATTGAGCCCCATTGAGTCCCCATTGACCCCCATTGAGTCCCCATTGAGTCCCCATTGAGCCCCATTGAGTCCCCATTGCCCCCCATTGAGCCCCATTGAGTCCCCATTGACCCCAATTGATCCCCATTGAGTCCCCATTGACCCCCATTGAGCCCCATTGAGTCCCCATTGCCCCCCATTGAGCCCCATTGAGTCCCCATTGCCCCCCATTGAGTCCCCATTGAGCACCATTGACCCCCATTGAGCCCCCATTGAGTCCCCATTGAGCCCGCATTGATCCCCATTGAGTCCCCATTGACCCCCATTGAGCCCCCATTGAGCCCCATTGAGTCCCCATTGAGCCCCCATTGAGCCCTATTGAGCCCCATTGATCAGCATTGCCCCCCATTGAGCTCCATTGACCCCCATTGAGCCCCCATTGCCCCCCATTGAGCCCCCATTGAGCCCCATTGAGCCCCATTGACCCCCATTGATCCCCATTGCCCCCCATTGCCCCCCATTGAGCCCCATTGACCCCCATTGATCCCCATTGCCCCCCATTGAGCCCCCATTGAGTCCCCATTGAGCCCCCATTGAGCCCCATTGAGTCCCCATTGACCCCCATTGATCCCCATTGAGCCCCTATTGAGCCCCATTGAGCCCCCATTGAGCCCCATTGAGTCCCCATTGAGCCCCATTGCCCCCCATTGAGTCCCCATTGCCCCCCATTGAGCCCCCATTGAGCCCCATTGAGTCCCCATTGAGCCCCATTGACCCCCATTGAGCCCCATTGCCCCCCATTGAGCCCCCATTGCCCCCCATTGAGTCCCCATTGCCCCCCATTGAGCCCCATTGACCCCATTGAGCCCCATTGAGCCCCCATTGCCCCCCATTGAGTCCCCATTGACCCCCATTGAGCCCCCATTGCCCCCCATTGATCCCCATTGACCCCCATTGAGTCCCCATTGACCCCCATTGACCCCCATTGCTCCCCATTGATCCCCATTGCCCCCCATTGATCCCCATTGCCCCCTATTGATCCCCATTGCCCCCCATTGATCCCCATTGCCCCCCATTGATCCCCATTGTTCCCTTTGATCCCCATTGATCCCCATTGACCCCCATTGGGTCCCCATTGATCCCCATTGATCCCCGTTGAGTCCCCATTGATCCCCATTGAGTCCCCATTGATCCCCATTGATCCCCATTGCTCCCCATTGCCCCCCATTGCCCCCCATTGACCCCCATTGACCCCTATTGCTCCCCATTGATCCCCATTGACCCCCATTGACCCCCATTGACCCCCATTGCTCCCCATTGATCCCCATTGCCCCCCATTGATCCCCATTGATCCCCATTGCTCCCCATTGATCCCCCATTGCCCCCCATTGATCCCCATTGATCCCCATTGCCCCCCATTGATCCCCATTGATCCCCATTGCCCCCCATTGATCCCCATTGCTCCCCATTGATCCCCCATTGCCCCCCATTGCTCCCCATTGATCCCCATTGCCCCCCATTGATCCCCATTGCCCCCTATTGATCCCCATTGCCCCCCATTGATCCCCATTGCCCCCCATTGCCCCCCATTGATCCCCATTGACCCCCATTGCCCCCCATTACAGCCGGGGCCCGGCTCTCACCTGGGGGGGGCCGCTGGGGGGCGCAGGGGGCGGGGCTCCGCCCTGGCCCTGCCCCCCCTCGCGCAGAGCCTCGATCCCGGCCCGCGCCAGCGCCAGGAGCTGCGGCACCGCCAGGGGGCGCCCTGCATCCTGCTGGGACCCACGGCGGCCGTGGCGGGAAACCTGCCCCACAGCCCCTGCCCCACAGCCCTGCCCCACAGCCCCTGCCCCACAGCCCTGCCCCATAGCCCCATAGCCCCTGCCCCATAGCCCCTGCCCCACAGCCCCACAGCCCTGCCCCATAGCCCCTGCCCCACAGCCCCTGCCCCACAGCCCCATAGCCCCTGCCCCATAGCCCCATAGCCCCTGCCCCATAGCCCCTGCCCCATAGCCCCATAGCCCCTGCCCCATAGCCCCTGCCCCATAGCCCCATAGCCCCTGCCCCATAGCCCCTGCCCCATAGCCCCATAGCCCCTGCCCCATAGCCCCTGCCCCATAGCCCCATAGCCTCTGCCCCATAGCCCCACAGCCCCTGCCCCATAGCCCCTGCCCCATAGCCCCAGAGCCCCTGCCCCATAGCACCATAGCCCCTGCCCCATAGCCCCACAACCCCTGCCCCATAGCCCCTGCCCCATAGCACCATAGCCCCTGCCCCATAGCCCCATAGCCTCTGCCCCATAGCCCCTGCCCCATAGCCCCATAGCCTCTGCCCCATAGCCCCACAGCCCCTGCCCCATAGCCCCTGCCCCATAGCACCATAGCCCCTGCCCCATAGCCCCACAGCCCCTGCCCCATAGCCCCTGCCCCATAGCACCATAGCCCCTGCCCCATAGCCCCACAGCCCCTGCCCCATAGCCCCTGCCCCATAGCCCCGCCCTCACCAGCCCCATTCGCTCCAGCAGCAGCCGCAGCCCCGCGGCGCCGCTCTCCAGGTCCCCGCTCGGCTCCTCCGGGTCCCGGCCCCGCTCCCCCTCCCGCGGGCGCCGCTGCAGCGGCTCCGCCCCACGGCGGGACCTGAGCCAAGGGACCCACAAGTGGGACCCCCCCATAGGGACCCCCCCATAGGGACCCCATAGAGACCCCTTATAGGGACCCCCCCATAGGGACCCCATAGAGACCCCCTATAGGGACCCCTCCATAGCGACCCCATAGAGACCCCTTATAGGGACCCCCCCATAGGGACCCCATAGAGACCCCTTATAGGGACCCCTCCATAGGGACCCCATAGAGACCCTTTATAGGGACCCCCCCATAGGGACCCCATAGAGACCCCTTATAGGGACCCCTCCATAGGGACCACATAGAGACCCCTTATAGGGACCCCTCCATAGGGACCCCATAGAGACCCCTTATAGGGACCCCCCCATAGGGACCCCATAGAGACCCCTTATAGGGACCCCCCCCATAGGGACCCCATAGAGACCCCTTTATAGGGACCCCTCTATAGGGACCCCATAGAGACCCCTTATAGGGACCCCTCCATAGGGACCCCATAGAGACCCCTTATAGGGACCCCCCCATAGGGACCCCCATAGAGACCCCTTATAGGGACCCCTCCATAGGGACCCCATAGAGACCCCTTATAGGGACCCCCCCATAGGGACCCCATAGAGACCCCTTATAGGGACCCCCCCCATAGGGACCCCATAGAGACCCCTTATAGGGACCCCCCCCATAGGGACCCCATAGAGACCCCTTTATAGGGACCCCTCCATAGGGACCCCATAGAGACCCCTTATAGGGACCCCTCCATAGGGACCCCATAGAGACCCCTTATAGGGACCCCTCCATAGGGACCCCATAGAGACCCCTTATAGGGACCCCTCCATAGGGACCCCATAGAGACCCCTTATAGGGACCCCCCCATAGGGACCCCATAGAGACCCCTTATAGGGACCCCCCCCATAGGGACCCCCCCCAGCCCCCCCTGACCCGCGGTGCCTCAGCTCCTGCAGGCGCTGCTCCAGCGCCGCCACCTCCGAGCGCAGCTCCCGCAGGGCCCGATCCTGCGCGGCCGAGAGCGCCCCCAGCGGCCGGAGCGGGGATGGGCGGAGACAGCGCTGGGGGGCGAGAGAGAGACCAGAGAGACCCATAGAGACCCATAGGGTCCCATAGGGACCCATAGGGACCCACAGGGACCCATAGGGACCATAGAGACCATAGAGACCATAGAGACCATAGAGACCATAGAGACCAGAGACCATAGAGAGCATAGAGACCCATAGAGACCATAGAGACCCATAGAGACCATAGAGACCATAGAGACCCATAGAGACCCATAGAGACCATAGAGACCATAGAGACCCATAGGGACCATAGAGACCCATAGAGACCATAGAGACCCATAGAGACCCATAGAGACCATAGAGACCCATAGAGACCCATAGAGACCATAGAGACCCATAGAGACCATAGAGACCTATAGAGACCATAGAGACCATAGAGACCATAGAGACCCATAGAGACCCATAGAGACCATAGAGACCCCATAGAGACCCATAGAGACCATAGAGACCATAGAGACCATAGAGACCCATAGAGACCATAGAGACCATAGAGACCCATAGAGACCATAGAGACCCATAGAGACCATAGAGACCATAGAGACCCATAGAGACCATAGAGACCATAGAGACCATAGAGACCATAGAGACCATAGAGACAGGGATGGGGACCATAGAGGCAGGCATTGATTTGGGTCATGGACCCGGGGGTCAGGTGACGTCCCTCGGGGTCACGTGGCTCTCACCTGGGTCCTGCCGCTGCCGGGGGGCTGGGGCCTGGGCGGGGACGGGGGCGGGGCCTGCGCCGGGGGCGGGGCCTCGGGGGGCCCCCCTCCTGGCTCCGGGTCCGGCTCCGGAGACTCGCAGGGGAGGGGGAGCTGGGGGGGGGGGGGGAGAGGAGCACGTGACCCCCAGAGCCACGTGACCCCCGAGCCACGTGACACCCAGAGCCACGTGACACCCGGAGCCACGTGACCCCCCCCCAGACGCCCCCCCCCACCCCGGTACCGGCAGTTGTGGGTCCTGCTCTGGGTCCTCCTCCAGGTCCTGGAGCCGGAGCCCCCCCACCTGTGGGTCCCGGCGCTGAGACAAGAACCCTCCGTGACCCATAGCCCCCATTGAGCCCCATAGCCCCCATTGAGCCCCATAGACCCCATTGAGCCCCATAGCCCCCATTGAGCCCCATAGACCCCATTGAGCCCCATAGACCCCATTGAGCCCCATAGCCCCCATTGAGCCCCATAGCCCCCATTGTGACCCATAGACCCCATTGTGACCCATAGCCCCCATTGTGCCCCATAGCCCCATTGAGCCCCATAGCCCCCATTGAGCCCCATAGACCCCATTGTGACCCATAGCCCCATTGAGCCCCATAGCCCCCATTGAGCCCCATAGCCCCCATTGAGCCCCATAGACCCCATTGTGACCCATAGCCCCATTGAGCCCCATAGCCCCCATTGAGCCCCATAGCCCCCATTGAGCCCCATAGCCCCCATTGTGACCCATAGACCCCATTGTGACCCATAGCCCCCATTGTGCCCCATAGACCCCATTGTGACCCATAGACCCCATTGAGCCCCATAGCCCCCATTGAGCCCCATAGCCCCATTGTGCCCCATAGACCCCATTGAGCCCCATAGCCCCCATTGTGCCCCATAGCCTCCATTGTGCCCCATAGCCCCATTGTGCCCCATAGCCCCCATTGTGCCCCATAGCCCCATTGTGACCCATAGCCCCATTGTGACCCATAGCCCCATTGTGCCCCATAGCCCCCACCTGCCCCCCCCGCAGGGCCCGCAGCCGCCGCCGCCGCTCCCTCAGCTCCGCCTCCAGCTCCTGGAGCCGCCCCCGCTGAGCCCGAGCCTCGGCCTGGGGGGGGGCAACCGGATACAGGGGTGGGACCCCCCCAATGGGACCCCCCCAATGGGACCTCAATGGGACCCCAATGGGACCCCCCCAATGGGACCTCAATGGGACCCCAATGGGACCTCAATGGGACCTCAATGGGGCCTCAATGGGACCTCAATGGGACCTCAATGGGACCCCAATGAGACCTCAATGGGGACCTCAATGGGACCTCAATGGGACCTCAATGGGACCTCAATGGGACCCCAATGAGACCTCAATGGGACCTCAATGGGGCCTCAATGGGACCTCAATGGGACCCCAATGGGACCCCAATGAGACCTCAGTGGGGACCTCAATGGGACCTCAATGGGACCTCAATGGGACCCCAATGAGACCTCAATGGGGACCTCAATGGGACCTCAATGGGACCTCAATGGGACCTCAATGGGACCTCAATGGGACATCGATGGGACCCCAATGGGACCTCAGTGGGACCTCAATGGGGACCTCAATGGGACATTAATGGGACCCCAATGGGACCTCAATGGGACCTCAATGGGACCCCAATGGGGACCTCAATGGGACATTAATGGGACCTCAATGGGACCTCAATGGGGACCTCAATGGGACATTAATGGGACCTCAATAGGACCCCAATGGGACCTCAATGGGACCTCAATGGGGACCTCAATGGGACATCGATGGGACCTCAATGGGACCCCAATGGGACCTCAATGGGACCTCAATGGGACCCCAATGGGACCCCAATGGGACATTAATGGGACCCCAATGGGACCTCAGTGGGACCTCAATGGGGCCTCAATGGAACCCCAATGGGACCTCAATGGGACCTCAATGGGACCTCAATAGGACCCCAATGGGACATTAATGGGACCCCAATGGGACCTCCATGGGGACCTCAATGGGACCTCAATGGGACCCCAATGGGACATTAATGGGACCCCAATGGGACCTCCATGGGGACCTCAATGGGACCCCAATAGGACCCCAATGGGGACCTCAATGGGACTCCAATGGGACCTCAATGGGACCCCAATGGGACCTCAATGGGACCCCACTGGGGACCTCAATGGGATCTCAATGGGACCCCAATGGGGACCTCAATGGGACCCCAATGGGACCCCAATGGGACCTCAATGGGACCCCAATGGGGACCTCAATGGGACCCCAATGGGACCCCAATGGGACCTCAATGGGACCCCACTGGGGACCTCAATGGGATCTCAATGGGACCCCAATGGGGACCTCAATGGGACCCCAATGGGACCCCAATGGGACCTCAATGGGACCCCAATGGGACATTAATGGGACCCCAATGGGACCTCAGTGGGACCTCAATGGGGCCTCAATGGAACCCCAATGGGACCTCAATGGGACCTCAATAGGACCCCAATGGGACATTAATGGGACCCCAATGGGACCTCAATGGGACCTCAATGGGACCTCAATAGGACCCCAATGGGACATTAATGGGACCCCAATGGGACCTCCATGGGGACCTCAATGGGACCTCAATGGGACCCCAATGGGACCTCAATGGGACCTCAATGGGACATCGATGGGACCTCAATGGGACCCCAATAGGACCCCAATGGGACCTCAATGGGACTCCAATGGGACCTCAATGGGACCCCAATGGGACCTCAATGGGACCCCACTGGGGACCTCAATGGGATCTCAATGGGACCCCAATGGGGACCTCAATGGGACCCCAATGGGACCCCAATGGGACCTCAATGGGACCCCAATGGGACCCCAATGGGGACCTCAATGGGACCCCAATGGGACCTCAATGGGACCCCAATGGGACCTCAATGGGACCTCAATGGGACCTCAATGGGACCCCAATGGGGACCTCAATGGGACCTCAATGGGACCTCAATGGGACCCCAATGGGGACCTCAGTGGGACCCCAATGGGACCCCAATGGGGACCCCAATGGGACCTCAATGGGACCTCAATGGGACCCCAATGGGACCCCAATGGGACCTCAATGGGACCTCAATGGGACCCCAATGGGACCCCAATGGGACCCTCAATGGGGACCTCAATGGGACCCCAATGGGACCCCCCCAAAGGGACCCGCAGGGGACCCCGAGCTCCGCCAGGGCTCCTCCTCGCCGCTAGGCGGCGCTATAGCGCGGTACCTGCAGGTGCGCCGCCAGGCGGCGGTAGAGCGCCGAGACCCGCGCCGCCTCCTGCGCCCGCAGCTGCAGCCGGCCCAGCCCGCCCCGCAGCGCCGCCTGCTGGGCCGGAGGTGTCAGCGTGGCTCTGCATGGGGGGGGGGCTATGGGGGGGGTTATGGGGAGGGGGGGACACACACACATGGGGTCAATGACCCCCAATAACGGCCCCCCCCCCCCCCCATCCCCCCCCCCTTACCTGGGTCTTGGCTCCGCCCCCTGGGCAGTGGCGGGAGGGGGCAGCGAGGGGCGGCCATGGGGGAGCCCTTCCCGGGAGGGGGAAATGGGGGGGTCGGGGACCCCAAATACCCCATTGGGACCCCAAATACCCCCCTGGGACCCCAAATACCCCATTGGGACCCCCAAATACCCCCTTGGGACCCCAAATACCCCCCCTGGGACCCCAATACCCCATTGGGACCCCCAAATACCCCCCTGGAACCCCCAAATACCCCCTTGGGACCCCAAATACCCCCTTGGGACCCCAAGTACCCCCTTGCGACCCCCAAATACCCCCCCTGGGACCCCAAATACCCCCTTGGGACCCCAAGTACCCCCTTGGGACCCCCAAATACCCCCCCCGGGACCCCAAATACCCCCTTGGGACCCCAAATACCCCCTTGGGACCCCCAAATACCCCCCTGGGACCCCAAATACCCCATTGGGACCCCAAATACCCCATTGGGACCCCCAAATACCCCCCTGGGACCCCAAATACCCCTTCAGCCTCACACGCACCCGTTAGGCTCCAGTCTATCAATGCCCCCCCGACTTCCTCCTCGTCGCTATGGCAACCGGATGCTCGGGTGTTCATTGGCTGCTTCGCCGTAGCCAAGATGGCGGCGCCCATGAGGGTCAGGCGTACGGCGTCGCCACGACCAAGATGGCGGCGCCCATGCGGGTCACGGGGACGGCGTCGCCGCAACCAAGATGGCGGCGCCCAGGCGGCAGTCACGGGGACGGTGTCGCCGCAACCAAGATGGCGGCGCCCATGCGGATCACGGGGACGGCGTCGCCACGACCAAGATGGCGGCGCCCAGGCGGCAGTCACGGGGGGGGGTGGTGGTCGCCATCTTGGCTAGTGGCGCCTGCAGCACACGTGGCTGTGGAGGGGGCTTTAAGGGGCTCTATGGGGGTCTATAGGGGATGCTTGGGGTCTATAGGGGCCGGGGGGGGGTCCTGTAAGGGACGTTTCGTGTTCATTTTGGGGGCGTTTGGCCCCTTTCTGCTGTTGCTGGGAGCCATGGGGGGGGGGCATTGAATGAAGGTCTATATAGAATGAAGGGCTATGATGTATATAATGGTCTATAATGTCCATAGTGCACGTCTATACGTGTATATAATGGTCTATAATGTCCATAGTGCAGGTCTATACATGTATATAATGGTCTATAATGTCCATAGTGCAGGTCTATACATGTATATAATGGTCTATAATGTCCATAGTGCACGTCTATACGTGTATATAATGGTCTATAATGTCCATAGTGCAGGTCTATACATGTATATAATGGTCTAT
Source organism: Psittacula echo (assembly GCF_963264785.1). Lineage (NCBI taxonomy): Eukaryota > Metazoa > Chordata > Aves > Psittaciformes > Psittacidae > Psittacula > Psittacula echo. The sequence goes on from NC_137765.1 coordinate 52,531, forward strand.
AATGTCCATAGTGCAGGTCTATACATGTATATAATGGTCTATAATGTCCATAGTGCACGTCTATACGTGTATATAATGGTCTATAATGTCCATAGTGCAGGTCTATACATGTATATAATGGTCTATAATGTCCATAGTGCAGGTCTATAATGTATATAATGGTCTATAATGTCCATAGTGCACGTCTATACGTGTATATAATGGTCTATAATGTCCATAGTGCAGGTCTATAATGTATATAATGGTCTATAATGTCCATAGTGCACGTCTATACGTGTATATAATGGTCTATAATGTCCATAGTGCAGGTCTATACATGTATATAATGGTCTATAATGTCCATAGTGCAGGTCTATACGTGTATATAATGGTCTATAATGTCCATAGTGCAGGTCTATACATGTATATAATGGTCTATAATGTCCATAGTGCACGTCTATACGTGTATATAATGGTCTATAATGTCCATAGTGCAGGTCTATACATGTATATGAGGGTCTATAATGTCCATAGTGCAGGTCTATACATGTATATAATGGTCTATAATGTCCATAGTGCACGTCTATACGTGTATATAATGGTCTATAATGTCCATAGTGCAGGTCTATACATGTATATAATGGTCTATAATGTCCATAGTGCAGGTCTATAATGTATATAATGGTCTATAATGTCCATAGTGCACGTCTATACGTGTATATAATGGTCTATAATGTCCATAGTGCAGGTCTATACATGTATATAATGGTCTATAATGTCCATAGTGCACGTCTATACGTGTATATAATGGTCTATAATGTCCATAGTGCAGGTCTATACATGTATATAATGGTCTATAATGTCCATAGTGCAGGTCTATACGTGTATATGAGGGTCTATAATGTCTATAGTGCAGGCCTATACGTGTATATAATGGTCTATAATGTCCATAGTGCAGGTCTATAATGTATATAATGGTCTATAATGTCCATAATGCAGGTCTATACATGTATATAATGGTCTATAATGTCCATAGTGCAGGTCTATACATGTATATAATGGTCTATAATGTCCATAATGCAGGTCTATACATGTATATAATGGTCTATAATGTCCATAGTGCAGGTCTATACATGTATATAATGGTCTATAATGTCCATAGTGCAGGTCTATACATGTATATAATGGTCTATAATGTCCATAATGCAGGTCTATACATGTATATAATGGTCTATAATGTCCATAGTGCAGGTCTATACATGTATATAATGGTCTATAATGTCCATAGTGCAGGTCTATACATGTATATAATGGTCTATAATGTCCATAGTGCAGGTCTATACATGTATATAATGGTCTATAATGTCCATAGTGCAGGTCTATACGTGTATATAATGGTCTATAATGTCCATAGTGCAGGTCTATACATGTATATGAGGGTCTATAATGTCTATAGTGCAGGTCTATACGTGTATATAATGGTCTATAATGTCTGTTGGGGGCATTGGGTCCATAGGGGCTCACTGCAGCCATAGTGGGGCGCTGGGCCCATAGGGAAGACTGGGTCCATAGGGGCTCACTGGGCCCATGGAAGGAACCACTGCAGCCATGGGGGGGGGGGGAGGCTCTGTTGACATGGAGACCATTTGGGCCAGGCGGGGGGGGGGGGGCTCCCCCCCGATGACGTCACAAGGTCGAGCCGGTGTCACCGGGGAGACCGAGGCCGTGCGGGGGGGGACGGGACACGTGGGGGCGGGGGGGGATCACGTGACCGGCGGCACCGGGACACGGGAGCGGCTGCGGGAGGACCCCGGAGCTCCCCCCCCACCCCGCAATGGAACCGACCGGGCCCCCCCCCATCCCCAGCCTCGTTCTGGTGCTGCTGCTGCTGGTGCCCGAGGGGGGACCCATAGGTGAGGCTGGGGGGGCAATGGGGGTAATGGGGGTAATGGGGGTAAGGGGGGCAATGGGGGTAATGGGGGTAATGGGGGGAATGGGGGTAATGGGGGGTAATGGGGGTAAGGGGGGCAATGGGGGCAATGGGGGTAATGGGGGCAATGGGGGTAATGGGGGTAATGGGGGTAAGGGGGGCAATGGGGGTAATGGGGGTAATGGAGTAATGGGGGTAATGGGGGCAATGGGGGTAATGGGGGCAATGGAGGAATGGGGGTAATGGAGGTAATGGGGGTAATGGGGGGAATGGGGGCAATGGGGGCAATGGGGGTAATGGGGTCAATGGAGGAATGGGGGTAATGGGGGTAATGGGGGTAATGGGGGTAATGGGGGCAATGGAGGAATGGGGGTAATGGGGGCAATGGAGGAATGGGGGTAATGGGGGCAATGGAGGAATGGGGGCAATGGGGGTAATGGGGGCAATGGAGGAATGGGGGTAATGGGGTCAATGGGGGCAATGGGGGCAATGGGGGTAATGGGGGTAATAAGGGCAATGGGGTAATGGGGGTAATGGGGTCAGTGGAGGCAATGGGGGTAATGGGGGTAATGGGGGCAATGGAGGAATGGGGGCAATGGGGGCAATGGGGGCAATGGGGGTAATGGGGGCAATGGGGGCAATGGGGGTAATGGGGGTAATGGGGGCAATGGAGGAATGGGGGTAATGGGGGCAATGGAGGAATGGGGGTAATGGGGGCAATGGAGGAATGGGGGTAATGGGGTCAATGGGGGCAATGGGGGTAATGGGGGCAATGGGGGCAATGGGGGTAATGGGGGCAATGGGGTAATGGGGGTAATGGGGTCAATGGAGGCAATGGGGGTAATGGGGGTAATGGAGGAATGGGGGCAATGGGGGCAATGGGGGTAATGGGGGCAATGGAGGAATGGGGTCAATGGGGGCAATGGGGGCAATGGGGGTAATGGGGGCAATGGGGGGAATGGGGGCAATGGAGGAATGGGGGGAATGGGGGTAATGGGGGTAATGGGGGTAATGGAGGAATGGGGGCAATGGGGGCAATGGGGGTAATGGGGGCAATGGAGGAATGGGGTCAATGGGGGCAATGGGGGCAATGGGGGTAATGGGGGCAATGGGGGCAATGGGGGCAATGGAGGAATGGGGGCAATGGGGGCAATGGAGGAATGGGGGCAATGGGGGTAGTGGGGGGAATGGGGGCAATGGGGTAATGGGGGTAATCGGGGGCAATGGGGGTAATGGGGGTAATGGGGGCAATGGGGGGCAATGGGGGCAATGGGGGGGGCACTGGCGTCCCTATGGGGGTCTCACCCTCCCCTCCCAGGCCCCCCCCCCGCTTGGCCTTGGGCTGAGCCAGGCCCGAGCCCGGCCTCCAATGGGAGCTGCAGCGGGAACCGGCCCGGGGTGAGTGGGGGGGGGTCACGTGGGGTCAGTGTGGGGTCACGTGGGGGTCACTGTGAGGTCACGTGGGGGTCAGTGTGGGGTCACGTGGGGGTCACAGGGTTACTGGGGTCACTCCTGGGTCACTGGGGGGTCATGAAGGTCCCATTGGGGTCATGGCGCGGTCACTGTGGGGTCACGTTGGGGTCACAGAGGGGTCATGCTGGGGTCACTGTGGGGTCATGCTGGGGTCACTGTGGGGTCAATGCGGGGTCACTGTGGGGTCACACTGGGGTCACTTGGGGTCGTACTGGGTCACCACGGGGTCACCGGGGTCATTGTGGGGTCAATGTGAGGTCACAGCGGGGTCACTGTAGGGTCACCGGGGTCACTTGGGGTCACACTGGGGTCACTTGGGCTCAACGGGGTCACAGTGGGGTCACTGAGGGGTCACACTGGGGGTCACAGCAGGGTCACTGGGGTCACTGTGGGTCACCGGGGTCACTTGGGGTCACACTGGGGTCACCACGGTCATTGTGGGGTCACTGCGGGGTCACACTGGGGTCACACTGGGGTCACACTGGGGTCACCACGGTCATTGTGGGGTCACTGTGGGGTCACACTGGGGTCACTGCGGGGTCACGGCGGGGTCACCCCGGGGTCACAGCGGGGTCACGGCGGTCGCGGCTGTTCCCGCAGCGCCGCTGCCCCCCCCCCGCCCCCCGCCTCCGTTTGGACCTCGCCTCCTCGCCCCGGTTCCCGCCGGCGCCGGGGCCGCGCGCGGTGCCCGCGGGGGGGCGCGTGTACGTGCAGGTGGGCGGGGCCCGGGCACCCACGTGACACCCCCCCAACCCCCCCCCCCGTGTGACTGAGACCCCCACCCCCAGCAGCCCGGTGCCCATCAGCCCCCAATGACCCCCCCAAGGACCCCGCTCCATTGCCCCCCCCATTACCCCCATTGCCCCCATTGCCCCCATTGCCCCCCATTGCCCCCCATTGCCCCCATTCCCCCATTACCCCATTGCCCCCATTGCCCCCCATTGCCCCCATTCCCCATTGCCCCCCATTGCCCCCATTCCCCCATTCCCCCATTGCCCCCCATTGCCCCCATTCCCCCCATTGCCCCCATTGCCCCCATTACCCCCCATTGCCCCCATTACCCCCATTGCCCCCCATTGCCCCCATTCCCCCATTGCCCCCATTGCCCCCATTACCCCCCATTGCCCCCATTACCCCCATTACCCCCCATTGCCCCCATTGCCCCCATTACCCCCCATTGCCCCCATTACCCCCATTACCCCCCATTGCCCCCATTCCCCCCATTGCCCCCATTCCCCCATTCCCCCATTGCCCCCCATTGCCCCCATTGCCCCCATTACTCCCCATTGCCCCCATTCCCCCATTGCCCCCCATTGCCCCCATTGCCCCCATTACCCCCATTACCCCCCATTAACCCCATTGCCCCCCCCAGCTCTCCCTCTCCCGCGCCCCCCCCTCGCTCTCGTTCTGCCTCCGCCTCTGTTTCGTTTCCCCGCGCTCGTCCCCGGCGCCCCCCCCCGGGCCGGGCGCGCCCCCGCGGCCGCTCGTGGTGCTGCGGGGGGGCTGCGGCGCGCGGCGGGGGCGCGGCCCCGCGGGGCCCGGGGGGGGGCGGGCACGGCCCCGGCTGTTCCGCTCCTTCCGCCTCCCCCCCCGCTTCCCGGAGCCGCTCCAGTTCCTGCACTGCCGGGTCCGGCTCTGCCGGGAGGGAGCGGGGAGCGGGAACGGGATGAGAGCGGTGAGGGCGGGAATGGGGCGGGAATGGGGCGGGAAGGGGGAGGGAAAGGGGCGGGAATGGGGCGGGAATGGGGCGGGAAAGGGGCGGGAATGGGGCGGGAATGGGGAGGGAATGGGGCGGGAAGGGGGAGGGAATGGGGCGGGAATGGGGAGGGAACGGGGCGGGAATGGGGCGGGAATGGGGCGGGAAGGGGGAGGGAATGGGGCGGGAATGGGGAGGGAATGGGGCGGGAATGGGGCGGGAAGGGGGAGGGAATGGGGCGGGAATGGGGCGGGAATGGGGTGGGAATGGGGCGGGAAAGGGGCGGGAATGGGGCGGGAATGGGGAGGGAATGGGGAGGGAATGGGGAGGGAATGGGGCGGGAATGGGGCGGGAATGGGGCGGGAAGGGGGAGGGAATGGGGCGGGAATGGGGCGGGAATGGGGCGGGAACGGGGCGGGAACGGGGAGGGAATGGGGCGGGAATGGGGCGGGAACGGGGCGGGAAGGGGGCGGGAATGGGGCGGGAACGGGGCGGGAATGGGGCGGGAACGGGGCGGGAATGGGATGGAGAGGGAATGGGATGGAGAGAGAATGGGATGGAACAGAGATAGGGATGGAACAGAGATAGGGATGGAGAGGGAATGGGATGGGGCGGGAATGGGATGGAGCAGGGATAGGGATGGAGAGGGAATGGGATGGAGTGGGAATGGGATGGAGCAGGGAGAGGGGATATAGTGGGAATTAGGGATGGAGCAGGATGGGGATGGAGCGGGAATGGGCTGGATGCGGGACGGGGCTGGATCCGCGGTCACCGGTTGAGCCCCGTTCCGTTCCCGTTCCCGGTCCCAGTGCGGCTCCAGGCGCTGCTCCCGCCGAGGGGGCGGAGCGTCCGGGTCAGGCCCCGCCCCCGTGCCCCGCCCAGGCCCCGGCCCCTTCCCCGCCCTGCGCACCGTGTCCAGGCCGATGGTGGTGACCCTGGGGCCCGAGCGGGGCGGGGGAACAGGTCCGGGAACAGCGGGAACGGCGGGAATGGCGGGAACAGCCAATACCCAGCACCAGGAATAGCGGGAATGGCGGGAACAGCCAATACCCAGCACCAGGAATAGCGGGAATGGCGGGAACAGCCAATACCCAGCCCCGGGAATAGCGGGAATGGCGGGAACAGCCAATACCCAGCACCGGGAATAGCGGGAATGGCGGGAACAGCCAATACCCAGCACCGGGAATAGCGGGAATGGCGGGAACAGCCAATACCCAGCACCGGGAATAGCGGGAATGGCGGGAACAGCCAATACCCAGCAACGGGAATAGCGGGAATGGCGGGAACAGCCAATACCCAGCACCGGGAATAGCGGGAATACAGGGAACAGCCAATACCCAGCCCCGGGAATAGCGGGAATGGCGGGAACAGCCAATACCCAGCCCCGGGAATAGCGGGAATGGCGGGAACAGCCAATACCCAGCACCGGGAATAGCGGGAATACAGGGAACAGCCAATACCCAGCACCGGGAATAGCGGAAATACAGGGAACAGCCAATACCCAGCACCGGGAATAGCGGGAATGGCGGGAACAGCCAATACCCAGCACCGGGAATAGCGGGAATACAGGGAACAGCCAATACCCAGCACCGGGAATAGCGGGAATACAGGGAACAGCCAATACCCAGCACCGGGAATAGCGGGAATACAGGGAACAGCCAATACCCAGCACCGGGAATAGCGGGAATACAGGGAACAGCCAATACCCAGCACCGGGAATAGCGGGAATACAGGGAACAGCCAATACCCAGCACCGGGAATAGCGGGAATACAGGGAACAGCCAATACCCAGCACCGGGAATAGCGGGAATGCTCCGATCCCGACCCCCCCCCCCATAACCCCCTCCCCCCGCAGGAGCCCCCCCGCTGCCGTTCCCGCCTCCCCCCCCCATTCTGCGCCTCCCCCCGCCCCCCCCGCAACGGGACCGGCCCCGGCCCCCCCCCACGGGTGAGTGAAGGGGGGGCAATGGGGGGCAATGGAGGGGGCAATGGAGGGGCAATGGGGGGGCAATGGGGGGGCAATGGGGGGCAATGGAGGGGCAATGGAGGGGCAATGGGGGGCAATGGAGGGGGCAATGGAGGGCAATGGAGGGGCAATGGAGGGCAATGGGGGGGCAATGGAGGGGCAATGGAGGGCAATGGGGGGGCAATGGGGGGCAATGGAGGGGGCAATGGAGGGCAATGGGGGGGCAATGGAGGGGCAATGGAGGGCAATGGAGGGGCAATGGAGGGGCAATGGGGGGCAATGGAGGGGGCAATGGAGGGGCAATGGGGGGGCAATGGGGGGGCAATGGGGGGCAATGGAGGGGCAATGGGGGGCAGTGGGGGGGCAATGGGGGGCAATGGAGGGGCAATGAGGGGCAGTGGGGGGGCAATGGGGGGGCAATGGAGGAGCAATGGGGGGGCAATGGAGGGGCAATGGGGGGCAATGGGGGGGCAATGGAGGAGCAATGGAGGGGCAATGGAGGGGCAATGGAGGGGCAATGGGGGGGCAATGGGGGCAATGGAGGGGCAATGGGGGGGCAATGGGGGCAATGGAGGGGCAATGGAGGGGCAATGGAGGGGGCAATGGAGGGGCAATGGAGGGGCAATGGAGGGGCAATGGGGGGGCAATGGGGGGCAATGGAGGGGCAATGGGGGGGCAATGGGGGGCAATGGGGGGCAGTGGAGGGCAATGGGGGGGCAATGGGGGGGCAATGGGGGGCAGTGGGTGGCAATGGGGGGGCAATGGAGGGGCAATGGAGGGGCAATGGAGGGGCAATGGAGGGCAATGGAGGGGCAATGGAGGGGGCAATGGAGGGCAATGGAGGGGCAATGGAGGGGGCAATGGGGGGCAATGGGGGGCAATGGGGGGGCAATGGAGGGGCAATGGAGGGCAATGGAGGGGCAATGGAGGGGGCAATGGGGGGCAATGGGGGGCAGTGGGGGGCAATGGGGGGGCAATGGGGGGGCAATGGGGGGGCAATGGGGGGCAGTGGGTGGCAATGGGGGGGCAATGGAGGGGCAATGGAGGGGCAATGGAGGGCAATGGAGGGGCAATGGAGGGGGCAATGGAGGGGGCAATGGGGGGCAATGGAGGGGCAATGGAGGGGCAATGGAGGGCAATGGAGGGGCAATGGAGGGGGCAATGGAGGGGGCAATGGGGGGCAATGGGGGGCAATGGAGGGGCAATGGAGGGGCAATGGGGGGCAATGGGGGGGCAATGGGGGGCAGTGGGGGGCAATGGAGGGGCAATGGAGGGGCAATGGAGGGGCAATGGAGGGGGCAATGGAGGGGGCAATGGGGGGCAATGGGGGGCAATGGAGGGGCAATGGAGGGGGCAATGGGGGGCAATGGGGGGCAATGGGGGGGCAATGGGGGGGCAATGGGGGGCAGTGGGGGGCAATGGGGGGCAATGGAGGGGCAATGGAGGGGCAATGGAGGGGGCAATGGGGGGCAATGGGGGGCAGTGGGGGGCAATGGGGGGGCAATGGGGGGGCAATGTGGGGGCAATGGGGGGCAGTGGGGGGCAATGGGGGGGCAATGGAGGGGCAATGGAGGGGCAATGGTGGGGCAATGGAGGGGCAATGGGGGGCAGTGGGGGGCAATGGGGGGGCAATGGAGGGGGCAATGGAGGGGGCAATGGGGGGCAATGGGGGGCAATGGAGGGGCAATGGAGGGCAATGGAGGGGCAATGGAGGGGGCAATGGGGGGCAGTGGGGGGCAGTGGGGGGCAATGGGGGGGCAATGGGGGGGCAATGGGGGGGCAATGGAGGGGCAATGGGGGGCAGTGGGGGGCAATGGGGGGGCAATGGGGGGCAATGGAGGGGCAATGGGGGGCAGTGGGGGGCAATGGGGGGGCAATGGGGGGGCAATGGGGGGCAGTGGGGGGCAATGGAGGGGCAATGGTGGGGCAGTGGGGGGGCAATGGGGGGCAGTGGGGGGCAATGGGGGGGCAATGGGGTGCAATGGGGGGGCTCCATCACTGACCCCCCCCCCTTACCCCCCCCCCAGACCCCCAGGTCCACCCCGGGGTCGTCGCTGCCGTTTCCTTCGGGGCCTTTGTGGTGGGGGCGGCGCTGGCGGGGGGGGTCTGGTTCGTGCACGGGCGCACGGGTGAGGAGGGGCAAAGCACCCATAGGGACCCATAGAGACCTATAGAGACCTATAGAGACCATAGAGACCCATAGAGACCATAGAGACCATAGAGACCATAGAGACCATAGAGACCATAGAGACCCATAGAGACCATAGAGACCATAGAGACCATAGAGACCATAGAGACCATAGAGACCCATAGAGACCATAGAGACCATAGAGACCATAGAGACCCATAGAGACCATAGAGACCATAGAGACCATAGAGACCATAGAGACCCATAGAGACCATAGAGACCATAGAGACCATAGAGACCATAGAGACTCATAGAGACCATAGAGACCCATAGAGACCCATAGAGACCATAGAGACCCATAGAGACCATAGAGACTCATAGAGACCATAGAGACCCATAGAGACCATAGAGACCATAGAGACCATAGAGACCATAGAGACCATAGAGAGACCATAGAGACCATAGAGACCATAGAGACCTATAGAGACCATAGAGACCATAGAGACCATAGAGACCATAGAGACCTATAGAGACCATAGAGACCATAGAGACCATAGAGACCATAGAGACCATAGAGAGACCATAGAGACCATAGAGACCATAGAGACCTATAGAGACCATAGAGACCATAGAGACCATAGAGACCATAGAGACCCATAGAGACCATAGAGACCATAGAGACCCATAGAGACCCATAGAGACCATAGAGACCATAGGGACCCATAGAGACCATAGAGACCATAGAGACCCATAGAGACCCATAGAGACCATAGAGACCATAGAGACCCATAGAGACCATAGAGATCATAGAGACCATAGAGACCATAGAGACCATAGAGACCCATAGAGACCCATAGAGACCATAGAGACCATAGGGACCCATAGAGACCATAGAGACCATAGAGACCCATAGAGACCCATAGAGACCATAGAGACCCATAGAGACCATAGAGACCATAGAGACCATAGAGACCATAGAGACCCAAAGAGACCATAGAGACCATAGAGACCATAGAGACCATAGAGACCTATAGAGACCCATAGAGACCATAGAGACCATAGAGACCCATAGAGACCCATAGAGACCATAGAGACCATAGAGACCCATAGAGACCATAGAGACCATAGAGACCCATAGAGACCCATAGAGACCATAGAGACCATAGGGACCCATAGAGACCATAGAGACCATAGAGACCCATAGAGACCCATAGAGACCATAGAGACCCATAGAGACCATAGAGACCATAGAGACCATAGAGACCATAGAGACCCATAGAGACCATAGAGACCATAGAGACCATAGAGACCTATAGAGACCTGTAGAGACCATAGAGACCATAGAGACCATAGAGACCCATAGAGACCCATAGAGACCATAGAGACCATAGAGAGCATAGAGACCATAGAGACCCATAGAGACCCATAGAGACCCATAGAGACCATAGAGACCATAGAGACCCATAGGGACCATAGAGACCCATACAGACCCATAGAGACCATAGAGACCAATAGAGACCAACAGAGACCATAGAGACCATAGACACCCATAGAGACCATAGAGACCCATAGAGACCCATAGAGACCATAGAGACCCATAGAGACCATAGAGACCATAGAGACCCATAGAGACCATAGAGACCATAGAGACCCATAGAGACCCATAGAGACCATAGAGACCCATAGAGACCATAGAGACCCATAGAGACCCACAGAGACCATAGAGACCCATAGAGACCATAGAGACCATAGAGACCCATACAGACCCACAGAGACCATAGAGACCATAGAGACCCATAGGGTCCATAGAGACCCATAGAGACCCATAGAGACCATAGAGACCATAGAGACCCATAGGGACCATAGAGACCCATAGAGACCATAGAGACCCATAGAGACCCATAGAGACCATAGAGACCATAGAGACCCACAGAGACCATAGAGACCATAGAGACCCATAGAGACCCATAGAGACCCATAGAGACCATAGAGACCCATAGAGACCCATAGAGACCATAGAGACCATAGAGACCCATAGAGACCATAGAGACCCATAGAGACCATAGAGACCCATAGAGACCCATAGAGACCATAGAGACCATAGAGACCCACAGAGACCATAGAGACCATAGAGACCCATAGAGACCATAGAGACCCATAGGGACCCATAGAGATCATGGAAACCGTAGAGACCCATACACCCCAAAGCCCCCCATAGACCCCATAGACACCCGTAGACCCCATAGCCCCCCATAGACCCCATAGAGACCCATAGACCCCATAGCCCCCCATAGACACCCATAGACCCCATAGCCCCCCCATAGACCCCATAGACACCCATAGACCCCATAGCCCCCCATAGACACCCATAGACCCCATAGCCCCCCATAGACCCCATAGACACCCATAGACCCCATAGCCCCTCATAGACCCCATAGAGACCCATAGCCCCCCAAGAGGCACCCATAGACACCATAGACACTCATAGACCCCCTTGAGACCCCCATACACCCCCCGTAGATCCCCCTATAGACCCACATATACCCCCCTGAGACCCCAAATTCCCCCCATCGACCCCCATAGACCCCCATGGATCCCCCCATAACCCCCTCTTATTGCTGCTTCCCCCCCAGCTGCCCCACGGCCCCCTCCTGCCCCCCACAGGTCCTGTGCTGCCCCCCAGGGCCAGGTATGGGGGCAATGGGCGGCAATGGGGGTCAATGGGGCTCAATTGGGGTCAATGGGGCTCAATGGGGCTCAATGGGGACTCAATGGGGCTCAATGGGGACTCAATGGGGACTCAATGGGGCTCAATGGGGGTCAATGGGGCTCAATGGGGCCTCAATGGGGCTCAATGGGGCCTCAATGGGGACTCAATGGGGACTCAATGGGGGCTCAATGGGGCTCAATGGGGGCTCAATGGGGACTCAATGGGGCTCAATGGGGGTCAATGGGGCTCAATGGGGCTCAATGGGGGTCAATGGGGCTCAATGGGGACTCAATGGGGGTCAATGGGGACTCAATGGGGACTCAATGGGATCTCAATGGGGGCTCAATGGGGACTCAATGGGGACTCAATGGGACTCAATGGGGGCTCAATGGGGCTCAATGGGGCTCAATGGGGACTCAATGGGGCTCAATGGGGACTCAATGGGATCTCAATGGGGGCTCAATGGGGACTCAATGGGGACTCAATGGGGACTCAATGGGGCTCAATGGGGGCTCAATGGGGCTCAATGGGGCTCAATGGGGACTCAATGGGGCTCAATGGGGCTCAATGGGGACTCAATGGGCCTCAATGGGGGTCAATGGGGACTCAGTGGGGACTCAATTGGTGTCAATGGGACTCAAGGGGGACTCAATGGGGCTCAATGGGGACTCAATGGGGCCTCAATGGGGCTCAATGGGTGTCAATGGGACTCAATGGGGACTCAATGGGGGTCAATGGGACTCAATGGGGGCTCAATGGGGGCTCAGTGGGGGTCAATGGGGACTCAATGGGACTCAATGGGGGTCAATGGGGACTCAATGGGGACTCAATGGGGACTCAATGGGGCTCAATGGGGGCTCAATGGGGGCTCAATGGGGCTCAATGGGGACTCAATGGGGGTCAATGGGGGCTCAATGGGGCTCAATGGGGGCTCAATGGGGGTCAATGGGGGCTCAATGGGGGCTCAATGGGGGTCAATGGGGGCTCAATGGGGTCTCAATGGGGGCTCAATGGGGGCTCAATTGGGGCTCAATGGGACTCAATGGGAGTCAATGGGGACTCAATGGGACTCAATGGGACTCAATGGGGCTCAATGGGGACTCAATGGGGGTCAATGGGGGCTCAATGGGGACTCAATGGGGCCTCAATTGGGGTCAATGGGGACTCAATGGGACTCAATGGGACTCAATGGGGACTCAATGGGAGTCAATGGGGGTCAATGGGGCTCAATGGGAACTCAATGGGGCTCAATGGGGGCTCAATGGGACTCAGTGGGGGCTCAATGGGGGCTCAATGGGGCTCAATGAGGACTCAATGGGGCTCAATGGGGGTCAATGGGACTCAATGGGGACTCAATGGGGACTCAGTGGGGGCTCAATGGGGACTCAATGGGGACTCAATGGGGGTCAATGGGGGTCAATGGGGCTCAATGGGGCTCAATGGGGACTCAATGGGGACTCAATGGGACTCAATGGGGCTCAATGGGGGCTCAATGGGGACTCAATGGGATCTCAATGGGGACTCAATGGGGACTCAATGGGACTCAATGGGGGCTCAATGGGGACTCAATGGGATCTCAATGGAGGCTCAATGGGGCTCAAAGGGCCTCAATGGGGACTCAATGGGGGTCAATGGGACTCAATGGGGCTCAATGGGGACTCAATTGGTGTCAATGGGACTCAATGGTGACTCAATGGGGCTCAATGGGGACTCAATGGGGCTCAATGGGGGTCAATGGGGGTCAATGGGACTCAATGGGGGCTCAATGGGGACTCAATGGGGACTCAATGGGATCTCAATGGGGGCTCAATGGGGACTCAATGGGGACTCAATGGGACTCAATGGCGACTCAATGGGGACTCAATGGGGACTCAATGGGACTCAATTGGGCTCAATGGGGCTCAATGGGGCTCAATGGGGACTCAATGGGGCTCAATGGGTGTCAATGGGAGTCAATGGGGACTCAATGGGTGCTCAATGGGGACTCAATGGGGCTCAATGGGGGCTCAATGGGGCTCAATGGGGCTCAATGGGGACTCAATGGGGCTCAATGGGGCTCAATGGGGACTCAATGGGCCTCAATGGGGGTCAATGGGGCTCAATGGGGACTCAATTGGTGTCAATGGGACTCAATGGGGACTCAATGGGGCTCAATGGGGACTCAGTGGGGCTCAATGGGGACTCAATGGGGACTCAATGGGGCTCAATGGGTGTCAATGGGACTCAATGGGGACTCAATGGGGCTCAATGGGGACTCAATGGGGGTCAATGGGGGTCAATGGGACTCAATGGGGGCTCAATGGGGGCTCAGTGGGGGTCAATGGGGACTCAATGGGACTCAATGGGGGCTCAATGGGGACTCAATGGGGACTCAATGGGGACTCAATGGGGCTCAATGGGGGTCAATGGGGACTCAATGGGGACTCAATGGGGGCTCAATGGGGACTCAGTGGGGGCTCAATGGGGACTCAATGGGGCTCAATGGGGGTCAATGGGGCTCAATGGGGACTCAATGGGGGCTCAATGGGGCTCAATGGGGACTCAATGGGGGCTCAATGGGGCTCAATGGGGACTCAATGGGGACTCAATGGGGACTCAATTGGTGTCAATGGGACTCAATGGGGACTCAATGGGGCTCAATGGGGACTCAATGGGGCTCAATGGGGGTCAATGGGGCTCAATGGGGACTCAATGGGGGCTCAATGGGGACTCAATGGGGACTCAATGGGATCTCAATGGGGGCTCAATGGGGACTCAATGGGGACTCAATGGGACTCAATGGGGGCTCAATGGGGACTCAATGGGGCTCAATCGGGGTCAATTGGGCTCAATGGGGACTCAATTGGTGTCAATGGGGCTCAATGGGGACTCAATGGGGCTCAATGGGGGCTCAATGGGGCTCAATGGGGGTCAATGGGGCTCAATGGGATCTCAATGGGGGCTCAATGGGGGCTCAATGGGGACTCAATGGGATCTCAATGGGTCTCAATGGGGACTCAATGGGGACTCAATGGGGGCTCAATGGGTGTCAATGGGTGTCAATGGGACTCAATGGGGACTCAATGGGGCTCAATGGGGGCTCAATGGGGGCTCAATGGGGACTCAATGGGGGTCAATGGGGGCTCAATGGGGACGCAATGGGGGTCAATCTGGGCTCAATGGGGGCTCAATGGGGACTCAATGGGGGTCAATGGGGGCTCAATGGGGACGCAATGGGGGTCAATCTGGGCTCAATGGGGGCTCAATGGGGACTCAATGGGGGTCAATGGGGGCTCAATGGGGACGCAATGGGGGTCAATCTGGGCTCAATGGGGGCTCAATGGGGACTCAATGGGGACTCAATGGGGCTCAATGGGTGTCAATGGGACTCAATGGGACTCAATGGGGCTCAATGGGGACTCAATGGTGCTCAATGGGGACTCAATGGAACCTCCCCCCCCAGCTCAGGAGCCCCCCCCTGATGCCAACTCCCACCGGGGCCCCCCCCTCAGCACCCTGAGGCCGGGTTCCCCCCCTCATGGATGGAACCTTCCGGCCCCCCCCCATCCCAGGGGGCAAATAAAGGAGCCCCTGAGCCCCCCCCCCCAATTGTGGTTATTGGGGGGGGGAGGTGATTTTGGGCTGAATTCCAGGGATTTTGGGTCCAAGTGGGGGTTTTGGGGTGAATTCGATGTTTTTTAGGTCCCAGCCCATTTTTGGGCGGAATTCCCGGGATTTTGGGGCTCTTTTCCCGCGTTCTCTTTATTTCTCTGTACAGGAAGGAACCAATGGGGAAGGGGGGGGGGGCAGGATCGGGTCCATCCCCATCCCCCCCCCCATCCCTGCTCCAGTGTTGGGGTCCCCCCATGCTTGGATCCCAATGGGGGGGGGGATTGGATCCAGGAGTATCCGGAAGGGGCAGGATCCAGGCATGGAGCTGGGGGGGGGGATGGGGCTGGGATCCAGGATCCGGGATCCATGGATGTGTCCGTGTCCAAGCCCCGGCCTTGGGCTGTATCCGGGGCTCCCATCGCATCCCAGCACCCGGATGCTCCCGGATGCAGCGGGGCTCCGGGATCCCCCATGGCAGGAGCCTGCCCTGGGGTGCTCCTTGGGTGCCATCGGGTCCATGGGTGCCCCTTGGGTGCCATAGGGTCCATGGGTGTCCCTTGGGTGCCATAGGGTCCATGGGTGCCCCTTGGGTGCCATAGGGTCCTTGGGTGCCCCTCAGTGTCCTATGGGCTCCATGGGTGCTCCTTGGTGCCCCTTGGGTGCCATCGGGTCCCTGGGTGCCCCTTGGGTGCCATCGGGTCCATGGGCGCTCCTTGGGTGCCATCGGGTCCATGGGTGCCCCTTGGGTGCCATAGGGTTCATGGGTGTCCCTTGGGTGCCATCGGGTCCATGGGTGCCCCTTGGGTGCCATAGGGTCCATGGGTGCCCCTTGGGTGCCATCAGGTCCATGGGCGCTCCTTGGGTGCCATCGGGTCCATGGGTGCTCCTTGGGTGCCATAGGGTTCATGGGTGTCCCTTGGGTGCCATCGGGTCCATGGGTGCCCCTTGGGTGCCATAGGGTCCATGGGTGCTCCTTGGGTGCCATAGGGTCCATGGGCGCTCCTTGGGTGCCATCGGGTCCATGGGTGCCCCTTGGGTGCCATAGGGTCCATGGGTGCCCCTTGGGTGCCATAGGGTCCATGGGTGCCCCTTGGGTGCCATCGGGTCCATGGGTGCCCCTTGGGTGCCATAGGGTCCATGGGTGCCCCTTGGGTGCCATCTGGTCCATGGGTGCTCCTTGGGCTCCATGGGTGCTCCTTGGTGCCCCCGGGCTCTATGGGGCTGGAGCCCCCCCCCCTCAATGGGGCTCAGGGTGCGGGGGGCGCCCCCTCGTGGTCGCTGTCGCTGCTGCCCCCCAAGTGCCCGAGGTCCCGGAGGGGGGAGGGGGGGGGGGGCTCCTCATCGGAAGAGCCCGAGGAGTCCAGGGGGGGGCCCAAGGGGGGGCCCAGCCCCACGGCGCCGAACGGCAGCGACCCCCGGAGCATCCGGATCTATGGGAAAAGGGGGGGATAAGGGAGGGATAAGGGGGGGATAAGGGGGGGATAAGGGGGGGATAAGGGGGGGATAAGGGAGGGATAAGGGGGGGATAAGGGGGGATAAGGGAGGGATAAGGGGGGGATAAGGGGGGGATAAGGGGGGGATAAGGGGGGGATAAGGGAGGGATAAGGGGGGGATAAGGGGGGGATAAGGGAGGGATAAGGGAGGGATAAGGGGGGGATAAGGGGGGGATAAGGGGGGGATAAGGGGGGGATAAGGGAGGGATAAGGGGGGGATAAGGGGGGGATAAGGGGGGGATAAGGGAGGGATAAGGGGGGGATAAGGGGGGATAAGGGAGGGATAAGGGGGGGATAAGGGAGGGATAAGGGAGGGATAAGGGGGGGATAAGGGAGGGATAAGGGGGGGATAAGGGGGGGATAAGGGGGGGATAAGGGAGGGATAAAGGGGGGGATAAGGGAGGGATAAGGGGGGGATAAGGGGGGGATAAGGGAGGGATAAGGGGGGGATAAGGGAGGGATAAGGGACAGCAGAGAAGAGGGAAGGAGGAGAGGCGCTGTCACCCATGGGTGCTGGTCCCGGTCCCATTGACACCCATGGGTTCCGGTTCCCATTGACACCCATGGGTGCTGGTCCCAGTCCCATTGACACCCATGGGTGCCGGTTCCGGTCCCATTGACACCCATGGGTGCCGGTTCCCATTGACACCCATGGGTGCTGGTCCCGGTCCCATTGACACCCATGAATGCTGGTCCCGGTCCCATTGACACCCATGAGTGCCGGGTCCCATTGACACCCATGGGTGCTGGTCCCGGTCCCATTGACACCCATGAATGCTGGTCCCGGTCCCATTGACACCCATGAGTGCTGGTCCTGGTCCCATTGACACCCATGGGTGCCGGCTCCCATTGACACCCATGGGTGCTGGTCCTGGTCCCATTGACACCCATGGGTGCTGGTCCTGGTCCCATTGACACCCATGGGTCCCAGTCCCATTGACATCCATGGGTGCTGGTCCTGGTCCCATTGACACCCATGGGTGCTGGTCCTGGTCCCATTGACATCCATGGGTCCCAGTCCCATTGACACCCATGGGTGCTGGTCCTGGTCCCATTGACACCCATGGGTGCTGGTCCTGGTCCCATTGACACCCACGGGTCCCAGTCCCATTGACACCCATGGGTGCTGGTCCTGTTCCCATTGACACCCATGGGTGCTGGTCCTGGTCCCATTGACACCCATGGGTGCTGCGGGGGCCTCACCTCGGCCTTGAGCTCCCGGATGTGCTCCTGCAGGTGCCGGATGCTCTGAGCCGCTTCCGAGTGCTTGAGCTGCCCCTGGAGCAGGCGCTGCTCCTGCTGGGAACCAGAGCACCCATGGGTGCAGCACCCACAGACCCCATACCCCATATCCCATACCCCATATCCCATACCCCATACCCCATATCCCATATCCCATACCCCATATCCCATACCCCATACCCCATACCCCATACCCCATACCCCATACCCCATACCCCATATCCCATATCCCATACCCCATACCCCATATCCCATATCCCATACCCCATACCCCATATCCCATACCCCATATCCCATACCCCATACCCCATACCCCATACCCCATACCCCATATCCCATACCCCATATCCCATATCCCATACCCCATATCCCATACCCCATACCCCATACCCCATATCCCATACCCCATATCCCATATCCCATACCCCATAACCCATACCCCATACCCCATATCCCATACCCCATATCCCATACCCCATATCCCATATCCCATACCCCATATCCCATATCCCATACCCCATATCCCATACCCCATATCCCATATCCCATACCCCATACCCCATATCCCATACCCCATATCCCATATCCCATACCCCATATCCCATACCCCATATCCCATATCCCATACCCCATACCCCATATCCCATACCCCATATCCCATATCCCATACCCCATATCCCATATCCCATACCCCATACCCCATATCCCATACCCCATACCCCATATCCCATATCCCATACCCCATATCCCATATCCCATACCCCATACCCCATATCCCATATCCCATATCCCATACCCCATACCCCATATCCCATACCCCATACCCCATACCCCATATCCCATACCCCATACCCCATACCCCATATCCCATACCCCATACCCCATATCCCATACCCCATATCCCATATCCCATATCCCATACCCCATACCCCATATCCCATACCCCATATCCCATACCCCATATCCCATATCCCATACCCCATACCCCATATCCCATACCCCATATCCCATATCCCATACCCCATACCCCATATCCCATACCCCATATCCCATATCCCATATCCCATACCCCATATCCCATACCCCATATCCCATATCCCATACCCCATATCCCATATCCCATACCCCTTACCCCATATCCCATACCCCATACCCCATATCCCATACCCCATACCCCATATCCCATACCCCATATCCCATACCCCATATCCCATACCCCATATCCCATACCCCATATCCCATACCCCATATCCCATATCCCATATCCCATATCCCATACCCCATATCCCATATCCCATACCCCATACCCCATACCCCATATCCCATACCCCATATCCCATATCCCATATCCCATACCCCATACCCCATACCCCATATCCCATATCCCATATCCCATACCCCATATCCCATACCCCATATCCCATACCCCATATCCCATATCCCATACCCCATACCCCATACCCCATATCCCATACCCCATACCCCATATCCCATATCCCATACCCCATATCCCATATCCTATATCCCATATCCCATATCCCATACCCCATATCCCATATCCCATATCCTATATCCCATATCCCATACCCCATATCCCATATCCCATATCCCATATCCCATATCCCATACCCCATATCCCATACCCCATATCCTATATCCCATATCCCATACCCCATATCCCATACCCCATATCCCATATCCTATATCCCATATCCCATACCCCATATCCCATACCCCATACCCCATATCCCATACCCCATACCCCATATCCCATACCCCATATCCCATATCCTATATCCCATATCCCATACCCCATATCCCATATCCCATATCCTATATCCCATATCCCATATCCCATATCCCATACCCCATACCCCATATCCCATACCCCATATCCCATATCCTATATCCCATATCCCATACCCCATATCCCATATCCCATATCCCATACCCCATACCCCATACCCCATATCCCATACCCCATATCCTATATCCCATATCCCATACCCCATATCCCATACCCCATATCCCATACCCCATACCCCATACCCCATATCCCATATCCCATACCCCATACCCCATATCCCATACCCCATATCCCATATCCCATACCCCATATCCCATACCCCATACCCCATATCCCATATCCCATATCCCATACCCCATACCCCATACCCCATACCCCATACCCCATATCCCATATCCCATATCCCATACCCCATATCCCATATCCCATATCCCATACCCCATATCCCATATCCCATATCCCATACCCCATATCCCATACCCCATACCCCATATCCCATACCCCATATCCCATATCCCATACCCCATATCCCATATCCCATACCCCATATCCCATATCCCATATCCCATATCCCATACCCCATATCCCACACCCCTTACCCCATATCCCATACCCCATACCCCATATCCCATACCCCATATCCCATACCCCATATCCCATACCCCATATCCCATATCCCATACCCCATATCCCATACCCCATATCCCATACCCCATATCCCATATCCCATACCCCATATCCCATACCCCATATCCCATACCCCATATCCCATATCCCATACCCCATATCCCATATCCCATACCCCATATCCCATATCCCATATCCCATATCCCATACCCCATATCCCACACCCCTTACCCCATATCCCATACCCCATACCCCATATCCCATACCCCATATCCCATACCCCATATCCCATATCCCATACCCCATACCCCATACCCCATATCCCATATCCCATATCCCATACCCCATACCCCATACCCCATACCCCATATCCCATATCCCATACCCCATACCCCATACCCCATACCCCATATCCCATACCCCATACCCCATATCCCATACCCCATATCCCATATCCCATATCCCATACCCCATACCCCATATCCCATACCCCATATCCCATACCCCATATCCCATACCCCATACCCCATACCCCATACCCCATACCCCATATCCCATACCCCATACCCCATACCCCATACCCCATATCCCATATCCCATACCCCATACCCCATACCCCATACCCCATACCCCATATCCCATACCCCATACCCCATACCCCATACCCCATATCCCATATCCCATATCCCATATCCCATACCCCATATCCCATATCCCATATCCCATATCCCATACCCCATACCCCATATCCCATATCCCATATCCCATATCCCATACCCCATTCCCATTCCCATTCCCACACCTGCAGTTCCAGCTCTGTCACTCGTTGCCGAAGCTCCTCCATTGCCGCCGCGTTGCTCCCCTCGTGCAGCCCCTGCTGCAGGCTCTGTGGCACCCAATGGCACCCAATGGCACCCATAGCACCCAATGGCACCCAGTGGAACCCAATGGCACCCAGTGGCACCCATGGCACCCAATGGCACCCAATGGCACCCAATAGCACCCAATGGCACCCAGTGGAACCCAATGGCACCCAGTGGCACCCATGGCACCCAATGGCACCCAATGGCACCCAATAGCACCCAGTGGCACCCATGGCACCCAATGGCACCCAATGGCACCCATGGCACCCATGGCACCCAATGGCACCCAATGGCACCCATGTCACCCAATGGCACCCAATGGCATCCATGGCACCCATGGCACCCAATGGCACCCAATGGAACCCAATGGCACCCAATGGCACCCAATGGTACCCAATGGCACCCAGTGGCACCCATGGCACCCAATGGCACCCAACGGCACCCAATGGCACGCATGGCACCCAATGGCACCCAATGGCACCCAATGGCACCCATGGCACCCATGGCACAGAATGG
This sequence comes from Psittacula echo, assembly GCF_963264785.1. Taxonomy (NCBI): domain Eukaryota; kingdom Metazoa; phylum Chordata; class Aves; order Psittaciformes; family Psittacidae; genus Psittacula; species Psittacula echo. The sequence continues at coordinate 74,552 of NC_137765.1, forward strand.
CACAGAATGGCACCCAATGGAACCCAATGGCACCCAATGGCACCCAATCGTACTCAATAGAACCCATGGCATCCATGGTACCCAATGCCACCCAAAGGAACCCAGTGGCACCCAATGGCACCCAATGGAACCCAATGGTACCCAATGGAACCCAATGGCACCCAATGGTACCCAATGGAACCCATGGCACTCATGGTACCCAATGGCACCCAATGGCACCCAATGGAACCCAATGGCACCCAATGGCACCCATGGCACCCATGGCACCCATGGCACCCAATGGAACCCAATGGAACCCAATGGCACCCAATGGAACTCAATGGCACCCAATGGAACCCAATGGCACCCATGGCACCCAATGGCACCCAATGGAACCCAATGGCACCCAATGGCACTCAATGGCACCCATGGCATCCGATGGCACCCAATGGCACCCCAGTGTCACCCAATGGCACTCATTGCACCCAATGGCACCCAATGGCACCCCAGCATCCCCAAATGGCACCCAATGGCACCCAACAGCTCTCAATGGCATCCAATGGCACCCAATGTCACCCAGTGGTACCCAATGGCAGCCCAGTGCCACACAGTGGCACCCAATGTCACCCAATGTCACTCCAGTGTCACCCAATGGCACTCAACGACACCCCAGTGTCACCCAGTTTCACCCTATGTAGTGTCCATGAGGCTCCATGGGTGTCTATGGAGTGTCTATAGGGTGCCCATGGGTGTCTATAGGGATTCTATATGGTTTCTATAGGGTGTCTATAGGGTGTCCATGGAGGTCTATGGGTGTCTATAGGGTGCCCATTGGTGTCTATAGGGTTTCTATAGGGTGTCTATGGTTGTCTATAGGGTGTCCATGGGTGTCTGCAGGGTGTCTATAGGGTGTCTATAGGGTGCCCATTGGTGTCTATAGGGTGTCCATGGGTGTCTATAGGGTGTCTATAGGGTTTCTATAGGGTGTCCATGGGTGTCTATAGGGTTTCTATAGGGTGTCTATAGGGTGTCTATAGGGTGTCCATGGGTGTCTATAGGGTGTCTATAGGGTGTCCATGGGTGTCTATAGGGTGTCCATGGGTGTCTATAGGGTGTCTATAGGGTGTCCATGGGTGTCTATAGGGTGTCCATGGGTGTCTATAGGGTGTCTATAGGGTGTCCATGGGTGTCTATAGGGTGTCCATGGGTGTCTATAGGGTGTCTATGGGGTGCCCATGGGTGCCATGGGGGTGTCCCCGTACCTGGCTCTGCAGCTCCTGGTGCCGGTGCTGAACCTCCAGTGGCTGCAGAGCACCCTATGGGGGACAGCATCACCCCTGGGTCAGCACCCATGCACCCAGCACCCATGCACCCAGAACCCATGGACCCAGCACCCATGCACCCAGAACCCCATTCAGCACCCATGGACCCAGCATTGAGCACCCATGCGCCCAGCACCCATGCACCCAGAGCCCCATTCAGCGCCCATGCACCCAGCACCCATGGACTCAGCACCCATGGACCCAGCACCCATGGACACAGAGCCCTAGTTCAGCACCCACGGCCCCATCACCCATAGACCTAGCACCCATGGATTCAGCACTGAGCGCCCATAGGCCCAGCACTCATGGACCCATAGCCCCCAGTTGAGTACCCATAGACCCAGCACCCATGCACCCAGCACCCAGCACCCGCAGTGAGGCTCTACCTGGCTCTCGAGGTGCAGCACCCTCTGCCGCAGCTCCCGCAGCTCCACCTGCGCCTCCTGCAGCGTGCTGGGCTCCTGCAGCACCCACAGCACCCATCAGTGCCCACAGCACCCATAGGCACTCATAGCACCCATTGGTACCCATCAGTGCCCATAGCACCCATTGGCACCCATCAGTACCCATAGCATCCATTGGCACCCATTAGCACCCATAGCACCCATTGGCACCCATAGTACCCATTGGTACCGATCAGTGCCCATAGCACCCATTGGCACCCATAGTACGCATTGGTACCCATCAGTGCCCATAGCACCCATTGGCACCCATAGTACCCATTGGCACCCATCAGTACCCATAGCACCCATAGCACCCATTGGCACTCATAGCACCCATTGGTACCCATCAGTACCCATAGCACCCACTGGCACCCATTAGCATCCATAGCACCCATTGGCACCCATCAGTACCCATAGCACCCATTGGCACCCATAGTACCCATTGGTACCCATCAGCACCCATAGCACCCATTGGCACCCATAGTACCCATTGGCACCCATCAGTGCCCATAGCACCCATTGGCACCCATAGCATCCACAGCACCCATCAGTGCCCACAGCACCCATTGGTACCCATCAGTGCCCATAGCACCCACTGGCACCCATAGCACCCATTGGCACCCATCAGCATACATAGCGCCCACTGGCATCCATCAGCACCTATAGCACCCATTGGCACCCATCAGTGCCCATACCATCCATTGGCACCCATTGGCACCCATCAGCACCCATCAGCATCCATAGCAGCCATTGGCACTCATTAGCACCCATCAGCATCCATAGCACCCATTGGCACCCATCAGCATCCATAGCACCCATAGCACCCATTGGCACCCATCAGCATCCATAGCACCCACTGGCACCCATTGGCACCCATAGCACCCATTGGCACCCATCAGCACCCATAGCACGCATTGGCACTCATCAGCACCCATTGGCACCCATCAGCACCCATCAGCATCCATAGCACCCATAGCACCCATTGGCACTCATCAGCACCCATAGCACCCATCAGCATCCATAGCAGCCATTGGCACTCATCAGCACCCATCAGCATCCATAGCACCCATTGGCACCCATCAGCATCCATAGCACCCATTGGCACCCATCAGCACCCATAGCACCCATTGGCACCCATCAGCACCCATAGCACCCATTGGCACCCATCAGCATCCATAGCACCCATTGGCACCCATCAGCACCCATAGCACCCATTGGCACCCATCAGCATCCATAGCACCCATTGGCACCCATCAGCATCCATAGCACCCATTGGCACCCATCAGCACCCATAGCACCCATTGGCACCCATCAGCACCCATAGCATCCATTGGCACCCATCAGCATCCATAGCACCCATTGGCACCCATCAGCACCCATAGCACCCATTGGCACCCATCAGCACCCATAGCACCCACTGGCACCCCCGCGCTGCTGTCCCTGAGCTCCTTCACCTGCTGCAGCTCCGAGAGGGACCTGAGGGCCCCGGCCTCACGCAGCGCCCGCAGCTCCTCCTGCAGCTCCTCCTGCAGCTCCTCCTGCAGCTCCTCCTGCAGCTCCTCCTGCAGCTCCTCCTGCAGCTCCTCCTGCAGCTCCTCCTGCAGCTCCTCCTGCTCCAGCTGCTCCGGGAGCTGCCCCTGGAGCTGCTCCTGGAGATCCTCCTGCAGCCGCACTGAACTGCTCTGCTGTGGGGACAGAGGAGACATCAATGGGACATCAATGGGACACCATGGGGACACCATGGGGACATCAATGGGACACCATGGGGACATCAATGGGGACATCAATGGGACATCAATGAGACACCATGGGGACACCATGGAGACATCAATGGGGACATCAATGGGGACATCAATGGGACATCATGGGGACACCATGGAGACATCAATGGGGACATCAATGGGACATCATGGGGACATCAATGGGACACCATGGGGACACCATGGGGACATCAATGGGACACCATGGGGACATCAATGGGACATCAATGGGACATCAATGAGACACCATGGGGACACCATGGGGACATCAATGGGACATCAATGGGACACCATGGGGACATCAATGGGGACATCAATGGGACATCAATGGGACACCATGGGGACACCATGGGGACATCAATGGGACATCAATGGGACACCATGGGGACACCATGGGGACATCAATGGGGACATCAATGGGGACATCAATGGGACATCATGGGGACACCATGGAGACATCAATGGGGACAGCAATGGGACATCATGGGGACATCAATGGGACACCATGGGGACACCATGGGGACATCAATGGGACATCAATGGGACACCATGGGGACACCATGGGGACATCAATGGGACATCAATGGGACACCATGGGGACACCATGGGGACATCAATGGGGACATCAATGGGGACATCAATGGGACATCATGGGGACACCATGGAGACATCAATGGGGACATCAATGGGACATCATGGGGACATCAATGGGACACCATGGGGACACCATGGGGACATCAATGGGACACCATGGGGACATCAATGGGACATCAATGGGACATCAATGAGACACCATGGGGACACCATGGGGACATCAATGGGGACATCAATGGGGACATCAATGGGACATCAATGGGACACCATGGGGACATCAATGGGGACATCAATGGGACATCATGGGGACACCATGGGGACATCAATGGGGACATCAATGGGACATCATGGGGACATCAATGGGACATCAATGGGACACCATGGGGACATCAATGGGGACATCAATGGGACATCATGGGGACACCATGGGGACATCAATGGGGACATGAATGGGGACATCAATGGGACACCATGGGGACATCAATGGGACATCAATGGGGACATCAATGGGACACCATGGGGACATCAATGGGACATCAATGGGACAGCCTGAGGACATCAATAAGACATCAATGGGACACCATGGGGACACCACGGGGACATCAAGGGGACATCAATGGGGACATCAATGGGACATCAATGGGACACCATGGGGACATCAATGGGACATCAATGGGACACCATGGGGACATCAATGGGACACCACGGGTACATCAATGTGATACCACGGGAACATCATGGGGAGGTATGGTGACAGCAAGGGGACACTAAGGGGTCACCATGGGGACAGGAAGGCGACACCATGGGGCCACCATGGGGCCAGCACTGTGGACCCCCCAGGATGGTGGCACATGGCCCAGGAGCACTGGGTGCCATAGGGGAGCCTCGCCCTGCCCAGGGCCACCCATGGCTCCCTGCCAGGGCAGCCGGGTCCCAGCACCTGCTCCATGTGGAGGACCCGGTCCTGCATCTCCTTGAGGGCTCCTCGGGTCTGGCTCTCCCGGAGCCGCGACTGCTCCAGCTCTGCCTCGAGCTGCGTCACGAAGGCCTCGCTCAGGCGCGGGTTCCCCTGGGAGAGAACGGGGATGGAACAGGGAGAGAACAGGGATGGAACAGGGAGAGAACACAAACCCAACAGGAACCCAACAGGGACCCAACAGGAACCCAACAGGGACCCAAAAGGGACCCAACAGGGACCCAACAGGAACCCAACAGGAACCCAACAGGGACCCAACAGGAACCCAACAGGGACCCAACAGGAACCCAAAAGGGACCCAACAGGAACCCAACAGGGACCCAACAGGAACCCAACAGGGACCCAATGCAAACCCAACAGGGACCCAACAGGGACCCAACAGGGACCCAACAGGGACCCAACAGGGACCCAACAGGAACCCAACAGGGACCCAACAGGAACCCAACAGGGACCCAACAGGGACCCAACAGGGACCCAACAGGGACCCAACAGGAACCCAACAGGGACCCAACAGGAACCCAACAGGGACCCAACAGGGACCCAACAGGGACCCAACAGGAACCCAACAGGAACCCAACAGGGACCCAAAAGGGACCCAACAGGGACCCAACAGGAACCCAACAGGAACCCAACAGGGACCCAACAGGAACCCAACAGGGACCCAACAGGAACCCAAAAGGGACCCAACAGGAACCCAACAGGGACCCAACAGGAACCCAACAGGGACCCAATGCAAACCCAACAGGGACCCAACAGGGACCCAACAGGGACCCAACAGGGACCCAACAGGGACCCAACAGGAACCCAACAGGGACCCAACAGGAACCCAACAGGGACCCAACAGGGACCCAACAGGGACCCAACAGGGACCCAACAGGAACCCAACAGGGACCCAACAGGAACCCAACAGGGACCCAACAGGGACCCAACAGGGACCCAACAGGAACCCAACAGGAACCCAACAGGAACCCAACAGGGACCCAACAGGAACCCAACAGGAACCCAACAGGGACCCAACAGGGACCCAACAGGGACCCAATGCAAACCCAACAGGGACCCAAGAGAGACCTGAGGCCTCCCCAGCAGAAGGGGGCGCTGTCCGCACCTGCTGGTGCTGCAGCTGCCGGATGGTGCTCTGGGCGCGCTGCAGGCTCTCGGTGGCGCTGCTGCAGCGCTGCCGCACCACGGCCAGCTCCCGCTTGATGATGTAGTTCTCCTCGGCCTCCTGCGCCCGCGTCACCTGACCCTGACGGGGGGAATGGGGCAATGCGGTTAATGGGGGCAGTGGGGTAATGGGGGCAATGGGGGTAATGGGGGTAATGGGGGCAATGGGGGTAATGGGGGTAATGGGGGCAATGGGGTAATGGGGGTAATGGGGGCAATGGGGTAATGGGAACAATGGGGGTAATGGGGTAATGGGGCAATGGGGGTAATGGGGGCAATGGGGGCAATGGGGTAATGGGGGTAATGGGGGCAATGGGAGTAATGGGGTAATGGGGGCAATGGGGGCAATGGGAGTAATGGGGTAATGGGGGCAATGGGGTAATGGGGGCAATGGGAGTAATGGGGTAATGGGGGCAATGGGAGTAATGGATTAATGGGAATAATGGGGCAATGGGGTAATGGGGCAATGGGGGTAATGGGGGCAATGGGGTTAATAGGGGTAATGGGACAATGGGGGTAAGGGGGGTCAAGGGGGCAATGGGATAATGGGGGTAATGGGGGTAATGGGGTAATGGGGGCAATAGAAGCAATGGGGGCAATGGAAGCAATGGGGGTCAAGGGGGCAATGGAAGCAATGGGGTAATGGGGGCAATGGAGGCAATGGCGGTTAAGGGGGTAATGGAGGCAATGGGGTAATGGGGATGATGGTGGCAATGGGGGCAATGGGATTAATGGGGACAATGGGGGCAATGGGGTTAATGAGGGTAATGGGTTTAATGGGGGCAATGGGGGTAATGGGGGGCAATGGGTACAAGGGGGACAATGGGGACCAGTGGGGACGAGGGGGTGAAGGAGGCACCAAGGCTGAGGAGCGATGCCCCTGTCACACCCCATAGGAGGAGCCATCCGCCCCATGGCGACCTTTGGGCCCCCTCTCCCCCCATCCCATTCCCACCCCATTCCCATTCCCATTCCCACCCCCTCCCCAACAGGGAAGAGCCGCGGGAGCCTCCGGAAAAGCAGGATCAGGGCCGCGATTCCCCAAAGCGGGAAGAGGGCGGCTGAAAAAGGGGGGGGAGGAGAAGGCTTGGGAGCGAGCGGGAAGCAGCAGCGGGAGAATTCCCTCTTTGGGGAATAAGTACCTGGATGAGGCGGTCGGCGAGAGCCGCGCTCTCCTGCGGCGCGGCCGGGAAAAGGGGGGTGGGAAAAGAGGGGGGAAAAGAGAGGGAATGAGACGGAAGCAGCGAGAGAAGCCGTAAAGTGGAGGCGCCCGCAGCATTCCCAGCCCTTTCCTTGTGGAATTCCAGGGGTTTTTTCCCTGCCCTGCCCCGATCCCGAAGCGTTTTCCCACCTCCCAAAGGGACGATTCCGGAGGGAGCGGCCGTGGAGCGGGCGGGAAGAGCGGCTTTCAGCACCCTGGACAGCGCTGGGAGCGACGGGGGGGCGATGGAGCTGGAGGCGCTGGGGGGGCACCCAGGGGTGCTCCGAGCGAGGGGGGTTTTGGGGTGGTTTGGGGGGTTTTAAGGTGTTTTAGGGGTGGTTTAGGGGGTTTTGGGGTGGTTTAGGGGGTTTTAGAGGGGTGTTTTGGGGTGTTGGGGTGGTTTTGGGGTGGTTTAGGGGTCTTTTGGTGTGTTTTAGGGGTGTTTTGGGGTGTTCTAGGGTGTTCTGTTGTCCTTTAGGGTGGTTTAGGGGTGGTTTTGGTGTGGTTTAGGGTGTTTACGGGTGGTTTTGGTGTGTTTTAGGGGGTTCTAGGGTGGTTTTGGGGAGTTTTAGGTGTGGCTTTGGTGTGTTTTAGGGTGGTTTTGGGGGAGTTTTGGGGCGTTCTAGGGTGGTTTTGGGGTGTTTCAGGGGTGGTTTTGGTGTGTTTTAGGGTGGTTTTGGGGTGTTTTAGGGGTGGTTTTGGGGTGTTTTAGGGGTGGTTTTGGGGTGTTTTAGGGGTGGTTTTGGGGTGTTTTAGGGTGGTTTTGGGGTGTTTTAGGGGTGGTTTTGGGGTGTTTTAGGGTGGTTTTGGGGTGTTCTTGGGGTGCTGCCCATGGCCCTCACCTTCTCCAGGGTCTCGATTCGCTGCTTCAGGAGCCGGTTCTCTGTGCGCAGGCGCTGGGGGGGGAGACACAAAGGGGGGAGATGAGGCCATGAGGGGGGTTCCATGGGAGGGGTTCCATCGCTGTGGGATGGGTTCCATGGTTCTGGAACGGGTTCCATGGGATGGGTTCCATGGGATGGGTTCCATGGCTATGGAATGGGCTCCATGGCTCTGGAATGGGTTATATGGGATGGGTTCCATGGCTCTGGAATGGGCTCCATGGCTCTGGAATGGGTTATATGGGATGGGTTCCATGGATCTGGAATGGTTTCCATGGGATGGGCTCCATGGCTCTGGAATGGGCTCCACGGCTCTGGGATGGGTTCCATGGGATGGGCTCCATGGCTCTGGAATGGGCCCCATGGCTGGGCCTCACCTTGATCTCGATCTGCTCCTCCATCTCCTTGTTCTTGATGCTGGCGTATTCCTTCTCCAGCCTGGTTGGGACACAGGGATGGGACCAGACCCCATTGTCCCGCGCCCCACATCTCCCGCAGGACCCCAATTCCATGGCCTCACCTCTTCATCTTCTTGGCGTTGTATTTGACCTGGAACGCCCTCAGGATGAGCTTATCCGGACAACTGTCGAACTGGTGCGGGATCACCTTCTGGAAGTACTGCGGATGCAGGCAACAGCCATGGAACATGGACCCATAGCGGGAAACCAGCCCCAAACCCATCCCAAATGTGCCCCCAACCAAATCCCATTGGAAAACCCATCCCAAATGTGTCCCCAACCAAATCCCATTGGACAAACCCATCCCAAACAGGCCCCAAACCAAATCCCATTGGACAAACCCATCCCAAACAGGCCCCAATCCAAATCCCATTGGAAAACCCATCCCAAATGTGCCCCCAAACAAATCCCATTGGAAAACCCATCCCAAACACGCCCCAAACCAAATCCCATTGGACAAACCCATCCCAAATGTACCCCCAACCAAATCCCATTGGAAAACCATCCCAAACGGGCCCCCAACCAAATCCCATTGGAAAACCCATCCCAAACACGCCCCAAACCAAATCCCATTGGAAAACCCATCCCAAACAGGCCCCCAACCAAATCCCATTGGAAAACCCATCCCAAATGTACCCCCAACCAAATCCCATTGGACAAACCCATCCCAAATGTACCCCCAACCAAATCCCATTGGAAAACCATCCCAAACGGGCCCCAAACCAAATCCCATTGGAAAACCCATCCCAAACAGGCCCCCAACCAAATCCCATTGGACAAACCCATCCCAAATGTACCCCCAACCAAATCCCATTGGAAAACCATCCCAAACGGGCCCCAAACCAAATCCCATTGGAAAACTCATCCCAAATGTGCCCCAAACCAAATCCCATTGGAAAACTCATCCCAAATGTGCCCCAAACCAAATCCCATTGGAAAACTCATCCCAAATGTGCCCCAAACCAAATCCCATTGGAAAACTCATCCCAAATGTGCCCCAAACCAAATCCCATTGGAAAACTCATCCCAAATGTGCCCCAAACCAAATCCCATTGGAAAACCCATCCCAAATGTGCCCCAAACCAAATCCCATTGGAAAACTCATCCCAAATGTACCCCCAACCAAATCCCATTGGAAAACCATCCCAAACGGGCCCCAAACCAAATCCCATTGGAAAACCCATCCCAAAAGTACCCCCAACCAAATCCCATTGGAAAACCCATCCCAAACAGGCCCCAAACCAAATCCCATTGGAAAACCCATCCCAAACACGCCCCCAACCAAATCCCATTGGAAAACCCATTCCAAAAGTACCCCAAACCAAATCCCATTGGAAAACCCATTCCAAATGTGCCCCAAACCAAATCCCATTGGAAAACCCATCCCAAATGTACCCCCAACCAAATCCCATTGGAAAACCATCCCAAACGGGCCCCAAACCAAATCCCATTGGAAAACCCATCCCAAATGTGCCCCAAACCAAATCCCATTGGAAAACTCATCCCAAATGTGCCCCAAACCAAATCCCATTGGAAAACCCATCCCAAAAGTACCCCCAACCAAATCCCATTGGACAAACCCATCCCAAACAGGCCCCAAACCAAATCCCATTGGAAAACCCATCCCAAACACGCCCCCAACCAAATCCCATTGGAAAACCCATTCCAAAAGTACCCCAAACCAAATCCCATTGGAAAACCCATTCCAAATGTGCCCCAAACCAAATCCCATTGGAAAACCCATCCCAAGCATCCCATGGGATCAAAGCACCCCAAAGGAGCCAGCACGGACCTGGGACATTCCCTCCATATCCAACTGGACCAGCTCGGCCTGGTTGAACTGCAGCAGCGCCATTCCCACGCGGAAGACGATCTCCAGCCCCTATGGGAAGGGTCTATGGGGATCCCGGAGGAGACCATTCCCGAATCCAGAGGGATGGGATTCCCTTGGGAATTACCTCGTCCATGAAGATGTCGAAGACGCGCGTGGCCACGGGCAATGGGAAGGTGGTGAGGAAGAGGGTGAGGAACCAGGAAGAAGCGTACATGGAAGTGAGGAAGCTCTGGGAGCGGAAGTGGGTGTTCAGCTCCGGCAGCTGCTCCTGGATGGAGGAAAACCGGGAATGGGGGATGGAGAAAACCGGGAATGGGGATGGAGGAATAGTGGGAATGGGGCATGGAGAAAACTGGGAATGGGGATGGAGGAATAGCGGGGATGGGGCATGGAGAAAACTGGGAATGGGGATGGAGGAATAGCGGGGATGGGGCATGGAGAAAACTGGGAATGGGGATGGAGGAATAGCGGGAATGGGGCATGGAGAAAACTGGGAATGGGAAATGGAGGAATAGCGGGAATGGGGCATGGAGAAAACTGGGAATGGGAAATGGAGGAATAGCGGGAATGGGGCATGGAGAAAACTGGGAATGGGAAATGGAGGAATAGCGGGAATGGGGCATGGAGAAAACTGGGAATGGGGATGGAGGAATAGCGGGAATGGGGCATGGAGAAAACTGGGAATGGGGATGGAGGAATAGCGGGAATGGGGCATGGAGAAAACTGGGAATGGGGATGGAGGAATAGCGGGAATGGGGCATGGAGAAAACTGGGAATGGGAAATGGAGGAATAGCGGGAATGGGGCATGGAGAAAACTGGGAATGGGGATGGAGGAATAGCGGGAATGGGGCATGGAGAAAACCGGGAATGGGGGACAGAGAAAAACCGGGAATGGGGCATGGAGAAAACTGGGAATGAGGGGTGGAGGAACAGTGGGAATGGGGCATGGAGAAAACTGGGAATGGGGATGGAGGAATAGCGGGAATGGGGGATGGAGAAAAACCGGGAATGGGGGATGGAGAAAACTGGGAATGGGGGATGGAGGAATACCGGGAATGGGAGATGGTTCCCAGGGTCAATCCTGGCTCCTGAGACTTGGACAGGTCCAGGAGGGTTTGTGGATGGGCCTTGGTGATGCCCCATGAGATGAGACCACCATAAGGGACCCAACTGTGGTCCCCATGGTGCCCAGAGGCCCATAGGTGCTCCATGGATACCCCCAAGGTGTCCTTTGGGTAACATTGATGCCCCCCTTTAGGAGTCATGGATGCTCTGAGGAGCATCCATGGATGGGCCTCAGGGCATCTCATGGATGGTCCCTTTGGATGTCTCATGGATGGTCCCCATATGCTCATAGATGGTCCATGGAGCATCTCATGGATGGCCCCTTTGGATGTCTCATGGCTGGTTCCCATGGTGCCCATAGCCCCATAGATGGTCCATGGAGCACCTCATGGCTGGTCCCCATGGTGCCCATAGGCTCATGGCTGGTCCATGGAGCACCTCATGGCTGGTCCCCATGGTGCCCATAGGCCCATGGCTGGTCCATGGAGCACCTCATGGCTGGTCCCCATGGTGCCCATAGGCCCATGGCTGGTCCATGGAGCACCTCATGGCTGGTCCCCATGGTGCCCATAGGCCCATGGCTGGTCCATGGAGCACCTCACGGCTGGTCCCCATAGGCCCATAGATGGTCCATGGAGCACCTCATGGCTGGTCCCCATGGTGCCCATAGGCTCATGGCTGGTCCATGGAGCACCTCATGGCTGGTCCCCATGGTGCCCATAGGCCCATGGCTGGTCCATGGAGCACCTCATGGCTGGTCCCCATGGTGCCCATAGGCCCATGGCTGGTCCATGGAGCACCTCATGGCTGGTCCCCATGGTCTCTCCCCCCCGGCTGCCCCACGGCGCTGGTGCCCACCTGCAGCAGGGACTCGAACTGGAAGATGCAGAGCCCCAGCTCGGCCATGCTGGGCTTGAAGAGCTCCCGGAGGCGGTATTCCTGCATCAGCCTCACGAAGACGCAGAAGGCCTCTTCCTCGGGCATCTGCAGATGCAACGGGACACAAATCCCACCGGATCCGGCGCCGGAGGAGCGGGAAGGGAGCCTCGGCACCCACCACAAACCTGCATGAGCAGCAGTCCCACGATGAAGGCGCTGCCCTGGCAGTAGCCGACCTCGCGGTCCACCAGGGAATAGGCCTGGGAAGAAGGGAAAGCATTGGATGCTCTGCTCCATAGGGTGATGGGAATGGGGTCACATCCGCCCGGGGACACCCTTAGGCTTGGTGGCTCCATTGATGCGGATGAGGGCATCCCAACGACACCGGCTTGAGGGGGAATCCCAGGCCTTGGAAGAGCTTGGATAAAGGTGGGATTTGAGGAGCTTGAAGCTCTTTCCCAACCTGGTTCATTCCAGGATTCCCTGATTCCCAACCCTTCTAAATCAATGGATGCGTGAGCAGGGCCTTGGCCTCCACATTCCCTGTGGCGGGAAGCCTTAATCCTCAATGGAAAGCCCATTTCTATGCTGGAAAAGAGCTTTGGTTGTGGTTGACATCAACTCCCGTTGGGATGAGATCCCAAAAGCCCCAATTGCTTCCTTAATCCAGAGGGAAACCCAATGGGAAAACGATTGCGTGTTGGTTCCTTAATCCAGAGGGAAAACGATTGAGTTTTGGGTCCTTAACCAAGGGAAGAGGAAACCCAATGGGAAAACGATTGAGTTTTGGGTCCTTAATCCAGGAAAGAGGAAACCCAATGGGAAAACGATTGAGTTTTGGGTTCTTAACCAAGGAAGGAGGAAAACCAATGGGAAAACGATTGAGTTTTGGGTTCTTAACCCAGGAAAGAGGAAAACCAATGGGAAAACGATTGAGTTTTGGGTTCTTAACCAAGGAAGGAGGAAAACCAATGGGAAAACGATTGAGTTTTGGCTCCTTAATCAAGGAAAGAGGAAAACCAACGGGAAAACGATTGAGTTTTGGCTCCTTAACCAAGGAAAGAGGAAACCCGATGGGAAAACGATTGAGTTTTGGGTCCTTAACCAAGGAAAGAGGAAACCCAATGGGAAAACGATTGAGTTTTGGCTCCTTAATCCAGGAAAGAGGAAAACCAATGGGAAAACGATTGAGTTTTGGCTCCTTAATCAAGGAAAGAGGAAAACCAATGGGAAAACGATTGAGTTTTGGCTCCTTAACCAAGGAAAGAGGAAACCCAATGGGAAAACGATTGAGTTTTGGGTCCTTAACCCAGGAAAGAGGGAAACGGAGCTTTGGGAACGCGCTCCTTGACGCGGGAAGTGCTGGCTCCGCATTCGGGTCCCTCCAAACCCCATCGCCGCGGCCGAGCACCGAAGGCACGGGATTGGCCGCTACCTTCATGACGTTGAAGAGCACCTCCTGGCCCAGGCTATCCTGCCCCTTGAAGAAGTCGTGCTCCGGGTAGGTGCGGGCGATATCCCTCCGGATGAGCTTCTCGCAGGGCGAGGACATCTTGAGCAGCTCCGAGTACTGCTTCTTGACGGGCATCTCGGTGGCGCTGCACAGGAGCTGCCAGACGATGGCGCGGAAGTGGTGGGGGATCCCTTTCCGGATGAGCTCCTAGGGAAGAGGCGGGATGAGGATCCCCGGGAAGCGGCCGCGGAGGCGGGGAGGAGGCGGCGCTTCCCGACCTTCAGCAGCTTCTCCTTCTTCCTCCGCCACTCGTCCCACTCGTCGACGATGCGGCCCCAGAGGACCCAGGTGTCCTCTTCCAGGTGGCTCAGGTTGGAGGAGGCCGAGGAGCTGGAGACCAGCGAGGAGCCGCTGTTCCGCCGGGAGCCGTTCATGGAGCGCAGGGATTTGGAGTCGGCTTCCAGGAGCCTGCGGGAGGCGGGGGTAAGGCCCAAAGGGCACCCAAGGAAAAGGGGGACGGGGGGGACGGGGGGGTTCCCCCCCCCCCAAAATGAGCCCAAAGGGGAGGAGATTGCAGCAAAATTAGCCCAAAAATGGAGGAATTCCCCAAAAAATAACCCAAAGAAAAGGAGATTCCATCAAAATCAGCCCCAAAATGGAGGAATTACAACAAAATCATCCAAAGAAGAGGAGATTCCAGCAAAATTAGCCCAAAAATGGAGGAATTCCAACAAACTAACCCAAAGAAGAGGAGATTCCATCAAAATTACCCCCAAAAAGGAGGAATTCCCACAAACTAACCCAAAAAAGAGGAGATTCCATCAAAATTAGCCCCAAAATGGAGGAATTCCCCAAAAAATAACCCAAAGAAAAGGAGATTCCATCAAAATTAGCCCAAAAATGGAGGGATTCCAACAAAATCACCCAAAGAAGAGGAGATTCCAGCAAAATTATCCCAAAAAAAGGAGGAATTCCAACAAAATCACCCAAAGAAGAGGAGATTCCATCAAAATTAGCCCAAAAATGGAGGAATTCCAACAAAATCACCCAAAGAAGAGGAGATTCCATCAAAATTATCCCAGAAATGGAGGCATTCCCACAAAAGAGCACCCCAGAAGAGGCGATTCCATCAAACCCGTCCCGAAAAAGGCGCTATTCCCACAAAGCATCCCACAGGAGGCCAAGAGGCCCCTCCAATCCTCCTTTTCCCATGGGATCCCGGCCCCACAATGGCACCATTCCTTATTTACCCCTTCCCACCCAGCCGCCTCCTTCCCCAAAGCCCCTTTTCCCGCCTGGAATTGCTGCTTCCCTAGGGAAAAAAGCACCTTGGAGGTGGTCACCATGGAGACGATTCCCACCTGGGATGCTTGAGGAAGCAGCTCCCGGGATTCCATCCCCGTCGGGGTTGGGACATCCGCGATGGGAAACGCTTGGGAAAAGGCGGGATGAAGAGCGGGAATGGGGCGGGATCCCATCGGGAACTCACCGGTTCTGCTCCTCCAGCTTTGCCAACAGCTCCAGCTCATCGGGACTGAGGTTTTCCGAGTCGGAAGTGGGAGAACAAGCGGGAGCCGAGTGGATGGAGGAGAGGCCTTCATGGGAAGAGGAATCGGGGCTGACGGCCGGCGACGCCATCATGGAATTCCGGCTGGGATCTTGTGATCTCACCTGGGAAACCAAGGCCGACGTGAAGGGCGTCCCCCCCCCCCCCCATCCCGCTGTTGTCATGGAGCCCGACCAAGGCGGGAGCATCCCTCGGCGGGCAGCCCATGGAAAAGCGTGGAATACCCTAAAAATTCCCTAAAATTCCCTGATTTTCCCTAAAAAGTTGTTCTTTGACGCCCACTTTTCCCATCCTGCGTTGGCCCCCATTGAAAGAGCGGAAAACCGGGAATTCAGCCCGAAATTCCCTCGTTTTGGGAAGGGATGGGTGGGATGAGAGGGTGATCCGTAGGCTTCCCTATGGATCCACAACCCGTTTTGGTGGTCGGCCATGGAAAAAACGCCTCTCTGCGGAGGGAATCCCGGTTTGGGATGGCAGGAATGGGATGGGAAAGAGTAGGTTTGGGAATGCTGGGAAAAGGGATTCCAGAGGGGTGAGATATTCCCTAAGAACATTCCCAAACCCAGAGGAGGACGAATTCCCATTGGACGGCCATGGA
Source organism: Psittacula echo (assembly GCF_963264785.1). NCBI lineage: Eukaryota > Metazoa > Chordata > Aves > Psittaciformes > Psittacidae > Psittacula > Psittacula echo. The sequence goes on from NC_137765.1 coordinate 90,727, forward strand.
ATGGCCAATCCGAGGTGGGCAAAGGGGGATGCTGTTCCCTGCCCGAATCCGGGTGGGAATGGGATGAGGAGAAGCCAAGGGAAGCTGGGGGGGGGGGGGTTGTTCATGGCGTGAAATCCCATTGGATTTGCAGCCGGGAGATCAGGAGCCGGTGGGCGCCGCTCCGTGAGGATTCCCAAGCGGGAATGGGATGGGGAAGAGGCTTTGCCGGGAACACTTGGATTGGGAGGGATCATGGAAGGCGCAAAGGGGGGGGGAATGGCTCTGGGAAATTGGCCAAGGGGAGAGCAGGGATTGGGGATCCCAAAGGGAATTCCTGGAAGCGGGAATTCCGCCCCCCCCCCTCCATCCAGCAGTGGTTATTGGAGGCTCTTCCCATCATTCCCAAACCAGCAAATCCCCCCCCCCCTTTTTTTTTTTGCCAGGAACCCCCCGTTTTTCACATGGAAAAGGAGCCGGAAGAGGGAAAACCCCGTGGATGGAGCCAGCGGCATTCCAGAGGGTGGGAAAAGCAGGCGAACGGCTTGGAAATGAGGGGAAACAGGAGGAATTCTGCTCCGAGCGGGCCAGAGGGGGGGGATCGGAGGCTCAAATCCCACCCTTTCCATCCCAAAATGTGGATTTTCAGGGGGAAACATCCCCAAACCGTGCCCAGGAAGGGATTTTTTGCCCGAAATCGGCTGAAATGAGCCCAAAATCCGGGGGGGTTTCCTGCTTCCATCCATGCCGTGGGTATCCAAGCAGCAGGAAAAGGGGAAAAGCATCCCAAAAGGAGCAGGGATTTGAGGGGGGGGGGACGGACGGGACGGGACCGGGATTCGCTGCCAAATCCCAACAGAGCCCCAAAATCCCGGGATTTCAACCCGAAAGGAGGCAGCGGGAAGCACACAAAGGCAGCGCTCCGGGGCTGTGCCTGGATGGTACCACCATGGGGGGGGGGGTACCCAAACCTTCGCCCCATAGATGTGGGGCAGGGGGTGCTTTGCTTGGGTTGTGCCCCCCCCAAACCCTCCCCCCCCCCACCCCCCTTTTTGGTGCTTTTTAACCAAACCCTCATGATTTAAAGGGAAAAAGCAGCCAGGAAAGGGGGGGGGGGGAAGAGAAGAGGGGCCCCCCCCAATGTTCCCCTCTATGGGCCCCCCCCCATAGAGCCCCACAATGGAAGCACCCCCCTCAGCCCTAAAGGGGGGGTCGGCCCTATTTAATCTATGGCCATGGGGGGGGACGACACCCCCAAGCTGCCCCATAGACGGGGGGGGGGGGTTATCCCAATGCCCCTCCACAATGGGGTACCCCCAATATCCCCCCCACCCTATAGATGGGGGGGGTATTTACCCTATAGACCCCTCCCTCCATTCATAGCATGGGACCCTCCCTATAGCCATAAGGGGGGGTCACCCCACATCGCCCCCCCCCCCATAGGGTATAATGGAAGGAGCCCCCCCCCCAGCCCCTCCTACCTGGGATGCGTTGCCATGGCAACCGCCCGCTGCATCCGAGGGCGCGGGGCGGGGGGGGGACCCGAGCGGGAGCCGAACGGGAGCCGAGCGGGAGCCGAACGGGAGCCGAGCGGGAGCCGAGCGGGAGCCGAGCGGGAGCCGAACGGGAGCCGAACGGGAGCCGAGCGGAAGCCGAGCGGGAGCCGAGCGGGAGCCGAGCGGGAGCCGAACGGGAACCGAGCGGGAACCGAGCGGGAGCCGAACGGGAGCCGAGCGGGAGCCGAACGGGAACCGAGCGGAAGCCGAGCGGGAGCCGAACGGGAGCCGAGCGGGAGCCGAACGGGAGCCGAACGGGAACCGAGCGGGAGCCGAGCGGGAGCCGAACGGGAGCCGAGCGGGAGCCGAGCGGGAGCCGAGCGGGAGCCGAACGGGAGCCGAGCGGGAACCGAACGGGAGCCGAGCGGGAACCGAACGGGAACCGAGCGGGAGCCGAACGGGCCCGGCCGCAGCCGTCGGGGGGGGGGCACCGCCGCCACCGCCCTCATTGGGTGGTGATTGATGGGCGAGCCCCGCCCCTCATCCAATCAGAGCGCAGCTTTCGCCCTTCAGCCCCTTGCGCTCCACCAATCGCTGCTGCCCGCGCCCGCTGCTGGGCTGGCTGAGCCAATGAGATGCAAGGAGGGGTGGGAGCAGCCAATGGGAGGCGAGGGTGGTGGGGATGGATGGGGAGGGCAGCCAATGGGATGTCAGAGCTGGGGCTGGGGTGGCGGGGAAGGAAGCAAGCCCCGCCTCCCCGGCTGGGTTTGATTGATGGGAGAAGCGACCAATCGCAGGCGGAGGAGAGGGTGAGGCAGCCAATAGGAGCGGCGTTCGTCGATGCGTAGGGTCCCGCCTTCCCGGGCGGGATTCGCCGCTCTGATTGGCTAAGGCGGATGATTGGCAGGCGCATCCACCAATGGGGTGTCGAGTAGCTGTGAGGGTACTCTTATTGCCACCAAGGGGGGGGGTGTACCTGGGATGGGGTCCCTGATCCATAGGGATATCCATAGGGATAAGGCGCCCTGGTGCCCCATAGGCTGGGATATGGGGCCATGGTGCCCTATAGGGTGGGATAGTGGGGTGATGGGGAGCCTGTCCCTCATTGCCATAGGGATCCAGGTGTTGGGGCGCCCAATTCCCTAGGGATGGGGTTCACAGGGAGCCCAGCCCCATAGAAACGGGTGCCTTGTTCCTTATGGATTCAGGTCTTGGAATAGGGGGAATGGGGGGGGGGGGGGGGGATGCAGGGACCCTGGAGCCCCCATCCCGCAGGGAGAAGGGTTTTGGGGGGCCATGGGGGTGTCTCCAAGGAGAGGAGCGTGTCCATAGGGATATGGGGATGCGAGATCCCTATGGATGGGAATGGGGGTGCATTTTGGAGCCCTTTATCCACTTCAGTCCCGGTTTTGCGCTGTTTCAGCTTAAAAAGCACCATTTCCACCCCCCCCCCCCCCCCCCCCATCAGCACCAGGGCAACCAGAACCCAAAATCGCCGGATTTTGACCCAAAAAGGCAGCAGAAGGCACGAGCTGAGCCTTGACTTCCCCTAAATCCGGGATCCGAAAGGGGAAATGGGAGCGAAGGAGGAAGCAGGGCGGGAACGTTGGGCTTCCGCCGCGGGAATGGGCTGAAACGGGCCGATTTTGGGTGCTTTTTGGGTCGGGATTTGGGTTTTCCATAGGGATCCGATGCGTGGCACAAACCCATTCCCAAGGACGGCGGCGGCGGCGGCGGGTTGTGACGGCACCGAGCGATGGAGGGATGGGGATGGATGCGGAGGGACCGGGCGAGGTGGGATCCTCATGGGGATCAATAGGAACCAAGGGCAAGGTCCGTGTGCATGGGTTGGGGTGATCCCAAGGGAGACGCGGCCCGGATGGACGCGGGGTGATGGGATCCATGGGAAGTTCAGCTTGGGGATAGGGAAGAGGTGGGACACGGGGATGGGGTGAGCGGAGAAGGTTGGGATGAAGCATCCCGGGTTGGATGGGGCTTGGAGCCACCTGCTCCAATGGGAAGTGTCCGCTCGAGGCTGGAGCTGGAGGACCTCAGGCTCCTTCCCAACCCCGGATTCCATGGAGCAGAGCCTGGTCCGAAGGCAAGAAATGACCCCCAAAAAGCTAAAAACGCCCCCCAGAAAAGAGCTGCGTTTCGGAGGGCATCGTTTTGGGGATGAAACCCCCCAAGAAAACCACCTCTTTGGGGCAGTTTCCACCTTGGTTTTGGGGTGAAAAAGTGCGTTTTTGGGTCCAGGATGAAGAGGGAAGGGGCGGCGCCATCCGGAGCCCCAAAGGTCCTGAGTGAGCAGATTTGGTCCCGTTCCTGTGCTCTTAAAGGTCAGGGTTGTGCAAGGCGCTTCCTTCCCTTCCTTGGGATGCGCTGGCTCCTCCTCCCCATAGGCGCCCCATAGACGGGGCCGGGATCCAAAGGGAACGGCTCCGAGATGCAGCCGGGAGAAGGGGTGGAGGAGATGGAGCTGCGGGAGCGGGAGCAGGAAGCTCCTAAAGGAGGTACCGGGAAGAGGGAATGGATTTGGGCTTCCTGAGGTAGGGAAGAGGAGGCTTTGGGCTCCCTAAGGAGGAGGTGATGGAGGGGGATGGACACCATTGGGTCTTGGGGTAAGGAGAGGGCGACGGAGCCCCTGGAGGGGTGGGTTTGGGGTGATTCCTTCGGAGAGCATCCGTTGGGGAATGCTCTTTGGGATCGCCTCATCCCGGGAATATCCGTCCTTTCCAGCCTTGCTCCCGGATAGAGCCATTGCTTTGCTCTCCCTGCTCCTGGCCCTCTCCTTCGTGCTCCTCATGGCTCTGTCCATCGTGAGCCTGCGGAGAGGTGAGGCCGAGCCCCGGTCTGGGTCCAATGGAGCAAAACCGCGGCCGTGGAGCTCTCCAAGCGGGATCCCTCTCTCCCATAGGATCCATGGCCTGGGAAGCACTGGAAGAGGCTCGGATGCGGGACGAGAGCGGCCACACAACAGCGTGGCTCAACCTCTCGCAGGTCCAGCACGCCCTGGGTACGGGAGCGCTTCCCGAAGGATCCGCACCCTCCGCGGCCGCACGGACGCGGCGCTTCCCGGCGGGAATGAAGCGCTCCCATGGCGAGCATCCCTCTCTTGTGTCCATTGCAGACAAGCAGCTCTCCAAGGAGGTCAAGGCCGTGCGCATCCAACTCCTCAATGGTATTCCAAGGAAAAGGCAATGGCGGGGGGGGGGGGGGGGGGATTCCTTTGGGATCCCAAAAGCTGGGAGCAAGGAGCATCCAAATGGGATCAAACGGGGTTTCCCCTCTTCCCAGTGTCCCAGGAGGTGGAGAAGGTGCAGGGGAGGATGGAGCAGTGTGAAGTGGGATGCAGGAAGGAGCTCTTGGGTCGCCTCCAAGACCTGGGTGAGAGCTGGGTTTTGATGGAAAACCCTTAAATTTAGCCCTTTCCCCCCCCCATTTTCCAACCCTCTGGAATATGGGGGGAAGGTGCTGGGAATGCAGGGAGCCAACCTGAGTTTGGGGTGATGGGAAGCGGGATACGGCAGGGAGAAACGGAGCCAAACCCCCATGGAACCAAAGGGGTTTTGAGGGCCGGGCATGAAGAACTGGTGGGAATGGGGATGGGAAAAGGGGGTGACAAGGGAGGATTTGGGTTTTTCCAGCTCCCGCGTTCCCTTTGATCCCTTGCACCCATTCCAGAGGCCAGGAATGCGCTGGAGCCGGTGCTGCAGCAGCTGGAGGGGGTGAAGCGGGAGCTCTCCGTGGTGCTGGAGGCGACGCGCGGCCTCTCCGGTGAGGAGCGAGCCCTCCCCGTTATTCCCGATGGGTTTTCCCGTCGCTGCCATGCTTCCATCGCGCTTCCCGCAGGAATCCTGTGCCCCACGTGCCCCCCCGGGTGGCTGCAGTTCGCCAGGACCTGCTACTTCTTCTCCGGCACCACCAAATCCTGGTTGGAAGCCAAGGAATTCTGTGGGAGCCTCAACGGGCACTTGGCCACCGTCAGCTCCGAGCAGGAGAACGTGAGTGGAGAGGGCAGGGATCCCTTGGGAAGGGCACGAATCCATTGGGAAGGGCAGGAATCCATTGGGAAGGGCACGAACCCCTTGGGAAGGGCAGGAATCCATTGGGAAGGGCAGGGATCCTTTGGGAAGGGCAGGAATCCATTGGGAAGGGCAGGAATCCCTTGGGAAGGGCAGGAATCCATTGGGAAGGGCAGGGATCCTTTGGGAAGGGCAGAAATTCCTTGGGAAGGGCAGGGATCCTTTGGGAAGGGCAGAAATTCCTTGGGAAGGGTAGGAATCCATTGGGAAGGGCAAGAATCCCTTGGAAAAGGCAGAATTCTCTTGGAAAGAGCTGGAATACCTTGGGAAGGACAGGAATCCATTAGGAAGGGCAGGAATCCCTTGGGAAGGGCAGGAATCCATTGGAAAGGGCAAGAATCCATTGCAAAGGACAGAAACCCCTTGGAAAGAGCAGGAATATCTTGGGAAGGACAGAAATCCCTCGGAAAAGGCAGAAAACCTTTGGAAAGGGCAGGAATGCCTTGGAAATCCCTTTTCCCGCCCCGTCGGCAGAAATTCCTGGCAAATCACATCATGGAGAACCGGATCTTCTGGCTGGGGCTGACGGATTCCTCCCGGGAAGGCCATTGGCAATGGGAGGACGGGAGCTCCCTCTCCATCTCGTACGGTTTGAGCCCCATCTTTTGGGGGCAATCCCCCCCCCAAAAGCAGCTTTTATCCCTTTTTTGCCCTTTTTGGACCCAAATCCAGGCTCTTCCTGCTCCGTCCGCTCTGTTTCCGGCTCTTCCGGAGCACAGGAATGAACTTTGGGCAGTGGAAGAGGCCAAAAGGGGGCATAGAAGGAGCCATTTGGTTCCCTCATCCAAGGGGTTCTTCCGCATGGATCTCCTCGTTCTGAGGATGCTGGGAGCATCCGCGCTCTTTTCCCACCTTAAACAGCCGGAAAATGGGAAAAGCATGGGAATTGCATCCCAAAAAAGCACCAAAATGGGGTTTAAAGGAGGGGGGAGAAGGTTCTTTTTTGGGGGGTGCTTCCCTTGCGCTTCCATCCCCAATCCCACCCCCAAAGATGCTCCCAAATGGCGAGTTTTCCACCCAAACTGATGTGCCCCCCCCCCCCCTTTCCCACCTCATTCCCAGCTTCTGGAATAGCGGTGAGCCCAACAACGTGGGGGAGCACGGAGAAGATTGTGCCACCATCTTCTCCAATGGGCGCTGGAATGACGTGTCCTGCTCCAACAGGGAAGCTTGGATCTGCGAGCGCTCCTGTTAGGGCCTCCCCATCCCAATGGATCCAAAGGGGGGGGAACCAGGAAAACCATGGTTCCGGGGGGCAAAGGTGTCCCAAAATGGGTTCCTGCTTCCCGAAAGTCCCTTGTTTTTTGGGGAAAATGAGGGATTTGGTGTGGAATCACGGGAAGGAACAGGAATAAATAAAGAGTTTTGATGGCTTGGAGGCAAATTTGGGTCCGTGTGGTGGGGAGGGTGGAATTCCCACTCTTATTCCCAAGGTGGAAGGGAAACCCCATTCCCAAAAGGGGGAGAGGCACGGATGAGGCAGGAGCGTGTTTTGGATGCGGACGCAAATCCCACTCTTTTGGCCCCAAATCCCACCCTTTTCGCCCCAAATCTCACTCTTTTGGCCCCAAATCCCACTCTTCCATCCAAATCCCACCTTGTTGACTCCAAATCCCACTCTTTCATCCCTAAATCCCAATCTTTTATCCCAAATCCCAATCTTTTATCCCAAATCCCAATCTTTTGGCCCCAAATCCCACCCCGTTGACCCCACTCCCCACCCTGTTGTTCCCAAATCCCACTCTATTATCCAAATCCCACTTTTTGGGCCCAAATCCCACCCTTCTATCCCCAAATCCCCCCTTTTTGCCATCAAATCCCACGCTCTTGCCCCCAAATCCCCCTCTTTTATCCCAAAATCCCCATTTTTGCCCCCAAATCCCCCTCTTTTACTCTCAAATCCCACTCTTTCATCCAAAATCCCACTCTTTTGTCCCCAAAACCCCCTCTTCCATCCAAATCCCAATTTTTGCCCCCAAATTCCACTCTTTCATCCCCAAATCCCACTCTTTCATCCAAATCCCAAGTTTCGCCCCCAAATCCCCCTCTTTTAACCCCAAATCCCAAGTTTTGCCCCAAATCCCCCTCTTCGCACCCCAAAATCCCATTTTTTTCCCCAAATCCCCCTCTTTTTACCCCAAATCCCAAGTTTCGCCCCAAATCCCCTTCTTTTAACCCCAAAATCCCAATTTTTTCCCCAAATCCCCCTCTTTTAACCCCAAATCCCCCTCTTTTAACCCCAAAATCCCAAGATTTACCCCAAATCCCCCTCTTTTAACCCCAAAATCCCAAGTTTTGCCCCAAATCCCCCTCTTTTAACCCCAAATCCCAAGTTTCGCCCCCAAATCCCCCTCTTTTAACCCCAAAATCCCAAGTTTTGCCACAAACCCCCCTCTTTTAACCCCAAATCCCAAGTTTTGCCCCAAATCCCCCTCTTTTAACCCCAAAATCCCAAGTTTTGCCCCAAATCCCCCTCTTTTAACCCCAAATCCCAAGTTTCGCCCCCAAATCCCCCTCTTTTAACCCCAAATCCCAATTTTCACCCCAAATCCCACTCTTTTAACCCCAAATCCCAAATTTTGCCCCAAATCCCCCTCTTTTAACCCCAAATCCTCCTCTTTTAACCCCAAAATCCCAATTTTTGCCCCAAATCCCCCTCTTTTAACCCCAAATCCCAAGTTTCGCCCCCAAATCCCCCTCTTTTCCCCCCAATCCCCAACCCCTTCTCCCCACCTCAGCCTCGCAGGACCCCGCTCCCCCCCCCTTCCCCCCCTTCCCCCCCCCCTTCCCGTGCCTCAGAAGGGAACCGAAACCGGGGCCCAACGGCAGCGGGGGGGGGGCGGTGCTTTGGGGGGGGGGGGGGAGCGGCGCCTCCCGCACCCATGGCTCAGCACCAGACCTACGGGAACTGGCTCGGGCCCCCCCCAGCGCCCCCCACGGGCCTGGTGCGGGCAGCAGGTAAAGGAGGGGGGGGACCCACACGAGGACCCCTTTCCAGGCCCCTCCTGGGTCCTTTCCGTGCCTTTCCCGTGTGTTTTCCGTGTGTTTTATGGGTCTTTTCCGTGTCCTTTCCGTGTCTTGTCTGTGTCGTTTCCGTGTCGTTTATGTGTGTTTTATGTGTGTTTTCCGTGTCCTCTCCGTGTGTTTTATGTGTCTTTTCCGTGTCCTTTCCATGTGTTTTATGTGTCTTTTCCATGTCTTTTCCGTGTCCTTTCCATGTGTTTTATGTGTCTTTTCCATGTCTTTTCCGTATTCTTTCCATGCCCTTTCAATGTCTTTTCCGTGTTCAGTACATGTCCCTTCCGTGTCATTTCTGTGTCCTTTCCGTGCCTTTTCCATGTCATTTCCGTGTCATTTCTGTGAACTTTCCATGCTGTTTCCGTGTTGTTTCCTTGTCCTTTCCATGTCTTTTACATGTCATTTCCATACCATTTCCATGTCCTTCCCATGTCACTTCCATGTCCTCTCCATGTCCTCTCCATGTCATTTCCATGTCATTTCCATGTTCTTAGCATGTTTTCGGGCCTTGCTGGTGTCTGGGGGTACCCAAAGATGCTGCCGATGAACACGGAGCCGGGTGAAGCACATTTGGGGTGCTCAGGAGGTCTTCAAGGACCCCAAACCCTCCATGTTCACCCCCAATTTGAGGTGCAGGAGCCCTTTGGGTGCTGCTTTGCCCTCCAGGACCCCAAACCCTCCATCTTTAGCCCCAATTTGAGCTGCAAACCTCACATGGGGCCTTCCAGCACCAGCCCCAGGCTTGGCAGAAGCCCTAGGGCTGGATCCGAGGCTTCTCCCATCCCCTCAAGGCCTTTTCCCTCTGCTTTGGGCAGGAATTTACTGCGGGGCCGGGAAGATGACGCCCGCGGGGGACTTGAGGCCGGGTGAGCTCTGACGTTGTCCCCTTCGCGGGGGGGGGGGGGTTCAGTGGAAAGCAGAAGTCCCTCCGGTGCCTCCCCAAGGCCAAACCCGGCTTCGCTTTCAGCTTGGTTGGTCAAACGTGTCTCCTGTGCGCAGGGCGTTGGGTCCTGCTCTCACGTGGCACCAAGGAAGCCCCCAAAAGGCCTGGAGGGCCAAAGAGGGGTGGTCCTCAGGGGTTGGTGGTGGGTCTGTCGTTGGGTCCTTCATTGTGCACCATTGAGTCCATCATTGTCTATCATTGGGTTCATCATTGTCCGTTGTTGGGTTCATGGCTGGGTCCATCGTTGGGTCCATTGTTGTCCATCATTGGGTCCGTCATTGTCTATCATTGGGTTCATCATTGTCCATTGTTGGGTTCATCACTAGGTCCATCATTGTCCATCACTGGGTTCATCATTGTCCATCATTGGATCCGTCATTGTCTATCATTGGGTTCATCATTGTCCGTTGTTGGGTCCATCACTAGGTCCATCATTGTCCATCACTGGGTTCATCATTGTCCATCATTGGGTCCGTCATTGTCTATCATTGGGTTCATCATTGTCCGTTGTTGGGTCCATCACTAGGTCCATCATTGTCCATCACTGGGTTCATCATTGTCCATCACTGGGTCCGTCATTGTCTATCATTGGGTTCCTCATTGTCCGTTGTTGGGTTCATCGCTGGGTCCATCGTTGGGTCCATCATTGTCTATCATTGGGTTCCTCATTGTCCGTTGTTGGGTTCATGGCTGGGTCCATCATTGGGTTCATCATTGTCCATCATTGGGTCCGTCATTGTCTATCATTGGGTTCATCATTGTCCGTTGTTGGGTTCATCGCTGGGTCCATAATTGTCCATCATTGGGTCCATCGTTGTCCATCATTGGATCCATGATTGCCTATCATTGGGTTCCTCATTGTCCATTGTTGGGTTCATCGCTAGTTCAACATTGTCCATCGCTGGATTCATTGCTGGGTACATCATTGTCCATCGCTGGTTCCATCATCATCCACCATTGGGTCTATCGTTGGGTCAATCATTGGGTCCATCATTGTCCATTGTTGGGTTCAACATTGTCCATCGCTGGGTTCATCGCTGGGTCCATCATTGGGTCCATTGTTGGGTCCATTGTTGGGTCCATCATTGGGTCCATTGTTGGGTCCATCATTGCCCATTGTTGGGTCCATCATTGTCCATCACTGAGTCCTTCATTGTCCATCATTGGGTGCATCAATGGGTTCATCATTGGGTCCACCATTGTCCATTGTTGGGTCCATCGCTGGGTCCATCGTTGTCCATCGTTGGGTCCATTGTTGGCTCCATCATTGGGTCCATCAGTGGGTCCCTCACTGGGTCCATCGTTGGGTTCATCATTGGGTCCTTCACTGGGTCCATCATTGTCCATAGTTGTGTCCATCGTTGGGTCCATCATTGACCATCGTTGCTGGGGACATGGGCAATGGGATCAAGCACCCTCAACACAGTTGAGGTGGCACCGAGCTGGAAGGGAAGGATGGGATCCACAGGGACCTGGAGAGGTGGGAACCTCATGGAGATCAATAAGGCCAAGGGTGTAGTCCTGTGTGTCCAGCTCTGGGGCACCAGCATAAGAGGGATGCGAAGCTGCTGGAGCAGGTCCAGGAGAGGCCACCTATGGAGAGGGCTGGAGGGATGGGATGAGGAATAACAGCTTCCAATTGGAAAAGGGAAGAGTTGATGGGATACAGGGAGAAGTTCTTCCCTGTGAGGGTGGCGGGACACTGGGATGGGTTGAATGGAGAAGGTTTGGACCAAGCACCCCTGTTCAAAGCCAGGTTGGAGCAACCTGCTCTAGTGGAAGGTGTCCCTGCCCATGGAACTGGATGGGCTTTAAGACCCTTCCCATCCCAGTTCCATGATTCTGGAACGCTCTAAATCCATCTATACGTAGGGAAAAGGAAATGAAGACCCCTCTGGAGGTGCTGCAGATCAACCTGATGGGAAAGGGGATTTGCTTCCCATAGAATCCAACTGTTCCTTCACACCCAGAATTCCCTCCAATCCTGACTTTTCCCCATATTCCCTCACTCAGCATCCCCGGACAGCTTCGAGGATGACTACGATGATGTATCCCTATCGGAATCGGATCGTGGCCACAAGCCACCGGTGGCCGATGAAGATCTGCAGAGCCAGAGGAGCAAAGGAGGCACCGGTAGCACCCACCTCCAGCACCTCCGTGGGGCAGGATTGAGCCCGTCCCCATCCCTGCTGACTCTTTCCTTCCTCCCATCAGGGGTCTACATCCTTGCGGGCAAGCCAGCGTCTCCGCATCCTTCCCAAAAGGGTGAGTTGCTCTTATCCGATGCCATTATCCCATTCCGGATGCATCAGCCCGATCCAGACCCGGAAAACTGGGATTCCAACCTGATTCCTTCCAGGAGCAGAGCCCAAGGGTGGAAGGGGACGGAGCAGCAGGGACACATCCGTGGCCATCCTCTATGTCCTGGTGGTGCTGAGCTTCGTCGCTTGGGGGCTGCTCTTCGCGTTGGCTGTGGTGAAGCGTGAGTATCCCGGGATGGTCCCACCAGGATGGGACCTGGTTCAAACACCTCCGAACATCCCGTTTTCCCTGTTTTCCATATGGGAACGGTGCTGGAAGCTCATCCCTCATCTTGATTTGGGTTGAGTTCCACCTTGGGATGTGAATTAAAGGGTCCCTCCATCCTCCTCCTGCCTGCACCAAGAGCGTGCTACAGGGGGTAAATCCAGGGTAAATCCACCCTGGAATTCCCTGGAAAGCTGTAAATTGAGGGAAACGAGGCACCGCTCATTCCTTGGGGTGATCCAGGAGGGGTTTTCCTTTCATTCTCATTCCAGAGATGGAAATCACGGCCGAGCTGAAGCTCTTGAAGGCGAACTACTCAGAGAATGAAGCCAATGGTGGGTCCTCAGGAGATGCTGATACTTGCTTGGATCATGGGATCTTGGAATGGTTTGGGTTGGAATAGACCCTAAACATGATCTCATTCCAATGCCATGGACGGGGACACCTTCCATTAGACCAGGTTGCTCCAAGCCCGTTTTCCCTTGGGATTGCCCCAACCCATGTGCAGGATCTTGTTGAGCTCCATGAGGTTCCAACCTCTCCAGCCCCATCCTTGATCCCTCTGGATGCCATCCCGATCCCACCGCACACCTCGGTGTTGTGCTTCCAAGCAGCCCCTGGCTCTGCTCCGTCTCTCAGTGAAGCAGCATTGAGTTGATTCCCACTGGGAATGACATTGGAGCAATGGAGTAGATCAGACACCGACGGAGCTCATGCCCCGATCCTGAAGGAATTAGACCCAATGAGTGCGAACAGGAGCAAATTATCCCTTGGGATTTATCCTCATTGGGATCTGTTAAAGGCTATGGGAAGGGAAGGACATAAATCCCATGGAGAATTCCCCAGAAATCAGATCCAATCCCTGAATATCATGAATTCAGTGGTATTATGGGGGATATTGCACGAAAACATCACCCAAAGAGTCAAAACCCATCATGGAAGAGCTTTTCCATCCCTGCTTGCGTTTTCCACACAAAGCCTAAATCCCGGGGGGAAAAGCTTGGGATTGCAGTAAACCAAAGGGGGGATGAAGGAGGAAGCTGGGGGGGGACGAGGCTGGTGCTGGTCCCTCACCCAAAGGCGCATCCCAGTGCGGCAGGAGCTGTCGGAGACGCACCGGGAGCAGGCACGGATGCGGAGCAGGATGCACAACTACTACGAGGAGCTGCAGGACATCACGGGTAACTCCGCGTTCCCATCCCAACGGCGTCTCCAGTGGAGATCCAACCAAGACCCAAGAGGAACCTCTTTGGAACGGAGAATTTGGGTGGTTTAGACCCAATTTTGAGGCGTGACCTCAAGGGGGATGCTGGTGATGAGCACAAAGCCTGATTTTGGGGTGGACGTGGGGGTTTTCTTCCTTTTCCCAGCGTTGATCTGCAGATCCGTGCAGGACAGCAGGAAGTGCTGGGCTGGCTGGAGGATCTTCGAGCAGAGCTGCTATTCCTTCTCAACGAAGCCCATGAGCTGGTGGGACGCCAACAAGACGTGTGCTGAGCAAGGGGCTCATTTGGTCTTCATCAACTCGGCGATGGAGCAGGTCAGTGGGGGGATGACCCGTTCCATGGCTTAAATCCCCCTTTCCTTGGACAGCTCCCAACACGGGAACTCCAAACCCTGTTTTGGGCTCAAATTCATCAAGATTGGCCATCAAGCTTGGAGATGCTTGATGTTCCTTCGTGTTCCTTCATGTTACTTGATGTATCTTCATGCTACTTCATGTTCCTTCATGTTACTTGATGCAACTTGATGTTACTTGGTGTTCCTTCATGTTCCTTCATGTAACTTGATGTATCTTCATGTTCCTTCATGGTACTTGATGTATCTTCATGTTCCTTTATATAACTTGATGTAACTTGATGTATCTTCATGGTCTTTCATGTTCCTTCATGTTACTTGATGTTAGTTAATGCATCTTCATGTTCCTTCACGTTACTTGATGTTACTTGATGTATCATCATGCTACTTCATATTCCTTCATGTTCTTTCATGCAACTTCATGTAACTTGATGCATCTTCATGTTCTTTCATGTTTCTTCATGTTACTTGATGTTACTTAATGCATCTTCATGTTCCTTAATGTTACTTGATGTATCTTCATGTTCCTTCATGTTACTCGTCGTATCTTCATGGTGCTTCATGTTACTTGATGTTCCTTCATGTATTGCCGTGCTACTTCGTGCTCCTTCATGTTACCTGATGCAACTTGATGTTACCTGGTGTCCCTTCAAGTTCCTTGATGTATCTTCATGTTACTTCATGTTTCTTCATGTTCCTTGGTGTTACTTGATGTTCCTTCATGTTCCTTGATGTCACTTCATGGTCCTTCATGTTCCTGCGTGTTACTTGATGCTGCATGATGTTCCTTGAGGTTACTTGGGGTGGGTGAGAAGCCCCAATGGCCAAGTTGAGCCCAGCCACCTCCAAATTCCTGCTTTTAGGGAAAAAATGCTAAAAACGGAGCAAAAAGCTCAGCGCCTCCTTCCCAAATCCACCCAAATACTCATGATTTACCCCAAATCCTGGTGCTGACCTCATCTGGGTGACCCAACGCCCTGAAATGCTCCACAATCCATCGGAATTCTTGGGGATTTGGGGCTGTTTGAACCAATTCTGCTCTTCCAGAACTTCCTGAAGAACAACATCAACGCCAGCACCACGTATTGGTTGGGAGTGACGGATCAGCAGGAGGAAGGCATCTGGCTCTGGACCAACGGCGAGCGTCCGAGCATCAGGTAAGAATTCCCTCTGGGAATGACCCCCAAGTGGGAAAAGGGGAAACTGAGCCACAAAAACTTGGGGGGTTTGGTGGTTTTGTGGAAGACAAAGGCTTTCCATTGGGAAAGCGGTGTTTTGGGAGCATCTTCTTGCGGGTGGTTAACAAAAACGGAGCTTTTTGGTGGTGTTTTCCCTTATTTTGAGGGCAATTCCCTCTTCCGGAGGGAATTCCGCTGCCGTGGGGCTGCTTTTCCTTCCCTTGGGATCTTCTTCTCCCCTTTTCCTTGCTCCAGCTACTGGAACACATGGGAGGAGAACAAAGACAAAGACCAGAAGGACTGCGGCATCATCGGGCCCAATGGCATCTGGAATGCCGAGAGATGCTCCCATTCCAGGCGCTGGATTTGTGAGAAGTCCTGGAATTGCTGATTTTCCCCCATTCCCAGCCCATTTTCCTGGACAAAAGGTACATTCCGCACTGGAGCTGGATGGATTCGGTGCCTCGGGAGGCTCCACATTCCCACTTTTTGCCTGTTCCTGATGTTTGATCCCGAAAGGAAACCCAGCACAGCCCCATTGACCCCCGAGCTCCCAACCTGACCATAATCCATGGGGAAAAACGGGATTTTCAGCTAAAATGACTCGCAAATGGTTAAATCCCATTCCCCAGCCCCAAATCCATCCCGTTCCCGGCAGGGCTGCTTCCTCATTCCCGGAAAACACCATTTCAGTAAAATCCTGGGTTGTTTTCCCACTTTCCACGTACCTTTTCCCTTATTTATCCTTTATTGTTCCCAGCTCCCCAACCCCCCCAATTCCCACTTTTCCTCTAGTATCCAGCACATGATCCCCAAATAAACCTTAGGTTTTTTAATCCAAGGGATCCAGTGCATGCCATTCCATGGTTTTTGTGTCCCCCGGGATCTATGGAATTGCAGGAATTCTGTCCAAACCCTGCTGGGACGTTAATGCTTTCTTTTAAGCTAAAAAAATCCCTGTTTTGAGGCAATTCCATCAGGATGGGTTCATTCCTGGCAATGGAATTCCCTGCCCGGGTTGAACATTAACCCTGGAAACGAGGGAATTGGAGCAATTCCCTGGAAAATGGATCCAAGCGAGGCCCCGGGGCTGAAAATGGAACTGGTTTGAGGCCACTTTGGGCTGGTTTGAACTGGAAGAGGCGCTAAAAGTGGACATTTAACCAAAATAGGCTGTTTTAGCATG
Source organism: Psittacula echo (assembly GCF_963264785.1). Lineage (NCBI taxonomy): Eukaryota > Metazoa > Chordata > Aves > Psittaciformes > Psittacidae > Psittacula > Psittacula echo. The sequence continues at coordinate 106,716 of NC_137765.1, forward strand.
GAAATGGGGCTGCCCCCTGCTCAGCACTGGGGGGAACTGGAAGAGGATGGATCTGCCGGGAAGAGGCAGGAAATGGGTGGGATGTGCTGGAAAACCACTGGAAATGGGTCCTTTTGGGGTGCATCTGCCCACAGGAGGGCACAGAACCCCGTTTTGGGGCGCTCAAACCCCCTTTTGGGGGCTAAACCCCTCCTTTTTGGGCTCTCAAACCCCCATTTTTTGAGTCTCAACCCTCTATTTTGGGTCTCAAACTCCCCTTTTTGGGCCTCAATCTCTATTTTTGTGTCTAAGACCCCCCCTTTTGGGTCTCAAAGCCCCTATTTTTCGACTCAAACTCCCCTTTTTGGGTCTTAATCCCTATTTTGGGGTCTAAATCCCCCCCTTTTGGGTCTCAAATCCTCATTTTTGGGTCTCAAAGCCCTGTTTTTGGGTCTCAAAGCCCCATTTTTATTCTCAAATCCCCATTTTTGGGTCTCAAACACCCCTTTTTGGTTCTAAACCCCCAATTTTTTGGGTCTCAACATCCTATTTTGGGTCTCAACCCACAATCTGGATCTAAACCCCCCCATTTTGGGGTCTCAACCCCCCCTTTTTGGGTCTCAAGACCCCAATCCCCCCCATATTGTGCTGAGGCTGGGGCAGTTCATTGCATGGATGACCATCAATGGATGAGCCCCCACCTCCAGGTCGCTTCCTGGAGCCTTTCCCCCTTCCATGGCCTCATTCCCAAGCTTATTCCCAGCGGCTCCAACCGCTCCGGCCTTGACCCCGGTGCCTGCCCGGGCATTGGGTCCCTTCCAGGAAAGATCGATCCCAATCCCATGGCCTCATCCCGGCCTCTTCCCATGGGATCTGATCCCTGTTTATTGTCCCTCCGGGGCAGGAGGAGGCACAAGTTAACGTGGGGACAGTGGTGGGGCCATGGGAGGTGGGGTGGGATGGACGAGGATCCATCCATGGTCAGCAGTATTCCGAGTAATCCTCTTCCACGTAGTTGGCTGGGAACCATCCGACCTGGGAAAGAGGGAGATGTTGGGAGAAGGGCTGGGAGAAGGTGGGATGAGGTTGGGAAGAAGTGGGAAGAGGTGGAAGGATGCTGATGGAGGTGGGAGGATGAGGATGGAGATGGAGGATGCTGATGGAGGTGGGAGGATGAGGATGGAGGTGGGAGGATGCAGATGGAGATGGGAGGATGCAGATGGAGATGGGAGGATGCAGATGGAGGTGGAGGATGCAGATGGAGGTGGGAGGATGCTGATGGAGGTGGAGGATGAGGATGGAGGTGGGAGGATGCAGATGGAGATGGGAGGATGCAGATGGAGATGGGAGGATGCAGATGGAGGTGGAGGATGCAGATGGAGGTGGGAGGATGCAGATGGAGATGGGAGGATGCAGATGGAGATGGGAGGATGCAGATGGAGGTGGGAGGATGAGGATGGAGGTTGGAGGATGCAGATGGAGGTGGGAGGATGCAGATGGAGGTGGGAGGATGCAGATGGAGGTGGGAGGATGCAGATGGAGGTGGAGGATGCAGATGGAGGTGGAGGATGCAGATGGAGGTGGGAGGATGAGGATGGAGGTGGAGGATGCAGATGGAGGTGGAGGATGCAGATGGAGGTGGGAGGATGAGGATGGAGGTTGGAGGATGCAGATGGAGGTTGGAGGATGCAGATGGAGGTGGGAGGATGCAGATGGAGGTGGGAGGATGCGGATGGAGGTTGGAGGATGCAGATGGAGGTGAAGGATGCAGATGGAGGTTGGAGGATGGGGATGGAGATGGAGGATGCTGATGGAGGTGGGAGGATGCAGATGGAGATGGGAGGATGCAGATGGAGATGGGAGGATGCAGATGGAGGTTGGAGGATGCAGATGGAGGTGGAGGATGCAGATGGAGGTGGGAGGATGAGGATGGAGGTGAAGAATGCAGATGGAGGTGGGAGGATGCAGATGGAGGTGGGAGGATGAGGATGGAGGTTGGAGGATGGGGATGGAGGTGGAGGATGAAGATGGAGATGGGAGGATGAGGATGGAGGTTGGAGGATGCAGATGGAGGTGGGAAGATGCAGATGGAGGTGGGAAGATGCAGATGGAGGTGGGAGGATGCAGATGGAGGTTGGAGGATGCAGATGGAGGTTGGAGGATGCAGATGGAGGTGGGAAGATGCAGATGGAGGTTGGAGGATGCAGATGGAGGTTGGAGGATGCAGATGGAGGTTGGAGGATGCGGATGGAGGTTGGAGGATGCAGATGGAGGTGAAGGATGCAGATGGAGGTGAAGGATGCAGATGGAGGTGGAGGATGCAGATGGAGGTTGGAGGATGCGGATGGAGGTTGGAGGATGCAGATGGAGGTGAAGGATGCAGATGGAGGTGAAGGATGCAGATGGAGGTGGAGGATGCGGATGGAGGTTGGAGGATGCGGATGGAGGTTGGAGGATGCAGATGGAGGTTGGAGGATGCAGATGGAGGTGAAGGATGCAGATGGAGGTGAAGGATGCAGATGGAGGTGGAGGATGCAGATGGAGGTTGGAGGATGCAGATGGAGGTTGGAGGATGCGGATGGAGGTTGGAGGATGCAGATGGAGGTGGAGGATGCAGATGGAGGTGGAGGATGCAGATGGAGGTGGAGGATGCGGATGGAGGTTGGAGGATGCGGATGGAGGTGGAGGATGCGGATGGAGGTGGGAGGATGCGGATGGAGGTGGAAGGATGCAGATGGAGGTTGGAGGATGCGGATGGAGGTGAAGGATGCAGATGGAGGTGGAGGATGCAGATGGAGGTGGGAGGATGCAGATGGAGGTGGAGGATGCAGATGGAGGTGGGAGGATGCAGATGGAGGTGAAGGATGCAGATGGAGGTGGAGGATGCAGATGGAGGTTGGAGGATGCAGATGGAGGTTGGAGGATGCAGATGGAGGTGGAGGATGCAGATGGAGGTTGGAGGATGCAGATGGAGGTTGGAGGATGCAGATGGAGGTCAAGGATGCAGATGGAGGTGAAGGATGCAGATGGAGGTTGGAGGATGCAGATGGAGGTGGAGGATGCAGATGGAGGTGGAGGATGCAGATGGAGGTGGAGGATGCAGATGGAGGTGAAGGATGCAGATGGAGGTGAAGGATGCAGATGGAGGTGGAGGATGCAGATGGAGGTGGAGGATGCAGATGGAGGTGAAGGATGCAGATGGAGGTGGAGGATGCAGATGGAGGTTGGAGGATGCGGATGGAGGTTGGAGGATGCAGATGGAGGTGAAGGATGCAGATGGAGGTGGAGGATGCAGATGGAGGTTGGAGGATGCGGATGGAGGTGAAGGATGCAGATGGAGGTGGAGGATGCAGATGGAGGTGGAGGATGCAGATGGAGGTGGAGGATGCGGATGGAGGTGGGAGGATGCAGATGGAGGTGAAGGATGCAGATGGAGGTGGAGGATGCGGATGGAGGTTGGAGGATGCAGATGGAGGTGGAGGATGCAGATGGAGGTGAAGGATGCAGATGGAGGTGGAGGATGCAGATGGAGGTGAAGGATGCAGATGGAGGTGGAGGACGCGGATGGAGGTTGGAGGATGCGGATGGAGGTGAAGGATGCAGATGGAGGTGGAGGATGCAGATGGAGGTGGGAGGATGCAGATGGAGGTGAAGGATGCAGATGGAGGTGGAGGATGCAGATGGAGGTGGAGGATGCAGATGGAGGTTGGAGGATGCAGATGGAGGTGGAGGATGCAGATGGAGGTTGGAGGATGCGGATGGAGGTGAAGGATGCAGATGGAGGTTGGAGGATGCGGATGGAGGTGAAGGATGCAGATGGAGGTGAAGGATGCAGATGGAGGTGAAGGATGCAGATGGAGGTGGGAGGATGAGGATGGAGATGGGAGGATGGGAGGATGCAGATGGGAGGATGCAGATGGAGGTCAAGGATGCAGATGGAGGTGGGAGGATGCGGATGGAGGTGGGAGGATGCAGATGGAGGTGGGAGGATGCAGATGGAGGTGGGAGGATGCGGATGGAGGTGGGAGGATGCAGATGGAGGTTGGAGGATGCAGATGGAGGTTGGAGGATGCAGATGGAGGTGGGATGCGGATGGAGGTGGGAGGATGCGGATGGAGGTTGGAGGATGCAGATGGAGGTGAAGGATGCAGATGGAGGTGAAGGATGCAGATGGAGGTGAAGGATGCAGATGGAGGTGGGAGGATGAGGATGGAGATGGGAGGATGGGAGGATGCAGATGGGAGGATGCAGATGGAGGTCAAGGATGCAGATGGAGGTGAAGGATGCAGATGGAGGTGGGAGGATGAGGATGGAGATGGGAGGATGGGAGGATGCAGATGGGAGGATGCAGATGGAGGTCAAGGATGCAGATGGAGGTGGGAGGATGCGGATGGAGGTGGGAGGATGCAGATGGAGGTGGGAGGATGCAGATGGAGGTGGGAGGATGCGGATGGAGGTGGGAGGATGCAGATGGAGGTTGGAGGATGCAGATGGAGGTTGGAGGATGCAGATGGAGGTGGGAGGATGCGGATGGAGGTGGGAGGATGCAGATGGAGGTTGGAGGATGCAGATGGAGGTGGGATGCGGATGGAGGTGGGAGGATGCGGATGGAGGTTGGAGGATGCAGATGGAGGTGAAGGATGCAGATGGAGGTGGAGGATGCAGATGGAGGTGGGAGGATGAGGATGGAGATGGGAGGATGGGAGGATGCAGATGGGAGGATGCAGATGGAGGTCAAGGATGCAGATGGAGGTGGGAGGATGCAGATGGAGGTGGGAGGATGCAGATGGAGGTTCGAGGATGCCGATGGCTGCTGTGGGGCCTCAGTGGGGCTGGGGCCGTACCCGTCCATAGACCTCCCCTTTCCACCAGCCCGGGTGCCCCTTCTTGGTCAGCACCCGCACGATGTCCCCCTCCCGCAAGGTCAGCTCCGTCCGGTCCCGAGCGCTGAAGTCGTAGCGAGCCTTGGCTGAGCCAAAGCTGCGCACGGCCCCTGGAGATGGACACGGACATGGAGACATGGATATGGATACATGGATATGGAGACATGGACATGGATATGGATGAGTCCCCCCAGGTCATCTCCTCCATGTCCAAGTCCTCTCCATCTGGTCCATTCGTGCCCCCTTGGCTGTCCCATTGGCTTTCCCCCAACCCAGCCCTTGGTCACCTCCATTGATGTGTCCCCAGAACCCGATTGTCCCCCTGGCCTGGTCCCAACTTGTCCCTCTTGGCTGTTGGTCCCTACTGGACTCATCCCATCACTGATCCCTCAGCTCGGCTCTTGGCCATCACCAAAGACCCACAATGTCCATCCCATCATTGCTGCATGCACTCCACGTCCGTTCCCACCATCTCCACCTCCATCCAACCACTTCCATCCCACCTCTATCTCACTACCTCCATCCCACCTCCATCCCACCATTCCCGTCCCACCACCTCCATGCAACCTCCTCCATCAGACCTCCATCCAACCACCTCCATCCCCACCTCCATCCAACCACTTCCATCCCCTTCCATCCCATCACCTCCACCCCACCACCTCCATCCCACCACCTTCATCCCATCACCTCTATCCCATCAACTCCATCCCCATCCCCTCTATCCCACCAACTCCATCCCCATCACCTCTATACCACCAACACCATCCCCCTCACCTCCATCCTGCCTCCATCCACCTTCCATCCCACCCCCTCCATCCCACTTCCATTCAACCACCTCCATCCCACCTCCTCCATCCAACCACCTCCATCCCACCCTCTCCATCCAATCACCTCCATCCAACCAACTCTATCCCATTACCTCCATACAACCACCTCCATCCAACCACCTCCATCCCATCACCTCCATCCCATGTCCTCCATCCCCCCTCCATCTCCCCTCAATCCCATCCCCTCCATCCCATCACCTCCATCCAACCACCTCCATCCCATCACCTCCATCCAACCACCTCCATCCCATCACCTCCATCCCACCACCTCCATCCCATCACCTCCATCCCACCCTCTCCATCCCATCACCTCCATCCAACCAACTCTATCCCATTACCTCCATACAACCACCTCCATCCAACGACCTCCATCCCATCACCTCCATCCAACCACCTCCATCCAACCACCTCCATCCCATCACCTCCATCCAACCACCTCCATCCCATCACCTCCATCCCACCACCTCCATCCAATCACCTCCATCCAACCACCTCCATCCCATCACCTCCATCCAACCACCTCCATCCAATCACCTCCATCCCATCACCTCCATCCAACCACCTCCATCCCACCCCCTCCATCCAACCACCTCCATCCCATCACCTCCATCCCATCACCTCCATCCCTTCCCCTCCATCCCATCCCCTCCATCTACCCTCCATTCCCCCTCAATCCCATCCCCTCCATCCCATCACCTCCATCCAACCACCTCCATCCCATCACCTCCATCCAACCACCTCCATCCCATCACCTCCATCCAACCACCTCCATCCAACCACCTCCATCCCATCACCTCCATCCCACCACCTCCATCCCATCACCTCCATCCAACCACCTCCATCCCACCCCCTCCATCCAACCACCTCCATCCCATCACCTCCATCCAACCACCTCCATCCCATCACCTCCATCCAACCACCTCCATCCCATCACCTCCATCCAACCACCTCCATCCCATCACCTCCATCCAACCACCTCCATCCCATCACCTCCATCCAACCACCTCCATCCCATCACCTCCATCCAACCACCTCCATCCCATCACCTCCATCCCACCACCTCCATCCAATCACCTCCATCCAACCACCTCCATCCCATCACCTCCATCCAACCACCTCCATCCCATCACCTCCATCCCACCACCTCCATCCAATCACCTCCATCCAACCACCTCCATCCCATCACCTCCATCCAACCACCTCCATCCCACCTCCTCCATCCAACCACCTCCATCCCACCCTCTCCATCCAATCACCTCCATCCAACCAACTCTATCCCATTACCTCCATACAACCACCTCCATCCAACCACCTCCATCCCATCACCTCCATCCCATGTCCTCCATCCCCCCTCCATTCCCCCTCAATCCCATCCCCTCCATCCCATCACCTCCATCCAACCACCTCCATCCCATCACCTCCATCCAACCACCTCCATCCCATCACCTCCATCCAACCACCTCCATCCCATCACCTCCATCCCATCACCTCCATCCAACCACCTCCATCCCATCACCTCCATCCAACCACCTCCATCCCATCACCTCCATCCAACCACCTCCATCCCATCACCTCCATCCCACCACCTCCATCCCATCACCTCCATCCAACCACCTCCATCCCATCACCTCCATCCAACCACCTCCATCCCATCACCTCCATCCAACCACCTCCATCCCATCACCTCCATCCAACCACCTCCATCCCATCACCTCCATCCAACCACCTCCATCCAACCACCTCCATCCAACCACCTCCATCCAACCACCTCCATCCCACCACCTCCATCCCATCACCTCCATCCAACCACCTCCATCCCATCACCTCCATCCCACCACCTCCATCCCATCACCTCCATCCAACCACCTCCATCCAACCACCTCCATCCCATCACCTCCATCCAACCACCTCCATCCAACCACCTCCATCCAACCACCTCCATCCCATCACCTCCATCCAACCACCTCCATCCCATCACCTCCATCCAACCACCTCCATCCCACCCCCTCCATCCAACCACCTCCATCCAACCACCTCCATCCAACCACCTCCATCCCACCCCCTCCATCCAACCACCTCCATCCAACCACCTCCATCCAACCACCTCCATCCCACCACCTCCATCCCATCACCTCCATCCAACCACCTCCATCCCACCACCTCCATCCCACCCCCTCCATCCAACCACCTCCATCCCATCACCTCCATCCCATCACCTCCATCCAACCACCTCCATCCAACCACCTCCATCCAACCACCTCCATCCCATCACCTCCATCCAACCACCTCCATCCAACCACCTCCATCCAACCACCTCCATCCCATCACCTCCATCCCATCACCTCCATCCAACCACCTCCATCCAACCACCTCCATCCAACCACCTCCATCCCATCACCTCCATCCAACCACCTCCATCCCATCACCTCCATCCCACCACCTCCATCCAATCACCTCCATCCAACCACCTCCATCCCATCACCTCCATCCAACCACCTCCATCCCATCACCTCCATCCCACCACCTCCATCCAATCACCTCCATCCAACCACCTCCATCCCATCACCTCCATCCAACCACCTCCATCCCACCTCCTCCATCCAACCACCTCCATCCCACCCTCTCCATCCAATCACCTCCATCCAACCAACTCTATCCCATTACCTCCATACAACCACCTCCATCCAACCACCTCCATCCCATCACCTCCATCCCATGTCCTCCATCCCCCCTCCATTCCCCCTCAATCCCATCCCCTCCATCCCATCACCTCCATCCAACCACCTCCATCCCATCACCTCCATCCAACCACCTCCATCCCATCACCTCCATCCAACCACCTCCATCCCATCACCTCCATCCCATCACCTCCATCCAACCACCTCCATCCCATCACCTCCATCCAACCACCTCCATCCCATCACCTCCATCCAACCACCTCCATCCCATCACCTCCATCCCACCACCTCCATCCCATCACCTCCATCCAACCACCTCCATCCCATCACCTCCATCCAACCACCTCCATCCCATCACCTCCATCCAACCACCTCCATCCCATCACCTCCATCCAACCACCTCCATCCCATCACCTCCATCCAACCACCTCCATCCAACCACCTCCATCCAACCACCTCCATCCAACCACCTCCATCCCACCACCTCCATCCCATCACCTCCATCCAACCACCTCCATCCCATCACCTCCATCCCACCACCTCCATCCCATCACCTCCATCCAACCACCTCCATCCAACCACCTCCATCCCATCACCTCCATCCAACCACCTCCATCCAACCACCTCCATCCAACCACCTCCATCCCATCACCTCCATCCAACCACCTCCATCCCATCACCTCCATCCAACCACCTCCATCCCACCCCCTCCATCCAACCACCTCCATCCAACCACCTCCATCCAACCACCTCCATCCCACCCCCTCCATCCAACCACCTCCATCCAACCACCTCCATCCAACCACCTCCATCCCACCACCTCCATCCCATCACCTCCATCCAACCACCTCCATCCCACCACCTCCATCCCACCCCCTCCATCCAACCACCTCCATCCCATCACCTCCATCCCATCACCTCCATCCAACCACCTCCATCCAACCACCTCCATCCAACCACCTCCATCCCATCACCTCCATCCAACCACCTCCATCCAACCACCTCCATCCAACCACCTCCATCCCATCACCTCCATCCCATCACCTCCATCCAACCACCTCCATCCAACCACCTCCATCCAACCACCTCCATCCCATCACCTCCATCCAACCACCTCCATCCAACCACCTCCATCCAACCACCTCCATCCCACCCCCTCCATCCCACCCCCTCCATCCAACCACCTCCATCCAACCACCTCCATCCCATCACCTCCATCCAACCACCTCCATCCCATCACCTCCATCCAACCACCTCCATCCAACCACCTCCATCCAACCACCTCCATCCAACCACCTCCATCCAACCACCTCCATCCCATCACCTCCATCCAACCACCTCCATCCCACCACCTCCATCCCATCACCTCCATCCAACCACCTCCATCCCACCCCCTCCATCCAACCACCTCCATCCAACCACCTCCATCCAACCACCTCCATCCCACCCCCTCCATCCCATCACCTCCATCCCATCACCTCCATCCCATCACCTCCATCCCACACCCTCCATCCCATCACCTCCATCCCACCACCTCCATCCCACCCCCTCCATCCCATGACCTCCATCCCACCCCCTCCATCCCACCCCCTCAACCCCACCTCCACCCCACCCCATCACCCACATCCTACCCGCTGCCCGGGCTCCATCCCTACTCTCGGGCTCCTTGAAGGGCACCACCAGCGCCGTGTCCAGCGCTTTGAAGCAATCCTTGAGCGAGCAGCGCCGGTAGAACCCCACCAGCTCCTACGGACGACGCGGTCCAACGTGGGCACCCCAAACCCCAACCCAATGTGTGTGTGTGTGGGGGGGGGGGGGGGACAACAACAGGAGTTGGGGGTCCCCGTGCTCACCACCAGCCCCTTGAACGCCTTCCTCTCGGTGAGCCGGTAGAGCCCTTCCGCCGTCATCACCTTGATGTGCTTCACCTCCCCATGGTACCTGCCCATGGAGGATGAGCCCAAGAGGGGTCCCCATCACCATTGTGTGTGTGTCCCCCCCCCCTTTCCCCATGCACCCCAATGGAACCCCCCCGGTCCCTACTTGATGCTGATGGCGAACTCGGCCGCGTCCTTCACCCGCTGCCGCACCAGGAAGGAGCCGTCGGAGCGGGATGCAAGGAGCTGCTCCGCTTCCGCCCGCTCCATGGCGCCGGCGTACCTGGGTACCAGGGACCCATCCTGAACCCGTCCCCCCCAGCATCCCTCCTGCCCCATCCTTTGGGATAACAGCGGGGATGGGGAATGGGATGGGACATAGCGGGAGTGGTGGGGGAAGGATGTGGGGGTTCCTCATTGCTATGGGGTGATCCCAATGGGAATGGGGACCCTGAGGAGGGATTTGGGGTGATCCCAATGGGAATGGGGACCCTGAGGGGGGATTTGGGGTGATCCCAATGGGAATGGGGATCCTGAGGAGGGATTTGGGGTGATCCCAATGGGAATGGGGACCCTGAGGGGGGATTTGGGGTGATCCCAATGGGAATGGGGGATCCTGAGGAGGGATTTGGGGTGATCCCAATGGGAATGGGGATCCTGAGGAGGGATTTGGGGTGATCCCAATGGGAATGGGGACCCTGAGGAGGGATTTGGGGTGATCCCAATGGGAATGGGGACCCTGAGGAGGGATTTGGGGTGATCCCAATGGGAATGGGGACCCTGAGGAGGGATTTGGGGTGATCCCAATGGGAATGGGGACCCTGAGGAGGGATTTGGGGTGATCCGAATGGGAATGGGGACCCTGAGGAAGGATTTGGGGTGATCCCAATGGGAATGGGGACCCTGAGGAGGGATTTGGGGTGATCCCAATGGGAATGGGGACCCTGAGGAGGGATTTGGGGTGATCCCAATGGGAATGGGGGATACTGTGGAGGGATTTGGGGTGATCCCAATGGGAATGGGGATCCTGAGGAGGGATTTGGGGTGATCCCAATGGGAATGGGGACCCTGAGGGGGGATTTGGGGTGATCCCAATGGGAATGGGGACCCTGAGGGGGGATTTGGGGTGATCCCAATGGGAATGGGGACCCTGAGGAGGGAGTTGGGGTGATCCCAATGGGAATGGGGACCCTGAGGGGGGATTTGGGGTGATCCCAATGGGAATGGGGACCCTGAGGGGGGATTTGGGGTGATCCCAATGGGAATGGGGACCCTGAGGAGGGATTTGGGGTGATCCCAATGGGAATGGGGGATCCTGAGGAGGGATTTGGGGTGATCCCAATGGGAATGGGGGATCCTGAGGAGGGATTTGGGGTGATCCCAATGGGAATGGGGACCCTGAGGAGGGATTTGGGGTGATCCCAATGGGAATGGGGACCCTGAGGAGGGATTTGGGGTGATCCCAATGGGAATGGGGACCCTGAGGAGGGATTTGGGGTGATCCCAATGGGAATGGGGATCCTGAGGAGGGATTTGGGGTGATCCCAATGGGAATGGGGGATCCTGAGGAGGGATTTGGGGTGATCCCAATGGGAATGGGGATCCTGAGGAGGGATTTGGGGTGATCCCAATGGGAATGGGGACCCTGAGGAGGGATTTGGGGTGATCCCAATGGGAATGGGGATCCTGAGGAGGGATTTGGGGTGATCCCAATGGGAATGGGGGATCCTGAGGGGGATTTGGGGTGATCCCAATGGGAATGGGGACCCTGAGGAGGGATTTGGGGTGATCACAATGGGAATGGGGACCCTGAGGAGGGATTTGGGGTGATCACAATGGGAATGGGGGACCCTGAGGAGGGATTTGGGGTGATCCCAATGGGAATGGGGGATCCTGAGGGGGGATTTGGGGTGATCCCAATGGGAATGGGGACCCTGAGGAGGGATTTGGGGTGATCCCAATGGGAATGGGGGATCCTGTGGAGGGATTTGGGGTGATCCCAATGGGAATGGGGATCCTGAGGAGGGATTTGGGGTGATCCCAATGGGAATGGGGATCCTGAGGAGGGATTTGGGGTGATCCCAATGGGAATGGGGACCCTGAGGAGGGATTTGGGGTGATCCCAATGGGAATGGGGGATCCTGAGGAGGGATTTGGGGTGATCCCAATGGGAATGGGGATCCTGAGGAGGGATTTGGGGTGATCCCAATGGGAATGGGGACCCTGAGGAGGGATTTGGGGTGATCCCAATGGGAATGGGGATCCTGAGGAGGGATTTGGGGTGATCCCAATGGGAATGGGGACCCTGAGGAGGGATTTGGGGTGATCCCAATGGGAATGGGGACCCTGAGGAGGGATTTGGGGTGATCCCAATGGGAATGGGGACCCTGAGGGGGGATTTGGGGTGATCCCAATGGGAATGGGGACCCTGAGGGGGGATTTGGGGTGATCCCAATGGGAATGGGGACCCTGAGGGGGGATTTGGGGTGATCCCAATGGGAATGGGGACCCTGAGGGGGGATTTGGGGTGATCCGAATGGGAATGGGGATCCTGAGGAGGGATTTGGGGTGATCCCAATGGGAATGGGGGATCCTGAGGAGGGATTTGGGGTGATCCGAATGGGAATGGGGACCCTGAGGAGGGATTTGGGGTGATCCCAATGGGAATGGGGATCCTGAGGAGGGATTTGGGGTGATCCGAATGGGAATGGGGACCCTGAGGAGGGATTTGGGGTGATCCCAATGGGAATGGGGATCCTGAGGAGGGATTTGGGGTGATCCCAATGGGAATGGGGGACCCTGAGGAGGGATTTGGGATGATCCCAATGGGAATGGGGACCCTGAGGAGGGATTTGGGGTGATCCCAATGGGAATGGGGGACCCTGAGGGGGGATTTGGGGTGATCCCAATGGGAATGGGGACCCTGAGGAGGGATTTGGGGTGATCCCAATGGGAATGGGGGATCCTGAGGAGGGATTTGGGGTGATCCCAATGGGAATGGGGGATCCTGAGGAGGGAGTTGGGGTGATCCCAATGGGAATGGGGGATCCTGAGGAGGGATTTGGGGTGATCCCAATGGGAATGGGGGATCCTGAGGAGGGATTTGGGGTGATCCCAATGGGAATGGGGACCCTGAGGAGGGATTTGGGGTGATCCCAATGGGAATGGGGACCCTGAGGAGGGATTTGGGGTGATCCCAATGGGTATGGGGGATCCTGAGGAGGGATTTGGGGTGATCCCAATGGGTATGGGGGATCCTGAGGAGGGATTTGGGGTGATCCCAATGGGAATGGGGATCCTGAGGAGGGATTTGGGGTGATCCCAATGGGAATGGGGGACCCTGAGGAGGGATTTGGGGTGATCCCAATGGGAATGGGGGACCCTGAGGAGGGATTTGGGGTGATCCCAATGGGAATGGGGGATCCTGAGGAGGGATTTGGGGTGATCCCAATGGGAATGGGGGACCCTGAGGAGGGATTTGGGGTGATCCCAATGGGAATGGGGGACCCTGAGGGGGTCTCCATGGCCAATGGGGGGGTCCCCATCACCAACCAGGGGTAGATGGAGAGATCCGGCAGCGGTACCTGGGGGGGGGAGAAGCAGAGGTGGGGACCAAGGAGGGGACCCGGGGGTGGAGGGACCCCCCCCCCCCATGCCCCATGGAGCCCCCCAAGTGCCCCAGTGGGTGCTGGGCCCCCCAACTCACGCAGAGGAAGGGCCTGACAGCGGCACAGGGGAACCAGCCCAGGGCGCCGGTGGCCACGTTCCGGCCCTAGGGAGGAAGGAGCCATGGAGCCAAGGGGGTTCCTGTGCCCCATAGAGGGTGAAGGGCCCCATAGAGGAGATCCACCCATTGTGGTCATGGTGCTCTGCCCCATAGAGGAGATCCACCCATCATGGCCATAGCGCTCTGCCCCATAGAGGAGATCCACCCATCGTGGTCATGGTGCTCTGCCCCATAGAGGAGATCCACCCATTGTGGTCATAGCGCTCTGCCCCATAGAGGAGATCCACCCATTGTGGCCATAGCGCCCTGCCCCATGGATCAGACCCCGCCCCCCACATCCATGGGGCTCCCTCCCCACCTGCCACCAGAGCTGCTCGGCCTCGGCCACGGTGACCTCCAGGATGTCCCCAGGGCTGAGGCTCAGGCCCGGCCCCATAGCGCCCGGTGGTGGGGGGATGCCGCTATAGGGCTGGTGGGCTTCCATCTTGGGCAACCCTGGAGGAGAACACCCAACGTGGGGGGTGAAACGGGACATGTGGGGCACGGACACCCCCCCCCCCCATCTCTGCCCCACAACCGCCCCCTGTGCCCCACAACCACCATGGGTCTCACCAAGGCCTCCTCTCTCCTTCTCAGGGCCCGGCCGCTGGGGCTTGTTCTGGGGAGCAAGGAGACCCCAATGAGCCCCTTTGGGGGGGGGGGGGGGCATGGACATGGCCCCCCCCCAGGGCCTCCCTGCTCCCAATGTGGGGAATCTGAGCCCATCCGGACCCGTTCTCCTGGTACCTTCCTGGGGCCGGAGCTGGAATCTGGGGGGGGGAAGAGGGAAGGAGTCATTGGGGGGGGGGCATCTCCATTGGGAATGCTGGGGGGGGGGGTGGGTCATGGATGGGGGGGGGCCATGGTTGCTCCAGCCAGGCCACCCCTATCCCGATCCATGTCTGTGGTGGGCAGCTTCAATCCCACAATGTCCCATTCTCCATCCGTGGGGTCCCACTCTCATCCCATGAAGATCCCAACCCATCCCATGATATCCCTCACCCATCCCATGGTGATCCCAACCCATCCCATGATGATCCCAACCCATCCCATGATATCCCTCACCCATCCCATGCTGATCCCAACCCATCCCATGCTGATCCCAACCCATCCCATGATGATCCCAACCCATCCCATGATGTCCCTCACTCATCCCATGCTGTTCCCAACCCATCCCATGCTGATCCCAACCCATCCCATGATGATCCCAACCCATCCCATGCTGATCCCAACCCATCCCATGATGATCCCAACCCATCCCATGCTGATCCCAACCCATCCCATGATGATCCCAACCCATCCCATGCTGATCCCAACCCATCCCATGATGTCCCGCTCCCATCCATGATGTCCCTCACTCATCCCATGATGCCCCCCACCCAACCCCATCCTACCCCACCCCATTCCTGGTCTCTCACCGGTGCTGGCCCTACCGCAGGTCCCAACCCGCCCCAGACATTCCTTGTGCGCGGGCGCCCGGCACCGGCTGCAGCGATAGCCCTGGTAGAACGTGCCCCTGGGGACAGCAGCACGTGGGGCCATGGGGATGGATCCATGGAGCCCCCTTGCACCCACCATGGACCCACCTTGCACCCACCATGGACCCACCTTGCACCCATCCATGGACCCACCTTGCACCCATCCATGGACCCACCTTGCACCCACCATGGACCCACCTTGCACCCACCATGGACCCACCTTGCACCCATCCATGGACCCACCTTGCACCCATCCATGGACCCACCTTGCACCCACCATGGACCCACCTTGCACCCACCATGGACCCACCTTGCACCCACCATGGACCCACCTTGCACCCATCCATGGACCCACCTTGCACCCACCATGGACCCACCTTGCACCCATCCATGGACCCACCTTGCACCCACCATGGACCCACCTTGCACCCACCATGGACCCACCTTGCACCCATCCATGGACCCACCTTGCACCCATCCATGGACCCACCTTGCACCCACCATGGACCCACCTTGCACCCATCCATGGACCCACCTTGCACCCACCATGGACCCACCTTGCACCCACCATGGACCCACCTTGCACCCATCCATGGACCCACCTTGCACCCATCCATGGACCCACCTTGCACCCACCATGGACCCACCTTGCACCCACCATGGACCCACCTTGCACCCATCCATGGACCCACCTTGCACCCACCATGGACCCACCTTGCACCCACCATGGACCCACCTTGCACCCATCCATGGACCCACCTTGCACCCATCCATGGACCCACCTTGCACCCACCATGGACCCACCTTGCACCCACCATGGACCCACCTTGCACCCATCCATGGACCCACCTTGCACCCACCATGGACCCACCTTGCACCCACCATGGAACCCCCTTGCACCCATCCATGGACCCACCTTGCACCCACCATGGACCCACCTTGCACCCACCCCTGGGCCCACCTTGCACCCACCATGGACCCACCTTGCACCCATCCATGGACCCACCTTGCACCCACCATGGACCCACCTTGCACCCATCCATGGACCCACCTTGCACCCATCCATGGACCCACCTTGCACCCACCATGGACCCACCTTGCACCCACCCCTGGACCCACCTTGCACCCATCCATGGACCCACCTTGCACCCACCATGGACCCACCTTGCACCCACCATGGACCCACCTTGCACCCATCCATGGACCCACCTTGCACCCACCATGGACCCACCTTGCACCCACCATGGACCCACCTTGCACCCATCCATGGACCCACCTTGCACCCATCCATGGACCCACCTTGCACCCACCATGGACCCACCTTGCACCCACCATGGACCCACCTTGCACCCATCCATGGACCCACCTTGCACCCACCATGGACCCACCTTGCACCCATCCATGGACCCACCTTGCACCCACCATGGACCCACCTTGCACCCACCATGGACCCACCTTGCACCCACCCCTGGACCCACCTTGCACCCACCATGGACCCACCTTGCACCCATCCATGGACCCACCTTGCACCCACCATGGACCCACCTTGCACCCACCATGGACCCACCTTGCACCCATCCATGGACCCACCTTGCACCCATTCATGGACCCACCTTGCACCCACCATGGACCCACCCATGGGTGAGGGACATCATGGGATGGGTTGGGGATATTATGGGATGGGTGACGTGGCTTTGGGCTCCCACCTGAGCAACATCTGGCAGGCCCTGCAGGAAGTGGTGTCCTCGAAGGAGAACATCTGGAATTCGTGTCCATCCGCCAGCGCGTGCTCCGGGAAGATGTTGGACCTGGCAGGACAATGCGGGGGGGACACCATAGACTCCCAAGGACCACCCGGACCCCAATGGGTGACGTCCCCCCCACCCTTGGGTGCACCTACACGGCCATCTCGAACTGCTCCAACCACTTCTTCTTCAGCTCATGGGTCTTGAAGAAGAGCTCATAGCACTGGAGACCTCCAGCTTCGATGAGCAGGAACGTGTGGGTCCACTGTGGGGACAATGGGGTCAGCAGCACCCCAGCATTGGGGCATCAATGGGGACATCAGTGGGGACATCACTGGAGACATCACTGGGGCATCAATGGGGAAATCACTGGTGACATCAATGGGGACATCAATGGGGACATCAATGGTGACATCAAGGGGACATCAATGGGGACATCACTGGGGCATCAATGGGGACACTACTGGAGACATCAATGAGGACATCAGTGGGGACATCACTGGGGCATCAGTGGGGACATCACAGGGGACATCAATGGGGACACCACTGGGGACATCAATGGGGACATCACTGAGGCACCAATGGGGACATCACTGAGGCATCAATGGGGCATCAATGGGGGCATCAGTGAGGACATCAACGGGGACATCACTGGGGCATCAATGGGGACATCACTGGAGCATCACTGGGACATTACTGAAGACATCACTGAGGCATCAATGGTGACCATGTCCAGGCTTCCATGTGTACATTATGGACATGGACCCTTGGTACATCAAGGACATGGATGCTGGAGTCCACCATGGACATGGATCCGGGGATCCACCAGACCTGGCTGCTCGGGATCCCCCTGGACATGGACCCTGGGATCCGTTGGGATCCAGGTACCTTCTTGCCATCGCGGGCGCTGATGCCCCCATCCCGCACTTGGTGGCTCTGCAGGTCCACGACGTCCTTGGCCTCGTAGGAGTCTCCCCGGCGCTTGCAGATGATGAGAGCCTTGTCCAGGAGGAATCCGTACCTGGAATATGGGGTATGGGGTATGGGATATGGGGTATGGGGTATGGGGTATGGGGTATGGGATATGGGGTATGGGGTATGGGGTATGGGATATGGGGTATGGGGTATGGGATATGGGATATGGGGTATGGGGTATGGGGTATGGGGTATGGGATATGGGGTATGGGGTATGGGGTATGGGGTATGGGATATGGGATATGGGGTATGGGGTATGGGGTATGGGATATGGGGTATGGGATATGGGATATGGGATATGGGGTATGGGGTATGGGGTACGGGGTATGGGATATGGGGTATCGGATATGGGATATGGGGTATGGGGTATGGGATATGGGATATGGGATATGGGATATGGGGTATGGGATATGGGGTATCGGATATGGGATATGGGGTATGGGGTATGGGGTATGGGATATGGGATATGGGGTACGGGATATGGGATATGGGGTATGGGATATGGGGTATGGGGTATGGGATATGGGATATGGGGTATGGGATATGGGGTATGGGGTATGGGATATGGGGTATGGGATATGGGGTATGGGATATGGGGTATGGGGTATGGGATATGGGGTATGGGATATGGGGTATGGGGTATGGGATATGGGATATGGGATATGGGATATGGGGTACGGGATATGGGATATGGGGTATGGGATATGGGGTATGGGATATGGGGTATGGGATATGGGATATGGGGTATGGGGTATGGGATATGGGATATGGGGTATGGGGTATGGGGTATGGGATATGGGATATGGGGTATGGGATATGGGGTATGGGGTATGGGATATGGGGTATGGGGTATGGGGTATGGGATATGGGATATGGGGTATGGGATATGGGGTATGGGGTATGGGATATGGGATATGGGATATGGGGTACGGGATATGGGGTATGGGGTATGGGATATGGGGTATGGGGTATGGGGTATGGGATATGGGATATGGGGTATGGGATATGGGGTATGGGATATGGGATATGGGGTATGGGGTATGGGGCATGGGGTATGGGATATGGGGTATGGGGTATGGGATATGGGGTATGGGGTATGGGATATGGGATATGGGGTATGGGATATGGGGTATGGGGTATGGGATATGGGGTATGGGATATGGGGTATGGGATATGGGGTATGGGGTATGGGATATGGGGTATGGGATATGGGGTATGGGGTATGGGATATGGGATATGGGGTATCGGATATGGGATATGGGGTATGGGATATGGGGTATGGGATATGGGATATGGGATATGGGGTATGGGATATGGGGTATGGGACATGGGGTATGGGATATGGGGTATGGGGTATGGGATATGGGGTATGGGGTATGGGATATGGGGTATGGGGTATGGGGTATGGGATATGGGGTATGGAGTATGGGGTACGGGATATGGGGTATGGGGTATGGGGTATGGGATATGGGATATGGGGTATGGGATATGGGGTATGGGGTATGGGGTATGGGATATGGGATATGGGGTATGGGATATGGGGTATGGGGTATGGGATATGGGGTATGGGATATGGGGTATGGGGTATGGGATATGGGATATGGAGTATGGGGTATGGGGTATGGGATATGGGATATGGGATATGGGGTATGGGGTATGGGGTATGGGATATGGGATATGGGGTATGGGATATGGGGTATGGGATATGGGATATGGGGTATGGGGCATGGGGTATGGGATATGGGGTATGGGGTATGGGATATGGGGTATGGGGTATGGGATATGGGATATGGGGTATGGGGTATGGGGTATGGGATATGGGGTATGGGATATGGGATATGGGGTATGGGGTATGGGATATGGGGTATGGGGTATGGGGTATGGGATATGGGGTATGGGGTATGGGATATGGGGTATGGGGTATGGGATATGGGGTATGGGATATGGGGTATGGGGTATGGGGTATGGGGTATGGGATATGGGATATGGGATATGGGATATGGGGTATGGGGTATGGGGTATCGGATATGGGATATGGGGTATGGGGTATGGGATATGGGATATGGGGTATGGGATATGGGGTATCGGATATGGGATATGGGGTATGGGGTATGGGATATGGGATATGGGGTATGGGATATGGGATATGGGATATGGGGTATGGGATATGGGGTATGGGATATGGGATATGGGGTATGGGGTATGGGATATGGGATATGGGGTATGGGATATGGGATATGGGATATGGGGTATCGGATATGGGATATGGGGTATGGGGTATGGGATATGGGATATGGGATATGGGGTATGGGATATGGGGTATCGGATATGGGATATGGGGTATGGGGTATGGGATATGGGATATGGGATATGGGGTATGGGGTATGGGATATGGGATATGGGATATGGGATATGGGGTATGGGATATGGGGTATCGGATATGGGATATGGGGTATGGGGTATGGGGTATGGGGTATGGGATATGGGGTATCGGATATGGGATATGGGGTATGGGGTATGGGATATGGGATATGGGGTATGGGATATGGGATATGGGATATGGGGTATGGGATATGGGGTATGGGATATGGGGTATGGGTTATGGGATATGGGGTATGGGGTATGGGATATGGGATATGGGGTATGGGATATGGGATATGGGGTATCGGATATGGGATATGGGGTATGGGGTATGGGATATGGGATATGGGATATGGGGTATGGGATATGGGGTATCGGATATGGGATATGGGGTATGGGGTATGGGGTATGGGATATGGGATATGGGATATGGGATATGGGGTATGGGATATGGGGTATCGGATATGGGATATGGGGTATGGGGTATGGGATATGGGATATGGGATATGGGATATGGGGTATGGTATATGGGGTATCGGATATGGGATATGGGGTATGGGGTATGGGATATGGGATATGGGATATGGGGTATGGGATATGGGGTATCGGATATGGGATATGGGGTATGGGGTATGGGGTATGGGATATGGGATATGGGATATGGGATATGGGGTATGGGATATGGGGTATCGGATATGGGATATGGGGTATGGGGTATGGGATATGGGATATGGGGTATGGGGTATGGGGTATGGGGTATGGGGTATGGGATATGGGATATGGGATATGGGATATGGGGTATGGGGTATGGGGTATGGGGTATCGGATATGGGATATGGGGTATGGGGTATGGGATATGGGATATGGGGTATGGGATATGGGGTATCGGATATGGGATATGGGGTATGGGGTATGGGATATGGGATATGGGGTATGGGATATGGGATATGGGATATGGGGTATGGGATATGGGGTATGGGATATGGGGTATGGGATATGGGATATGGGGTATGGGGTATGGGATATGGGATATGGGGTATGGGATATGGGATATGGGATATGGGGTATCGGATATGGGATATGGGGTATGGGGTATGGGATATGGGATATGGGATATGGGGTATGGGATATGGGGTATCGGATATGGGATATGGGGTATGGGGTATGGGGTATGGGATATGGGATATGGGATATGGGATATGGGGTATGGGATATGGGGTATCGGATATGGGATATGGGGTATGGGGTATGGGGTATGGGATATGGGATATGGGATATGGGATATGGGGTATGGGATATGGGGTATCGGATATGGGATATGGGGTATGGGGTATGGGGTATGGGATATGGGATATGGGATATGGGATATGGGGTATGGGATATGGGGTATCGGATATGGGATATGGGGTATGGGGTATGGGATATGGGATATGGGATATGGGATATGGGGTATGGGATATGGGGTATGGGGTATGGGATATGGGATATGGGATATGGGGTATGGGATATGGGGTATCGGATATGGGATATGGGATATGGGATATGGGATATGGGATATGGGGTATGGGATATGGGGTATGGGATATGGGATATGGGGTATGGGATATGGGGTATGGGGTATGGGATATGGGATATGGGATATGGGGTATGGGATATGGGGTATCGGATATGGGATATGGGGTATGGGATATGGGATATGGGATATGGGGTATGGGGTATGGGGTACGTGGTGTCCCCTTGGTGTCCCTCATCCCTTCCTACCTGTCCACCTTGGATCTCCGCTCCGTGCTCGACACCTTCAGTTCTCCATCGATCTTGGGGCGCCCAAACTGTGCCAGGGACTGCGGCTGGGGGGGGGGTGGGGTGGTGGGGTCATGGGGGTGGTTGTGGGGTGCTGTGGGGTGTTGAGGTGGGGTTGGGCCTGGGGGGGTCCCCACCATGTTATGGAGGCAAAGCTGGACGCTGGTGAGCTGCTTCAGGGTCTCGTTGTCCCGTTTCACCTCGTTCACGCATTGAGCCAGGTCCTGGGGGGGCAGCGTCAGGGACACCCCCCCCCAGACCCACAAGTAACCCCCCAGACGCACAAGTACCCCAAAGCACCCCATTGGAACCCCCCAATCCCCCCCACATTTGTCCCAGCATCTCTCCGGGTACCCCAAAACTCAATAGGAGCCCCCCAAGACCCCCCAAAGGACCCCATTGGGACCCCCAAGACCCCATTGGGTCCCCCCAAGACCCCATCAGGACCCCCCCAAGACCCCATTGGGACCCCCAAGACCCCCTCAGGACCCCCCAAGACCCCATTGGGTCCCCCAAGACCCCCTCAGGACCCCCCAAGACCCCATTGGGACCCCCAAGACCCCCTCAGGACCCCCCAAGACCCCATTGGGACCCCCAAGACCCCCTCAGGACCCCCCAAGACCCCATTGGGACCCCCAAGACCCCCTCAGGACCCCCCAAGACCCCATTGGGACCCCCAAGACCCCATCAGGACCCCCCAAGACCCCATTGGGACCCCCAAGACCCCCTCAGGACCCCCCAAGACCCCATTGGGACCCCCAAGACCCCCTCAGGACCCCCCAAGACCCCATTGGGACCCCCAAGACCCCATCAGGACCCCCCCAAGACCCCATTGGGACCCCCCAAGACCCCATTGGGACCCCCAAGACTCCCTCAGGCCCCCCCAAGACCCCATTGGGACCCCCCAAGACCCCATTGGGACCCCCAAGACCCCCTCAGGACCCCCCATGACCCCCTCAGGACCCCCCAAGACCCCATTGGGACCCCCCAAGACCCCCTCAGGACCCCCCATGACCCCCTCAGGACCCCCCAAGACCCCATTGGGACCCCCAAGACCCCCTCAGGACCCCCCAAGACCCCATCAGGACCCCCCAAGACCCCCTCAGGACCCCCCAAGACCCCATTGGGACCCCCAAGACCCCATCAGGACCCCCCAAGACCCCATTGGGACCCCCAAGACCCCCTCAGGACCCCCCATGACCCCCTCAGGACCCCCCAAGACCCCATTGGGACCCCCCAAGACCCCATTGGGACCCCCAAGACCCCCTCAGGCCCCCCCAAGACCCCCTCAGGACCCCCCAAGACCCCCTCAGGACCCCCCAAGACCCCATTGGGACCCCCAAGACCCCCTCAGGACCCCCCAAGACCCCATTGGGACCCCCAAGACCCCCTCAGGACCCCCCAAGACCCCATTGGGACCCCCAAGACCCCATCAGGACCCCCCCAAGACCCCATTGGGACCCCCCAAGACCCCATTGGGACCCCCAAGACTCCCTCAGGCCCCCCCAAGACCCCATTGGGACCCCCCAAGACCCCCTCAGGACCCCCCAAGACCCCATTGGGTCCCCCCAAGACTCCCTCAGGCCCCCCCAAGACCCCATTGGGTCCCCCCAAGACTCCCTCAGGCCCCCCCAAGACCCCATTGGGACCCCCCAAGACCCCCTCAGGACCCCCCAAGACCCCATTGGGACCCCCCAAGACCCCCTCAGGACCCCCCAAGACCCCATTGGGACCCCCAAACCCCCCATAGGTCCCCATAGGACCCCCCCAGACCCACTCTCATGGCATCCAGGGCCACCCTCAGCCTCTCCCTCTCGGCTGGGTCCGGGGTCAACTTCACCAGCTCCTATGGGGCCGGGATGAGGGGTCAGGAATGGGCCCCCCCCCCCATCCCAAAGCAATCCCAAAGGGATCCCAGGGAAACGCCTCGGTGGGAATCGGGGTCCCCCCTCCCCAAGGGACCCATGGATACCCCATAGGGATGGACCCAAGGGTGCGCCGGGGAGCCTTGATGACCCCCGTTGCTCCCATTACCCCCATTACCTCCCATTATCCCCATTATCCCCCATTACCCCCATTGCATCATTACACCCATTACCCCCATTGCCCCCATTAACCCCATTGCCCCATTAACCCCATTATACCCATTGCCCCCATTACCCCCCATTACCCCCATTACCCCCATTATCCCCCATTACCCCCATTACCCCCATTACCCCCCATTACCCCCATTACCCCCATTATCCCCCATTATCCCCCATTACCCCCATTACCGCCATTGCCCCCATTACCCCATTACCCCCATTGCCCCCATTACCCCCATTGCCCCCCATTACCCCCATTACCCCCATTATCCCCCATTACCCCCATTGCCCCCATTACCCCCCATTACCCCCATTACCCCCATTATCCCCCATTACCCCCATTACCCCCATTACCCCCCATTACCCCCATTACCCCCATTATCCCCCATTATCCCCCATTACCCCCATTACCGCCATTGCCCCCATTACCCCATTGCCCCCATTGCCCCCATTACCCCCATTGCCCCCCATTACCCCCATTACCCCATTACCCCCATTGCCCCCATTGCCCCCATTACCCCCATTGCCCCCATTATCCCCATTACCCCCCATTACCCCCGTTGCCCCCCATTGCCCCCATCACCCCCATTACCCCCATTGCCCCCATTACCCCCATTACCCCCATTGCCCCATTACCCTCCATTACCCCCATTACCCCATTACCCCCATTGCCCCCATTACCCCCATTACCCCTCATTGCCCCCATTACCCCCATTGCCCCCATTGCCCCCATTGCCCCCATTATCCCCATTGCCCCCATTACCCCCATTACCCCTCATTGCCCCCATTACCCCCATTGCCCCCATTGCCCCCATTACCCCCATTATCCCCATTACCTCCATTACCCCCATTACCTCCATTGCCCCATTGCCCCCATTACCACCATTGCCCCCATTATCCCCATTGCCCCCATTATCCCCATTACCCCCATTACCCCCATTACCCCCATTATCCCCATTGCCCCCATTGCCCCCATTACCCCCATTACCCCATTGCCCCCATTGCCCCCATTACCCCATTGCCCCCATTGCCCCCATTACCCCCATTGCCCCCATCACCCCCATTACCCCCATTGCCCCCATTGCCCCATTGCCCCCATTACCCCCATTGCCCCCATCACCCCCATTACCCCCATTGCCCCCATTGCCCCCATTACCCCCATTACCCCCATTGCCCCCATTGCCCCCATTACCCCTATTACCCCCATTACCCCCATTGCCCCCATTACCCCCATTATCCCCATTGCCCCCATTACCCCCACTACCCCCATTATCCCCATTGCCCCCATGGTCACACCTGCAGCAGGAGGTGGTACTTGAGCACCCGCTGCATTGGCACCATCAGCAGGTCCCGGAGGGAGAAGCGCCCATTGTTGGCTCGTTGGGAGCACTCCTGGGGGTCACAGGGACATGGGGGTCACAGGGGACATGGGGGTCAATGGGAGGCAATGGGGGCTGTAGGGATTTGGGGGGTCTGGGGGGTTTGGGGTCACAGGGGGCTGGAGGAGGATGGGGACATGGGGGATGTGAGGGATGGGAGGACATGGGAGGTGCTGGGAGGGTTCTATAGGGTCTATGGGGTCCATGGGTGTCTATGGGGGCTATGGGTGTCTATGGGTGTCTATGGTGCCAATCGGTGTCATTGGGTGTCAGTGGGTGTCTATGGGTGTCTGTGGGTTTCTATGGATGTCTATGGGTGTCAATGGTGTCTATGGGTGTCTATGGTCTCTATGGGACTCTATGGGTCTCTATGGAGTCTCTATCGTCTGTATGGGGTCTCTATGGGTCCCTGTGGTCTCTATGGTCTCTATGGGCCTCTATGGTCCCTATGGGTCCCTGTGGTCTCTATGGTCTCTATGAGTCTCTATGGTGCCTATGGGTCCCTGTGGTCTCTATGGGTCTCTATGGGTCCCTGTGGTCTCTATGGGTCTCTATGGAGTCTCTATCGTCTGTATGGGGTCTCTATGGGTCTCTATGGTCTCTATGGTCTCTATGGTCTCTATGGGCCTCTATGGTCCCTATGGGTCCCTGTGGTCTCTATGGTCTCTATGAGTCTCTATGGTCCCTATGGGTCCTTGTGGTCTCTATGGTCTCTATGGGATCTCTATGGGTCTCTATGGTCTCTATGGGTCTCTATGGTCTCTATGGGTCTCTATGGGTCTCTATGGTCTCTATGGGTCTCTATGGTGTCCATTGGTCTCTATGGGTCTCTATGGTCTCTATGGGTCTCTATGGTGTCCATGGGTCTCTATGGTGTCCATGGGTCTCTATGGTCTCTATGGTCTCTATGGGTCTCTATGGGTCTCTATGGTCTCTATGGGTCTCTATGGTCTCTATGGGTCTCTATGGTGTCCATGGGTCTCTATGGTCTCTATGGTCTCTATGGTCTCTATGGGTCTCTATGGGGTCCCGTGCCCCACCTGCAGCTTCATGTGCAGGTCGGTGCTGGAGGAGAGATGCTCCAGGCGCCGCGCGGCCGCTTCCACTTGGCTGCAGTAGCGGCCATAGAGCAGGAACCTGTGGGGGGAGAGCGGCCAACAGCACCCAAATGGACACAAACGGACCCAAATGGACTTAAATGGACCCAAAACCCACCCAAATGGACCCAAAACCCACCCAAATGGACACAAATGGACTTAAATGGACTCAAAACCCACTCAAATGGACCCAAACCCCACCCAAATGGACCCAAAACCCACCCAAATGGACCCAAAACCCACCCAAATGGACACAAATGGACTTAAATGGACTCAAAACCCACTCAAATGGACCCAAAACCCACCCAAATGGACCCAAAACCCACCCAAATGGACACAAATGGACTTAAATGGACTCAAAACCCACTCAAATGGACCCAAAACCCACCCAAATGGACCCAAAACCCACCCAAATGGACACAAATGGACTTAAATGGACTCAAAACCCACTCAAATGGACCCAAAACCCACCCAAATGGACCCAAACCCCACCCAAATGGACACAAATGGACTTAAATGGACTCAAAACCCACTCAAATGGACCCAAAACCCACCCAAATGGACCCAAAACCCACCCAAATGGACACAAATGGACTCAAATGGACCCAAACCCCACCCGAATGGACCCAAAACCCACCCAAATGGACGCAAATGGAGCCAAACCCCCACTCAGATGCACCCAAACTGTCCCCCCAGAACCTGTCTGGGTCCCCCATTACCCCCGTTGCCCCCCATTGCCCCCATCACCCCCATTGCCCCCATTGCCCCCATTGCCCCTCACCTCTCCTTGTAGGCCAGGAAGAGGGGGGGCAGCCCTCGGCTCCCCCCGGGCCCCCCAAGTGCCTCCCGCAGCTCCCCCAGGAAGAGCCGGTGCAGCTGCAGCAGCTCCTGTGGGGCAGGGGGCAATGGGGAGCAATGGGGGTCAATGGGGGTCAGTGGGGGGCAATGGGGATCAATGGGGATCAATGGGGGTCAATGGGGAGCAATGGGGGTCAATGGGGGTCAGTGGGGGGCAATGGGGGTCAATGGGGAGCAATGGGGATCAATGGGGGCCAATGGGGAGCAATGGGGGTCAATGGGGGTCAGTGGGGGGCAATGGGGGTCAATGGGGATCAATGGGGAGGAATGGGGATCAATGGGGGTCAATGGGGATCAATGGAGGTCAATGGGGGTCAATGGGGGGCAATGGGGGTCAATGGGGAGCAATGGGGATCAATGGGGGTCAATGGGGAGCAATGGGGGTCAATGGGGATCAGTGGGGGGCAATGGGGGTCAATGGGGATCAATGGGGAGCAATGGGAATCAATGGGGGTCAATGGGGACTCAATGAGGGTCAATGGGGATCAATGGGGGTCAGTGGGGCCAATGGGGACCAATGGGGGTCAATGGGGGTCAGTGGGGGGCAATGGGGATCAATGGGGGGCAATGGGGACTCAATGAGGGTCAATGGGGATCAATGGAGGGCAATGGGGCTCAATGGGTGGCAATGGGGTCCATGGGGTCTCAATAGGGGCTCAGTGGGGAACAATGGGGTCTCAATGGGATGCAGTGGTGGCAATAGCGCTCAATGAGGGGCAATGGATCTCGGTGGAGGGCAATGGGGCTCAATGGGGGGCAATGAGGCTCAATGAGGCTCAGTGGGGTCTCAATGGGGCTCACCTCGATGTTGATGAAGATGCTCTCCAGGTCCTGGGGCTGAAGGAAGTGCCGCAGCGGCCGCAGGAAGTGCTGGGGTGGGGGGGGGAACTGGGGTCACTGGGAGCACTGGGAGCACTGGGGGGGACCTGCCCAGTGCCCTGGGTCCCTGCACCTCCAGCCTCAAGTGCCCCCAGTGTCCTCAATGGGCCCCGTGTCCCCCCATAGCCCATCACATCCCCATATCCCCCATATCCCCCTATCCCCCATATCCCCCATATCCCCCATATCCCCATATCCCCCATATCCCCTATCCCCCATATCCCCCATATCCCCATATCCCCCATATCCCCCATATCCCCCATATCCCCATATCCCCCATATCCCCATATCCCCATATCCCCCATATCCCCATATCCCCCATATCCCCCATATCCCCATATCCCCCTATCCCCCATATCCCCCATATCCCCATATCCCCATATCCCCATATCCCCCTATCCCCCATATCCCCCATATCCCCCATATCCCCATATCCCCCATATCCCCCATATCCCCATATCCCCCATATCCCCATATCCCCCATATCCCCCATATCCCCCATATCCCCCATATCCCCATATCCCCCATATCCCCCATATCCCATATCCCCCATATCCCCCATATCCCCCATATCCCCCATATCCCCCATATCCCCCATATCCCCATATCCCCCATATCCTCCCATATCCCCCATATCCCCAAACCCCATATCCCCCATATCCCCATATCCCCCATATCCCCCATATCCCCCATATCCCCCATATCCCCCATATCCCCCATATCCCCATATCCCCATATCCCCCATATCCCCCATATCCCCCATATCCCCCTATCCCCCATATCCCCCATATCCCCATATCCCCATATCCCCCATATCCCCATATCCCCCATATCCCCCATATCCCCCATATCCCCCATATCCCCCATATCCCCCATATCCCCCATATCCCCATATCCCCATATCCCCCATATCCCCATATCCCCATATCCCCCATATCCCCATATCCCCCATATCCCCCATATCCCCACCCCACCCATATCCCCCATATCCCCCATATCCCCCATATCCCATCCCCATACACCCATCCCCCATATCCCCCATATCCCCCATATCCCCATATCCCCCATATCCCCATATCCCCATATCCCCCATATCCCCATATCCTCCATATCCCCCATATCCCCCATATCTCCCTTATCCCCCATATCCCCATATCCCCATATCCCCATATCCCCCATATCTCCATATCCCCCATATCCCCCATATCCCTATATCCCCCATATCCCCATATCCCCATATCCCCCATATCCCCATATCCCCATATCCCCCATATCCCCATAACCCCATATCCCCATATCCCCATATCCCCCATATCCCCATATCCCCATATCCCCATATCCCCCATATCCCCATATCCCCCATATCCCCCATATCCCCATATCCCCATATCCCCCATATCCCCATATCCCCATATCCCCCATATCCCCATATCCCCATATCCCCCATATCCCCATATCCCCCATATCCCCATATCCCCCATATCCCCCATATCCCCATATCCCCCATATCCCCATATCCCCATATCCCCCATATCCCCATATCCCCCATATCCCCCATATCCCCATATCCCCATATCCCCCATATCCCCATATCCCCATATCCCCCATATCCCCATATCCCCCATATCCCCCATATCCCCATATCCCCCATATCCCCGTATCCTCCATATCCCCCATATCCCCCATATCTCCCTTATCCCCCATATCCCCATATCCCCCATATCCCCATATCCCCTATATCCCCGTATCCTCCATATCCCCCATATCCCCATATCCCCCATATCCCCCATATTCCCATATCCCCCATATCCCCATATCCTCATATCCCCCATATCCCCATATCCCCCATATCCCCCATATCCCCATATCCCCCATATCCCCCATATCCCCATATCCCCCATATCCCCATATCCCCCATATCCCCCATATCCCCCATATCCCCATATCCCCCATATCCCCATATCCCCCATATCCTCATGTCCTCCATATCCCCCATATCCCCCATATCCCCATATCCCCCATATCCCCCATATCCCCATATCCCCATAACCCCCATATCCCCATATCCCCATAACCCCCATATCCCCATATCCCCATATCCCCCATATCCCCATATCCCCCATATCCCCATATCCCCATATCCCCCATATCCCCATATCCCCCATATCCCCCATATCCCCATATCCCCCATATCCCCATATCCCCCATATCCCCCATATCCCCCATATCCCCATATCCCCATATCCCCCATATCCCCATATCCCCATATCCCCCATATCCCCATATCCCCATATCCCCCATATCCCCATATCCCCCATATCCCCCATATCCCCCATATCCCCATATCCCCATATCCCCCATATCCCCATATCCCCCATATCCCCATATCCCCCATATCCCCATATCCCCCATATCCCCCATATCCCTATATCCCCCATATCCCCATATCCCCATATCCCCCATATCCCCATATCCCCATATCCCCCATATCCCCATATCCCCCATATCCCCATATCCCCATATCCCCATATCCCCATATCCCCCATATCCCCCATATCCCCATATCCCCATATCCCCATATCCCCATATCCCCATATCCCCACACCCCCACATCCCACCCCTTCATCCCACCTGGCAGATGGCCTCCAAGGTCTCCGTGTACCTCTCCTCCGTCAGCCTCAGCTCCTGGAGGCAGCAGAGCCTCCGATCCACCTCCACCTTCTGCACACACACACACACACAGGAAACCCCCCCCATTGAAGCCAACAGTGGTTGGGTCCCCCCCATGCCCTGGTTACCGCCCCCCCTTGCCCCCGGGATCTCCCATTGGGCTCCCACCGGGGGGGGCTCCGCTCGCATCAGGTCCTCGTAGACGTCGTCGCCGTCGTCGCCCTCGGCCTCCACGCAGTCGTAGAGGTCATCGTCCTCCTCCGCCGTGTCGCTGCGGGGGGGGGGGGCAGCGGGGACCGTGACCCCCAGGGACACCCAGAGACACCAATGGCTCCCCAGTACCCCATTTACCCATTCAATAAACCCAACATCCCCTTAAATACCCCATTTACCCATTAAATAAACCCAATATCCCCTTAAATACCCCATTTACCCATTAAATAAACCCAATATCCCCTTAAATACCCCATTTACCCATTAAATAAACCCAATATCCCCTTAAATACCCCATTTACCCATTAAATAAACCCAATATCCCCTTAAATACCCCATTTACCCATTAAATAAACCCAATATCCCCTTAAATACCCCATTTACCCATTAAATACCCCCAATATCCCCTTAAATACCCCATTTGCCCATTAAATACCCCCAATATCCCCTTAAATACCCCATTTACCCATTAAATACCCCCAATATCCCCTTAAATACCCATTTACCCATTAAAACCCCCCAATATCCCCTTAAATACCCCATTTACCCATTAAATTCCCCCAATATCCCCTTAAATACCCCATTTACCCATTAAATACCCCCAATAGCCCCTTAAATACCCCATTTACCCATTAAATACCCCCAATAGCCCCTTAAATACCCCATTTACCCATTAAATACCCCCTATATCTCCTTAAATACCCCATTTACCCATTAAATACCCCCAACACCTCCTAATACCCCATTTACCCATTAAATACCCCCAATATCCCCTAATACCCCATTTACCCCTTAAATACCCCAATACCCTCCTAATACCCCATTTACCCCTTAAATACCCCCAATACCCTCCTAATACCCCATTTACCCCTTAAATACCCCAATATCCTCCTAATATCCCATTTACCCCTTAAATACCCCCAATACCCCCCTAATACCCCATTTACCCATTAAATAACTCCAAATACCTACTTAATATCCCTTTGGACCACTTAATGCCCCCAGGTACCCCTCTAATACCCCTCTATTGACCCCCAGTACCCCCTAAATACCTCCCAGTCCCCCCCTTTGACACCCCTCAAATGACTCTTAATGCCCCAACACCCCCCCAATGCCCCCATTCCCCCCCATTGCCCCCATTGCAACCCGTTGCCCCCCATTGTCCCCACTCACTCAATGAGGTCAGAGAGGCCGCTGTAGATGTCCTCGTCCCCAACACAGTCACCGGTGGGGAAGGGCCTGTGGGGGGACACATCCTGGGTGATGGATCCATTGGGAACCAGGACCTGGCTCCACTGGGAACTGGGACCTGGATCCACCAGGAACCAGGACCTGAACTTGGATCCATCAGGAACCAGGACCCAGATGATGGATCCATTGGGAACCTGAACTTGGATCCATCAGGAAGCAGGACCCAGATGATGGATCCATCAGGAAGCAGGACCCAGATGATGGATCCATTGGGAACCAGAACTTATATCCATGAGGATTAAGGACCCTGATCCATCAGGAACCAGGACCAGGATCCATCAGAAACAAGGGACCCAGATGATGGATCCGTTGGGAACCAGTAACCCAGATGATGGATCCATTGGGAACCAGAGACCTGGATGATGGATCCATCAGGAACCAGGACCTGGATCCGTCAGGAACGAGGAACCCGGATGATGGATCCATAGGGAACAAGGACCCGGATGACGGATCCGTTGGGAATGCCCCCCCCCCCCCCGATCTCCCCACTCACGTGAGGCCCTTGCTCTGGGCGATGGGGGTCCAGGAGAGCGTCGAGAGGGTCTCAATGACCTGCGGATATGGAGGGGCCGTTGGGGCCAGGGGGAGCGTGACCCCCGGCTCCCTCCCAAGCTCTGCCCCACAAGTGTGGGTCCCACCTTGCCGAAGTCGCGGACGTCGAAGAGGTCGAAGGCGCCGAAGAGCCGGTGCTTCGGGAGCCCAAACTTGTCAGCACAAGCGGTCAGGAAGGTGCGGATGTTCCTCAGGCACAGGAACTGTGGTGGCACCGGCACCATCAGCACTCGGTGGCACCCCCATTGGCACCATCAGCACCATCAGCTCCATCAGCTCCATCAGCACCATCAGCACCATCAGCACCATCAGCTCCATCAGCTCCATCAGCACCATCAGCACCATCAGCACCATCAGCACCATCAGCTCCATCAGCTCCATCAGCTCCATCAGCACCATCAGCACCATCAGCACCATCAGCACCATCAGCACCATCAGCTCCATCACCATCAGCACCATCAGCACCATCAGCTCCATCAGCACCATCAACTCCATCAGCACCATCAGCTCCATCAGCTCCATCAGCATCATCAGCTCCATCAGCTCCATCAGCACCAGCAACACCAGCAACACCATCATCATCATGTCCATTGGCACCAGCATCACCTCTCTCATCATTGCCCCATCATCATTATCATCACCTCCGCCATCATCACCCCCACTGCCACCATTACCACCATCATCCTTGTCATCACCATCAACTCCATTGTCACCTTCATCATCATCATCATCATCCCCTTCAGTCCTATCAGCACGATCAGCAGCATTGGCACCAGCATCTCCTCCATCATCATCACCATCACCTCCAGCATCATCATCATCACCATCACCATCATCCCCATGTTCTCCTTCCATCATCATCACCGTCCACCCTATTGTCACTGTCGTCATCATCCCCATTGGCACCAGCATCACCTTCCTCATCATCACTCATCATCATCCTCATCACCACTCATCATCATCCTCATCACCATCATCATCATCCTCCCCACTGTCAACAGCATTGTCTACTGGTTCCATCACCATTACCCCGTGTTCTCTACCATCATCATCATCATCTTCATCCACCATCATCCCTGTTGTCACCATCATCATCATCCCCATTGACTCTAGCATCACCTCCATCATCATCACCCCATCATCACCGTCATCGTCACCACGTCCACTGTCAACAGCATTGTCCACTGGTACCACCACCATTACCCCATGTTCTCTACCCATAATCATCATCTTCATCCACCATCAACCCCGTTGTCACCATCTTCACCTCCATCGTCATCACCCCATCATCACCATCATCACCACCCCTTCCACTGTCTACAGCATCATCCACTGGTACCACCACCACTACCGCATGTTCTCTACCCACCATCATCGTCATTATCATCTTCATCCATCATCATCCCCGTTGTCACCATCATCATCATCCCCAGCATCACCTCCATCATCATCTCCCATCATCCCCATCACCCCCCTTCTCATCCCCATCACCCCATTGCCATCACCCTCATTCACACCAGCGTCACCACCCCCCCATACCCCATCCTGGGGCAATTCCCACCCCGAATACCCCCCCGGGGGCAATCTCGCCCCTTTGGTCTCACCTGGGACATCTGGGGCCGGGGGCAGATGTCACGGGGGGGCACGGCCTGGGGCAGGAGGGCATTGAGGAGGTGACAGAGCAAGACCCCGTCCCTCAGGGCCTGGGCCAGGTCCCAGACCTGCCCCATGGCGCTGCTGGCCCGGTGCCCCCCTGGCAGCACCCGCGCGGCCACCAGCCACTGGGCACATTGACGCCAGGTCTCCATTGGCTGGAGAGGAGATGGGTCCTGGTGGGTGTCAGTGGAGATGGGTCCTGGTGGGTGTCAGTGGAGATGGGTCCTGGTGGGTGTCAGTGGAGATGGGTCCTGGTGGGTGTCAGTGGAGATGGGTCCTGGTTGGGTGTCAATGGAGATGGGTCCTGGTAGGTGTCAATGGAGATGGGTCCTGGTTGGGTGTCAATGGAGATGGGTCCTGGTAGGTGTCAATGGAGATGGGTCCTGGTTGGGTGTCAATGGAGATGGGTCCTGGTGGGTGTCAGTGGAGATGGGTCCTGGTGGGTGTCAGTGGAGATGGGTCCTGGTTGGGTGTCAATGGAGATGGGTCCTGGTAGGTGTCAATGGAGATGGGTCCTGGTTGGGTGTCAATGGAGATGGGTCCTGGTGGGTGTCAGTGGAGATGGGTCCTGGTTGGGTGTCAATGGAGATGGGTCCTGGTGGGTGACAATGGAGATGGGTCCTGGTGGGTGTCAATGGAGATGGGTCCTGGTGGGGTGTCAATGGAGATGGGTCCTGGTGGGTGACAATGGAGATGGGTCCTGGTTGGGTGTCAATGGAGATGGGTCCTGGTGGGTGTC
This sequence comes from Psittacula echo, assembly GCF_963264785.1. NCBI lineage: Eukaryota > Metazoa > Chordata > Aves > Psittaciformes > Psittacidae > Psittacula > Psittacula echo. The sequence continues at coordinate 142,463 of NC_137765.1, forward strand.
AATGGAGATGGGTCCTGGTGGGATGTCAATGGAGATGGGTCCTGGTGGGTGTCAATGGAGATGGGTCCTGGTGGGTGTCAGTGGAGATGGGTCCTGATTTGATGTCAATGGAGATGGGTCCTGGTGGGTGTCAATGGAGATGGGTCCTGGTGGGTGTCAATGGAGATGGGTCCTGGTGGGTGTCAATGGAGATGGGTCCTGATTTGATGTCAATGGAGATGGGTCCTGGTGGGTGTCAATGGAGATGGGTCCTGGTGGGTGTCAATGGAGATGGGATCCTGATGTGACCGTGTCTGTGGAGGAGCTGATGGAGATGGGATCCTGATGGGACCACGTCTATGCAGGAAGTGATGGAGATGGGATTCTGATGGGACCACGTCTATGCAGGAAGTGATGGAGATGGGATCCTGATGGGACCACGTCTATGGAGGAGCCAATGGAGATGGGATCCTGATGGGACCACGTCTATGCAGGAAGTGATGGAGATGGGATTCTGATGGGACCACGTCTATGCAGGAAGTGATGGAGATGGGATCCTGATGGGACCACGTCTATGGAGGAGCCAATGGAGATGGGATCCTGATGGGACCACGTCTATGCAGGAAGTGATGGAGATGGGATCCTGATGGGACCACTTCTAGTGATGGAGATGAGTCCTCAGGAGGCTCCTACAGCAAGGGGGGGGATCCTTCCCGTCCAGGAACCCCCAGGAGCTGGTGGCGATGGGGCCACCACCTCCGTTGGCTCCTTCCCACCTCCTGGAGTCGACCTTGTCCCGATGATGTCCGGGAGGGTCCGTGGGCCCCGGGACCCCCCCCAGTGCAGGCGGCAGCGCTGTGGGGCCCGGGTGGGGCCTGCGGAAGCTGTGGGTGCTGCGCCTGCGCCCCACGGCGCCGCGGGGGCCAATGGGAACCCGGATGCTGGGTCCTTCCTGCTCCTGCTGCCGGGGAGGAACTGGAGACCACAGAGGGGCCCCTGTGGTCATGGGGGGTGGTGGTGGGAATGGGGCGCCCATGGGGGGCACAGGGGGCTGGGACCCATTGGGGGGCACAGGGGTCTGGGTATGGCCCCCCAATGGGGCCCATGGGACCAGCATCCGGGTCCACGAGGGACCCAATGGGTCCAGGAGGGATGGAGGCACCTGAGACCTGGTGGGGATCTTGTTGGGGGGACACCCCCATGTCCGGGTCTTGCCCAGGGTCCTGGTCTAGGGGGGAACCCGAGATGCTTATTTCCTTTCCCCAATTGCCCCCCATTGCCCCCATTACCCTCATTGCCCCTCATTATCCCCATTGCCCCCATTGACCCCATTGCCCCACATTACCCCCATTGCCCCCATTGCCCTCATTGCCCCCATTACCCCCATTGCCCCCGATTACCCCCATTGCCCCCATTGTCCTCCATTACTCCCATTACCCCTCATTACCCCATTGCCCCCATTTCCCCCATTGTCCCCCATTACCCCATTGTCCCCCATTACCCCCACTGCCCCCATTGCCCCCCATTACCCTCATTGCCCCTGATTACCCCCATTGCCCCCATTGTCCCCATTACCCCATTGCCCCAAATTCCCCTATTGCCCCACATTACCCCTATTGCCCCCATTGCCCTCATTGCCCCCGATTACCCCCATTGCCCCCATTGTCCCCATTACCCCATTACCCCATTGTCCCCCGTTACCCCCACTGCCCCCATTGCCCCCCATTCCCCCCATTGTCCCATTGCCCCCATTACCCTCATTGCCTCTCATTATCCCCATCACCCCCATTACCCCATTGCCCCCATCACCCCCTACGCACCCCCTGCTCTCCCATCACCCCCCCATTGTCCCTCCCCCCATGTCGCAACCGGTGGCCCCTCGCCAGCTCCTTCCCCGAAATGAGGAAGCACCCGGGAAGCCCCTCCCCCCCCCGGGGGGGGGGCCACCCCAACCCCCACCCAAGGGACCCCCATTGCTACGTCCCGACCCCCCCCTCAATGACTGATCCATTTGGGGGGGGGGGGCACAGAAAACATCCCCCCCCCCCCCCCCTTAATGGCCCCATAAGTGTCCGGTTGGACCCAGATACCCGTCCCCCCCCCCCGTGGTGTTGGGTGGCCCCATGGGTGCTGGTTACCCATTAACCCCTGGGTGCTGCTATAAAGGGACCCCCCCCCCCCCCCCCGGCTCTGCCATTGCCCTCCCCTGCGGCCATGGGGGCCCCGGCGCTGCCCATGGGGCTGCTGCTGCTGCTGCTGAGCGCGGCCTCCAGCCAGGGCCAGATGTGAGTGAGGGGAACCCCCCCCCCCGACACCCATGGGACCCCCCCAATGGGACCCCCCCATTGGAACCCCTCTTCTGGGACCCCCAATGGGACCCCCCTATGGGACCCCCCTATTGGAACCCCTCTTCTGGGACCCCCAATGGGACCCCCCTATGGGACCCCGCCATTGGAACCCCTCTTCTGGGACCCCCAATGGGACCCCCCAATGGGACCCCCCCATTGGAACCCCTCTTCTGGGGCCCCCAATGGGACCCCCCTATGGGACCCCCCCATTGGAACCCCTCTTCTGGGACCCCCAATGGGACCCCCCTATGGGACCCCCCCATTGGAACCCCTCTTCTGGGACCCCCAATGGGACCCCCCTATGGGACCCCCCCATTGGAACCCCTCTTCTGGGACCCCCAATGGGACCCCCCTATGGGACCCCCCCATTGGAACCCCTCTTCTGGGACCCCCAATGGGACCCCCCTATGGGACCCCCCCATTGGAACCCCTCTTCTGGGACCCCCAATGGGACCCCCCTATGGGACCCCCCCATTGGAACCCCTCTTCTGGGGCCCCCAATGGGACCCCCCTATGGGACCCCCCCATTGGAACCCCTCTTCTAGGACCCCCAATGGGACCCCCCTATGGGACCTCCCCATTGGAACCCCTCTTCTGGGACCCCCAATGGGACCCCCCTATGGGACCCCCCCATTGGAACCCCTCTTCTGGGACCCCCAATGGGACCCCCCTATGGGACCCCCCCAATGGGACCCCCCCATAGGAACCCCTCTTCTGGGACCCCCCTATGGACCCCCCCAATGGGACTCCCCCCATGGCCCCCCCATTGGATCGCCTCTTCTGGGACCCCCCCCCCCTTATTGGAACCCCTCTTCTGGCCCCTCCATGGGACCCCCCCATAGGACCCCCCCATGGCCCCCCCCTATTGGAGTCCCTCATCTGGGACCCCCCCAATGGGACCCCCCCATTGGAACCCCTCTTCTGGGCCCCCTCATGGAACCCCGCTTGGGACCCCCCCCATGGACCCCCCCCATGGACCCCCCCATTGGAACCCCTCTTCTGAGACCCCCACCCATGGGACACCCCCAGGGTCCCCCCCCATAGATGCTCATAGGACCCCCCCCCCCACATTAACCCCCCCTATCCCCCTTGACCCCATTCAGGGACCCCCACCCCCATTGGGACCCCCCCCATCCAGGGACACCCCCCCCATAGATGGGAGCCCCCTTTCCAGGGGGGGTGCTAGAGGGCAATGGGGTGCAATGGGGGGCAATGGGGTGCAATGGGGGTGCAATGGGGGGCAATGGGGTGCAATGGGGGTGCAATGGGGGGCAATGGGGTGCAATGGGGTGCAATGGGGGTGCAATGGGGGTGCAATGGGGGGCAATGGGGTGCAATGGGGGTGCAATGGGGGGCAATGGGGGGCAATGGGGGGCAATGGGGTGCAATGGGGGGCAATGGGGGGCAATGGGGTGCAATGGGGGTGCAATGGGGGGCAATGGGGTGCAATGGGGTGCAATGGGGGTGCAATGGGGGTGCAATGGGGGGCAATGGGGTGCAATGGGGGTGCAATGGGGGGCAATGGGGGGCAATGGGGTGCAATGGGGGGCAATGGGGGGCAATGGGGTGCAATGGGGGTGCAATGGGGGGCAATGGGGGGCAATGGGGGTGCAATGGGGTGCAATGGGGTGCAATGGGGGGCAATGGGGTGCAATGGGGGTGCAATGGGGTTGCAATGGGGGGCAATGGGGGGCAATGGGGTGCAATGGGGGTGCAATGGGGTTGCAATGGGGGGCAATGGGGGGCAATGGGGGTGCAATGGGGGTGCAATGGGGGGCAATGGGGGGCAATGGGGGGCAATGGGGTGCAATGGGGTGCAATGGGGGTGCAATGCGGGGCAATGGGGGGCAATGGGGTGCAATGGGGGTGCAATGGGGGTGCAATGGAGGGCAATGGGGTGCAATGGGGTGCAATGGGGGGGCAATGGGGGGCAATGGGGGTGCAATGGGGGTGCAATGGAGGGCAATGGGGTGCAATGGGGTGCAATGGGGGGGCAATGGGGGGCAATGGGTTGCAATGGGGGTGCAATGGGGGGGCAATGGGGTGCAGTGGGGTTGCAATGGGGGTGCAATGGGGTGCAATGGGGGGCAATGGGGGTGCAATGGGGGTGCAATGGGGTGCAATGGGGGGCAATGGGGTGCAATGGGAGTGCAATGGGGTTGCAATGGGGGGCAATGGGGTGCAATGGGGGTGCAATGGGAGTGCAATGGGGGGCAATGGGGGTGCAATGGGGGGCAATGGGGGTGCAATGGGGGTGCAATGGGGGGGTTGGGTTGCTTTAGTCCTATGGGGCAGATTGGGGTCTGAGTTATGCCTTCCCCCCCCCCCCCCATGGGACACCCCCAGGATCCTCTTTGTGTGCATGGGACCTCCCTCCCCCATTGGACTATGAGGTCCTCAGGGTGCTATGGGGTCAGACTGGGGGTCCCTGGGGTGCCATTGGGTCCCCAGGGCTCTATGGGGACAGATTGGGGGTCCCTGGGGTGCCATTGGGTCCCCAGGGCTCTATGGGGACAGATTGGGGGTCCCTGGGGTGCCATTGGGTCCCCAGGGCTCTATGGGCACAGATTGGGGGTCCCTGGGGTGCCATTGGGTCCCCAGGGCTCTATGGGGACAGATTGGGGGTCCCTGGGGTGCCATTGGGTCCCAAGGGTGCTATGGGGTCAGACTGGGGGTCTTTGGGTGCTATGGGGTCAGGTTGGGGGTCCCTGGGGTGCCATTGGGTCCCAAGCGTGCTATGGGGTCAGACTGGGGGTCTTTGGGTGCTATGGGGTCTCTGGGTGCTATGGGGTCAGGTTGGGGGTCCCTGGGGTGCCATTGGGTCCCCAGGGCTCTATGGGGACAGATTGGGGGTCCCTGGGGTGCCATTGGGTCCCCAGGGCTCTATGGGGACAGATTGGGGGTCCCTGGGGTGCCATTGGGTCCCCAGGTCTCTATGGGCACAGATTGGGGGTCCCTAGGGTGCCATTGGGTCCCCAGGGCTCTATGGGGACAGATTGGGGGTCCCTAGGGTGCCATTGGGTCCCCAGGGCTCTATGGGTACAGACTGGGGGCTCCTGGTGCTATGGGGTCAGGTTGGAGGTCCCTGGGGTGCCATTGGGTCCTTAGGGCTCTATGGGGACAGATTGGGGGTCCCTGGGGTGCCATTGGGTCCCCAGGGCTCTATGGGGACAGATTGGGGGTCCCTAGGGTGCCATTGGGTCCCCAGGGCTCTATGGGGACAGACTGGGGGCTCCTGGTGCTATGGGGTCAGGTTGGGGGTCCCTAGGGTGCCATTGGGTCCCCAGGTCTCTATGGGGACAGATTGGGGGTCCCTGGGGTACCATTGGGTCCCCAGGGCTCTATGGGGACAGACTGGGGGCTCCTGGTGCTATGGGGTCAGGTTGGGGGTCCCTAGGGTGCCATTGGGTCCCCAGGGCTCTATGGGGACAGATTGGGGGTCCCTAGGGTGCCATTGGGTCCCCAGGGCTCTATGGGGACAGACTGGGGGCTCCTGGTGCTATGGGGTCAGGTTGGAGGTCCCTGGGGTGCCATTGGGTCCTTAGGGCTCTATGGGGACAGATTGGGGGTCCCTGGGGTGCCATTGGGTCCCCAGGGCTCTATGGGGACAGATTGGGGGTCCCTGGGGTACCATTGGGTCCCCAGGGCTCTATGGGGACAGATTGGGGGCTCCTGGTGCTATGGGGTCAGGTTGGAGGTCCCTGGGGTGCCATTGGGTCCCCAGGGCTCTATGCGGCGCTGTGACCCCCCCATGGTGCCCGGTGTCCCCAGGGTGACGATGGTGACCCCGGCGGTGCTGAGGCTGGAGGTGGAGGAGCAAGTGGTGCTGGAGGCCCCGGGGTTGTCCTCTGCGGCCGAGGCCACCGTCCTGGTGCAGGACTTCCCCCACAAGCGCCACGTGCTCCATCAGACCCGTGTGAAGCTGAACCCCAATGAGGGCATGATGGCCAACACCACCATCAAGGTGGGTCAGCACCCCACGGGGCACTGCCCCCTTCTGGCCCCGAGCTCAACCCTATACAAGACAGTGGAGAATCTCCGTGGGGTTATATGGGGCAGGGGTGGTCACCATGGGGTCTTTGGGGGTGGTTGGTCCTATGGGACAGGAACCTTGAGGTCCTTGGTGATGGTCACCAGGGGATGGTCACACTTGGGGTGGTCACCTCTAGATGACCTGCCCCAAGCTCAACCCTATATGAGACAGTGGAGAATCTCCATGGGGTTATATGGGGCAGGGGTGGTCACCATGGGGTCTTTGGGGATAGTTGGTCCTATGGGGCAGGAACCATGAGGTCCTTGGTGATGGTCACCCTACGACCAGGGGATGGTGACACTTGGGGTGGTCACCTCTAGATGTCTGATGATGAAGACCTTGGTCTTGATGAAGACCTCTGGATGACCTGCCCCAAGCTCAACCCTATATGAGACAGTGGAGAATCTCCGTGGGGTTATATGGGGCAGGGGTGGTCACCATGGGGTCTTTGGGGGTGGTTGGCCCTATGGGACAGGAACCTTGAGGTCCTTGGTGATGGTCACCAGGGGATGGTCACACTTGGGATGGTCACCTCTAGATGACCTACCCCAAGCTCAACCCTATACGAGACAGTGGAGAATCTCCATGGGGTTATATGGGGCAGGGGTGGTCACCATGGGGTCTTTGGGGGTGGTTGGTCCTATGGGACAGGAACCTTGAGGTCCTTGGTGATGGTCACCAGGGGATGGTCACACTTGGGATGGTCACCTCTAGATGACCTGCCCCAAGCTCAACCCTATACAAGACAGTGGAGAATCTCCATGGGGTTATATGGGGCACGGGTGGTCACCATGGGGCCTTTGGGGGTGGTTGGCCCTATAGGACAGGGACAGTGAGGTCCTAGGTGATGGTCACCCTACGACCAGGGGATGGTGACACTTGGGGTGGTCACCTCTAGATGTCTGATGATGAAGACCTTGGTCTTGATGAAGACCTCTGGATGACCTGCCCCAAGCTCAACCCTACACAAGACAGTGGAGAATCTCCACGGGGTTATATGGGGCAGGGTGGTCACCATGGGGTCTTTGGGGATAGTTGGTCCTATGGGGCAGGAACCATGAGGTCCTTGGTGATGGTCACCCTACGACCAGGGGATGGTGACACTTGGGGTGGTCACCTCTAGATGTCTGATGATGAAGACCTTGGTCTTGATGAAGACCTCTGGATGACCTGCCCCAAGCTCAACCCTATACGAGACAGTGGAGAATCTCCATGGGGTTACATGGGGCACGGGTGGTCACCATGGGGTCTTTGGGGGTGGTTGGTCCTATGGGACAGGAACCTTGAGGTCCTTGGTGATGGTCACCAGGGGATGGTCACACTTGGGATGGTCACCTCTAGATGTCTGATGATGAAGACCTTGGTCTTGATGAAGACCTCTAGATGACCTGCCCCAAGCTCAACCCTATACGAGACAGTGGAGAATCTCCACGGGGTTATATGGGGCAGGGGTGGTCACCATGGGGTCTTTGGGGATAGTTGGTCCTATGGGGCAGGAACCATGAGGTCCTTGGTGATGGTCACCCTATGACCAGGGGATGGTGACACTTGGGGTGGTCACCTCTAGATGTCTGATGATGAAGACCTTGGTCTTGATGAAGACCTCTGGATGACCTGCCCCAAGCTCAACCCTATACGAGACAGTGGAGAATCTCCATGGGGTTACATGGGGCAGGTTCTATGAGGTGTTTGGGGATGGCTGGTCCCATGGGGCAGGAACCATGAGGTCCTTGGTGATGGTCACCCTATGACACACTTGGCGTGGTCACCTCTATGTCTTTGCTGACAAAGACCTTGGTCTTGATGAAGACCTTGGCACCCTCAGCCCCGTTCCCCGTTCCTTGGTGCCGTTGTCCCCACGGTGCCACCGCTGTCACCTCAGGTCTTGGCCAAGGCCCTGCCCAAGTCCACGGAGAAGCAGTTCGTGTCGGTGACGGCGCGGGTGGCCCAGGTCACCCTGGAGAAGGTGCTGCTGGTGGCCCTGCAGAGCGGGCACATCTTCGTGCAGACCGACAAGCCCATCTACACCCCCGGCTCCACCGGTGCGTCCTGTCCTTGGGGTGCTGGGCATCACCGTGGCCTCTTGGCTGCTGGTGGCTCTTTGGGGTCTTGGGGGCGTCTTGGGGTCCCCTCCATGGCACATTGGGGTGCTGGTGGCATCTTGGGGTGTTGGGTTCCCCCCATGGCACCTCTTGGGGTCTTGGTGGCATCTTGGGGTGTTGGGTCCCCTCCATAGCACATTGGGGTACTGGTGGCATCTTGAAGTGTTGGGTTCCCTCCATGGGGTCCGTGGGGTGCTGGTGTGACCTTGGGGTGCTGGGTTCCATCTGTGGCATCTTGGGGTCTTGGTGGCATCTTGGGGTGTTGGGTTCCCTCTATGGGGTGGTGGTGGGACCTTGGGGTGTTTGGTTCCCCCCATGGCACCTCTTGGGGTCTTGGTGGCATCTTGGGGTCTTGGTGGCATCTTTGCGTGTCGGGTCCCCTCCATGGCACATTGGGGTGCTGGCGGCATCTTGGCGTGTTGGGTTCCCTCCATGGCACATTGGGGTCTTGGTGGCATCTTAGGGTGTTGGGTTCCTTCCATGGCACCTCTTGGGGTGTTGATGGCATCTTGGGGTCTTGGTGGCATCTTGGGGTGTTGGATTCCCCCCATGGCACCTCTTGGGGTCTTGGTGGCACCTTGAGGTGTTGGGTCCCCTCCATGACATCTCTTGTGGTCTTGGTGGCACCTTGGGGTGTTGGGCTCCCTCCTCTATGGGGTCCAGGGGGTGCTGGTGTGACCTGGGGGTGTTGGATCCCCTCCATGGCACCTCTTGAGGTCCTGGTGGCACCCTGGGGTGCTGTTGTCATGGTCCATGCCCCATTTCTGGATGTCCTCACACCACCCCTGTCCCCCGCGTCCCCTCCCAGTGCTCTGTCGCCTCTTCGCTCTGGACCACCTCATGCAACCAGTGTCCAAGACGGTGATCGTGGAGGTCAAGGTGGGTCACAGGGACATGGGATGGGGCCACAGGGACATGGGGACACCAATGCCACCATCCCCGTGTCCTTCAGACACCCGATAACATCATCATCAAGCAAGTGCCCGTGTCCTCGCCCATGAAGACCGGCATCTTCTCCCTCAACCACAACCTGCCCGAGGTGGTCAGGTCGGTGCCACCTCCAAGGGTGACCTGGGGACATCCATGGCCATGGGCTTGTCCCCTCAACCCTGTCCCCTTTTGCAGCCTGGGGACATGGACAATAATGGCCAAATTCGAAGACTCCCCAGAACAGGTCTTCAGCAGCCAGTTTGAAGTCAAGGAGTACGGTAAGGGGGGGGTCCTCAGGGTGGGGGTCCCTTCTCCTGCATCGCTGGTCCATTGGGTGTCCCCCCTCCCATAGTGCTGCCGAGCTTCGAGGTGGTGCTGGAGCCAGAGAAGAGGTTCCTCTACATTGACCAGAAGGAGGACTTCCGAGTGTCCATCACAGCCAGGTGGGATGGAGACCCCAAACCTGCTCAGTTTAGGGGTCAAGACCCCTCATGGGTGATGGGGTCACCATGGGGTGACAAAGTCCCCAAGGATGGGCCAAAGGTGACAGGTTTGAGGTGATGGGGATGTGGGGAAATGAGGTGATGGGGACAGAGGGTGATGGTGATGGAGGAGGACATGGGATGATGGGGACAGAGGGTGATGGTGATGGAGGACATGGGATGATGGGGACAGAGGGTGATGGTGATGGAGGACATGGGATGATGGGGACAGGGGTGATGGTGATGTAGGTGGCAGGAGGACATGGGTGATGAAGACATGGGGCAATGGATGATAGGGTTTCATGTGGGGACACGAGGTGGATGCGATGGGGACAGGGGTTGATGGTGACAGTGGTGGCTTGTCCATAGATACCTCTATGGGAAGCGTGTGCAGGGCTCAGCCTTTGTCCTCTTTGGTGTCATGGTGGATGATGAGAAGAAGAGCATTCCCCAATCCCTGCGCCGTGTCCAGGTGACCCCATCCTTGTCCCTGTCCCCATTCCTTGTCCCTGCTCCAGTGTCCTGCCGGGCTCTGTCTTCTCCAACCCTGTCCCCATGGTTGTCCCTGTGCTACCATCTCCATGCTGCAGGTGACGGATGGGGATGGAGAAGCCGTGTTGTCCATGGCCACCCTGCGGGAGAGGTTCCCCAACCCTGCGGAGCTGGTGGGACATTCCGTCTACGTGTCCGTCACCGTGCTCACAGAGTCAGGTCTGCAGCGGGCGGCTGGTGGGGACAGAGGGGACATGGGAGGGGATGGGGGCAATGAGGATGGGGAGGGGAGGGGATGGGGGCAATGAGGATGGGGAGAGGTGGGGATGGGGACAGTGAGAATGGGGAGAGGTGGGGATGGGGGCAATGAGGATGGGGAGAGGTGGGGATGGGGATGGTGATGATGGGGAGAGGTGGGGATGGAGGCAATGGGGATGGGAAGAGGTGGGGATGGGGGCAATGAGGATGGGGAGAGGTGGGGATGGAGGCAATGGGGATGGGAAGAGGTGGGGATGGAGGCAATGAGGATGGGAAGAGGTGGGGATGGGGATGGTGAGGATGGGGAGAGGTGGGGATGGAGGCAATGGGGATGGGAAGAGGTGGGGATGGGGGCAATGAGGATGGGGAGAGGTGGGGATGGGGGCAATGAGGATGGGGAGAGGTGGGGTTGGGGCAATGGGGACAGTCCCTTCCCATGGTCCTGCAGGCAGTGACATGGTGGAGGCCCAGCGGAGCGGCATCCGCATCGTGACGTCCCCGTACACCATCCACTTCACCCGCACCCCAAAGTACTTCAAGCCAGGGATGCCCTTCGACCTGACGGTAACAGCATCTGGGGACAGCAGTGGGGTTGGTCCAGGACCCCATGGTACCAGGGTCCCCAACATTGGGATGGGGACAGTGGTGACATTGGCCCAGGACCCCATGGTACCAGGGTCCCCAGCACTGGGATGGGGTCAGTGGTGGTATTGGTCCAGGACCCCCATGGTACCAGGGTCCCTCACATCAGGACCATGCCCCACCATGGCCCCACCATAGTGGAACAGCCTTGGGGACCAGGGTCTGTCCCTATGTTCCCTCGCGGTGCCACTGTCCCCATGTCACCCTGCCTGCACCCGGTGACGAGTCCCTCCTGGTGATGTCCTCATACCCCCCTGCAGGTCTATGTCACCAACCCAGACGCGTCCCCAGCTCCCCGTGTCACCGTCAAGGCTGATGGCTTCCAAGGTGTGGTGTCCACCCAGCGCGATGGCACAGCCAAGCTGGTCCTCAACATGCCCACCAACAAGGACACCGTCCCCATCACTGTGAGTGGGGACAGGAACCAGGGTGCCCTAGGAACTGGTGGATGGAGGGAGATGGTGCTGGGGTGGGTGAGATGTCCAAGGTGACCAAGGACCATGGTCACCATTGACCAAGGGCCAGGGTAACAGGAAGGGGACCAGGATGGCTTAAGACATCCATGGAGGTGGACCACCGTGGCCACCACTGATGAAGGAGTATGATGGCTGGTGCCGGGGGGGACAATGGTGGCCAACGCAATTGGGTTGACCAAGATATTGAGGGTCAAGGACCAAAGGATGTCCATGGTCATGGAGACTGGCAAAGATGTCCATAGTGGCCTGCAACCAGGCTCAGTCTGGTTGAACACTGCCAGGGATGGGGCATCCAAACCTTCTCCATCCAACCCATCCCAGTGTCCCAGCACCCTTCTTCCTTATCTCCAAGCTTCCAGTTCCAGTTGGAACCCATCACCCCTTGTCCCATCCCTGAGGAAGGTCCCTCCATGTCCTCCTTAAGTTGAGGACACCAGAGCTGGATGCAGCACCCAAGGGGGATCTCACCAAGCAGAGCAGAGGAGCAGGATCCCCTCCTTGGACCTGCACCCACTCGATGGTTGGCTGGGTCCTGTTGAACATCTCCTCACCCAACACCCCCAAGTCCTTCTCAGGCTGCTCCATCCAGCCCGTGCCTCCCTTGGGATCATCCCAACCCATGCGCAGGGACCTTGCCCTTGGTCCCATTGCTCTCCATGAGGTTCCCACCTCTCCAGGTCCCTCTGGATCCCATCCCTCTCCTCCAGCTCGGTGCCACCACATCCACACTGGGATCAACTCCCAGGGTCTCCCCTCTCCATTGCTGCCCCTGCAGGTGAGGACAGCAGAGCCGGAGCTCCCTGAGCCCCGCCAGGCCTCGCGGCAGATGGTGGCCGAAGCCTATCGCAGCCAAGGAGCATCCGGGAACTTCCTGCACTTGGCCGTGGGGGCCACGGAGCTGCAGCTCGGGGAGAACCTGGCCGTCAACTTCCACCTCAAGACCAACAACAACAACGTCCGGGACTCGGTGCCCTACTTCACCTACTTGGTGAGCCACGGCCACCGACCCAACACCGGTGTCCCGGTGCCACCAACCCCAGTGTCCTGGTGCCACCAACCCAACCCCAATATGCAGTGCCACCAACCCAACCCCAGTGTCCAGGAGCCACCAACCCAAGTGTCCCAGTGCCATCGACCCAACCCCAGTGTCCTGGTGCCACCAACTCCAGTGTCCTGGTGCCACCAACCCCAGTGTCCTGGTGCCACCAACCCAACGTGACTGTGCTGGTGCCACCAACCCAACCCAAGTGTCCAGATGCCATCAACCCAACTGAAGTGTCCAGGTTCCACTAACTCAAGTGTCCCAGTGCCACCAACCCAAGTGTTGCGGTGCCACCAAACAAGTGTCCTGGTGCCACCAACCCAACCCCAGTGTCCCAGTGCCACCAACCCAAGTGTCCAGGTGCCCCCAACCCAAGAGTCCAAGCGCCACTAACCCAAGAGTCTCAGTGCCCCAACCCAACCCCAGTGTCCCGGTGCCACCAACCCAAGTGTCCAGATGCCACCATCCCAACTTGAGTGTCCAGGTCCCACCAACTTAAGTGTCCAGGAGCCACCAACCCAAGTGTCCTAGTGCCACCAACCCAAATATTCAAGTGCCACCAACCCAAATATTCTGGTGCCACCAACCCAAGTGTCCTGGTGCCACCAACCCAAATATTCAAGTGCCACCAACTCAAATATTCTGGTGCCACCAACCCAAGTGTCCTGGTGCCACCAACCCCAGTATCCTGGTGCCACCAACCCAACCTTCCCTTGGCCACCACAGATCATGAGCAAGGGCCACATTGTCCATGTGGGGCGCCAGCGGCATGAGGCCGGCCAGAGCCTGGTGACCATGTCCCTGCCGGTGACCTCCGAGCTCCTCCCGTCCTTCCGCATCGTGGCCTATTACTACGTGCTGCCGGGCGAGATCGTGGCCGACTCCATCTGGGTTGACGTCAAGGACACTTGCATGGGCACCGTGAGTGTGTCCCCAGTGCCCTTGGGGGCCAGGGTGTCCTTGGGGGGGCTTTGGTTGGGACTTGGAAGTAGCTTGGGGGAGCCTTGAGGTGGTCCTTGAGGGGCTTGGGGGGTTCATGATGGGGTTTAGGTGGTCCATGATGGGGATTAGACGATTCATGGTGAGGATTGGGTGGTCCTTGAGGGGCTTGGGTGGTCCATGAAGGGAATTGCGTGGTCCACGATGGGGCTTGGTTGGTCCATGATGGGGTTTGGTTGGTCAATGAGGGGCTTGAGTGGTCCATGATGGGGCTTGAGTGGTTCATGATGGGTCTGGGGTGGTCCTTGAGGGGTTTGGGTGGTCTATAATGAGGTTTGGATGGTCCATGATGGGAATTGGATGGTCCTTGATGGGGCATGGGTTGTCCATGGTGGGGCTTGGTTGGTCTTTGAGGGACTTGGGTGGTCCTTAGGGGTTTTGAGTGGTCCTTGAGGGTTTTGGTTGATGACCCATGATGGGGATTGAGTGGTCCATGTTGAGACTTGGGTCCTTGAGGGGCTTGGATGGTTCATGATGGGGCTTAGGTGGTCCATAATGGAGCTTGGGTGGTCCTTGTGGGCTTGGGTGGTCTGTGGTTGGGTTTGGGTGGTCCAGGATGGATTTTAGATGGTCCATGATGAGGCTTGGATGGTCCTTGAGGGGCTTGGGTAGTCCATGATGGTGCTTGAGTGGTCCATGATGGGGATTGGGTGTCACTGAGGTGGCTTGGATAGTCCATGTGGGTCTCTGTTGCCCCATTGATGCTCCAGCTCTTCCATGGTACAATCCCCAACCATCACCTGGAGGACTCCACCACCCCATTGCCTTGGAGTTGCCGCCATGGGCACCTCCCGGGGGTGCCATCAAGTGGGGTTTGGGGCACCCCATGGCCATGACCCTCTCCAAGCCCCATGTCTTCTGCAGCTGGTGGTGAAGGGAGCGACAGAAGCTGACAACCGGGTGCATGAACCGGGGACACCCATGAGGCTCCACATCCAGGGCGACCACAACGCTTACGTGGGCCTGGTGGCCGTGGACAAGGGCGTCTTCGTCCTCAGCAAGAAGAACAAACTCACCCAGTCCAAGGTGGGTGCCCAGGTCCCCATCCCCATTGTGTGCCCCCCCTTATGATGGGCTTGGTTGTCAGGGTTGTCCCATGGTGGCCCCAGGTTTGGGACACGGTGGAGAAGAGCGACATCGGCTGCACACCGGGCAGCGGGAGGGACAACGTGGGGGTCTTCGCTGATGCTGGTCTCAGCTTGGTCACCAACGTGAAGATCACGACGCCGCAGCGAGGGGGTAGGGATGGGACAACCTCAGGGGTGGCACCTGAAGGATGAGCAGGGGGCACCCAAGGGATGGGTGCTGTGAGCTTTGGGGTGTGACAATGGAGGTCCAGGGTTGGGGATGGGGTCCTGACCTGTGTCCCCTCTGTCCCCAGAGGTGAAGTGTCCCCAGCCTGCACAACGCAAGCGTCGCTCCGTGCAGCTCATTGAGTACAAGGGCATCAAGGGTAGGTGGCTCTGGGAGTGTCCCATGGCCCCAAGGGGCACCAGAGTCCCCAGTGTCCCCGTCCATCCCATGTCCCAGTCAATACCAGTGTCCCTTGCCCATTCCATGGCACCTATCCCAGTGCCAGTGTCCCTTGCCCATCCCATGGTACCTATCCCAACACCAGTGTCCCCTGTCCATCCCATGGTACCTATCCCAGTACCACTGTTCCATGTCCATCCCATGTCCCAGTCAATACCAGTGTCCCTTGCCCATTCCATGGCACCTATCCCAGTGCCAGTGTCCCTTGCCCATCCCATGGTACCTATCCCAACACCAGTGTCCCCTGTCCATCCCATGGTACCTATCCCAGTACCACTGTTCCATGTCCATCCCATGTCCCAGTCAATACCAGTGTCCCTTGCCCATGCCATGGTACCTATCCCAGTACCGGTGTTTCATGTCCTTGAAGGATGTCACAATGTCCCTGGAGATACCACAACATCCCATGCCCCAGCGAACACCAGTGTCCCATATCCCAAAGGACACCAGTGTGTCCCATGTCCCAGAAGACCCCACAGCACCCCACATCCCAAAGGACACCACTGCACACCATGTCCCTGGTGACCCCACAGCATCGCATATCTCAAAGGACACCAGCATGTCCCATGTCCCTGATGACCCCACAGCATCCCACACCCCAAAGGACACCATTGCGCCCCATGGCCCTGGTGATGGGCTCTGGGGCCGGGTACCAGTTGGGTCCCTTGGTGCCGGCAGCGGCCGAGTACAAGGACAAGGCCCTGCGCAAGTGCTGTGAGGACGGGATGAAGGAGAACCCCATGGACCACAGCTGCGAGCAGCGCTCCACCTACATCCAGGACGGGGACGCTTGTGTCCAGGCCTTCCTCGACTGCTGCACCCACATCAGGACCATCCGCAGCCAGAAGCAGCGCCTGCTCCACCTCCAGCTGGCCCGAAGCAAGTGATAGGACATGGAGGGGTTCGGGGGGGGGGGGGGGTTGGTGGTTGGGGGAAGCTTCAGTGATGCTTGGGGGATGCTTGGGTGAACCTCAGGTGATGCTTGTGCCACCCTTGGGTGATGCTTGGGTGATGCTCAAGTGATGCTTGTGCCTCCATTGGGTGATGCTTGGGTGATGCTCAAGTGATGCTTGTGCTACCCTTGGATGATGCTTTGGGGGTGAACCTCAAGTAATGCTTGTGCCTCCATTGGGTGATGCTTGGGTGATGCTCAAGTGATGCTTGTGCTACCCTTGGATGATGCTTTGGGGGTGAACCTCAAGTAATGCTTGTGCCACCCTTGGGTGATGCTTGGCCGATGCCCACCCATCGCTTGGCCATCACTTGGCTGCTGCTTGGCTGATGCTGCGCTGAACGTGGCTTTGCCCAGGGCACAAGGTCCTGGGGGTAAGGTCCAGAGGCCCCGTGTCCCCCCCAGGCGAGGTGGACGATGGGTTCCTGGCTGATGAGGACATCACCTCCCGGAGCCTCTTCCCCGAGAGCTGGTTGTGGCAGGAGGAGCCGCTCACGGAGCAGCCCAATGAGCTGGGGTGAGTCCTGGCCCCACGGCCCATGTGGGGCCGTAACACCAGGGCCCCCCCAGAGCCCCCACAGGGGCTGCTTCTGAGACCGTGGTGCTGCCTTGATCCAGCTCAGGGCCCATCTGCAACCCCTGGTCCAGCTTTGGGACCAGCTTGTGTGGCCCCGTCCACCTCCTTAGCTTGGCTTGGGGACTGTTACGACCCCCTTGGCCATTCCCACCCTCTCCAGGATCTCCACAAAGACTCTCCCTGTGTACCTGAAGGACTCCATCACCACATGGGAGGTCCTGGCTGTCAGCATCTCCAAGAGCAAGGGTACGTGATGGAGGATTCCCTGTGGAGCAAAGGGATATCCCGATCCTCAGGGATGGTCCCTGGGACTTGAAGGGTCCCCTAAAGCCTGGTGGGCTTCCTTGGAGTTTGAGGGATGTCCAAGACCTTAAGAAGGGTGGAGAAGTGCCCCGGCCCTTGGGGACATCCATCAAAGCCTGGGGGCATTCCCTGGGATTTGAGGGATCTCCTAAGCCTTGGAATGACTCCATTGGACTGGAGGGATCCCTTAAGCCTTGGGAGGACTCCATGGGCATTGGGAGGACTCCATGGGATTTGAGGAATCTCTGTGGGCCTTGGGAGGACTCCATTGGACTTGAAGGATCTCCTAAGTCTTGGAATGACTCCATTGGACTTGAAGGATCCCCTAAGCCTTGGGAGGACTCCATGGGTCTTAGGAGGATTCAATGGGACTTGAAGGGTCTCCTAAGCCTTGGGAAGACTCCATGAGACTTGGGAGGCCTCAATGGGACTTGGAGGGTCTCCTAAGCCTTGGGAGGACTCCATGGGACTTGAAGGATCTCCTAAGCCTTGGGAGGACTCCATGGGTCTTAGGAGGACTCAATGGGACTTGAGGTATCTCCTAAGCCTTGGGAGGACTTCATTAGACTTGAAGGATCCCCTAAGCCTTGTGAAGGCTCCATGGGTCTTAGGAGGACTCAATGGGACCTGAAGGACCTCCTAACCCTTGGCGATGCCCCTGGGGTCCCCACAAGCCTGACCCAATGCGCTCCCCCCCTAGGGCTCTGCGTGGCCGACCCCTACGAGATCACGGTGATGAAGGAGTTCTTCATGGACCTGCGCCTGCCCTACTCGGTGGTGAGGAACGAGCAGGTGGAGATCCGCGCCATCCTCTACAACTACTGGACACACAGGATCACGGTAGGAAAAGGAGACCCAAGATGTGGGGACCATGGGGCAGGCAGGGGGTGTCCATGGTCCATGGTCACCTCAACCCCATCGAGCGCCATCTCCCGGGGCCCATAGGTGCGCGTGGAGCTGATGTACAACCCAGCCCTGTGCAGCGCCTCCACCACCAAGCAGCGCTACCAGCAGGTCCTCAGGCTGGAGCCCCAGTCCTCCTGGGCCGTGCCCTTCGTCATCGTGCCCTTGGAGCTGGGGCTCCATGAGGTCGAGGTGAAGGCGGCCGTGCAGGGCCGCTTCGTGGCCGATGGTGTCAAGAAGAAGCTCAAAGTGGTGGTGAGTTGCCTCTACGTGGTGGTATCTCCATCATTGGGATGCTCCCAGCACAGAGCCCTGTGTCCACATGGGGTTGGTACCCAGGGATGAAGGATGCTGCCCACCAAGGATGCTCAAGTGGGGCTTTTCTAGTTTGGAGCATGAGATAAGGGTGCTGGTTTCTACTGGGGCAACACGGAGAGGTTGGGAAGAAGGACTCAAACCCAACCCAGCCTTGAGCATTGAAATCTCCTGAACATGGGAAAGGGGGACCCAAACCCAACCTTTAGCATTGGGCTCTCCTGGAGATGGGAAAGAGGGACCCAAACTCAACCCAACCTCTAGCATTGGGATCTCCTGGAGATGGGAAAGGGGGATTCAAACCCAACCTTTAGCATAGGAATCTCATGGAGATGGGAAAGGGAGACCCAAACCCAACCTTTACCATTGGGATCTCCTGAACATGGGAAAGGGGGACCCAAACCCAACCTTGAGCATTGGAATCTCCTGGAGATGACAAAGAGGGACCCAAACCCAAGCCAACCTTGGGCATTGGACTCTCCTACATGGGAAAGGAGGACCCAAACCCAACCTTTAGCACTGGCATCTCCTGGACATGGGAAAGGGGGACCCAAACCCAGCCTTTAGCACTGGACTCTCACCTCTGCAGCCCGAAGGGATGAGGATGGAGAAGACAGTGAAGATAATCGAGCTGGACCCGAAGAAGAAGGGAGTCAGTGAGTGGCCCCATCCGGTCCTGGGGCTGTCTAAGCCCCACAGGGATGTTCCACTGAGGGAAAGGTCTGGGGTATCTATGGGGCAAAAGAAGTCCCGTTGTGGGGCTGGGACATCTTGGGGGATGGGGGAGGTCCTGCTATGGGTCTATGGGGCAAGGGACATTCTACTTGGAGCTGGGGCATCTCAATGGGGAAGGGACATCCTGATGTGGATCTGGAGCATCCTGAGGCCCAAGGGACGTCCTTGCTGCAGATGTGGGGCAGGGCTGGCTCAACCTCATGGTGTGGGGAGGGGACATGATTTGGGGTCACCCATCTCCATCCTGCCCCACAGATGGGGTGCAGGAGGAGAAGGTGAAGGCCGCCAACCTCTCCGACATCGTCCCCAACACCGAGTCGGAGACCAAAGTCAGCATCCAAGGTGAGCCTAAGGGAAGGGGCACTCATGGGGCCAAGGGCTTGGGACCCTCCTGGCTTCACATCTCCCCTTCTCCTTGTCCAGGCAACCCCGTGTCCATCATGGTGGAGAAAGCCCTGGATGGGGAGAAGCTGAAGCATCTCATCGTGACACCCTCGGGCTGTGGGGAGCAGAACATGATCGGGATGACCCCCACTGTCATTGCCACCCATTACTTGGACAGCACCTTGCAATGGGAGAGCCTTGGGGTCGACCGCCGCACTGACGCCATCAATTTGATCAGGAAGGGTAAGAGCACCCCCCAAAGGGGGGGAGCATCTCCTGGGTTCCTCTTTTGGGGTGCCAAATGTCCCCGTCACCCAAGGTGATGAAGGAGCTTTGAAGGAGACATGGGTTGGGTGCAACCAGGTTGGGGATTTCTACTGGAAGGCCTGGAATGGGCTCCAGGAATGGGTTGGGGGCCTGAAGCTTGGCCGGGTGCTCCTTGGGGTGCCCAACCACCACCTCCTCCCCAGGTTACACCCAACAGCTCGCGTTCCGGAAGCCTGACGGCTCCTATGCGGCCTTCAAGGACCGTCCATCAAGCACTTGGTGAGGTCCTGCGGCCACCATGGGTCTGGGTGACAGGGTTGGACGTGGCACTGAGGTTCTCCTGTCCCCAGGTTGACCGCTTACGTGGCCAAAGTCTTTGCCATGGCCATCAAGCTGATAGACATCGAGCCCGACGTGGTTTGTGGTGCGGTGAAGTGGCTCATCCTGAACAGGCAGAAGCCAGATGGGATCTTCCAAGAAGATGCTCCTGTCATCCATAAGGAGATGGTGGTATGGGGGGGATTGGAGCCCTATTGGCTGATGGAATGGGAAGGACAATGTTGGGTGATGGGGATGAGCATTGGGTGGCCAGAGCTTGGTGTGGAGACCACGATGCTGAGGTCTTCCTCCTCCATCTCTCACACAGGGAGGTTACCAGGGTGCTGAGCCCGAGGTGTCGCTCACAGCCTTTGTCCTCATTGCGCTGGAGGAGGCCCGGGAAATCTGCAAGGACCATGTCAACGTGAGTGTCCCCATATGGGGATGGAGATGGGATGCAACAAACCTGTCCCATAGAGGGACAAGCGCCTCAAGTCAAGGGGCTCACCGCTCATAGCAGCCACCAGAGAATCCAAACTTCCCTCCTTTCTGCCCAGAGCTTGGACAACGGCATCTCCAAAGCTGCTGAATACCTGGCCCGGAGGTACCAGTCGCTGTCCCGGCCCTACACGTTGGCCCTGAGCTCCTACGCCTTGGCCTTGACAGGGAAGCTCAAGAGCGAGAAGGTTCTCATGAAGCTCTCCAAAGGTGATGTCCAACCGGATGGAGGGGGAATTATGGGTTAGCAGGGAGCTGTGGTCAATGGCTCGATGTCCAAGAGGAGACCGAGGGGTTGGTGCTGGGCTCAGCATTGTTGTTGGGGACATGGGCATGGTTGTGGTGGCACCGAGCTGGAGGAGAGGGATGGGATCCAGAGGGACCTGGAGAGGTGGGAACCTCATGGAGAGCAATGGGACCAAGGGCAAGGTCCCTGCACATGGGTTGGGATGATCCCAAGGGAGGCACGGGCTGGATGGAGCAGCCTGAGAAGGACTTGGGGGTGTTGGGTGAGGAGATGTTCAACAGGACCCAGCCAACCATCGAGTGGGTGCAGGTCCAAGGAGGGGATCCTGCCCCTCTGCTCTGCTTGGTGAGATCCCCCTTGGGGACATGGAGGGACCTTCCTCAGGGATAGGACAAGGGGTGATGGGTTCCAAATGAAACAGGGGAAGTTCAGGTTGGAGATGAGGGAATTCTTCACGATGAGGGTGGTGGGACACTGGGATGGGTTGAATGGAGAAGGTTTGGATGAACCATCCCTATTCAAGGCCAGGTTGAATGGGGCTTGGAGCATCCTGCCCAAGTTGAAGGTGGTTGGACCTGGATGAGCTTTAAGCTCCCTTCCAACCCAACCCACCCCCTTCTACGGTGTGGGGAGAACCCATCCTTAGAGGGTGCTGAGGGACCGGTGTCACCGCAGAGGGCAACCGGTGGGAGGAACGCAACGCCTTCACCTACAACATCGAGGGCACCTCCTATGCTCTGCTGGCCCTGCTGAGGATGGAGAAGCCGGAGCTGACGGGGCCGGTGGCCCGCTGGCTGGCCCAGCAGAACTACTTTGGAGGTGGCTACGGATCCACCCAGGTGGGCTACGGACCCCCCTGGCACCCATGGGGGCTGCGCTGGCCCCCGCTGCCATGGGGATGGGGACAAGGAGAGAGGGTTTGAGCGCTGAGGGGTCGCCAATGGCCATGGGGATTCCGGGGACTTGGAATGTGTCATAGGGGACACAGCTGGTGCCGTGGAATTCTAAAGGCATTGGGGGGTGACTCAGGGCTTTGGGGGTCACCTTATGGCCCTTGGGATCCCCTATATCCTTGAGGAGCACCCCTGCTCCTATGGGACCCTAAAGGCATTGGGGGACCTGTTAGGGCTTGGGGGTCACCTCAGGGCCTTTGGGATCCCCCATGTGCTTGGGGAGCACTCCTGGTCCTATGGGACCCTAAAAGCATTGGGGGGTGACTCAGGGCTTTGGGGGTCACCTTATGGTCCTTGGAATCCACCATGTCCTTGAGGAACACCCCTGCTCCTATGGGACCCTAAAGGCATTGAGGGGCCTCTTGGGGCTCGGGGGTCACCTTATAGCCCTTGGGATCCCCTATATCCTTGAGGAACACCCCTGCTCCTATGGGATCTCAAGGGCTTCAGAAACCCCAGAAGCCCACTCCCAGGGGCCACCTCCAGCCCCTGTGGACCCTCATGGTCTCATCCTGTCCTGGAGAACCCTCCTGCCCCATAACACCTCCAAGGGCATTTTCCAAGTGCTTGGGGTCACCCTGAGCTCAGGGCCATGACAGGGATGCTCCAGGCAATGTCCCCAAGCCCCGGTGACACCGGTGTCCCTGCAGGCCACCATGCTGGTGTTCCAAGCCTTGGCCCAGTACCAGCTGGCATCTCCCCGGGAGCTCGACCTGGACCTGGACGTGTCGGTGCTGCTGCCCCGGCGCGCCAACGCCATCACCTACCGCATCGAGAACCGCAACGCGCTGGTGGCGCGCTCCGCAGAGGTACCACGGGGGCCGTGGTGGTGGCCATGGGATGTCCCTGTCCCCTCTGTGTCTCTTCACGTCCCACCACAGCCCTGTCCCCTCGCTATGGCCCTCGGATGTCCCTGTTGCTTCCATGGGGACGTTCCAAGGCTTGGGATGTCCCTGCCATGTACCTCCATGTCCCCTTGTCTTGCTGGGGCCTGGAATGTCCCTGTCCCCTTCATGTCCCTCTGCATCCTCTTATTTCCTTGTCCCCTCCATGTTCCCCAATGTCCATCCCTCCATGGTGTCACACAACGCTGCTGTCCCCTCCATGTCCTTCAATGTCCATCCCTCCATGGTGTCACAAAATGCTGTTGTTCCCTCCATGTCCTTCAATGTCCATCCCTCCATGGTGTCACACAACATTGTTGTCCCCTCCATGTCCCCTATGTCCATCCCTCCATTGTGTCCTGCAACGCTGTTGTCCCCTCCATGTCCTTCAATGTCCATCCCTCCATGTCCCTCCCAGTGTCCCTGCCCCATCTCAATGTCCCCTCTTCCCATAGACCAAGTTTAATGAGGACTTCACAGTGAAGGCCGAGGGCACGGGCAAGGGGACGATGACCGTGGTGACCATCTACAATGCCATCGTCCCTGAGAAGGACGACAAGTGTGACAGCTTTGACCTGCGGGTGCAAGTGGAGGACGTGAAGATGGGTGAGTCCCTCACATGTCCCCCCTATGTCCTCACTCCGTGTGCATCCCCTTCAATGTCCCCTCATTGTCCCCATGACAGGCAAGGAACGGGAGGGTGCTATCCGCTCCATCAAGATCACCATCTGCACCAGGTAGGACCACGTGGGGACATCAGGGATGCTGGAGATAGGGATGGGAATGGGGATGGTTGGGATGCCCCCATAGGGATTCTTGGGAATAGGAACATGAAGGATGGAGGGGCTGGGGACAACAGGACAAGGTGGGTGGCCTCAGCCCTGTCCCTATAGGTACCTGGACAAAGTGGATGCCACCATGTCCATCCTTGACGTCTCCATGCTCACAGGCTTCTTGCCTGATGTCCAGGACCTGAAGAGGGTGAGTGTGGTCCATGGGGACACATGAGGGGGACCCAGGACCTTGCATCTTTGTGCCATTGTGTCCCACCGTGTCCCCACATGTCCCTGTGTGTCCCATGTGGCCAATGACACCGTGTCCCACTGTGTCCCTCCATTGCTGTATCCTGATGGATGTCCCCATGTGTCCCTTGTGTCCTGCATGTCACCATGGCTCTGTCCCCAGCTCACAGATGGGGTGGACCGATACATCTCCAAGTTTGAGATTGACCAAGCTCAGTCGGACCGCAGCAACGTCGTCATCTACCTGGACAAGGTACCATGGACCTGTACCATGGGACAGGGCTAGGAATGTGATGGGACAGGGATGGGGACGTGATGGGATAGGGATAAGGATGTGATGGTACAGAGGTGGGGATGTGATGGGACAGGGATGGGGATGGGATGGGACAGGGATGTGGATGTGATGGGACAGGGAAGGGAATGTGATGGGACAGAGATGGGGATGGGATGGGACAGGGATGGGGACAAGGACAAGGATGGGCATTGAATTGAGTTGGGGACATGGGCAGGGATGAGATGGGAACAAGGATGAGGATGAAGCTGGGGACAGGGATAGGGCAGGGATGGGGATGCAGGTGGGGTTGGGGACTCAGATAGAGGCTGGAGATAGGAATGAAGCTGGGGCCAGAGGTGGGGACAGGAAAGGGTCTCAGGGGGGGGGGACAAGGCCAGGATGGTCTCAATGCTGGGGACAAGGGTGCTGAGTGCCACCGCCGTGCCCCCAGATCTCACACAAGGCCGAGGAGTGCTTCTCCTTCAAGGCCCACCAGCAGTTCAAGGTGGGCCTGATCCAGCCCGCAGCCGTCACCGTCTACAGCTACTACAAGATCGGTGGGTGCCATGTGCCCCGGTGCCACTCTTGGGTCCCCTCTTGTCCCTTTGTCCCACCACATCCTTTTGCTGACCCTCACCCTCCGTGTGTCACTGCTCTGCCCCCATGGCTCCCACTGTGTCCCCTCCTGTCCCCCCCTGTGTCCCCATGTCCCAGCAGATGACCGCTGCACGCGGTTCTACCACCCGGACAAGGAAGGTGGAAAACTGAGCAAGATCTGCTACAAGGATGTGTGCCGCTGCGCAGAAGGTGATGTGGGGACATGGGGACAGACTAGGCCACCACCTCTACCATGACGGGACACGTCATAGCCATGATAAGACGTGTCCTAGTGGAGGGTGGGACATTGTGGTTGTGATGGGACTCGTCATTGTGGATAGTGGGATGTCATAGCCATGATGGGACACATCATTGTGGGTGATGGGATGCTATGGTTGTGATGGGACACATCATTGTGGATGATGGGATGTCATAGCTGTGATGGGACACATCATTGTGGGTGATGGGATGACATGGTTGTGATGGGACACGTCATTGTGGATGGTGGGACATCATGGTTGTGATGGGACACATCATTGTGGATGGTGGGACATCATGGTTGTGATGGGACACGTCATTGTGGATGGTGGGACATCATGGTTGTGATGGGACACATCATTGTGGATGGTGGGACATCATGGTTGTGCTGGGACACGGCATTGACCAGCTGGGATGACTGCAATGGAGCCATGTCCCTGCCATGGTTGGACACATCCCTGTCATGATGTCCCTGCAGAGAACTGCTTCAAGCGGAAGGATGATGATGTCCCCATGACCGTCAACCAACGCATTGAGCGCGCCTGCGAGCCGGGAGTTGACTATGGTGGGACATGGGGGACATGGGGGGCATGGGGACAGGGGGAACATGGGGGAACATGGGGGACATGGAGGACATGAGGGACATGGGGACATGGTGGGAGTTGGGGACATGGGGACGTGAGGGACTTGGGGACATGGGGACATGAGGGATATGGGGACATGGGGACATGGTGCGACATGGTGGACATGGGGGACATGGGGGACATGGGGGACATGGGGGACATGGGGACATGGGGGACATGGGGGACATGGGGACATGGGGGACATGGGGGACATGGGGACATGGGGGACATGGGTCACAGAGGCAGATGAGGGGACATAGATGTGGATGGGGCCATGAAGGGCCATTGAAGAACACAGGGAGCATGGAGGGACAGGAGGGGACATGAAGGGACAAGGACAGGGGGGGATGTAGAAGGTGGAGAGGTGGGGACAGAGGGACCACCAAGTGCAGTGGGGCCACCCTGGTGCCTTCTGGGCCTGGGGGGGACACGGTGATGTCCATTCCCAGTGTACAAGGTGAAGCTGGTGGCAATGGAGGAGACGCCGTCCCATGACAACTACATCATGACCATCCTCTCCGTCATCAAGATGGGTACAAGCACCCCCGGGTGGGGGGACAAGGCCACCCTGAGGGACATGGGGGGGTCACCTGGGGCTGGGGACATGAGTTGGGTTGGTGTCACCCAATGGTGCTGAGGATGCCCATTAGGAAGGGGCACCCAGTTGGGTTGGTGTCACCCAATGGCATTGGGGGCACGCATTGAGAAGGGACACCCAGTTGGGTTGGTGTCACCCAAGGGTGCTGGGGACACCCATTGGAAAGGGACACCCAGTTGGGTTGGTGTCACCCAATGGCATTGGGGTCACCCAGTTGGGTTGGTGACATCCAAGGGCGCTGGAGGGATCTGGTGTCACTCATGGCTGGTGCGCCATCAGTGGGGATTGAGGGTCCCCACTGTGGACCCCACCAAAGCGGGTGCCCCTGCTGTGCCGGCGGGGAGGTGACGTGCACCTTGTGTCCTATGGGGACAGGCACCGATGAGGACCCAGCAAGAAGCAACCGGACCTTCGTGAGCCACCGGCAGTGCCGCGATGCTCTGAAGCTCCAGCTGGGTCAGGACTACCTGCTCTGGGGGCTGAGCACCGACATGTGGGTCACCGGCAACCGGTACGGACGTGGGGACATGGAGGGGGGGTCCTGGGGACACAGGAACATCATGGGATGTGGGGGACATGGGGAGGTTTGGAGACACGTGGTCATGGTGACACATGGGAGATGTGGGGGACATGGGTAGATATGGAGACACATGTCCATGGGGACACTAGATATGGGACGTGGGACATATGGGGACATGGGACACAGGGGACATGGGGCATGGGGGACATGGGTAGGTTTGGAGACACGTGATCGTGGTGACACTAGATATGGAATGGGACACGGGACATGGGGCATAGGGGACATGGGTAGGTTTGGGAACACACGGCCATGGTGACACTAGATATGGGACATGGTGACACATGGGGGACACGGAGGACATGGGGCATGGGGCATTGGGGACATGGCACATGGGTGACATGGGTAGATACGGAGACACGTGCCCATGGTGACACCGACACCCAAGCATTCCCCTTCCCCAAACCTGAGATTCTCCAGTGTCTCGTACAGGGTTGTGCACATCCATTGCCCATCCCTTGTGTGTCCCCATCCCCCTCCACCGAGGTGCCACCTCCTTCTGACCGTGTCCCCCTTGACATCCCCTTGCCTCCAGCTTCTCCTACCTCATCGGCAAGGACACGTGGCTGGAGGCCTGGCCCTCGGAGGCAGCATGTCAGGAGCCCGACCTCCAAGCCCTGTGCCAGGACTTCGTGGAGTTTGCTGAGGCCATGACCATGTTTGGGTGCCCCTCGTGAGCACCCATGAGTGCTCCCCACCCTCCTGCCCCTTGGTTTTGGGTTATAAAGGTCCTTTCTGATTGCCTGGCTCTGTGTTGGGTGATGGGGACACCATAGGGGACAATAGGGTGGTGAGGCCTTCAGGGTGGTCATGTGGGCTTTGTAGGGGGCAAGAGGAGTGTGGGGGCTCCATAGGGGATGATGGGATCACCATAGGGGTGATGGGGACTTCATAGGGGTGATGGAGACTCCATAGGGGATGATGAGATCAAGGGGACACCATAGGGGTGATGGGGACTCCATAGGGGATGATGGGATCATGGGGACACCATAGGGGTGATGGGGACACCATAGGGGATGATGGGATCATGGGGACACTATAGGGGTGATGGGGACTCCATAGGGGATGATGGGATCAAGGGGACACCATAGGGGTGATGGGGACTCCATAGGGGATGATGGGATCATGGGGACACCATAGGGGTGATGGGGACACCATAGGGGATGGTGGGATCATGGGGACACCATAGGGGTGATGGGGACTCCATAGGGGATGTATAGGGTTGTGCATGGGGTCACGATGCCCTGGACCCTCCAGACCCCAACCCAGAGGCTTGGGTCCCTCACTGGAAGCCTGTGGAGACCCCTTTGCCCACCCTCCAAGTCCTCAAGCCTGGAGAGCAGTGGGGATTCTCCAGTGGCTCGTATAGGGTTGTGCACAGGGGTGCTCACTGGGGGGGGATTGAACCCTGACATTCAGGGGAACCCCCAAGCCCCCAATCCCATCCCCAGCTTGGGTTTGGGGCAAATTGGGGTGGCCTGGGGCAGTTTCGGGGGTGTAGGGGCAGATTGGGGGGTCAGGGCTATATTGGAGGATCAGGGCTCTACTGGGGGGCTCTGGGGTAGATTTGGGGGTGCAGGAGCAAACCTATGGGTCTGGGGGGGTCAAAATGGGGGTGCAGGGGCTATTGGGGGGGGACGGTCAGGGCCAACCCATTCACTCCCAGTTCACCAGCAGCCTTTGTGCTTAGAAGCGGAGATTCTCTGCTGGCTGCTATGAGGTTGAGCACACACCACACCACACACACCCCCAACTTCCGGTTATGGGGGGGATGAATGCGGGGGGGGGGGGGTTGGGACCCATATGTGACACCCCCATCCCCCCCCCCTTGTTCTTGTTTCCTGCTGCTGAGGCCGGATGAGGCCATGGCGGGGGGGGGGGGGAAGGGAATGGAAGGGACCAAAGGGGGGGCTGGGGAGGGTTGTGCATATACATGTGTGTGTGCATTGGCACATGTATGTGCAAACAGACATATGTGGGTTCATACACACGTGTATGGGAACATAAATAACTTCATTAATCAATAAATAATCGTTATTAATCAATAAATTAAGGTCTTAATTTAAGGGGGGGGGGCGGGACCCCCACCAGGCCTGCTGGGGGGGGGGTGGGAACCTGCAGGGACCCCACTTCTCTGGTCCCCAATGACCCCATCATGGGGAGCTCAGAGGTCTCCAAGTGTCCAGCATCGGGGTCCCCCCAGATGGCCACCATGGGGGTGTCCAAGGTCCCTTGATGTCCCCAGCCTCTGGGGTCACCAGCACCATGGGGCATGAGGGTCAGCAATGGTCCCTTGATGTCCCCAGGTCTTTGGTCATGGGGGTTGGCAATGTCCATTGGTGTCCATTGACGTCCATTGACGTCCCTTAATCTCTGTGGTTGGGGGTCTTGGCACCCAAACCTCAACGTGTGGAGGTCAGCAATGTGCCTTAATGCCCCCAAATCTCTGGTCATGGGGGTCTTGGCACCCAAACCTCAACGTGTGGAGGTCAGCAATGTGCCTTAATGCCACTGAATGTCCCTTGATGTCCCTCAGTCTCTGGTCATGGCGGTTAGCAATGCCCATTGATGTCCACTGATGGATGCCCATTGAGGTCAGCAGTGTCCATTAATGCCACTTACTGTCCCTTGATGTCCCCAGGTCTCTGGTCATGGGGGTTAGCAATGTCCATTGGTGTCCATAGGTGTCCATTAATGTCCATTGGTGTCCACTGATGTCCATTGAGGTCAGCGATGTCCATTGATGGATGTCCATTGAGGTCAGTGATGTCCATTGAGGTCAGTGATGTCCATTGAGGTCCATTGATGGATGTCCACGGAGGTCAGCAATGTCCATTGGTGTCCATTGATGTCCACTGAGGTCAGCAGTGTCCAGTGATGTCCATTGGGGTCCACTGAGGTCAGCAATGTCCATTGATGTCCATTGGTGTCCACTGATGTCCATTGAGGTCAGCAATGTCCACTGATGTCCATTGGTGTCCATTGGTGTCCACCGAGGTGAGCAGTGTCCATTGGTGTCCATTGATGTCCATTGAGGTCAGCGATGTCCATTGAGTCCGTTGGTGTCCATTGAGGTCAGCAATGTCCATTGGTGTCCATTGGTGTCCATTGGTGTCCATTGAGGTCAGCGATGCCCATTGATGTCCATTGATGTCCATTGGTGTCCACTGGTGTCCATTGGTGTCCATTGGTGTCCGTGGGTGTCCATTGAGGTCAGCAATGGCCATTGGTGTCCACTGGTGTCCATTGGTGTCCATTGAGGTCAGCGATGCCCATTGATGTCCATTGATGTCCATTGGTGTCCACTGGTGTCCATTGGTGTCCATGGGTGTCCATTGAGGTCAGCAATGGCCATTGGTGTCCATTGGTGTCCATTGATGTCCACTGATGTCCATTGACGTCCATTGACGTCCATTGATGTCCATTGATGTCCATTGATGTCCATTGATGTCCATTGAGGTCAGCAATGGCCATTGGTGGCCACTGGTGTCCATTGATGTCCATTGAGGTCAGCAATGTCCATTGGTGTCCATTGGTGTCCATTGGTGTCCATTGGTGTCCATTGAGGTCAGCGATGTCCATTGATGTCCATTGATGTCCATTGGTGTCCACTGGTGTCCATTGGTGTCCATGGGTGTCCATTGAGGTCAGCAATGGCCACTGGTGTCCATTGGTGTCCATTGATGTCCACTGATGTCCATTGACATCCATTGATGTCCATTGACGTCCATTGGTGTCCATTGATGTCCACTGGTGTCCATTGAGGTCAGCAATGGCCATTGGTGGCCATTGGTGTCCATTGACGTCCATTGAGGTCAGCGATGTCCATTGATGTCCATTGATGTCCATTGATGTCCACTGGTGTCCATTGAGGTCAGCAATGGCCATTGGTGGCCATTGGTGTCCATTGCTGCCCATTGAGGTCAGCCATGTCCATTGATGTCCACTGATGTCCATTGACGTCCATTGACGTCCCTTGACGTCTCCATCTCCAGCCACATCCTCAAACCATGGCCTCCTCCACCACCCCCCTGCCTGCACCCACGGGGTCCCCCGCGATGCGCAGCAGCCCCACGAAGTTCCCCTCCCGCTCGTCCTGCGCCAGCTGCCACCCGGCCCCGGCCCGCTCCGTGTCCCCGACCAGCGCCAGGCTCAGTCGCTCCCCGGCACGGAGCCGCCCCACGGCCTGGACCAGAGCCGAGCGCACGGGGCCGGGGCCATCGCGCAGCGCCACGGGCACCGCCAGCAGCGGCCGCGGGGCCCCCGAGCGGCGGAGCTGGAGGGTGGCGGTGCCGGGGGGACACGCAGGGGCCGTGCAGGTCAGGGCGAGCTGCCCATAGAGCAGGTAGAGCCCGGCCGTCGTCACCCGCAGGTCCCCGGCTGTCGCCTGAACGTCGCCACTGAGGAAGACGCCGCTGATGCCGCGTTCGTAGCGCCAGAGAGGGGAGGATGGCGGCGACAGGGAGCCTGCGGGGGGAGAGGGAGAGGGGTGGTGAGGGGTGGGGATGGGTGACCCCAAGGGGAGATGGGTTCTGCAGCTCTCCTCGGTGGCCCCAAGGCGCTGCAGGAAAGCCAGGGATGTGGAACAAAGGGAGCACAGGGATGGAAGATGCTCTGTGACACCCTGGGTACCACAGGGATGGAGGATGCTCCGTGACACCCATGGGACACTCCGTGACACCTTGGGTACCACAGGGATGGAGGATACTCCGTGACACTCTGGGTACCACAGGAATAGAGGATGTTCCATGACACCCTGGGGACCACAGGGACGGAGGATGCTCCGTGACACCTTGGGTACCACAGGGATGGAGGATACTCCGTGACACCCTGGGTACCACAGGAATAGAGGATGCTCCATGACACCCTGGGGACCACAGGGACGGAGGATGCTCCGTGACACCCTGGGTACCATAAGGATGGAGGGTGCTCCATGACACTCTGGGTATCACAGGGATGGAGGATGCTCTGTGACACCCTGGGGACCACAAGGGCAGAGGATGCTCCATGACACTCTGGGTACCACAGGGATGGAGAATGCTCCATGACAACAGAGGATGTTCCATGGCACCCTGGGTACCGCAGGGATGGAGGATGCTCCATGACACCGTAGGGACCACAAGGATGGAGGATGCTCCATGACACCCTGGGTACCACAGGGATGGAGGATGCTCCATGACACCCTGGGCACTCTGTGACACCACGGCCGCCCTGAGACATGTCCGGATGCTGCAGGCCTTGGGGTGACATTTCCATTGTGAGGGCGGAAGGAGGAACCCACAGGAGGGTTTTCGAGATGACTGAGCCACCCGCCTAAGGAAGGGCCTGTCCCCATCTCCCTTTGTCCCCTCGTGGTGGCCTCAGGCCCTGGGGACTTACCAGCACTCAGCAGCATGTGGGCAGCTGTGGGAGCCTGAGGAGAGAAAGGAAACGAGTGTCAGGAAGCACCCAAAGCGTCCTTGTCCCCAGTGTGCCCCTCAGGGAAGGGGAAGTTGGCGTCACATCAGGATGTGGGGACTTTCCAGCATCCCCCTGGGGACTCCGGGGGGTCCCCAAGCAAGGGGGTGAGACCTGGATATGGGGAGACTTGGTGTGTTTGGGGATGGGAAACTGAGGCACGGGGAAGGATTGGGGGTCTCCAAGAGGCAGGCAGGTGGTGGATACCCCATTGGTCAGTAGGGATGGAGGGAGGAAGGGAGAGATGGATGGAGGGAGGGATGGATGGACACCACCAGGATGTGCAACCTGAATGGACACCCAGAAGGATGGGAAGGATGGAGGGAGGAAGGGAGGAATGGATGGTGGATGGATAGATGATGGATGAAGCGATGGATGATGGATGAAGGGACGGATGATGGATGAAGGGATGAACACGACTAGGATGTGCAACCTGGATGGACGCTGGAAGAACAGCCACCCACAAGGGTGGGAAGGATGGAGGGAGGAAGGGAGGGATGGATGGATGGATGGATGGACAGACGAATGGATGGATGATGGAGGGATGGATGGACACCACCAGGATGGGCAACCTGGATGGACATTGGAGGAACAGACACCCAGAAGGATGGGAAGGGAAAGCCCAGATGGACACCCAGAGGGACGGACAGACATCCAGATGGATGCTTGGACAAGTGGACACAGACGGACACCAGAACAGAGACCCTCGGACATCCGGACACATGGACCACGAGGCAGAGACTGGGACAGACCCTTGGACACTGGGACAGATGGACTCGGGGGGGGGGCACGGACACGGACCTGCGGCAGGGTCCCCCTCTGGAGCATCCCGCAATGGAGCATCCCCAGGAGCGCGGCGGCCGCTGCGGCGGCTCCGAGAGCGGCGGCTCCGAGCGCGGCGAGAACCGGGAAGAGGCGGCGGCGGCTCCGGTCCCAATCTCGGTCGTGGCCGGGAGGCAGCGGCGGGGACTCGGGGTCGGCGATCGGCGGCATCGCAGCAGGGACCGAGCGGCGGAGCCGCCTCTTAAAGGGACCGGAGCAGGGAGGGACCGGAGGCGGGGACCGGAGGTGGGGACCGGCCGGGAAGGAACCAGCGGCCTCGGGGGCGGGGGTAGCCCGGGCGGGACACGGGATGGGATGCGATGGGATGGGGGGGATCCAGCCTGGGTGACGTCACCTCCCCCCCCTCCCAAAGGGGATTTCGCCTCCTCTGGTCGCTTCCTGCTCCTGCGGGGGGGGGGGGGGGGGGGAACATCGGGAATGGGAAGGGGATGGGGGGGGACGGGGATGACACAAGCAATGGGGGGGGGGGGGCGGCTTCCTCGGTTCAACACCGGGACCCCCCCGTGCAAACCAAAGGGGTGGTGAAGGGAAGGATCCCCCACTATAGAAAACACCCCCCTATGGGAGCCCCCCCCATTGAGAACAGCCCCCCTATGGGAAACAGCCCTCTACAGCAGACACCCCCCCATTGGGAATACAACCCCAATTGGAAAACATCCCCTATGGGAGACCCCACATTGAGAACATCCCCCCCATCAGGAAACACCCCTCTATGGGAGAACCCCCATGAGAGACCCCCCCTCAGTTGAGAACATCCCCCCCAACAGGAAGCACGCCCCTATGGGAGATCCCCCCATTGAGAACATCCCCCCCATGGAAAACACCCCCCTATGGCAGACCCTCCCATTGAAACCTGCACCCCTCATGGGAGACAACCCCAGAGAAGACCCCCCCATGAACATCCCCCCCATGGGACCCCCTCCCAAGCCACCCCCCCCATGGAACCCTCGCCAAGTGGCCCCCCCCAAATAAGACCCCTAAGTAAACCCTCTCGAAATGGGACCCTCATCGATGCCCACCCCCAAGGACCCCCCCCAGAACTCCTATGGGGTCCTAATGGGGTTCCCCTATAAGTGAGCCCCCAAATATAAAAGCGCCCCCACCCCAAGGGGGAACCTCCACATTCGGGACTCCCCTGCCAGGCCCCGCCCCATTCCCTGAATCCACTCCCTTTAGCTCCGCCCCTTCTCTAGCCACGCCCCTTTCAGTACACCACCACCAGCCCCCGTTGGGAAATCGAGGAGCGACAGCTGAGAACGGGTGCCACAGAGCTTCAAATCTAAAGGACATTCTCTTTCTGGGATGCAGACAACCAGCTTTGCAAAGTTGCCTCCCGCATTGCTCTCACTCCTCACTTTCCAAACTATAAGGCCATTGGAATCCAAATATCCCCAGCTCCCCCTCTCGGCTGCCCAGCATCCCAGGGAGTCAAGCACGAACGGTTGGCCTCTGCTCCCACAGCCGAAGAGCCAGTGCAAAAATTTGAGCTGTGCCTCTTCTGCAGAAAGGCAGCTTTGCAACGGTGCCATCCGCATTGCTGTCGCTCCTCCATTTCCCAACTCAAAGTCCATTACAATGGAACCTCTTTGGCACCCGTGCTCGGCTGCCCAGCATCCCAGGGAGTAGAGCACGTACGGTTGGCCTCTGCTCCCACAGCCGAAGAGCCAGGGCAAAAAACTTGAGCTCTGCCTCTTCTGCAGAAAGTCAGATTTGCAACGGTGCCATCCGCATTGCTGTCGCTCCTCGATTTCCCAACTCAAAGTCCATTACAATGGAACCTCTTTGGCACCCGTGCCGGGCTGCCCAGCATGCCGGGGAGTAGAGCACGAACGGTTGGCCTCTGCTCCCACAGCGGAAGAGCCAGGGCAAAAAACTGGAGCTGTGCCTCTTCTGCAGAAAGTCAGCTTTGCAACGGTGCCATCCGCATTGCTGTCGCTCCTCGATATAACAACTCAAAATCCATTACAATGGAACATCTTTGGCACCCGTGCTCGACTGCCCAGCATCCCAGGGAGTAGAGCACGAACGGTTGGCCTCTGCTCCCACAGCCGAAGAGCCAGGGCAAAAAACCTGAGTTGTGCCTCTTCTGCAGAAAGTCAGCTTTGCAACGGTGCCATCCGCATTGCTGTCGCTCCTCCATTTCCCAACTCAAAGTCCATTACAATGGAACCTCTTTGGCACCCGTGCCCGGCTGCCCAGCATCCCAGGGAGTCAAGCACGAACGGTTGGCCTCTGCTCCCACAGCCGAAGAGCCAGGGCAAAAAACTGGAGCTGTGCCTCTTCTGCAGAAAGTCAGCTTTGCAACGGTGCCATCCGCATTGCTGTCGCTCCTCCATTTCCCAACTCAAAGTCCATTACAATGGAACCTCTTTGGCACCCGTGCTCGGCTGCCCAGCATCCCAGGGAGTAGAGCACGAATGGTTGGCCTCTGCTCCCACAGCCGAAGAGCCAGGGCAAAAAACTTGAGCTGTGCCTCTTCTGCAGAAAGTCAGCTTTGCAACGGTGCCATCCGCATTGCTGTCGCTCCTCCATTTCCCAACTCAAAGTCCATTACAATGGAACCTCTTTGGCACCCGTGCTCGGCTGCCCAGCATCCCAAACCGCAGAGCACGAACATTTGGCCTCTGCTCCCACAGCCGAAGAGCCAGGGCAAAAAACTTGAGCTGTGCCTCTTCTGCAGAAAGTCAGCTTTGCAACGGTGCCATCCGCATTGCTGTCGCTCCTCCAGTTCCCAACTCAAAGTCCATTACAATGGAACCTCTTTGGCACCCGTGCTCGGCTGCCCAGCATCCCAGGGAGTCGAGCACGAACGGTTGGCCTCTGCTCCCACAGCCGAAGAGCCAGGGCAAAAAACCTGAGCTGTGCCTCTTCTGCAGAAAGTTAGCTTTGCAACGGTGCCATCCGCATTGCTGTCGCTCCTCCAGTTCCCAACTCAAAGTCCATTACAAGGGAACCTCTTTGGCATCCGTGCTCGGCTGCCCAGCATCCCAGGGAGTAGAGCACGAATGGTTGGCCTCTGCTCCCACAGCCGAAGAGCCAGGGCAAAAAACTTGAGCTGTGCCTCTTCTGCAGAAAGTCAGCTTTGCAACGGTGCCATCCGCATTGCTGTCGCTCCTCAATTTCCCAACTCAAAGTCCATTACAATGGAACCTCTTTGGCACCCGTGCTCGGCTGCCCAGCATCCCAGGGAGTAGAGCACGAACGGTTGGCCTCTGCTACCGCAGCCGAAGAGCCAGGGCAAAAAACTGGAGCTGTGCCTCTTCTGCAGAAAGTCAGCTTTGCCACGGTGCCATCCGCATTGCTGTCGATTCCTCGATAAAACAACTCAAAATCCATTACAATGGAACCTCTTTGGCACCCGTGCTTGGCTGCCCAGCATCCCAGGGAGTAGAGCACGAATGGTTGGCCTCTGCTCCCACAGACGAAGAGCCAGGGCAAAAAACTGGAGCTGTGCCTCTTCTGCAGAAAGTCAGCTTTGCAACGGTGCCATCCGCATTGCTGTCGCTCCTCCATTTCCCAACTCAAAGTCCATTAAAATGGAACCTCTTTGGCACCCGTGCTCGACTGCCCAGCATCCCAGGGAGTAGAGCACGAACGGTTGGCCTCTGCTCCCACAGCCGAAGAGCCAGGGCAAAAAACTTGAGCTGTGCCTCTTCTGCAGAAAGTCAGCTTTGCAACGGTGCCATCCGCATTGCTGTCGCTCCTCCATTTCCCAACTCAAAGTCCATTACAATGGAACCTCTTTGGCACCCGTGCTCGGCTGGCCAGCATCCCAGGGAGTAGAGCACGAACGGTTGGCCTCTGCTCCCACAGCCGAAGAGCCAGGGCAAAAAACTTGAGCTGTGCCTCTTCTGCAGAAAGTCAGCTTTGCAAAGGTACCATCCGCATTGGTCTCGCTCCTCCATTTCCCAACTCAAAGTCCATTACAATGGAACCTATGGAACCTCTTTGGCACCCGTGCTCGGCTGCCCAGCATCCCAGGGAGTAGAGCACGAACGGTTGGCCTCTGCTCCCACAGCCGAAGAGCCAGGGCAAAAAACTTGAGCTGTGCCTCTTCTGCAGAAAGTCATCTTTGCAACAGTGCCATCCGCATTGCTGTCGCTCCTCCATTTCCCAACTCAAAGTCCATTACAATGGAACCTCTTTGGCACCCGTGCCCGGCTGCCCAGCATCCCAGGGAGTAGAGCACGAACGGTTGGCCTCTGCTCCCACAGACGAAGAGCCAGGGCAAAAAACTTGAGCTCTGCCTCTTCTGCAGAAAGTCAGCTTTGCAACGGTGCCATCCGCATTGCTGTCGCTCCTCCATTTCCCAACTCAAAGTCCATTACAATGGAACCTCTTTGGCACCCGTGCTCGGCTGCCCAGCATCCCAGGGAGTAGAGCACGAACGGTTGGCCTCTGCTCCCACAGACGAAGAGCCAGGGCAAAAATCTTGAGCTCTGCCTCTTCTGCAGAAAGTCAGCTTTGCAACGCTGCCATCCGCATTGCTGTCGCTCCTCCATTTCCCAACTCAAAGTCCATTACAATGGAACCTCTTTGGCACCCGTGCTCGGCTGCCCAGCATCCCAGGGAGTAGAGCACGAACGTTTGGCCTCTGCTCCCACAGCGGAAGAGCCAGGGCAAAAAACTTGAGCTGTGCCTCTTCTGCAGAAAGTCAGCTTTGCAACGGTGCCATCCGCATTGCTGTCGCTCCTCCATTTCCCAACTCAAAGTCTATTACAATGGAACCTCTTTGACACCCGTGCCCGGCTGCCCAGCATCCCAGGGAGTAGAGCACGAACGGTTGGCCTCTGCTCCCACAGACGAAGAGCCAGTGCAAAGAACTGGAGCTGTGCCTCTTCTGCAGAAAGTCAGCTTTGCAACGGTGCCATCCGCATTGCTGTCGCTCCTCCATTTCCCAACTCAAAGTCCATTACAATGGAACCTCTTTGGAACACGTGCTCGGCTGCCCAGCATCCCAGGGAGTAGAGCACGAACGTTTGGCCTCTGCTCCCACAGCCGAAGAGCCAGGGCAAAAAACCTGAGTTGTGCCTCTTCTGCAGAAAGTCAGCTTTGCAACGGTGCCATCCGCATTGCTGTCGCTCCTCCATTTCCCAACTCAAAGTCCATTACAATGGAACCTCTTTGGCACCCGTGCCCGGCTGCCCAGCATCCCAGGGAGTCAAGCACGAACGGTTGGCCTCTGCTCCCACAGCCGAAGAGCCAGGGCAAAAAACTGGAGCTGTGCCTCTTCTGCAGAAAGTCAGCTTTGCAACGGTGCCATCCGCATTGCTGTCGCTCCTCCATTTCCCAACTCAAAGTCCATTACAATGGAACCTCTTTGGCACCCGTGCTCGGCTGCCCAGCATCCCAGGGAGTAGAGCACGAATGGTTGGCCTCTGCTCCCACAGCCGAAGAGCCAGGGCAAAAAACTTGAGCTGTGCCTCTTCTGCAGAAAGTCAGCTTTGCAACGGTGCCATCCGCATTGCTGTCGCTCCTCCAGTTCCCAACTCAAAGTCCATTACAATGGAACCTCTTTGGCACCCGTGCTCGGCTGCCCAACATCCCAGGGAGTCGAGCACGAACGGTTGGCCTCTGCTCCCACAGCCGAAGAGCTAGGGCAAAAAACCTGAGCTGTGCCTCTTCTGCAGAAAGTTAGCTTTGCAACGGTGCCATCCGCATTGCTGTCGCTCCTCCAGTTCCCAACTCAAAGTCCATTACAATGGAACCTCTTTGGCACCCGTGCTCGGCTGCCCAGCATCCCAGGGAGTAGAGCACGAACGGTTGGCCTCTGCTCCCACAGCCGAAGAGCCAGGGCAAAAAACTTGAGCTGTGCCTCTTCTGCAGAAAGTCAGCTTTGCAAAGGTACCATCCGCATTGGTCTCGCTCCTCCATTTCCCAACTCAAAGTCCATTACAATGGAACCTCTTTGGCATCCGTGCTCGGCTGCCCAGCATCCCAGGGAGTAGAGCACGAACGGTTGGCCTCTGCTCCCACAGCCGAAGAGCCAGGGCAAAAAACTTGAGCTGTGCCTCTTCTGCAGAAAGTCAGCTTTGCAACGGTGCCATCCGCATTGCTGTCGCTCCTCAATTTCCCAACTCAAAGTCCATTACAATGGAACCTCTTTGGCACCCGTGCTCGGCTGCCCAGCATCCCAGCGAGTAGAGCACGAACGGTTGGCCTCTGCTCCCACAGCCGAAGAGCCAGGGCAAAAAACTTGAGCTCTGCCTCTTCTGCAGAAAGTCAGCTTTGCAACGGTGCCATCCGCATTGCTGTCGCTCCTCGATTTCCCAACTCAAAGTCCATTACAATGGAACCTCTTTGGCACCCGTGCCGGGCTGCCCATCATGCCGGGGAGTAGAGCACGAACGGTTGGCCTCTGCTACCACAGCCGAAGAGCCAGGGCAAAAAACTGGAGCTGTGCCTCTTCTGCAGAAAGTCAGCTTTGCAACGGTGCCATCCGCATTGCTGTCGATTCCTCGATATAACAACTCAAAATCCATTACAATGGAACCTCTTTGGCACCCGTGCTTGGCTGCCCAGCATCCCAGGGAGTAGAGCACGAATGGTTGGCCTCTGCTCCCACAGACGAAGAGCCAGGGCAAAAAACTGGAGCTGTGCCTCTTCTGCAGAAAGTCAGCTTTGCAACGGTGCCATCCGCATTGCTGTCGCTCCTCCATTTCCCAACTCAAAGTCCATTACAATGGAACCTCTTTGGCACCCGTGCTCGGCTGGCCAGCATCCCAGGGAGTAGAGCACGAACGGTTGGCCTCTGCTCCCACAGACGAAGAGCCAGGGCAAAAAACTTGAGCTGTGCCTCTTCTGCAGAAAGTCAGCTTTGCAAAGGTACCATCCGCATTGGTCTCGCTCCTCCATTTCCCAACTCAAAGTCCATTACAATGGAACCTATGGAACCTCTTTGGCACCCGTGCTCGGCTGCCCAGCATCCCAGGGAGTAGAGCACGAACGGTTGGCCTCTGCTCCCACAGCCGAAGAGCCAGGGCAAAAAACTGGAGCTGTGCCTCTTCTGCAGAAAGTCAGATTTGCAACGGTGCCATCCGCATTGCTGTCGCTCCTCCATTTCCCAACTCAAAGTCCATTACAATGGAACCTCTTTGGCACCCGTGCTCGGCTGCCCAGCATCCCAGGGAGTAGAGCACGAACGGTTGGCCTCTGCTCCCACAGACGAAGAGCCAGGGCAAAAAACTTGAGCTGTGCCTCTTCTGCAGAAAGTCAGCTTTGCAACAGTGCCATCCGCATTGCTGTCGCTCCTCCATTTCCCAACTCAAAGTCCATTACAATGGAACCTCTTTGGCACCCGTGCCCGGCTGCCCAGCATCCCAGGGAGTAGAGCACGAACGGTTGGCCTCTGCTCCCACAGACGAAGAGCCAGGGCAAAAAACTTGAGCTCTGCCTCTTCTGCAGAAAGTCAGATTTGCAACGGTGCCATCCGCATTGCTGTCGCTCCTCCATTTCCCAACTCAAAGTCCATTACAATGGAACCTCTTTGGCACCCTTGCCGGGCTGCCCAGCATCCCAGGGAGTAGAGCACGAACATTTGGCCTCTGCTCCCACAGCCGAAGAGCCAGGGCAAAAAACTTGAGCTGTGCCTCTTCTGCAGAAAGTCAGCTTTGCAACGGTGCCATCCGCATTGCTGTCGCTCCTCCATTTCCCAACTCAAAGTCCATTACAATGGAACCTCTTTGGCACCCGTGCTCGGCTGCCCAGCATCCCAGGGAGTAGAGCACGAACGGTTGGCCTCTGCTCCCACAGACGAAGAGCCAGGGCAAAAATCTTGAGCTCTGCCTCTTCTGCAGAAAGTCAGCTTTGCAACGCTGCCATCCGCATTGCTGTCGCTCCTCCATTTCCCAACTCAAAGTCCATTACAATGGAACCTCTTTGGCACCCGTGCTCGGCTGCCCAGCATCCCAGGGAGTAGAGCACGAACGTTTGGCCTCTGCTCCCACAGCGGAAGAGCCAGGGCAAAAAACTTGAGCTGTGCCTCTTCTGCAGAAAGTCAGCTTTGCAACGGTGCCATCCGCATTGCTGTCGCTCCTCCATTTCCCAACTCAAAGTCTATTACAATGGAACCTCTTTGACACCCGTGCCCGGCTGCCCAGCATCCCAGGGAGTAGAGCACGAACGGTTGGCCTCTGCTCCCACAGACGAAGAGCCAGTGCAAAGAACTGGAGCTGTGCCTCTTCTGCAGAAAGTCAGCTTTGCAACGGTGCCATCCGCATTGCTGTCGCTCCTCCATTTCCCAACTCAAAGTCCATTACAATGGAACCTCTTTGGCACCCGTGCTCGGCTGCCCAGCATCCCAGGGAGTAGAGCACGAACGGTTGGCCTCTGCTCCCACAGACGAAGAGCCAGGGCAAAAAACTTGAGCTCTGCCTCTTCTGCAGAAAGTCAGCTTTGCAACGGTGCCATCCGCATTGCTGTCACTCCTCCATTTCCCAACTCAAAGTCCATTACAATGGAACCTCTTTGGCACCCGTGCCCGGCTGCCCAGCATCCCAGGGAGTAGAGCACGAACGTTTGGCCTCTGCTCCCACAGCGGAAGAGCCAGGGCAAAAAACTTGAGCTGTGCCTCTTCTGTAGAAAGTCAGCTTTGCAACGGTGCCATCCGCATTGCTGTCGCTCCTCCATTTCCCAACTCAAAGTCCATTACAATGGAACCTCTTTGGCACCCGTGCTCGGCTGCCCAGCATCCCAGGGAGTAGAGCACGAAGGGTTGGCCTCTGCTCCCACAGCCGAAGAGCCAGGGCAAAAAACTTGACCTGTGCCTCTTCTGCAGAAAGTCAGCTTTGCAATGGTGCCATCCACATTGCTGTCGCTCCTCCATTTCCCAACTCAAAGTCCATTACAATGGAACCTCTTTGGCACCCATGCCCGGCTGCCCAGCATCCCACGGAGTGGAGCACGAACGGTTGGCCTCTGCTCCCACAGCCGAAGAGCCAGGGCAAAAAACTGGAGCTGTGCCTCTTCTGCAGAAAGTCAGCTTTGCAACGGTGCCATCCGCATTGCTGTCGCTCCTCCATTTCCCAACTCAAAGTCCATTACAATGGAACCTCTTTGGCACCCGTGCTCGGCTGCCCAGCATCCCAGGGAGTAGAGCACGAACGGTTGGCCTCTGCTCCCACAGCCGAAGAGCCAGGGCAAAAAACTGGAGCTGTGCCTCTTCTGCAGAAAGTCAGCTTTGCAAATGTGCCATCCGCATTGGTCTCGCTCCTCCATTTCCCAACTCAAAGTCCATTACAATGGAACCTCTTTGGCACCCGTGCTCGGCTGCCCAGCATCCCAGGGAGTAGAGCACGAATGGTTGGCCTCTGCTCCCACAGCCGAAGAGCCAGGGCAAAAAACTGGAGCTGTGCCTCTTCTGCAGAAAGTCAGCTTTACAACGGTGCCATCCGCATTGCTGTCGCTCCTCGATATAACAACTCAAAGTCCATTACAATGGAACCTCTTTGGCACCCGTGCTCGGCTGCCCAGTATCCCAGGGAGTAGAGCACGAACGGTTGGCCTCTGCTCCCACAGCCGAAGAGCCAGGGCAAAAAACTGGAGCTGTGCCTCTTCTGCAGAAAGTCAGCTTTGCAACGGTGCCATCCGCATTGCTGTCGCTCCTCCATTTCCCAACTCAAAGTCCATTACAATGGAACCTCTTTGGCACCCGTGCTCGGCTGCCCAGCGTCCCAGGGAGTAGAGCACGAACAGTTGGCCTCTGCTCCCACAGCCGAAGAGCCAGGGCAAAAAACCTGAGCTGTGCCTCTTCTGCAGAAAGTCAGCTTTGCAACGGTGCCATCCGCATTGCTGTCGCTCCTCCATTTCCCAACTCAAAGTCCATTACAATGGAACCTCTTTGGCACCCGTGCTCGGCTGCCCAGCATCCCAGGGAGTAGAGCACGAACGGTTGGCCTCTGCTCCCACAGCCGAAGAGCCAGGGCAAAAAACTTGAGCTCTGCCTCTTCTGC
Organism: Psittacula echo; assembly: GCF_963264785.1. NCBI lineage: Eukaryota > Metazoa > Chordata > Aves > Psittaciformes > Psittacidae > Psittacula > Psittacula echo. Next base: position 185,314 of record NC_137765.1, read on the forward strand.
AGAAAGTCAGATTTGCAATGGTGCCATCCGCATTGCTGTCGCTCCTCAATTTCCCAAATCAAAGTCCATTACAATGGAACCTCTTTGGCACCCGTGCTCGGCTGCCCAGCATCCCAGGGAGTAGAGCACGAACGGTTGGCCTCTGCTCCCACAGCCGAAGAGCCAGGGCAAAAAACTTGAGCTCTGCCTCTTCTGCAGAAAGTCAGCTTTGCAACGGTGCCATCAGCATTGCTGTCGCTCCTCGATTTCCCAACTCAAAGTCCATTACAATGGAACCTATGGAACCTCTTTGGCACCCGTGCTGGGCTGCCCAGCATCCCAGGGAGTAGAGCACGAACGGTTGGCCTCTGCTCCCACAGCCGAAGAGCCAGGGCAAAAAACTGGAGCTGTGCCTCTTCTGCAGAAAGTCAGCTTTGCAACAGTGCCATCCGCATTGCTGTCGCTCCTCCATTTCCCAACTCAAAGTCCATTACAATGGAACCTCTTTGGCACCCGTGCCCGGCTGCCCAGCATCCCAGGGAGTAGAGCACGAACGGTTGGCCTCTGCTCCCACAGCCGAAGAGCCAGTGCAAAGAACTGGAGCTGTGCCTCTTCTGCAGAAAGTCAGCTTTGCAACGGTGCCATCCGCATTGCTGTCGCTCCTCCATTTCCCAACTCAAAGTCCATTACAATGGAACCTCTTTGGCACCCTTGCCGGGCTGCCCAGCATCCCAGGGAGTAGAGCACGAACATTTGGCCTCTGCTCCCACAGCCGAAGAGCCAGGGCAAAAAACTTGAGCTGTGCCTCTTCTGCAGAAAGTCAGCTTTGCAACGGTGCCATCCGCATTGCTGTCGCTCCTCCATTTCCCAACTCAAAGTCCATTACAATGGAACCTCTTTGGCACCCGTGCTCGGCTGCCCAGCATCCCAGGGAGTAGAGCACGAACGGTTGGCCTCTGCTCCCACAGACGAAGAGCCAGGGCAAAAAACTTGAGCTGTGCCTCTTCTGCAGAAAGTCAGCTTTGCAACGGTGCCATCCGCATTGCTGTCGCTCCTCCATTTCCCAACTCAAAGTCCATTACAATGGAACTTCTTTGGCACCCGTGCCCGGCTGCCCAGCATCCCACGGAGTGGAGCACGAACGGTCGGCCTCTGCTCCCACAGCGGAAGAGCCAGGGCAAAAAACTGGAGCTGTGCCTCTTCTGCAGAAAGTCAGCTTTGCAACGGTGCCATCCGCATTGCTGTCGCTCCTCCATTTCCCAACTCAAAGTCCATTGCAATGGAACCTCTTTGGCACCCGTGCCCGACTGCCCAGCATCCCAGGGAGTAGAGCACGAACGGTTGGCCTCTGCTCCCACAGCCGAAGAGCCAGGGCAAAAAACTGGAGCTGTGCCTCTTCTGCAGAAAGTCAGCTTTGCAACGGTGCCATCCGCATTGCTGTCGCTCCTCCATTTCCCAACTCAAAGTCCATTACAATGGAACCTCTTTGGCACCCGTGCTCGGCTGCCCAGCATCCCAGGGAGTAGAGCACGAACGGTTGGCCTCTGCTCCCACAGCCGAAGAGCCAGGGCAAAAAACTTGAGCTCTGCCTCTTCTGCAGAAAGTCAGCTTTGCAACGGTGCCATCCGCATTGCTGTCGCTCCTCCATTTCCCAACTCAAAGTCCATTACATTGGAACCTCTTTGGCACCCGTGCCCGGCTGCCCAGCATCCCAGGGAGTAGAGCACGAAGGGTTGGCCTCTGCTCCCACAGCCGAAGAGCCAGGGCAAAAAACTGGAGCTGTTCCTCTTCTGCAGAAAGTCAGCTTTGCAACGGTGCCATCCGCATTGCTGTCGCTCCTCCATTTCCCAACTCAAAGTCCATTACAATGGAACCTCTTTGGCACCCGTGCTCAGCTGTCCAGCATTCCAGGTAGTAGAGCACGAACGGTTGGCCTCTGCTCCCACAGACGAAGAGCCAGGGCAAAAAACTTGAGCTCTGCCTCTTCTGCAGAAAGTCAGATTTGCAACGGTGCCATCCGCATTGCTGTCGCTCCTCCATTTCCCAACTCAAAGTCCATTACAATGGAACCTCTTTGGCACCCGTGCTCGGCTGCCCAGCATCCCAGGGAGTAGAGCACGAACATTTGGCCTCTGCTCCCACAGCCGAAGAGCCAGGGCAAAAAACTTGACCTGTGCCTCTTCTGCAGAAAGTCAGCTTTGCAACGGTGCCATCCGCATTGCTGTCGCTCCTCCATTTCCCAACTCAAAGTCCATTACAATGGAACCTCTTTGGCACCCGTGCTCGGCTGCCCAGCATCCCAGGGAGTAGAGCACGAACGGTTGGCCTCTGCTCCCACAGACGAAGAGCCAGGGCAAAAAACTGGAGCTGTGCCTCTTCTGCAGAAAGTCAGCTTTGCAACGGTGCCATCCGCATTGCTGTCGCTCCTCCATTTCCCAACTCAAAGTCCATTGCAATGGAACCTCTTTAGCACCCGTGCTCGACTGCCCAGCATCCCAGGGAGTAGAGCACGAACGGTTGGCCTCTGCTCCCACAGCCGAAGAGCCAGGGCAAAAAACTTGACCTGTGCCTCTTCTGCAGAAAGTCAGCTTTGCAACGGTGCCATCCGCATTGCTGTCACTCCTCCATTTCCCAACTCAAAGTCCATTACAATGGAACCTCTTTGGCACCCGTGCTCGGCTGCCCAGCATCCCAGGGAGTAGAGCACGAACGGTTGGCCTCTGCTCCCACAGCCGAAAAGCCAGGGCAAAAAACTTGAGCTGTGCCTCTTCTGTAGAAAGTCAGCTTTGCAACGGTGCCATCCGCATTGCTGTCGCTCCTCCATTTCCCAACTCAAAGTCCATTACAATGGAACCTCTTTGGCACCCGTGCTCGGCTGCCCAGCATCCCAGGGAGTAGAGCACGAACGGTTGGCCTCTGCTCCCACAGCCGAAGAGCCAGGGCAAAAAACTTGAGCTGTGCCTCTTCTGCAGAAAGTCAGCTTTGCAACGGTGCCATCCGCATTGCTGTCGCTCCTCCATTTCCCAACTCAAAGTCCATTACAATGGAACCTCTTTGGCACCCGTGCTCGGCTGCCCAGCATGCCAGGGAGTAGAGCACGAACGGTTGGCCTCTGCTCCCACAGCCGAAGAGCCAGGGCAAAAAACTTGAGCTGTGCCTCTTCTGCAGAAAGTCAGCTTTGCAATGGTGCCATCCGCATTGCTGTCGCTCCTCCATTTCCCAACTCAAAGTCCATTACAATGGAACCTCTTTGGCACCCATGCCCGGCTGCCCAGCATCCCACGGAGTAGAGCACGAAGGGTTGGCCTCTGCTCCCACAGCCGAAGAGCCAGGGCAAAAAACTTGAGCTGTGCCTCTTCTTCAGAAAGTCAGCTTTGCAACGGTGCCATCCGCATTGCTGTCGCTCCTCCATTTCCCAACTCAAAGTCCATTACAATGGAACCTCTTTGGCACCCGTGCTCGGCTGCCCAGCATCCCAGGGAGTAGAGCACAAACGGTTGGCCTCTGCTCCCACAGCCGAAGAGCCAGGGCAAAAAACTTGAGCTGTGCCTGTTCTTCAGAAAGTCAGCTTTGCAACGGTGCCATCCGCATTGCTGTCGCTCCTCCATTTCCCAACTCAAAGTCCATTACAATGGAACCTCTTTGGCACCCGTGCTCGGCTGCCCAGCATCCCAGGGAGTAGAGCACGAACGGTTGGCCTCTGCTCCCACAGCCGAAGAGCCAGGGCAAAAAACTTGAGCTCTGCCTCTTCTGCAGAAAGTCAGCTTTGCAACGGTGCCATCCACATTGCTGTCGCTCCTCCATTTCCCAACTCAAAGTCCATTACAATGGAACCTCTTTGGCACCCGTGCTCAGCTGTCCAGCATTCCAGGTAGTAGAGCACGAACGGTTGGCCTCTGCTCCCACAGACGAAGAGCCAGGGCAAAAAACTTGAGCTCTGCCTCTTCTGCAGAAAGTCAGATTTGCAACGGTGCCATCCGCATTGCTGTCGCTCCTCCATTTCCCAACTCAAAGTCCATTACAATGGAACCTCTTTGGCACCCGTGCCCGGCTGCCCAGCATCCCAGCGAGTAGAGCACGAACGGTTGGCCTCTGCTCCCACAGCCGAAGAGCCAGGGCAAAAAACTTGAGCTGTGCCTCTTCTGCAGAAAGTCAGATTTGCAACGGTGCCATCCGCATTGCTGTCGCTCCTCCATTTCCCAACTCAAAGTCCATTACAATGGAACCTCTTTGGCACCCGTGCTCAGCTGCCCAGCATTCCAGGTAGTAGAGCACGAACGGTTGGCCTCTGCTCCCACAGCCGAAGAGCCAGGGCAAAAAACTTGAACTGTGCCTCTTCTGCAGAAAGTCAGCTTTGCAACGGTGCCATCCGCATTGCTGTCGCTCCTCCATTTCCCAACTCAAAGTCCATTACAATGGAACCTCTTTGGCACCCGTGCTCGGCTGCCCAGCATCCCAGGGAGTAGAGCACGAACGGTTGGCCTCTGCTCCCACAGACGAAGAGCCAGGGCAAAAAACTGGAGCTGTGCCTCTTCTGCAGAAAGTCAGCTTTGCAACGGTGCCATCCGCATTGCTGTCGCTCCTCCATTTCCCAACTCAAAGTCCATTACAATGGAACCTCTTTAGCACCCGTGCTCGACTGCCCAGCATCCCAGGGAGTAGAGCACGAACGGTTGGCCTCTGCTCCCACAGCCGAAGAGCCAGGGCAAAAAACTGGAGCTGTGCCTCTTCTGCAGAAAGTCAGCTTTGCAACGGTGCCATCCGCATTGCTGTCGCTCCTCCATTTCCCAACTCAAAGTCCATTACAATGGAACCTCTTTGGCACCCGTGCTCGGCTGCCCAGCATCCCAGGGAGTAGAGCACGAACGGTTGGCCTCTGCTCCCACAGCCGAAGAGCCAGGGCAAAAAACTTGAGCTGTGCCTCTTCTGCAGAAAGTCAGCTTTGCAACGGTGCCATCCGCATTGCTGTCGCTCCTCCATTTCCCAACTCAAAGTCCATTACAATGGAACCTCTTTGGCACCCGTGCTCGGCTGCCCAGCATGCCAGGGAGTAGAGCACGAACAGTTGGCCTCTGCTCCCACAGCCGAAGAGCCAGGGCAAAAAACTGGAGCTGTGCCTCTTCTGCAGAAAGTCAGCTTTGCAACGGTGCCATCCACATTGCTGTCGCTCCTCCATTTCCCAACTCAAAGTCCATTGCAATGGAACCTCTTTAGCACCCGTGCTCGACTGCCCAGCATCCCAGGGAGTAGAGCACGAACGGTTGGCCTCTGCTCCCACAGCCGAAGAGCCAGGGCAAAAAACTTGAGCTGTGCCTCTTCTGCAGAAAGTCAGCTTTGCAACGGTGCCATCCGCATTGCTGTCGCTCCTCCATTTCCCAACTCAAAGTCCATTACAATGGAACCTCTTTGGCACCCGTGTTCGGCTACCCAGCATCCCAGCGAGTAGAGCACGAACGGTTGGCCTCTGCTCCCACAGCCGAAGAGCCAGGGCAAAAAACTTGAGCTGTGCCTCTTCTGCAGAAAGTCAGCTTTGCAACGGTGCCATCCGCATTGCTGTCGCTCCTCCATTTCCCAACTCAAAGTCCATTACAATGGAACCTCTTTGGCACCCGTGCTCGGCTGCCCAGCATTCCAGGTAGTAGAGCACGAACGGTTGGCCTCTGCTCCCACAGCCGAAGAGCCAGGGCAAAAAACTTGAGCTGTGCCTCTTCTGCAGAAAGTCAGCTTTGCAACGGTGCCATCCGCATTGCTGTCGCTCCTCCATTTCCCAACTCAAAGTCCATTACAATGGAACCTCTTTGGCACCCGTATGCCGAGCATCCCAGGGAGTAGAGCACGAACGGTTGGCCTCTGCTCCCACAGCCGAAGAGCCAGGGCAAAAAACTTGAGCTGTGCCTGTTCTTCAGAAAGTCAGCTTTGCAACGGTGCCATCCGCATTGCTGTCGCTCCTCCATTTCCCAACTCAAAGTCCATTACAATGGAACCTCTTTGGCACCCGTGCTCGGCTGCCCAGCATCCCAGGGAGTAGAGCACGAACGGTTGGCCTCTGCTCCCACAGCCGAAGAGCCAGGGCAAAAAACTTGAGCTCTGCCTCTTCTGCAGAAAGTCAGCTTTGCAACGGTGCCATCCGCATTGCTGTCGCTCCTCCATTTCCCAACTCAAAGTCCATTACAATGGAACCTCTTTGGCACCCGTGCTTGGCTGCCCAGCATCCCAGGGAGTAGAGCACGAACGGTTGGCCTCTGCTCCCACAGCCGAAGAGCCAGGGCAAAAAACTGGAGCTGTGCCTCTTCTGCAGAAAGTCAGCTTTGCAACGGTGCCATGCGCATTGCTGTCGCTCCTCCATTTCCCAACTCAAAGTCCATTACAATGGAACCTCTTTGGCACCCGTGCTCGGCTGCCCAGCATGCCAGGGAGTAGAGCACGAACGGTTGGCCTCTGCTCCCACAGCCGAAGAGCCAGTGCAAAAAACTTGAGCTGTGCCTCTTCTGCAGAAAGTCAGCTTTGCAACGGTGCCATCCGCATTGCTGTCGCTCCTCCATTTCCCAACTCAAAGTCCATTGCAATGGAACCTCTTTAGCACCCGTGCTCGACTGCCCAGCATCCCAAGGAGTAGAGCACGAACGGTTGGCCTCTGCTCCCACAGCCGAAGAGCCAGGGCAAAAAACTTGAGCTGTGCCTCTTCTGCAGAAAGTCAGCTTTGCAACGGTGCCATCCACATTGCTGTCGCTCCTCCATTTCCCAACTCAAAGTCCATTACAATGGAACCTCTTTGGCACTCATGCCCGGCTGCCCAGCATCCCAGGGAGTAGAGCACGAACGGTTGGCCTCTGCTCCCACAGCCGAAGAGCCAGGGCAAAAAACTTGAGCTGTGCCTCTTCTGCAGAAAGTCAGCTTTGCAACGGTGCCATCCGCATTGCTGTCGCTCCTCCATTTCCCAACTCAAAGTCCATTACAATGGAACCTCTTTGGCACCCGTGCTCGGCTGCCCAGCAAGCCAGGGAGTAGAGCACAAACGGTTGGCCTCTGCTCCCACAGCCGAAGAGCCAGGGCAAAAAACTTGAGCTGTGCCTCTTCTGCAGAAAGTCAGCTTTGCAACGGTGCCATCCGCATTGCTGTCGCTCCTCCATTTCCCAACTCAAAGTCCATTACAATGGAACCTCTTTGGCACCCGTGCCCGGCTGCCCAGCATCCCAGGGAGTAGAGCACGAACGGTTGGCCTCTGCTCCCACAGCCGAAGAGCCAGGGCAAAAAACTTGAGCTGTGCCTCTTCTGCAGAAAGTCAGCTTTGCAACGGTGCCATCCGCATTGCTGTCGCTCCTCCATTTCCCAACTCAAAGTCCATTACAATGGAACCTCTTTGGCACCCGTGCCCGGCTGCCCAGCATCCCAGGGAGTAGAGCACGAACGGTTGGCCTCTGCTCCCACAGACGAAGAGCCAGGGCAAAAAACTTGAGCTGTGCCTCTTCTGCAGAAAGTCAGCTTTGCAACGGTGCCATCCGCATTGCTGTCGCTCCTCCATTTCCCAACTCAAAGTCCATTACAATGGAACCTCTTTGGCACCCGTGCTCGGCTGCCCAGCATCCCAGGGAGTAGAGCACGAACGGTTGGCCTCTGCTCCCACAGCCGAAGAGCCAGGGCAAAAAACTTGAGCTGTGCCTCTTCTGCAGAAAGTCAGCTTTGCAACGGTGCCATCCGCATTGCTGTTGCTCCTCCATTTCCGAACTCAAAGTCCATTACAATGGAACCTCTTTGGCACCCGTGCTGGGCTGCCCAGCATCCCAGGGAGTAGAGCACGAACGGTTGGCCTCTGCTCCCACAGCCGAAGAGCCAGGGCAAAAAACTTGAGCTCTGCCTCTTCTGCAGAAAGTCAGCTTTGCAACGGTGCCATCCGCATTGCTGTCGCTCCTCCATTTCCCAACTCAAATTCCATTACAATGGAACCTCTTTGGCACCCGTGCTCGGCTGCCCAGCATCCCAGGGAGTAGAGCACGAACGGTTGGCCTCTGCTCCCACAGCCGAAGAGCCAGGGCAAAAAACTGGAGCTGTGCCTCTTCTGCAGAAAGTCAGCTTTGCAACAGTGCCATCCGCATTGCTGTCGCTCCTCCATTTCCCAACTCAAAGTCCATTACAATGGAACCTCTTTGGCACCCGTGCTCGGCTGCCCAGCATCCCAAGGAGTAGAGCACGAACGGTTGGCCTCTGCTCCCACAGCCGAAGAGCCAGGGCAAAAAACAGGAGCTGTGCCTCTTCTACAGAAAGTCAGCTTTGCAACGGTGCCATCCGCATTGCTGTCGCTCCTCCATTTCCCAACTCAAAGTCCATTACAATGGAACCTCTTTGGCACCCGTGCTCGGCTGCCCAGCATGCCAGGTAGTAGAGCACGAACGGTTGGCCTCTGCTCCCACAGCCGAAGAGCCAGGGCAAAAAACTTGAGCTCTGCCTCTTCTGCAGAAAGTCAGCTTTGCAACGGTGCCATCCGCATTGCTGTCGCTCCTCCATTTCCCAACTCAAAGTCCATTACAATGGAACCTCTTTGGCACCCGTGCTCGGCTGCCCAGCATCCCAGGGAGTAGAGCACGAACGGTTGGCCTCTGCTCCCACAGCCGAAGAGCCAGGGCAAAAAACTTGAGCTGTGCCTCTTCTGCAAAAACTCACTTTGCAACGGTGCCATCCGCATTGCTGTCGCTCCTCGATTTCCCAACTCAAAGTCCATTACAATGGAACCTCTTTGGCACCAGTGCTCGGCTGCCCAGCATTCCAGGTAGTAGAGCACGAACGGTTGGCCTCTGCTCCCACAGCCGAAGAGCCAGGGCAAAAAACTTGAACTGTGCCTCTTCTGCAGAAAGTCAGCTTTGCAACGGTGCCATCCGCATTGCTGTCGCTCCTCCATTTCCCAACTCAAAGTCCATTACAATGGAACCTCTTTGGCACCCATGCCCGGCTGCCCAGCATGCCAGGGAGTAGAGCACGAACGGTTGGCCTCTGCTCCCACAGCCGAAGAGCCAGGGCAAAAAACTTGAGCTGTGCCTGTTCTTCAGAAAGTCAGCTTTGCAACGGTGCCATCCGCATTGCTGTCGCTCCTCCATTTCCCAACTCAAAGTCCATTACAATGGAACCTCTTTGGCACCCGTGCCCGGCTGCCCAGCATCCCAGGGAGTAGAGCACGAACGGTTGGCCTCTGCTCCCACAGACGAAGAGCCAGGGCAAAAAACTTGAGCTGTGCCTCTTCTGCAGAAAGTCAGCTTTGCAACGGTGCCATCCGCATTGCTGTCGCTCCTCCATTTCCCAACTCAAAGTCCATTACAATGGAACCTCTTTGGCACCCGTGCTCGGCTGCCCAGCATCCCAGGGAGTAGAGCACGAACGGTTGGCCTCTGCTCCCACAGACGAAGAGCCAGGGCAAAAAACTTGAGCTGTGCCTCTTCTGCAGAAAGTCAGCTTTGCAACGGTGCCATCCGCATTGCTGTCGCTCCTCCATTTCCCAACTCAAAGTCCATTACAATGGAACCTCTTTGGCACCCGTGCTCGGCTGCTCAGCATCCCAGGGAGTAGAGCACGAGCATTTGACATATGCTCCCACAGCCAAAGAGCCAGGGCAAAAAACCGGAGCTGTGCCTCTTCTGCAGAAAGTCAGCTTTGCAACGGTGCCATCCGCATTGCTGTCGCTCCTCCATTTCCCAACTCAAAGTCCATTACAATGGAACCTCTTTGGCACCCGTGCTCGGCTGCCCAGCATCCCAGGGAGTAGAGCACGAACGGTTGGCCTCTGCTCCCACAGCCGAAGAGCCAGGGCAAAAAACTTGAGCTGTGCCTCTTCTGCAGAAAGTCAGCTTTGCAACGGTACCATCCGCATTGCTGTCGCTCCTCGATTTCCCAACTCAAAGTCCATTACAATGGAACCTCTTTGGCACCCGTGCCCGGCTGCCCAGCATCCCAGGGAGTAGAGCACGAACGGTTGGCCTCTGCTCCCACAGACGAAGAGCCAGGGCAAAAAACTTGAGCTCTGCCTCTTCTGCAGAAAGTCAGCTTTGCAACGGTGCCATCCGCATTGCTGTCGCTCCTCCATTTCCCAACTCAAAGTCCATTACAATGGAACCTCTTTGGCACCCGTGCTCGGCTGCCCAGCATCCCAGGGAGTAGAGCACGAACGGTTGGCCTCTGCTCCCTCAGCCGAAGAGCCAGGGCAAAAAACCGGAGCTGTGCCTCTTCTGCAGAAAGTCAGCTTTGCAACGGTGCCATCTGCATTGCTGTCGCTCCTCGATTTCCCAACTCAAAGTCCATTACAATGGAACCTCTTTGGCACCCGTGCTCGGCTGCCCAGCATCCCAGGGAGTAGAGCACGAACGGTTGGCCTCTGCTCCCACAGCCGAAGAGCCAGGGCAAAAAACTGGAGCTGTGCCTCTTCTGCAGAAAGTCAGCTTTGCAACGGTACCATCCGCATTGCTGTCGCTCCTCGATTTCAAAACTCAAAGTCCATTACAATGGAACCTCTTTGGCACCCGTGCTGGGCTGCCCAGCATCCCAGGGAGTAGAGCACAAACGGTTGGCCTCTGCTCCCACAGACGAAGAGCCAGGGCAAAAAACCGGAGCTGTTCCTCTTCTGCAGAAAGTCAGCTTTGCAATGGTGCCATCCACATTGCTGTCGCTCCTCCATTTCCCAACTCAAAGTCCATTACAATGGAACCTCTTTGGCACCCGTGCTCGGCTGCCCAGCATCCCAGAGAGTAGAGCACGAACGGTTGGCCTCTGCTCCCACAGCCGAAGAGCCAGGGCAAAAAACTGGAGCTGTGCCTCTTCTGCAGAAAGTCAGCTGTGCAACGGTGCCATCAGGATTGCTCTCGCTCCTTGATTTCCAATCTCAAAGTCCATTACAATGGAACCTCTTTGGCACCCGTGTTCGGCTGCCCAGCATCCCAGGGAGTAGAGCACGAGCATTTGACCTCTGCTGCCACAGACGAAGAGCCAGGGCAAAAAACATGAACTGTGCCTCTTCTGCAGAAAGTCAGCTTTGCAACGGTGCCATGCGCATTGCTGTCGCTCCTCCATTTCCCAACTCAAAGTCCATTACAATGGAACCTCTTTGGCACCCGTGCTCGGCTGCCCAGCATCCCAGGGAGTAGAGCACAAACGGTTGGCCTCTGCTCCCACAGCCGAAGAGCCAGGGCAAAAAACTTGAGCTGTGCCTCTTCTGCAGAAAGTCAGCTTTGCAACGGTGCCATCTGCATTGCTGTCGCTCCTCCATTTCCCAACTCAAAGTCCATTACAATGGAACCTCTTTGGCACCCGTGCTCGGCTGCCCAGCATCCCAGGGAGTAGAGCACGAACGGTTGGCCTCTGCTCCCACAGCCGAAGAGCCAGGGCAAAAAACCTGAGCTGTGCCTCTTCTGCAGAAAGTCAGCTTTGCAACGGTGCCATCCACATTGCTGTCGCTCCTCCATTTCCCAACTCAAAGTCCATTACAATGGAACCTCTTTGGCACCCGTGCTCGGCTGCCCAGCATCCCAGGGAGTAGAGCACGAACGGTTGGCCTCTGCTCCCACAGCCGAAGAGCCAGGGCAAAAAACTTGAGCTCTGCCTCTTCTGCAGAAAGTCAGCTTTGCAACGGTGCCATCCGCATTGCTGTCGCTCCTCCATTTCCCAACTCAAAGTCCATTACAATGGAACCTCTTTGGCACCCGTGCTCGGCTGCCCAGCATCCCAGGGAGTAGAGCACGAACGGTTGGCCTCTGCTCCCTCAGTCGAAGAGCCAGGGCAAAAAACCGGAGCTGTTCCTCTTCTGCAGAAAGTCAGCTTTGCAACGGTGCCATCCGCATTGCTGTCGCTCCTCCATTTCCCAACTCAAAGTCCATTACAATGGAACCTCTTTGGCACCCGTGCCCGGCTGCCCAGCATCCCAGGGAGTAGAGCACGAACGGTTGGCCTCTGCTCCCACAGCCGAAGAGCCAGGGCAAAAAACTGGAGCTGTGCCTCTTCTGCAGAAAGTCAGCTTTGCAACGGTGCCATGCGCATTGCTGTCGCTCCTCGATTTCCCAACTCAAAGTCCATTACAATGGAACCTCTTTGGCACCCGTGCTCGGCTGCCCAGCATTCCAGGTAATAGAGCACAAACGGTTGGCCTCTGCTCCCACAGCCGAAGAGCCAGGGCAAAAAACTTGAGCTGTGCCTCTTTTGCAGAAAGTCAGCTTTGCAACGGTGCCATCCGCATTGCTGTCGCTCCTCCATTTCCCAACTCAAAGTCCATTACAATGGAACCTCTTTGGCACCCGTGCTCGGCTGCCCAGCATCCCAGGGAGTAGAGCACGAACGGTTGGCCTCTGCTCCCACAGACGAAGAGCCAGGGCAAAAAACTTGAGCTGTGCCTCTTCTGGAGAAAGTCAGCTTAGCAACGGTGCCATCCGCATTGCTGTCGCTCCTCCATTTCCCAACTCAAAGTCCATTACAATGGAACCTCTTTGGCACCCGTGCTCGGCTGCTCAGCATCCCAGGGAGTAGAGCACGAGCATTTGACATATGCTCCCACAGCCAAAGAGCCAGGGCAAAAAACCGGAGCTGTGCCTCTTCTGCAGAAAGTCAGCTTTGCAACGGTGCCATCCGCATTGCTGTCGCTCCTCCATTTCCCAACTCAAAGTCCATTACAATGGAACCTCTTTGGCACCCGTGCTCGGCTGCCCAGCATCCCAGGGAGTAGAGCACGAACGGTTGGCCTCTGCTCCCACAGCCGAAGAGCCAGGGCAAAAAACTGGAGCTGTGCCTCTTCTGCACAAAGTCAGCTTTGCAACGGTACCATCCGCATTGCTGTCGCTCCTCCATTTCCCAACTCAAAGTCCATTACAATGGAACCTCTTTGGCACCCGTGCCCGGCTGCCCAGCATCCCAGGGAGTAGAGCACGAACGGTTGGCCTCTGCTCCCACAGCCGAAGAGCCAGGGCAAAAAACTTGAGCTGTGCCTCTTCTTCAGAAAGTCAGCTTTGCAACGGTGCCATGCGCATTGCTGTCGCTCCTCCATTTCCCAACTCAAAGTCCATTACAATGGAACCTCTTTGGCACCCATGCTCGGCTGCCCAGCATCCCAGGGAGTAGAGCAAGAGCATTTGACCTCTGCTCCCACAGACGAAGAGCCAGGGCAAAAAACATGAACTGTGCCTCTTCTGCAGAAAGTCAGCTTTGCAACGGTGCCATCCGCATTGCTGTCGCTCCTCCATTTCCCAACTCAAAGTCCATTACAATGGAACCTCTTTGGCACCCGTGCTGGGCTGCCCAGCATCCCAGGGAGTAGAGCACAAACGGTTGGCCTCTGCTCCCACAGCCGAAGAGCCAGGGCAAAAAACCGGAGCTGTGCCTCTTCTGCAGAAAGTCAGCTTTGCAACGGTGCCATCTGCATTGCTGTCGCTCCTCGATTTCCCAACTCAAAGTCCATTACAATGGAACCTCTTTGGCACCCGTGCTGGGCTGCCCAGCATCCCAGGGAGTAGAGCACAAACGGTTGGCCTCTGCTCCCACAGCCGAAGAGCCAGGGCAAAAAACCGGAGCTGTTCCTCTTCTGCAGAAAGTCAGCTTTGCAATGGTGCCATCCGCATTGCTGTCGCTCCTCCATTTCCCAACTCAAAGTCCATTACAATGGAACCTCTTTGGCACCCGTGCTCGGCTGCCCAGCATCCCAGGGAGTAGAGCACGAACGGTTGGCCTCTGCTCCCACAGCCGAAGAGCCAGGGCAAAAAACTTGAGCTGTGCCTCTTCTGCAGAAAGTCAGCTTTGCAACGGTGCCATCCGCATTGCTTTCGCTCCTCGATTTCCCAACTCAAAGTCCATTACAATGGAACCTCTTTGGCACCCGTGTTCGGCTGCCCAGCATCCCAGGGAGTAGAGCACGAAGGGTTGGCCTCTGCTCCCACAGACGAAGAGCCAGGGCAAAAAACTTGAGCTGTGCCTCTTCTGCAGAAAGTCAGCTTTGCAACGGTGCTATCTGTATTGCTGTCGCTCCTCCATTTCCCAACTCAAAGTCCATTACAATGGAACCTCTTTGGCACCCGTGCCCGGCTGCCCAGCATCCCAGGGAGTAGAGCACGAACGGTTGGCCTCTGCTCCAACAGCCGAAGAGCCAGGGCAAAAAACTGGAGCTGTGCCTCTTCTGCAGAAAGTCAGCTTTGCAACGGTGCCATCCGCATTGCTGTCGCTCCTCCATTTCCCAACTCAAAGTCCATTACAATGGAACCTCTTTGGCACCCGTGCTGGGCTGCCCAGCATCCCAGGGAGTAGAGCACGAAGGGTTGGCCTCTGCTCCCACAGACGAAGAGCCAGGGCAAAAAACTTGAGCTGTGCCTCTTCTGCAGAAAGTCAGCTTTGCAACGGTGCCATCCGCATTGCTTTCGCTACTCGATTTCCCAACTCAAAGTCCAGTACAATGGAACCTCTTTGGCACCCGTGCTCGGCTGCCCAGCATCCCAGGGAGTAGAGCACGAACGGTTGGCCTCTGCTCCCACAGCCGAAGAGCCAGGGCAAAAAACTGGAGCTGTGCCTCTTCTGCACAAAGTCAGCTTTGCAACGGTGCCATCCACATTGCTGTCGCTCCTCCATTTCCCAACTCAAAGTCCATTACAATGGAACCTCTTTGGCACCCGTGCTCGGCTGCCCAGCATCCCAGGGAGTAGAGCACGAACGGTTGGCCTCTGCTCCCACAGCCGAAGAGCCAGGGCAAAAAACTTGAGCTGTGCCTCTTCTGCAGAAAGTCAGCTTTGCAACGGTGCCATCCACATTGCTGTCGCTCCTCCATTTCCCAACTCAAAGTCCATTACAATGGAACCTCTTTGGCACCCCTGCTCGGCTGCCCAGCATCCCAGGGAGTAGAGCACGAACGGTTGGCCTCTGCTCCCACAGCCGAAGAGCCAGGGCAAAAAACTTGAGCTGTGCCTCTTCTGCAGAAAGTCAGCTTTGCAACGGTGCCATCCGCATTGCTGTCGCTCCTCCAGTTCCCAACTCAAAGTCCATTACAATGGAACCTCTTTGGCACCCCTGCTGGGCTGCCCAGCATCCCAGGGAGTAGAGCACAAACGGTTGGCCTCTGCTCCCACAGCCGAAGAGCCAGGGCAAAAAACCGGAGCTGTTCCTCTTCTGCAGAAAGTCAGCTTTGCAACGGTGCCATCCGCATTGCTGTCGCTCCTCCATTTCCCAACTCAAAGTCCATTACAATGGAACCTCTTTGGCACCCGTGTTCGGCTGCCCAGCATCCCAGAGAGTAGAGCACGAACGGTTGGCCTCTGCTCCCACAGCCGAAGAGCCAGGGCAAAAAACTTGAGCTGTGCCTCTTCTGCAGAAAGTCAGCTTTGCAACGGTGCCATCAGGATTGCTCTCGCTCCTTGATTTCCCATCTCAAAGTCCATTACAATGGAACCTCTTTGGCACCCGTGTTCGGCTGCCCAGCATTCCAGGGAGTAGAGCACGAACGGTTGGCCTCTGCTCCCACAGCCGAAGAGCCAGGGCAAAAAACTTGAGCTCTGCCTCTTCTGCAGAAAGTCAGCTTTGCAACGGTGCCATCCGCATTGCTGTCGCTCCTCCATTTCCCAACTCAAAGTCCATTACAATGGAACCTCTTTGGCACCCGTGCTAGGCTGCCCAGCATTCCAGGTAATAGAGCACAAACGGTTGGCCTCTGCTCCCACAGCCGAAGAGCCAGTGCAAAAAACTTGAGCTGTGCCTCTTCTGCAGAAAGTCAGCTTTGCAACGGTGCCATCCGCATTGCTGTCGCTCCTCCATTTCCCAACTCAAAGTCCATTACAATGGAACCTCTTTGGCACCCGTGCTCGGCTGCCCAGCATCCCAGGGAGTAGAGCACGAACGGTTGGCCTCTGCTCCCACAGCCGAAGAGCCAGGGCAAAAAACTTGAGCTGTGCCTCTTCTGCAGAAAGTCAGCTTTGCAACGGTGCCATCCGCATTGCTGTCGCTCCTCCATTTCCCAACTCAAAGTCCATTACAATGGAACCTCTTTGGCACCCGTGCTCGGCTGCCCAGCATCCCAGGGAGTAGAGCACGAGCATTTGACCTCTGCTCCCACAGCCAAAGAGCCAGGGCAAAAAACATGAACTGTGCCTCTTCTGCAGAAAGTCAGCTTTGCAACGGTGCCATCCGCATTGCTGTCGCTCCTCCATTTCCCAACTCAAAGTCCATTACAATGGAACCTCTTTGGCACCCGTGCTCGGCTGCCCAGCATCCCAGGGAGTAGAGCACGAACGGTTGGCCTCTGCTCCCACAGCCGAAGAGCCAGGGCAAAAAACTTGAGCTCTGCCTCTTCTGCAGAAAGTCAGCTTTGCAACGGTGCCATCCGCATTGCTGTCGCTCCTCCATTTCCCAACTCAAAGTCCATTACAATGGAACCTCTTTGGCACCCGTGCTCGGCTGCCCAGCATCCCAGGGAGTAGAGCACGAACGGTTGGCCTCTGCTCCCACAGCCGAAGAGCCAGGGCAAAAAACTTGAGCTGTGCCTCTTCTGCAGAAAGTCAGCTTTGCAACGGTGCCATGCGCATTGCTGTCGCTCCTCCATTTCCCAACTCAAAGTCCATTACAATGGAACCTCTTTGGCACCCGTGCTCGGCTGCCCAGCATCCCAGGGAGTAAAGCACGAACGGTTGGCCTCTGCTCCCACAGCCGAAGAGCCAGGGCAAAAAACTGGAGCTGTGCCTCTTCTGCAGAAAGTCAGCTTTGCAACGGTGCCATCCGCATTGCTGTCGCTCCTCCATTTCCCAACTCAAAGTCCATTACAATGGAACCTCTTTGGCACCCGTGCTGGGCTGCCAAGCATCCCAGGGAGTAGAGCACGAACGGTTGGCCTCTGCTCCCACAGCCGAAGAGCCAGGGCAAAAAACTTGAGCTCTGCCTCTTCTGCAGAAAGTCAGCTTTGCAACGGTGCCATCTGCATTGCTGTCGCTCCTCGATTTCCCAACTCAAAGTCCATTACAATGGAACCTCTTTGGCACCCGTGCTCGGCTGCCCAGCATCCTAGCGAGTAGAGCACGAACGGTTGGCCTCTGCTCCCACAGACGAAGAGCCAGGGCAAAAAACTTGAGCTCTGCCTCTTCTGCAGAAAGTCAGCTTTGCAACGGTGCCATCAGCATTGCTGTCGCTCCTCCATTTCCCAACTCAAAGTCCATTACAATTGAACCTCTTTGGCACCCGTGCTCGGCTGCCCAGCATCCCAGGGAGTAGAGCACGAACGGTTGGCCTCTGCTCCCACAGCCGAAGAGCCAGGGCAAAAAACATGATGCTGTGCCTCTTCTGCAGAAAGTCAGCTTTGCAACGGTGCCATCCGCATTGCTGTCGCTCCTCCATTTCCCAACTCAAAGTCCATTACAATGGAACCTCTTTGGCACCCATGCTCGGCTGCCCAGCATCCCAGGGAGTAGAGCACGAACGGTTGGCCTCTGCTCCCACAGCCGAAGAGCCAGGGCAAAAAACTGGAGCTGTGCCTCTTCTGCAGAAAGTCAGCTTTGCAACGGTGCCATCCGCATTGCTGTCGCTCCTCCATTTCCCAACTCAAAGTCCATTACAATGGAACCTCTTTGGCACCCGTGCTCGGCTGCCCAGCATCACAGGGAGTAGAGCACGAACGGTTGGCCTCTGCTCCCACAGCCGAAGAGCCAGGGCAAAAAACTGGAGCTGTGCCTCTTCTGCAGAAAGTCAGCTTTGCAACGGTGCCATCCGCATTGCTGTCGCTCCTCCATTTCCCAACTCAAAGTCCATTACAATGGAACCTCTTTGGCACCCGTGCTCGGCTGCCCAGCATCCCAGGGAGTAGAGCACGAACGGTTGGCCTCTGCTCCCACAGCCGAAGAGCCAGGGCAAAAAACTTGAGCTGTGCCTCTTCTGCAGAAAGTCAGCTTTGCAACGGTGCCATCCGCATTGCTTTCGCTCCTCGATTTCCCAACTCAAAGTCCATTACAATGGAACCTCTTTGGCACCCGTGTTCGGCTGCCCAGCATCCCAGGGAGTAGAGCACGAAGGGTTGGCCTCTGCTCCCACAGACGAAGAGCCAGGGCAAAAAACTTGAGCTGTGCCTCTTCTGCAGAAAGTCAGCTTTGCAACGGTGCTATCTGCATTGCTGTCGCTCCTCCATTTCCCAACTCAAAGTCCATTACAATGGAACCTCTTTGGCACCCGTGCCCGGCTGCCCAGCATCCCAGGGAGTAGAGCACGAACGGTTGGCCTCTGCTCCAACAGCCGAAGAGCCAGGGCAAAAAACTGGAGCTGTGCCTCTTCTGCAGAAAGTCAGCTTTGCAACGGTGCCATCCGCATTGCTGTCGCTCCTCCATTTCCCAACTCAAAGTCCATTACAATGGAACCTCTTTGGCACCCGTGCTCGGCTGCCCAGCATCCCAGGGAGTAGAGCACGAAGGGTTGGCCTCTGCTCCCACAGACGAAGAGCCAGGGCAAAAAACTTGAGCTGTGCCTCTTCTGCAGAAAGTCAGCTTTGCAACGGTGCCATCCGCATTGCTTTCGCTACTCGATTTCCCAACTCAAAGTCCAGTACAATGGAACCTCTTTGGCACCCGTGCTCGGCTGCCCAGCATCCCAGGGAGTAGAGCACGAACGGTTGGCCTCTGCTCCCACAGCCGAAGAGCCAGGGCAAAAAACTTGAGCTGTGCCTCTTCTGCAGAAAGTCAGCTTTGCAACGGTGCCATCCGCATTGCTTTCGCTACTCGATTTCCCAACTCAAAGTCCATTACAATGGAACCTCTTTGGCACCCGTGTTCGGCTGCCCAGCATCCCAGGGAGTAGAGCACGAACGGTTGGCCTCTGCTCCCACAGCCGAAGAGCCAGGGCAAAAAACTGGAGCTGCGCCTCTTCTGCAGAAAGTCAGCTTTGCAACGGTGCCATCTGCATTGCTGTCGCTCCTCCATTTCCCAACTCAAAGTCCATTACAATGGAACTTCTTTGGCACCCGTGCCCGGCTGCCCAGCATCCCAGGGAGTAGAGCACGAATGGTTGGCCTCTGCTCCCACAGCCGAAGAGCCAGGGCAAAAAACTGGAGCTGTGCCTCTTCTGCACAAAGTCAGCTTTGCAACGGTGCCATCCGCATTGCTGTCGCTCCTCGATTTCCCAACTCAAAGTCCATTACAATGGAACCTCTTTGGCACCCGTGCTGGGCTGCCCAGCATCACAGGGAGTAGAGCACGAACGGTTGGCCTCTGTTCCCACAGCCGAAGAGCCAGGGCAAAAAACTTGAGCTGTGCCTCTTCTGCAGAAAGTCAGCTTTGCAACGGTGCCATCCGCATTGCTGTCACTCCTCCATTTCCCAACTCAAAGTCCATTACAATGGAACCTCTTTGGCACCCGTGCTCGGCTGCCCAGCATCCCAGGGAGTAGAGCACGAACGGTTGGCCTCTGCTCCCACAGCCAAAGAGCCAGGGCAAAAAACATGAACTGTGCCTCTTCTGCAGAAAGTCAGCTTTGCAACGGTGCCATGCGCATTGCTGTCGCTCCTCCATTTCCCAACTCAAAGTCCATTACAATGGAACCTCTTTGGCACCCGTGCTCGGCTGCCCAGCATCCCAGGGAGTAGAGCACGAACGGTTGGCCTCTGCTCCCACAGACGAAGAGCCAGGGCAAAAAACTGGAGCTGTGCCTCTTCTGCAGAAAGTCAGCTTTGCAACGGTGCCATCCGCATTGCTGTCGCTCCTCCATTTCCCAACTCAAAGTCCATTACAATGGAACCTCTTTGGCACCCGTGCTGGGCTGCCCAGCATCCCAGGGAGTAGAGCACGAACGGTTGGCCTCTGCTCCCACAGCCGAAGAGCCAGGGCAAAAAACTTGAGCTCTGCCTCTTCTGCAGAAAGTCAGCTTTGCAACGGTGCCATCCGCATTGCTGTCGCTCCTCGATTTCCCAACTCAAAGTCCATTACAATGGAACCTCTTTGGCACCCGTGCTCGGCCGCCCAGCATCCCAGGGAGTAGAGCACGAAGGGTTGGCCTCTGCTCCCACAGCCGAAGAGCCAGGGCAAAAAACTTGAGCTGTGCCTCTTCTGCAGAAAGTCTGCTTTGCAACGGTGCCATCCGCATTGCTGTCGCTCCTCCATTTCCCAACTCAAAGTCCATTACAATGGAACCTCTTTGGCACCCGTGCTCGGCTGCCCAGCATCCCAGGGAGTAGAGCACGAACGGTTGGCCTCAGTTCCCACAGCCGAAGAGCCAGGGCAAAAAACTTGAGCTGTGCCTCTTCTGCAGAAAGTCAGCTTTGCAACGGTGCCATGCGCATTGCTGTCGCTCCTCGATTTCCCAACTCAAAGTCCATTACAAAGGAACCTCTTTGGCACCCATGCTCGGCTGCCCAGCATCCCAGGGAGTAGAGCACGAACGGTTGGCCTCTGCTCCCACAGACGAAGAGCCAGGGCAAAAAACTTGAGCTGTGCCTCTTCTGCAGAAAGTCAGCTTTGCAACGGTGCCATCCGCATTGCTTTCGCTACTCGATATCACAACTCAAAGTCCATTACAATGGAACCTCTTTGGCACCCGTGTTCGGCTGCCCAGCATCCCAGGGAGTAGAGCACGAACGGTTGGCCTCTGCTCCCACAGACGAAGAGCCAGGGCAAAAAACTTGAGCTGTGCCTCTTCAGCAGAAAGTCAGCTTTGCAACGGTGCCATCCGCATTGCTGTCGCTCCTCCATTTCCCAACTCAAAGTCCATTACAATGGAACTTCTTTGGCACCCGTGCCCGGCTGCCCAGCATCCCAGGGAGTAGAGCACGAACGGTTGGCCTCTGTTCCCACAGCCGAAGAGCCAGGGCAAAAAACTTGAGCTGTGCCTCTTCTGCAGAAAGTCAGCTTTGCAACGGTGCCATCCGCATTGCTGTCGCTCCTCCATTTCCCAACTCAAAGTCCATTACAATGGAACCTCTTTGACACCCGTGCTCGGCTGCCCACCATCCCAGGGAGTAGAGCACGAACGGTTGGCCTCTGCTCCCTCAGCCGAAGAGCCAGGGCAAAAAACTTGAGCTGTGCCTCTTCTGCAGAAAGTCAGCTTTGCAACGGTGCCATGCGCATTGCTGTCGCTCCTCCATTTCCCAACTCAAAGTCCATTACAATGGAACCTCTTTGGCACCCGTGCTCGGCTGCCCAGCATCCCAGGGAGTAGAGCACGAACGGTTGGCCTCTACTCCCACAGCTGAAGAGCCAGGGCAAAAAACTGGAGCTGTGCCTCTTCTGCAGAAAGTCAGCTTTGCAACGGTGCCATCTGCATTGGTGTCGCTCCTCCATTTCCCAACTCAAAGTCCATTACAATGGAACCTCTTTGGCACCCGTGCCCGGCTGCCCAGCATCCCAGGGAGTAGAGCACGAAGGGTTGGCCTCTGCTCCCACAGCCGAAGAGCCAGGCCAAAAAACCTGAGCTGTGCCTCTTCTGCAGAAAGTCAGCTTTGCAACGGTGCCATGCGCATTGCTGTCGCTCCTCCATTTCCCAACTCAAAGTCCATTACAATGGAACCTCTTTGGCACCCGTGCTCGGCTGCCCAGCATCCCAGGGAGTAGAGCACGAAGGGTTGGCCTCTGCTCCCACAGCCGAAGAGCCAGGGCAAAAAACTGGAGCTGTGCCTCTTCTGCAGAAAGTCAGCTTTGCAACGGTGCCATCCGCATTGCTGTCACTCCTCCATTTCCCAACTCAAAGTCCATTACAATGGAACCTCTTTGGCACCCGTGCTCGGCTGCCCAGCATCCCAGGGAGTAGAGCACGAACGGTTGGCCTCTGCTCCCACAGCCAAAGAGCCAGGGCAAAAAACATGAACTGTGCCTCTTCTGCAGAAAGTCAGCTTTGCAACGGTGCCATGCGCATTGCTGTCGCTCCTCCATTTCCCAACTCAAAGTCCATTACAATGGAACCTCTTTGGCACCCGTGCTCGGCTGCCCAGCATCCCAGGGAGTAGAGCACGAACGGTTGGCCTCTGCTCCCACAGACGAAGAGCCAGGGCAAAAAACTGGAGCTGTGCCTCTTCTGCAGAAAGTCAGCTTTGCAACGGTGCCATCCGCATTGCTGTCGCTCCTCCATTTCCCAACTCAAAGTCCATTACAATGGAACCTCTTTGGCACCCGTGCTGGGCTGCCCAGCATCCCAGGGAGTAGAGCACGAACGGTTGGCCTCTGCTCCCACAGCCGAAGAGCCAGGGCAAAAAACTTGAGCTCTGCCTCTTCTGCAGAAAGTCAGCTTTGCAACGGTGCCATCCGCATTGCTGTCGCTCCTCGATTTCCCAACTCAAAGTCCATTACAATGGAACCTCTTTGGCACCCGTGCTCGGCCGCCCAGCATCCCAGGGAGTAGAGCACGAAGGGTTGGCCTCTGCTCCCACAGCCGAAGAGCCAGGGCAAAAAACTTGAGCTGTGCCTCTTCTGCAGAAAGTCTGCTTTGCAACGGTGCCATCCGCATTGCTGTCGCTCCTCCATTTCCCAACTCAAAGTCCATTACAATGGAACCTCTTTGGCACCCGTGCTCGGCTGCCCAGCATCCCAGGGAGTAGAGCACGAACGGTTGGCCTCAGTTCCCACAGCCGAAGAGCCAGGGCAAAAAACTTGAGCTGTGCCTCTTCTGCAGAAAGTCAGCTTTGCAACGGTGCCATGCGCATTGCTGTCGCTCCTCGATTTCCCAACTCAAAGTCCATTACAAAGGAACCTCTTTGGCACCCATGCTCGGCTGCCCAGCATCCCAGGGAGTAGAGCACGAACGGTTGGCCTCTGCTCCCACAGACGAAGAGCCAGGGCAAAAAACTTGAGCTGTGCCTCTTCTGCAGAAAGTCAGCTTTGCAACGGTGCCATCCGCATTGCTTTCGCTACTCGATATCACAACTCAAAGTCCATTACAATGGAACCTCTTTGGCACCCGTGTTCGGCTGCCCAGCATCCCAGGGAGTAGAGCACGAACGGTTGGCCTCTGCTCCCACAGACGAAGAGCCAGGGCAAAAAACTTGAGCTGTGCCTCTTCAGCAGAAAGTCAGCTTTGCAACGGTGCCATCCGCATTGCTGTCGCTCCTCCATTTCCCAACTCAAAGTCCATTACAATGGAACTTCTTTGGCACCCGTGCCCGGCTGCCCAGCATCCCAGGGAGTAGAGCACGAACGGTTGGCCTCTGTTCCCACAGCCGAAGAGCCAGGGCAAAAAACTTGAGCTCTGCCTCTTCTGCAGAAAGTCAGCTTTGCAACGGTGCCATCCGCATTGCTGTCGCTCCTCCATTTCCCAACTCAAAGTCCATTACAATGGAACCTCTTTGACACCCGTGCTCGGCTGCCCACCATCCCAGGGAGTAGAGCACGAACGGTTGGCCTCTGCTCCCTCAGCCGAAGAGCCAGGGCAAAAAACTGGAGCTGTGCCTCTTCTGCAGAAAGTCAGCTTTGCAACGGTGCCATGCGCATTGCTGTCGCTCCTCCATTTCCCAACTCAAAGTCCATTACAATGGAACCTCTTTGGCACCCGTGCTCGGCTGCCCAGCATCCCAGGGAGTAGAGCACGAACGGTTGGCCTCTACTCCCACAGCTGAAGAGCCAGGGCAAAAAACTGGAGCTGTGCCTCTTCTGCAGAAAGTCAGCTTTGCAACGGTGCCATCTGCATTGGTGTCGCTCCTCCATTTCCCAACTCAAAGTCCATTACAATGGAACCTCTTTGGCACCCGTGCCCGGCTGCCCAGCATCCCAGGGAGTAGAGCACAAAGGGTTGGCCTCTGCTCCCACAGCCGAAGAGCCAGGCCAAAAAACCTGAGCTGTGCCTCTTCTGCAGAAAGTCAGCTTTGCAACGGTGCCATCCGCATTGCTGTCGCTCCTCCATTTCCCAACTCAAAGTCCATTACAATGGAACCTCTTTGGCACCCATGCTCGGCTGCCCAGCATCCCAGGGAGTAGAGCACGAACGGTTGGCCTCTGCTCCCACAGCCGAAGAGCCAGGGCAAAAAACTTGAGCTCTGCCTCTTCTGCAGAAAGTCAGCTTTGCAACGGTGCCATCCGCATTGCTGTAGCTCCTCGATTTCCCAACTCAAAGTCCATTACAATGGAACCTCTTTGGCACCCGTGCTTGGCTGCCCAGCATCCCAGGGAGTAGAGCACGAACGGTTGGCCTCTGCTCCCACAGCCGAAGAGCCAGGGCAAAAAACTTGAGCTGTGCCTCTTCTGCAGAAAGTCAGCTTTGCAACGGTGCCATCCGCATTGCTGTCGCTCCTCCATTTCCCAACTCAAAGTCCATTACAATGGAACCTCTTTGGCACCCGTGCTCGGCTGCCCAGCATCCCAGGGAGTAGAGCACGAACGGTTGGCCTCTGCTCCCACAGACGAAGAGCCAGGGCAAAAAACTTGAGCTCTGCCTCTTCTGCAGAAAGTCAGCTTTGCAACGGTGCCATGCGCATTGCTGTCGCTCCTCCATTTCCCAACTCAAAGTCCATTACAATGGAACCTCTTTGGCACCCGTGCTCGGCTGCCCAGCATCCCAGGGAGTAGAGCACGAACGGTTGGCCTCTGCTCCCACAGCCGAAGAGCCAGGGCAAAAATCTTGAGCTGTGCCTCTTCTGCAGAAAGTCAGCTTTGCAACGGTGTCATCCGCATTGCTGTCGCTCCTCCATTTCCCAACTCAAAGTCCATTACAATGGAACCTCTTTGGCACCCGTGCTTGGCTGCTCAGCATACCAGGGAGTAGAGCACGAAAGGTTGGCCTCTGCTCCCACAGCCGAAGAGCCAGGGCAAAAAACATGAACTGTGCCTGTTCTTCAGAAAGTCAGCTTTGCAACGGTGCCATGCGCATTGCTGTCGCTCCTCCATTTCCCAACTCAAAGTCCATTACAATGGAACCTCTTTGGCACCCGTGCTTGGCTGCCCAGCATCCCAGGGAGTAGAGCACGAACGGTTGGCCTCTGCTCCCACAGCCGAAGAGCCAGGGCAAAAAACTTGAGCTGTGCCTCTTCTGCAGAAAGTCAGCTTTGCAACGGTGCCATCCGCATTGCTGTCGCTCCTCCATTTCCCAACTCAAAGTCCATTACAATGGAACCTCTTTGGCACCCTTGCTCGGCCGCCCAGCATCCCAGGGAGTAGAGCACAAACGGTTGGCCTCTGCTCCCACAGCCGAAGAGCCAGGGCAAAAAACTTGAGCTGTGCCTCTTCTGCAGAAAGTCAGCTTTGCAACGGTGCCATCCGCATTGCTGTCGCTCCTCCATTTCCCAACTCAAAGTCCATTACAATGGAACCTCTTTGGCACCCGTGCTCGGCTGCCCAGCATCCCAGGGAGTAGAGCACGAACGGTTGGCCTCTGCTCCCACAGCCGAAGAGCCAGGGCAAAAAACTTGAGCTGTGCCTCTTCTGCAGAAAGTCAGCTTTGCAACGGTGCCATGCGCATTGCTGTCGCTCCTCCATTTCCCAACTCAAAGTCCATTACAATGGAACCTCTTTGGCACCCGTGCTCGGCTGCCCAGCATCCCAGGGAGTAGAGCACGAACGGTTGGCCTCTGCTCCCACAGCCGAAGAGCCAGGGCAAAAAACTGGAGCTGTGCCTCTTCTGCAGAAAGTCAGCTTTGCAACGGTGCCATGCGCATTGCTGTCGCTCCTCCATTTCCCAACTCAAAGTCCATTACAATGGAACCTCTTTGGCACCAGTGCTCGGCTGCCCAGCATCCCAGGGAGTAGAGCACGAACGGTTGGCCTCTGCTCCCACAGCCGAAGAGCCAGGGCAAAAAACTTGAGCTGTGCCTCTTCTGCAGAAAGTCAGCTTTGCAACGGTGCCATGCGCATTGCTGTCGCTCCTCCAGTTCCCAACTCAAAGTCCATTACAATGGAACCTCTTTGGCACCCGTGCTGGGCTGCCCAGCATCCCAGGGAGTAGAGCACGAACGGTTGGCCTCTGCTCCCACAGCCGAAGAGCCAGGGCAAATATCTTGAGCTGTGCCTCTTCTGCAGAAAGTCAGCTTTGCAACGGTGCCATCCGCATTGCTGTCGCTCCTCCATTTCCCAACTCAAAGTCCATTACAATGGAACCTCTTTGGCACCCGTGCTCGGCTGCCCAGCATCCCAGGGAGTAGAGCACGAACGGTTGGCCTCTGCTCCCACAGCCGAAGAGCCAGGGCAAAAAACTGGAGCTGTGCCTCTTCTGCAGAAAGTCAGCTTTGCAACGGTGCCATCAGCATTGCTGTCGCTCCTCGATTTCCCAACTCAAAGTCCATTACAATGGAACCTCTTTGGCACCCGTGCTGGGCTGCCAAGCATCCCAGGGAGTAGAGCACGAACGGTTGGCCTCTGCTCCCACAGCCGAAGAGCCAGGGCAAAAAACTTGAGCTGTGCCTCTTCTGCAGAAAGTCAGCTTTGCAACGGTGCCATCCGCATTGCTGTCGCTCCTCCATTTCCCAACTCAAAGTCCATTACAATGGAACCTCTTTGGCACACGTGCTCGGCTGCCCAGCATCCCAGGGAGTAGAGCACGAACGGTTGGCCTCTGCTCTCACAGCCGAAGAGCCAGGGCAAAAAACTGGAGCTGTGCCTCTTCTGCAGAAAGTCAGCTTTGCAACGGTGCCATGCGCATTGCTGTCGCTCCTCCATTTCCCAACTCAAAGTCCATTACAATGGAACCTCTTTGGCACCCGTGCTCGGCTGCCCAGCATCCCAGGGAGTAGAGCACGAACGGTTGGCCTCTGCTCCCACAGCCGAAGAGCCAGGGCAAAAATCTTGAGCTGTGCCTCTTCTGCAGAAAGTCAGCTTTGCAACGGTGCCATCAGGATTGCTCTCGCTCCTCGATTTCCCAACTCAAAGTCCATTACAATGGAACCTCTTTGGCACCCGTGCTTCGCTGCCCAGCATCCCAGGGAGTAGAGCACGAAAGGTTGGCCTCTGCTCCCACAGCCGAAGAGCCAGGGCAAAAAACATGAACTGTGCCTCTTCTGCAGAAAGTCAGCTTTGCAAAGGTGCCATGCGCATTGCTGTCGCTCCTCCAGTTCCCAACTCAAAGTCCATTACAATGGAACCTCTTTGGCACCCGTGCTTGGCTGCCCAGCATCCCAGGGAGTAGAGCACGAACGGTTGGCCTCTGCTCCCACAGCCGAAGAGCCAGGGCAAAAAACTTGAGCTGTGCCTCTTCTGCAGAAAGTCAGCTTTGCAACGGTGCCATCCGCATTGCTGTCGCTCCTCCATTTCCCAACTCAAAGTCCATTACAATGGAACCTCTTTGGCACCCATGCTCGGCCGCCCAGCATCCCAGGGAGTAGAGCACAAACGGTTGGCCTCTGCTCCCACAGCCGAAGAGCCAGGGCAAAAAACTTGAGCTCTGCCTCTTCTGCAGAAAGTCAGCTTTGCAACGGTGCCATCCGCATTGCTGTCACTCCTCCATTTCCCAACTCAAACTCCATTACAATGGAACCTCTTTGGCACCCGTGCTTGGCTGCCCAGCATCCCAGGGAGTAGAGCACGAACGGTTGGCCTCTGCTCCCACAGCCGAAGAGCCAGGGCAAAAAACTTGAGCTGTGCCTCTTCTGCAGAAAGTCAGCTTTCCAACGGTGCCATCCGCATTGCTGTCGCTCCTCCATTTCCCAACTCAAAGTCCATTACAATGGAACCTCTTTGGCACCCGTGCTCGGCTGCCCAGCATCCCAGGGAGTAGAGCACGAACGGTTGGCCTCTGCTCCCACAGCCGAAGAGCCAGGGCAAAAAACTTGAGCTCTGCCTCTTCTGCAGAAAGTCAGCTTTGCAACGGTGCCATCCGCATTGCTGTCGCTCCTCCATTTCCCAACTCAAAGTCCATTACAATGGAACCTCTTTGGCACCCGTGCTCGGCTGCCCAGCATCCCAGGGAGTAGAGCACGAACGGTTGGCCTCTGCTCCCACAGCCGAAGAGCCAGGGCAAAAAACTTGAGCTCTGCCTCTTCTGCAGAAAGTCAGCTTTGCAACGGTGCCATGCGCATTGCTGTCGCTCCTCCATTTCCCAACTCAAAGTCCATTACAATGGAACCTCTTTGGCACCCGTGCTCGGCTGCCCAGCATACCACGGAGTAGAGCACGAACGGTTGGCCTCTGCTCCCACAGCCGAAGAGCCAGGGCAAAAAACTTGAGCTGTGCCTCTTCTGCAGAAAGTCAGCTTTGCAACGGTGCCATGCGCATTGCTGTCGCTCCTCCATTTCCCAACTCAAAGTCCATTACAATGGAACCTCTTTGGCACCCGTGCCCGGCTGCCCAGCATCCCAGGCAGTAGAGCACGAACGGTTGGCCTCTGCTCCCACAGCCGAAGAGCCAGGGCAAAAATCTTGAGCTGTGCCTCTTCTGCAGAAAGTCAGCTTTGCAACGGTGCCATCCGCATTGCTGTCGCTCCTCCATTTCCCAGCTCAAAGTCCATTACAATGGAACCTCTTTGGCACCCGTGCCCGGCTGCCCACCATCCCAGGGAGTAGAGCACGAACGGTTGGCCTCTTCTCCCACAGACGAAGAGCCAGGGCAAAAAACTTGAGCTGTGCCTCTTCTGCAGAAAGTCAGCTTTGCAACGGTGCCATCCGCATTGCTGTCGCTCCTCCATTTCCCAACTCAAAGTCCATTACAATGGAACCTCTTTGGCACCCGTGCTCGGCTGCCCAGCATCCCAGGGAGTAGAGCACGAACGGTTGGCCTCTGCTCCCACAGACGAAGAGCCAGGGCAAAAAACTTGAGCTCTGCCTCTTCTGCAGAAAGTCAGCTTTGCAACGGTGCCATGCGCATTGCTGTCGCTCCTCCATTTCCCAACTCAAAGTCCATTACAATGGAACCTCTTTGGCACCCGTGCTGGGCTGCCCAGCATCCCAGGGAGTAGAGCACGAACGGTTGGCCTCTGCTCCCACAGCCGAAGAGCCAGGGCAAAAAACTTGAGCTCTGCCTCTTCTGCAGAAAGTCAGCTTTGCAACGGTGCCATGCGCATTGCTGTCGCTCCTCCAGTTCCCAACTCAAAGTCCATTACAATGGAACCTCTTTGGCACCCGTGCTCGGCTGCCCAGCATCCCAGGGAGTAGAGCACGAACGGTTGGCCTCTGCTCCCACAGCCGAAGAGCCAGGGCAAAAAACTTGAGCTGTGCCTCTTCTGCAGAAAGTCAGCTTTGCAACGGTGCCATCTGCATTGCTGTCGCTCCTCCATTTCCCAACTCAAAGTCCATTACAATGGAACCTCTTTGGCACCCGTGCTTGGCTGCCCAGCATCCCAGGGAGTAGAGCACGAACGGTTGGCCTCTGCTCCCACAGCCGAAGAGCCAGGGCAAAAAACTTGAGCTCTGCCTCTTCTGCAGAAAGTCAGCTTTGCAACGGTGCCATCCGCATTGCTGTCGCTCCTCCATTTCCCAACTCAAAGTCCATTACAATGGAACCTCTTTGGCACCCGTGCTTGGCTGCCCAGCATCCCAGGGAGTAGAGCACGAACGGTTGGCCTCTGCTCCCACAGCCGAAGAGCCAGGGCAAAAAACTTGAGCTGTGCCTCTTCTGCAGAAAGTCAGCTTTGCAACGGTGCCATGCGCATTGCTGTCGCTCCTCCATTTCCCAACTCAAAGTCCATTACAATGGAACCTCTTTGGCACCCGTGCTCGGCTGCCCAGCATCCCAGGGAGTAGAGCACGAACGGTTGGCCTCTGCTCCCACAGCCGAAGAGCCAGGGCAAAAAACTGGAGCTCTGCCTCTTCTGCAGAAAGTCAGCTTTGCAACGCTGCCATCCGCATTGCTGTCGCTCCTCCATTTCCCAACTCAAAGTCCATTACAATGGAACCTCTTTGGCACCCGTGCTTGGCTGCTCAGCATACCAGGGAGTAGAGCACGAAAGGTTGGCCTCTGCTCCCACAGCCGAAGAGCCAGGGCAAAAAACATGAACTGTGCCTCTTCTGCAGAAAGTCAGCTTTGCAACGGTGCCATGCGCATTGCTGTCGCTCCTCCAGTTCCCAACTCAAAGTCCATTACAATGGAACCTCTTTGGCACCCGTGCTTGGCTGCCCAGCATCCCAGGGAGTAGAGCACGAACGGTTGGCCTCTGCTCCCACAGCCGAAGAGCCAGGGCAAAAAACTTGAGCTGTGCCTCTTCTGCAGAAAGTCAGCTTTGCAACGGTGCCATCCGCATTGCTGTCGCTCCTCCATTTCCCAACTCAAAGTCCATTACAATGGAACCTCTTTGGCACTCATGCTCGGCCGCCCAGCATCCCAGGGAGTAGAGCACAAACGGTTGGCCTCTGCTCCCACAGACGAAGAGCCAGGGCAAAAAACTTGAGCTGTGCCTCTTCTGCAGAAAGTCAGCTTTGCAACGGTGCCATGCGCATTGCTGTCGCTCCTCCATTTCCCAACTCAAAGTCCATTACAATGGAACCTCTTTGGCACCCGTGCTTGGCTGCCCAGCATCCCAGGGAGTAGAGCACGAACGGTTGGCCTCTGCTCCCAGAGACGAAGAGCCAGGGCAAAAAACTTGAGCTGTGCCTCTTCTGCAGAAAGTCAGCTTTGCAACGGTGCCATGCGCATTGCTGTCGCTCCTTGATTTCCCAACTCAAAGTCCATTACAATGGAACCTCTTTGGCACCCGTGCTCGGCTGCCCAGCATCCCAGGGAGTAGAGCACGAACGGTTGGCCTCTGCTCCCACAGCCGAAGAGCCAGGGCAAAAAACTTGAGCTGTGCCTCTTCTGCAGAAAGTCAGCTTTGCAACGGTGCCATCCGCATTGCTGTCGCTCCTCCATTTCCCAACTCAAAGTCCATTACAATGGAACCTCTTTGGCACCCGTGCTGGGCTGCCCAGCATCCCAGGGAGTAGAGCACGAACGGTTGGCCTCTGCTCCCACAGCCGAAGAGCCAGGGCAAAAAACTTGAGCTCTGCCTCTTCTGCAGAAAGTCAGCTTTGCAACGGTGCCATGCGCATTGCTGTCGCTCCTCCAGTTCCCAACTCAAAGTCCATTACAATGGAACCTCTTTGGCACCCGTGCTCGGCTGCCCAGCATACCACGGAGTAGAGCACAAACGGTTGGCCTCTGCTCCCACAGCCGAAGAGCCAGGGCAAAAAACTTGAGCTCTGCCTCTTCTGCAGAAAGTCAGCTTTGCAACGGTGCCATGCGCATTGCTGTCGCTCCTCCATTTCCCAACTCAAAGTCCATTACAATGGAACCTCTTTGGCACCCGTGCTCGGCTGCCCAGCATGCCAGGGAGTAGAGCACGAACGGTTGGCCTCTGCTCCCACAGCCGAAGAGCCAGGGCAAAAATCTTGAGCTCTGCCTCTTCTGCACAAAGTCAGCTTTGCAACGGTGCCATGCGCATTGCTGTCGCTCCTCCATTTCCCAACTCAAAGTCCATTACAATGGAACCTCTTTGGCACCCGTGCTTGGCTGCCCAGCATCCCAGGGAGTAGAGCACGAACGGTTGGCCTCTGCTCCCACAGCCGAAGAGCCAGGGCAAAAAACTTGAGCTGTCCCTCTTCTGCAGAAAGTCACCTTTGCAACGGTGCCATCCGCATTGCTGTCGCTCCTCGATTTCCCAACTCAAAGTCCATTACAATGGAATCTCTTTGGCACCCGTGCTGGGCTGCCCAGCATCCCAGGGAGTAGAGCACGAACGGTTGGCCTCTGCTCCCACAGCCGAAGAGCCAGGGCAAAAAACTTGAGCTCTGCCTCTTCTGCAGAAAGTCAGCTTTGCAACGGTGCCATGCGCATTGCTGTCGCTCCTCCAGTTCCCAACTCAAAGTCCATTACAATGGAACCTCTTTGGCACCCGTGCTCGGCTGCCCAGCATACCACGGAGTAGAGCACGAACGGTTGGCCTCTGCTCCCACAGCCGAAGAGCCAGGGCAAAAAACTTGAGCTCTGCCTCTTCTGCAGAAAGTCAGCTTTGCAACGGTGCCATGCGCATTGCTGTCGCTCCTCCATTTCCCAACTCAAAGTCCATTACAATGGAACCTCTTTGGCACCCGTGCTCGGCTGCCCAGCATCCCAGGGAGTAGAGCACGAACGGTTGGCCTCTGCTCCCACAGACGAAGAGCCAGGGCAAAAATCTTGAGCTCTGCCTCTTCTGCACAAAGTCAGCTTTGCAACGGTGCCATCCGCATTGCTGTCGCTCCTCCATTTCCCAACTCAAAGTCCATTACAATGGAACCTCTTTGGCACCCGTGCTTGGCTGCCCAGCATCCCAGGGAGTAGAGCACGAACGGTTGGCCTCTGCTCCCACAGACGAAGAGCCAGGGCAAAAAACTTGAACTGTGCCTCTTCTGCAGAAAGTCACCTTTGCAACGGTGCCATCCGCATTGCTGTCGCTCCTCGATTTCCCAACTCAAAGTCCATTACAATGGAATCTCTTTGGCACCCGTGCTGGGCTGCCCAGCATCCCAGGGAGTAGAGCACGAACGGTTGGCCTCTGCTCCCACAGCCGAAGAGCCAGGGCAAAAAACTTGAGCTCTGCCTCTTCTGCAGAAAGTCAGCTTTGCAACGGTGCCATGCGCATTGCTGTCGCTCCTCCATTTCCCAACTCAAAGTCCATTACAATGGAACCTCTTTGGCACCCGTGCTCGGCTGCCCAGCATCCCAGGGAGTAGAGCACGTACGGTTGGCCTCTGCTCCCACAGCCGAAGAGCCAGGGCAAAAATCTTGAGCTGTGCCTCTTCTGCAGAAAGTCAGCTTTGCAACGGTGCCATCCGCATTGCTGTCGCTCCTCGATTTAACCACTCAAAGTCCATTACAATGGAACCTCTTTGGCAACCGTGCTCGGCTGCCCAGCATCCCAGGGAGTAGAGCACGAACGGTTGGCCTCTGCTCCCACAGCCGAAGAGCCAGGGCAAAAAACTGGAGCTGTGCCTCTTCTGCAGAAAGTCAGATTTGCAACGGTGCCATCCGCATTGCTGTCGCTCCTCCATTTCCCAACTCAAAGTCCATTACAATGGAACCTCTTTGGCACCCGTGCTCGGCTGCCCAGCATCCCAGGGAGTAGAGCACGAACAGTTGGCCTCTGCTCCCACAGCCGAAGAGCCAGGGCAAAAAACTTGAGCTGTGCCTCTTCTGCAGAAAGTCAGCTTTGCAACGGTGCCATGCGCATTGCTGTCGCTCCTCCATTTCCCAACTCAAAGTCCATTACAATGGAACCTCTTTGGCACCCGTGCTCGGCTGCCCAGCATCCCAGGGAGTAGAGCACGAACGGTTGGCCTCTGCTCCCACAGCCGAAGAGCCAGGGCAAAAAACTTGTGCTGTGCCTCTTCTGCAGAAAGTCAGCTTTGCAACGGTGCCATCCGCATTGCTGTCGCTCCTCCATTTCCCAACTCAAAGTCCATTACAATGGAACCTCTTTGGCACCCGTGCTCGGCTGCCCAGCATCCCAGGGAGTAGAGCACGAATGGTTGGCCTCTGCTCCCACAGCCGAAGAGCCAGGGCAAAAAACTTGAGCTGTGCCTCTTCTGCAGAAAGTCAGCTTTGCAACGGTGTCATCCGCATTGCTG
Organism: Psittacula echo; assembly: GCF_963264785.1. Taxonomy (NCBI): domain Eukaryota; kingdom Metazoa; phylum Chordata; class Aves; order Psittaciformes; family Psittacidae; genus Psittacula; species Psittacula echo. The sequence continues at coordinate 218,675 of NC_137765.1, forward strand.
TCGCTCCTCCATTTCCCAACTCAAAATCCATTACAATGGAACCTCTTTGGCACCCCTGCTCGGCTGCCCAGCATCCCAGGGAGTAGAGCACGAACGGTTGGCCTCTGCTCCCACAGCCGAAGAGCCAGGGCAAAAAACTGGAGCTGTGCCTCTTCTGCAGAAAGTCAGCTTTGCAACGGTGCCATCCGCATTGCTGTCGCTCCTCCATTTCCCAACTCAAAGTCCATTACAATGGAACCTCTTTGGCACCCGTGCTGGGCTGCCCAGCATCCCAGGGAGTAGAGCACGAACGGTTGGCCTCTGCTCCCACAGCCGAAGAGCCAGGGCAAAAAACTTGAGCTCTGCCTCTTCTGCAGAAAGTCAGCTTTGCAACGGTGCCATCCGCATTGCTGTCGCTCCTCCATTTCCCAACTCAAAGTCCATTACAATGGAACCTCTTTGGCACCCGTGCTCGGCTGCCCAGCATGCCAGGGAGTAGAGCACGAACGGTTGGCCTGTGCTCCCACAGCCGAAGAGCCAGGGCAAAAATCTTGAGCTCTGCCTCTTCTGCACAAAGTCAGCTTTGCAACGGTGCCATGCGCATTGCTGTCGCTCCTCCATTTCCCAACTCAAAGTCCATTACAATGGAACCTCTTTGGCACCTGTGCCCGGCTGCCCAGCATCCCAGGGAGTAGAGCACGAACGGTTGGCCTCTGCTCCCACAGCCGAAGAGCCAGGGCAAAAAACTTGAGCTGTGCCTCTTCTGCAGAAAGTCAGATTTGCAACGGTGCCATCCGCATTGCTGTCGCTCCTCCATTTCCCAACTCAAAGTCCATTACAATGGAACCTCTTTGGCACCCGTGCTCGGCTGCCCAGCATCCCAGGGAGTAGAGCACGAACGGTTGGCCTCAGTTCCCACAGCCGAAGAGCCAGGGCAAAAAACTTGTGCTGTGCCTCTTCTGCAGAAAGTCAGCTTTGCAACGGTGCCATCCGCATTGCTGTCGCTCCTCCATTTCCCAACTCAAAGTCCATTAAAATGGAACCTCTTTGGCACCCGTGCTCGGCTGCCCAGCATCCCAGGGAGTAGAGCACGAATGGTTGGCCTCTGCTCCCACAGCCGAAGAGCCAGGGCAAAAAACTTGAGCTGTGCCTCTTCTGCAGAAAGTCAGCTTTGCAACGGTGCCATGCGCATTGCTGTCGCTCCTCCATTTCCCAACTCAAAGTCCATTACAATGGAACCTCTTTGGCACCCGTGCTCGGCTGCCAAGCATCCCAGGGAGTAGAGCACGAACGGTTGGCCTCTGCTCCCACAGCCGAAGAGCCAGGGCAAAAAACTTGAGCTGTGCCTCTTCTGCAGAAAGTCAGCTTTGCAACGGTGCCATCCGCATTGCTGTCGCTCCTCCATTTCCCAACTCAAAGTCCATTACAATGGAACCTCTTTGGCACCCGTGCTGGGCTGCCCAGCATCCCAGGGAGTAGAGCACGAACGGTTGGCCTCTGCTCCCACAGCCGAAGAGCCAGGGCAAAAAACTTGAGCTCTGCCTCTTCTGCAGAAAGTCAGCTTTGCAACGGTGCCATCCGCATTGCTGTCGCTCCTCCATTTCCCAACTCAAAGTCCATTACAATGGAACCTCTTTGGCACCCGTGCTCGGCTGCCCAGCATCCCAGGGAGTAGAGCACGAACAGTTGGCCTCTGCTCCCACAGCCAAAGAGCCAGGGCAAAAAACTTGAGCTGTGCCTCTTCTGCAGAAAGTCAGCTTTGCAACGGTGCCATCCGCATTGCTGTCGCTCCTCCATTTCCCAACTCAAAGTCCATTACAATGGAACCTCTTTGGCACCCGTGCTCGGCCGCCCAGCATCCCAGGGAGTAGAGCACGAACGGTTGGCCTCTGCTCCCACAGACTAAGAGCCAGGGCAAAAAACTTGTGCTGTGCCTCTTCTGCAGAAAGTCAGCTTTGCAACGGTGCCATCCGCATTGCTGTCGCTCCTCCATTTCCCAACTCAAAGTCCATTACAATGGAACCTCTTTGGCACACGTGCTCGGCTGCCCAGCATGCCAGGGAGTAGAGCACGAATGGTTGGCCTCTGCTCCCATAGCCGAAGAGCCAGGGCAAAAAACTGGAGCTGTGCCTCTTCTGCAGAAAGTCAGCTTTGCAACGGTGCCATCCGCATTGCTGTCGCTCCTCCATTTCACAACTCAAAGTCCATTACAATGGAACCTCTTTGGCACCCGTGCTCGGCTGCCCAGCATCCCAGGGAGTAGAGCACGAACGGTTGGCCTCTGCTCCCACAGCCGAAGAGCCAGGGCAAAAAACTTGAGCTCTGCCTCTTCTGCAGAAAGTCAGCTTTGCAACGGTGCCATCTGCATTGCTGTCGCTCCTCGATTTCCCAACTCAAAGTCCATTACAATGGAACCTCTTTGGCACCCGTGCTCGGCTGCCCACCATCCCAGGGAGTAGAGCACGAACGGTTGGCCTCTGCTCCCACAGCCGAAGAGCCAGGGCAAAAATCTTGAGCTGTGCCTCTTCTGCAGAAAGTCAGCTTTGCAACGCTGCCATCCGCATTGCTGTCGCTCCTTGATTTCCCAACTCAAAGTCCATTACAATGGAACCTCTTTGGCACCCGTGCTCGGCTGCCCAGCATCCCAGGGAGTAGAGCACGAACGGTTGGCCTCTGTTCCCACAGCCGAAGAGCCAGGGCAAAAAACTTGAGCTCTGCCTCTTCTGCAGAAAGTCAGCTTTGCAACGGTGCCATCCGCATTGCTGTCGCTCCTCCATTTCCCAACTCAAAGTCCATTACAATGGAACCTCTTTGGCACCCGTGCTCGGCTGCCCAGCATCCCAGGGAGTAGAGCACGAACGGTTGGCCTCTGCTCCCACAGCCGAAGAGCCAGGGCAAAAAACTTGAGCTCTGCCTCTTCTGCAGAAAGTCAGCTTTGCAACGGTGCCATCCGCATTGCTGTCGCTCCTCCATTTCCCAACTCAAAGTCCATTACAATGGAACCTCTTTGGCACCCGTGCCCGGCTGCCCAGCATCCCAGGGAGTAGAGTACGAACGGTTGGCCTCTGTTCCCACAGCCGAAGAGCCAGGGCAAAAAACTTGAGCTGTGCCTCTTCTGCAGAAAGTCAGCTTTGCAACGGTGCCATCCGCATTGCTGTCGCTCCTCCATTTCCCAACTCAAAGTCCATTACAATGGAACCTCTTTGGCACCTGTGCCCGGCTGCCCAGCATCCCAGGGAGTAGAGCACGAACGGTTGGCCTCTGCTCCCACAGCCGAAGAGCCAGGGCAAAAAACTTGAGCTGTGCCTCTTCTGCAGAAAGTCAGCTTTGCAACGGTGCCATCCGCATTGCTGTCGCTCCTCCATTTCCCAACTCAAAGTCCATTACAATGGAACATCTTTGGCACCCGTGCCCGGCTACCCAGCATCCCAGGGAGTAGAGCACGAACGGTTGGCCTCTGCTCCCACAGACGAAGAGCCAGGGCAAAAAACTGGAGCTGTGCCTCTTCTGCAGAAAGTCAGCTTTGCAACGGTGCCATCCGCATTGCTGTCGCTCCTCCATTTCCCAACTCAAAGTCCATTACAATGGAACCTCTTTGGCACCCCTGCTCGGCTGCCCAGCATCCCAGGGAGTAGAGCACGAAGGGTTGGCCTCTGCTCCCACAGCCGAAGAGCCAGGGCAAAAAACTTGAGCTGTGCCTCTTCTGCAGAAAGTCAGCTTTGCAACGGTGCCATCCGCATTGCTGTCACTCCTCCATTTCCCAACTCAAAGTCCATTACAATGGAACCTCTTTGGCACCCGTGCTCGGCTGCCCAGCATCCCAGGGAGTAGAGCACGAAGGGTTGGCCTCTGCTCCCACAGCCGAAGAGCCAGGGCAAAAAACTTGAGCTGTGCCTCTTCTGCAGAAAGTCAGCTTTGCAACGGTGCCATCCGCATTGCTGTCGCTCCTCCATTTCCCAACTCAAAGTCCATTACAATGGAACCTCTTTGGCACCCGTGCCCGGCTGCCCAGCATCCCAGGGAGTAGAGCACGAACGGTTGGCCTCTGTTCCCACAGCCGAAGAGCCAGGGCAAAAAACTTGAGCTCTGCCTCTTCTGCAGAAAGTCAGCTTTGCAACGGTGCCATCTGCATTGCTGTCGCTCCTCCATTTCCCAACTCAAAGTCCATTACAATGGAACCTCTTTGGCACCCTTGCTCGGCTGCCCAGCATCCCAGGGAGTAGAGCACAAACGGTTGGCCTCTGCTCCCACAGCTGAAGAGCCAGGGCAAAAAACTGGAGCTGTGCCTCTTCTGCAGAAAGTCAGCTTTGCAACGGTGCCATCCGCATTGCTGTCGCTCCTCGATTTCCCAACTCAAAGTCCATTACAATGGAACCTCTTTGGCACCCGTGCTCGGCTGCCCAGCATCCCAGGGAGTAGAGCACGAACGGTTGGCCTCTGCTCCCACAGACGAAGAGCCAGGGCAAAAAACTTGAGCTGTGCCTCTTCTGCAGAAAGTCAGCTTTGCAACGGTGCCATCCGCATTGCTGTCGCTCCTCCATTTCCCAACTCAAAGTCCATTACAATGGAACCTCTTTGGCACCCGTGCCCGGCTGCCCAGCATCCCAGGGAGTAGAGCACGAACGGTTGGCCTCTGCTCCCACAGCCGAAGAGCCAGGGCAAAAAACTTGAGCTCTGCCTCTTCTGCAGAAAGTCAGCTTTGCAACGGTGCCATCCGCATTGCTGTCGCTCCTCCATTTCCCAACTCAAAGTCCATTACAATGGAACCTCTTTGGCACCCGTGCTCGGCTGCCCAGCATCCCAGGGAGTAGAGCACGAACGGTTGGCCTCTGCTCCAACAGCCGAAGAGCCAGGGCAAAAAACTTGAGCTCTGCCTCTTCTGCAGAAAGTCAGCTTTGCAACGGTGCCATCCGCATTGCTGTCGCTCCTCCATTTCCCAACTCAAAGTCCATTTCAATGGAACCTCTTTGGCACCCGTGCTCGGCTGCCCAGCATCCCAGGGTGTAGAGCACGAACGGTTGGCCTCTGCTCCCACAGCCGAAGAGCCAGGGCAAAAAACTTGAGCTGTGCCTCTTCTGCAGAAAGTCAGCTTTGCAACGGTGCCATCCGCATTGCTGTCACTCCTCCATTTCCCAACTCAAAGTCCATTACAATGGAACCTCTTTGGCACCCGTGCTCGGCTGCCCAGCATCCCAGGGAGTAGAGCACGAACGGTTGGCCTCTGCTCCCACAGACGAAGAGCCAGGGCAAAAAACTTGAGCTCTGCCTCTTCTGCAGAAAGTCAGCTTTGCAACGGTGCCATCCGCATTGCTGTCGCTCCTCCATTTCCCAACTCAAAGTCCATTACAATGGAACCTCTTTGGCACCCGTGCTCGGCTGCCCAGCATCCCAGGGAGTAGACCACGAACGGTTGGCCTCAGCTCCCACAGCCGAAGAGCCAGGGCAAAAATCTTGAGCTCTGCCTCTTCTGCAGAAAGTCAGCTTTGCAACGGTGCCATCTGCATTGCTGTCGCTCCTCCATTTCCCAACTCAAAGTCCATTACAATGGAACCTCTTTGGCACCCGTGCTCGGCTGCCCAGCATCCCAGGGAGTAGAGCACGAAGAGTTGGCCTCAGCTCCCACAGCCGAAGAGACAGGGCAAAAAACTTGAGCTGTGCCTCTTCTGCAGAAAGTCAGCTTTGCAACGGTGCCATCCGCATTGCTATTGCTCCTCCATTTCCCAACTCAAAGTCCATTACAATGGAACCTCTTTGGCACCCTTGCTCGGCTGCCCAGCATCCCAGGGAGTAGAGCACGAACGGTTGGCCTCAGTTCCCACAGCCGAAGAGCCAGGGCAAAAAACTTGAGCTGTGCCTCTTCTGCAGAAAGTCAGCTTTGCAACGGTGCCATCCGCATTGCTGTCGCTCCTCCATTTCCCAACTCAAAGTCCATTACAATGGAACCTCTTTGGCACCCTTGCTCGGCTGCCCAGCATCCCAGGGAGTAGAGCACGAACGGTTGGCCTCTGCTCCCACAGCCAAAGAGCCAGGGCAAAAAACTGGAGCTGTGCCTCTTCTGCAGAAAGTCAGCTTTGCAACGGTGCCATCTGCATTGCTGTCGCTCCTTGATTTCCCAACTCAAAGTCCATTACAATGGAACCTCTTTGGCACCCGTGCTCGGCTGCCCACCATCCCAGGGAGTAGAGCACGAACGGTTGGCCTCTGCTCCCACAGCCGAAGAGCCAGGGCAAAAAACTTGAGCTCTGCCTCTTCTGCAGAAAGTCAGCTTTGCAACGGTGCCATCCGCATTGCTGTCGCTCCTTGATTTCCCAACTCAAAGTCCATTACAATGGAACCTCTTTGGCACCCGTGCTCGGCTGCCCAGCATCCCAGGGAGTAGAGCACGAACAGTTGGCCTCTGTTCCCACAGCCGAAGAGCCAGGGCAAAAAACTTGAGCTGTGCCTCTTCTGCAGAAAGTCAGCTTTGCAACGGTGCCATCCGCATTGCTGTCGCTCCTCCATTTCCCAACTCAAAGTCCATTACAATGGAACCTCTTTGGCACCCGTGCCCGGCTGCCCAGCATCCCAGGGAGTAGAGCACGAACGGTTGGCCTCTGCTCCCACAGCCAAAGAGCCAGGGCAAAAAACTGGAGCTGTGCCTCTTCTGCAGAAAGTCAGCTTTGCAACGGTGCCATCCGCATTGCTGTCGCTCCTCCATTTCCCAACTCAAAGTCCATTACAATGGAACCTCTTTGGCACCCGTGCTCGGCTGCCCAGCATCCCAGGGAGTAGAGCACGAACGGTTGGCCTCTGCTCCCACAGCCGAAGAGCCAGGGCAAAAAACTTGAGCTGTGCCTCTTCTGCAGAAAGTCAGCTTTGCAACGGTGCCATCTGCATTGCTGTCGCTCCTTGATTTCCCAACTCAAAGTCCATTACAATGGAACCTCTTTGGCACCCGTGCTCGGCTGCCCAGCATCCCAGGGAGTAGAGCACGAACGGTTGGCCTCTGCTCCCACAGCCGAAGAGCCAGGGCAAAAAACTTGAGCTCTGCCTCTTCTGCAGAAAGTCAGCTTTGCAACGGTGCCATCCGCATTGCTGTCGCTCCTCCATTTCCCAACGCAAAGTCCATTACAATGGAACCTCTTTGGCACCCTTGCTCGGCTGCCCAGCATCCCAGGGAGTAGAGCACAAACGGTTGGCCTCTGCTCCCACAGCCGAAGAGCCAGGGCAAAAAACTTGAGCTGTGCCTCTTCTGCAGAAAGTCAGCTTTGCAACGGTGCCATCCGCATTGCTGTCGCTCCTCCATTTCCCAACTCAAAGTCCATTACAATGGAACCTCTTTGGCACCCGTGCCCGGCTGCCCAGCATCCCAGGGAGTAGAGCACGAAGGGTTGGCCTCTGCTCCCACAGCCGAAGAGCCAGGGCAAAAAACTTGAGCTGTGCCTCTTCTGCAGAAAGTCAGCTTTGCAACGGTGCCATCTGCATTGCTGTCGCTCCTTGATTTCCCAACTCAAAGTCCATTACAATGGAACCTCTTTGGCACCCGTGCTGGGCTGCCCAGCATCCCAGGGAGTAGAGCACGAACGGTTGGCCTCTGCTCCCACAGCCGAAGAGCCAGGGCAAAAAACTTGAGCTCTGCCTCTTCTGCAGAAAGTCAGCTTTGCAACGGTGCCATCCGCATTGCTGTCGCTCCTCGATTTCCCAACTCAAAGTCCATTACAATGGAACCTCTTTGGCACCCGTGCTCGGCTGCCCAGCATCCCAGGGAGTAGAGCACGAACGGTTGGCCTCTGCTCCCACAGCCGAAGAGCCAGGGCAAAAAACTGGAGCTGTGCCTCTTCTGCAGAAAGTCAGCTTTGCAACGGTGCCATCCGCATTGCTGTCGCTCCTCCATTTCCCAACTCAAAGTCCATTACAATGGAACCTCTTTGGCACCCGTGCCCGGCTGCCCAGCATCCCAGGGAGTAGAGCACGAACGGTTGGCATCTGCTCCCACAGCCGAAGAGCCAGGGCAAAAAACTTGAGCTCTGCCTCTTCTGCAGAAAGTCAGCTTTGTAACGGTGCCATCCGCATTGCTGTCGCTCCTCCATTTCCCAACTCAAAGTCCATTACAATGGAACCTCTTTAGCACCCCTGCTCGGCTGCCCAGCATCCCAGGGAGTAGAGCACGAACGGTAGGCCTCTGCTCCCACAGCCGAAGAGCCAGGGCAAAAAACTTGAGCTCTGCCTCTTCTGCAGAAAGTCAGCTTTGCAACGGTGCCATCCGCATTGCTGTCGCTCCTTGATTTCCCAACTCAAAGTCCATTACAATGGAACCTCTTTGGCACCCGTGCTCGGCTGCCCAGCATCCCAGGGAGTAGAGCACGAACGGTTGGCCTCTGCTCCCACAGCCGAAGAGCCAGGGCAAAAAACTTGAGCTGTGCCTCTTCTGCAGAAAGTCAGCTTTGTAACGGTGCCATCCGCATTGCTGTCGCTCCTCCATTTCCCAACTCAAAGTCCATTACAATGGAACCTCTTTGGCACCCGTGCTCGGCTGCCCAGCATCCCAGGGAGTAGAGCACGAACGGTTGGCCTCAGTTCCCACAGCCGAAGAGCCAGGGCAAAAAACTTGAGCTGTGCCTCTTCTGCAGAAAGTCAGCTTTGCAACGGTGCCATCCGCATTGCTGTCGCTCCTCCATTTCCCAACTCAAAGTCCATTACAATGGAACCTCTTTGGCACCCTTGCTCGGCTGCCCAGCATCCCAGGGAGTAGAGCACGAACGGTTGGCCTCTGCTCCCACAGCCAAAGAGCCAGGGCAAAAAACTGGAGCTGTGCCTCTTCTGCAGAAAGTCAGCTTTGCAACGGTGCCATCCGCATTGCTGTCGCTCCTCCATTTCCCAACTCAAAGTCCATTACAATGGAACCTCTTTGGCACCCGTGCCCGGCTGCCCAGCATCCCAGGGAGTAGAGCACGAAGGGTTGGCCTCTGCTCCCACAGCCGAAGAGCCAGGGCAAAAAACTTGAGCTGTGCCTCTTCTGCAGAAAGTCAGCTTTGCAACGGTGCCATCTGCATTGCTGTCGCTCCTTGATTTCCCAACTCAAAGTCCATTACAATGGAACCTCTTTGGCACCCGTGCTCGGCTGCCCAGCATCCCAGGGAGTAGAGCACGAACGGTTGGCCTCTGCTCCCACAGCCGAAGAGCCAGGGCAAAAAACTTGAGCTCTGCCTCTTCTGCAGAAAGTCAGCTTTGCAACGGTGCCATCCGCATTGCTGTCGCTCCTCCATTTCCCAACGCAAAGTCCATTACAATGGAACCTCTTTGGCACCCTTGCTCGGCTGCCCAGCATCCCAGGGAGTAGACCACGAACGGTTGGCCTCTGCTCCCACAGCCAAAGAGCCAGGGCAAAAAACTGGAGCTGTGCCTCTTCTGCAGAAAGTCAGCTTTGCAACGGTGCCATCCGCATTGCTGTCGCTCCTCCATTTCCCAACTCAAAGTCCATTACAATGGAACCTCTTTGGCACCCGTGCCCGGCTGCCCAGCATCCCAGGGAGTAGAGCACGAACGGTTGGCCTCTGCTCCCACAGCCAAAGAGCCAGGGCAAAAAACTTGAGCTCTGCCTCTTCTGCAGAAAGTCAGCTTTGCAACGGTGCCATCTGCATTGCTGTCGCTCCTTGATTTCCCAACTCAAAGTCCATTACAATGGAACCTCTTTGGCACCCGTGCTCGGCTGCCCACCATCCCAGGGAGTAGAGCACGAACGGTTGGCCTCTGCTCCCACAGCCGAAGAGCCAGGGCAAAAAACTTGAGCTGTGCCTCTTCTGCAGAAAGTCAGCTTTGCAACGGTGCCATCCGCATTGCTGTCACTCCTTGATTTCCCAACTCAAAGTCCATTACAATGGAACCTCTTTGGCACCCGTGCTCGGCTGCCCAGCATCCCAGGGAGTAGAGCACGAACGGTTGGCCTCAGCTCCCACAGCCGAAGAGCCAGGGCAAAAAACTTGAGCTGTGCCTCTTCTGCAGAAAGTCAGCTTTGCAACGGTGCCATCCGCATTCCTGTCGCTCCTCCATTTCCCAACTCAAAGTCCATTACAATGGAACCTCTTTGGCACCCTTGCTCGGCTGCCCAGCATCCCAGGGAGTAGAGCACGAACGGTTGGCCTCTGCTCCCACAGCCAAAGAGCCAGGGCAAAAAACTGGAGCTGTGCCTCTTCTGCAGAAAGTCAGCTTTGCAACGGTGCCATCCGCATTGCTGTCGCTCCTCCATTTCCCAACTCAAAGTCCATTACAATGGAACCTCTTTGGCACCCGTGCTCGGCTGCCCAGCATCCCAGGGAGTAGAGCACGAACGGTTGGCCTCTGCTCCCACAGCCGAAGAGCCAGGGCAAAAAACTTGAGCTGTGCCTCTTCTGCAGAAAGTCAGCTTTGCAACGGTGCCATCCGCATTGCTGTCGCTCCTCCATTTCCCAACTCAAAGTCCATTACAATGGAACCTCTTTGGCACCCGTGCCCGGCTGCCCAGCATCCCAGGGAGTAGAGCACGAACGGTTGGCATCTGCTCCCACAGCCGAAGAGCCAGGGCAAAAATCCTGAGCTCTGCCTCTTCTGCAGAAAGTCAGCTTTGTAACGGTGCCATCCGCATTGCTGTCGCTCCTCCATTTCCCAACTCAAAGTCCATTACAATGGAACCTCTTTAGCACCCCTGCTCGGCTGCCCAGCATCCCAGGGAGTAGAGCACGAACGGTTGGCCTCTGCTCCCACAGCCGAAGAGCCAGGGCAAAAAACTTGAGCTCTGCCTCTTCTGCAGAAAGTCAGCTTTGCAACGGTGCCATCCGCATTGCTGTCGCTCCTTGATTTCCCAACTCAAAGTCCATTACAATGGAACCTCTTTGGCACCCCTGCTGGGCTGCCCAGCATCCCAGGGAGTAGAGCACGAACGGTTGGCCTCTGCTCCCACAGCCGAAGAGCCAGGGCAAAAAACTTGAGCTGTGCCTCTTCTGCAGAAAGTCAGCTTTGCAACGGTGCCATCCGCATTGCTGTCGCTCCTCCATTTCCCAACTCAAAGTCCATTACAATGGAACCTCTTTGGCACCCGTGCTCGGCTGCCCAGCATCCCAGGGAGTAGAGCACGAACGGTTGGCCTCAGTTCCCACAGCCGAAGAGCCAGGGCAAAAAACTTGAGCTGTGCCTCTTCTGCAGAAAGTCAGCTTTGCAACGGTGCCATCCGCATTGCTGTCGCTCCTCCATTTCCCAACTCAAAGTCCATTACAATGGAACCTCTTTGGCACCCTTGCTCGGCTGCCCAGCATCCCAGGGAGTAGAGCACGAACGGTTGGCCTCTGCTCCCACAGCCAAAGAGCCAGGGCAAAAAACTGGAGCTGTGCCTCTTCTGCAGAAAGTCAGCTTTGCAACGGTGCCATCCGCATTGCTGTCGCTCCTCCATTTCCCAACTCAAAGTCCATTACAATGGAACCTCTTTGGCACCCTTGCTCGGCTGCCCAGCATCCCAGGGAGTAGAGCACAAACGGTTGGCCTCTGCTCCCACAGCTGAAGAGCCAGGGCAAAAAACTGGAGCTGTGCCTCTTCTGCAGAAAGTCAGCTTTGCAACGGTGCCATCCGCATTGCTGTCGCTCCTCCATTTCCCAACTCAAAGTCCATTACAATGGAACCTCTTTGGCACCCGTGCTCGGCTGCCCAGCATCCCAGGGAGTAGAGCACGAACGGTTGGCCTCAGTTCCCACAGCCGAAGAGCCAGGGCAAAAAACTTGAGCTGTGCCTCTTCTGCAGAAAGTCAGCTTTGCAACGGTGCCATCCGCATTGCTGTCGCTCCTCGATTTCCCAACTCAAAGTCCATTACAATGGAACCTCTTTGGCACCCTTGCTCGGCTGCCCAGCATCCCAGGGAGTAGAGCACGAACGGTTGGCCTCTGCTCCCACAGCCAAAGAGCCAGGGCAAAAAACTGGAGCTGTGCCTCTTCTGCAGAAAGTCAGCTTTGCAACGGTGCCATCCGCATTGCTGTCGCTCCTCCATTTCCCAACTCAAAGTCCATTACAATGGAACCTCTTTGGCACCCTTGCTCGGCTGCCCAGCATCCCAGGGAGTAGAGCACAAACGGTTGGCCTCTGCTCCCACAGCTGAAGAGCCAGGGCAAAAAACTGGAGCTGTGCCTCTTCTGCAGAAAGTCAGCTTTGCAACGGTGCCATCCGCATTGCTGTCACTCCTCCATTTCCCAACTCAAAGTCCATTACAATGGAACCTCTTTGGCACCCGTGCTTGGCTGCCCAGCATACCACGGAGTAGAGCACGAACGGTTGGCCTCTGCTCCCACAGCCGAAGAGCCAGGGCAAAAATCTTGAGCTCTGCCTCTTCTGCAGAAAGTCAGCTTTGCAACGGTGCCATCCGCATTGCTGTCGCTCCTCCATTTCCCAACTCAAAGTCCATTACAATGGAACCTCTTTGGCACCCGTGCCCGGCTGCCCAGCATCCCAGGGAGTAGAGCACGAACGGTTGGCCTCTGCACCCACAGCCAAAGAGCCAGGGCAAAAAACTTGAGCTGTGCCTCTTCTGCAGAAAGTCAGCTTTGCAACGGTGCCATCCGCATTGCTGTCGCTCCTCCATTTCCCAACTCAAAGTCCATTACAATGGAACCTCTTTGGCACCCGTGCCCGGCTGCCCACCATCCCAGGGAGTAGAGCACGAACGGTTGGCCTCTGCTCCCACAGACGAAGAGCCAGGGCAAAAAACCTGAGCTCTGCCTCTTCTGCAGAAAGTCAGCTTTGCAACGGTGCCATCTGCATTGCTGTCGCTCCTTGATTTCCCAACTCAAAGTCCATTACAATGGAACCTCTTTGGCACCCGTGCTCGGCTGCCCAGCATCCCAGGGAGTAGAGCACGAACGGTTGGCCTCTGCTCCCACAGCCGAAGAGCCAGGGCAAAAAACTTGAGCTCTGCCTCTTCTGCAGAAAGTCAGCTTTGCAACGGTGCCATCCGCATTGCTGTCGCTCCTCCATTTCCCAACTCAAAGTCCATTACAATGGAACCTCTTTGGCACCCGTGCTCGGCTGCCCAGCATCCCAGGGAGTAGAGCACAAACGGTTGGCCTCTGCTCCCACAGCTGAAGAGCCAGGGCAAAAAACTGGAGCTGTGCCTCTTCTGCAGAAAGTCAGCTTTGCAACGGTGCCATCCGCATTGCTGTCGCTCCTCCATTTCCCAACTCAAAGTCCATTACAATGGAACCTCTTTGGCACCCGTGCTCGGCTGCCCAGCATCCCAGGGAGTAGAGCACGAACGGTTGGCCTCTGCTCCCACAGCCGAAGAGCCAGGGCAAAAAACTTGAGCTGTGCCTCTTCTGCAGAAAGTCAGCTTTGCAACGGTGCCATCCGCATTGCTGTCGCTCCTCCATTTCCCAACTCAAAGTCCATTACAATGGAACCTCTTTGGCACCCGTGCTCGGCTGCCCAGTATCCCAGGGAGTAGACCACGAACGGTTGGCCTCAGCTCCCACAGCCGAAGAGCCAGGGCAAAAATCTTGAGCTCTGCCTCTTCTGCAGAAAGTCAGCTTTGCAACGGTGCCATCTGCATTGCTGTCGCTCCTCGATTTCCCAACTCAAAATCCATTACAATGGAACTTCTTTGGCACCCGTGCTGGGCTGCCCAGCATCCCAGGGAGTAGAGCACGAACGGTTGGCCTCTGCTCCCACAGCCGAAGAGCCAGGGCAAAAATCTTGAGCTCTGCCTCTTCTGCAGAAAGTCAGCTTTGCAACGGTGCCATCCGCATTGCTGTCGCTCCTCCATTTCCCAACTCAAAGTCCATTACAATGGAACCTCTTTGGCACCGGTGCCCGGCTGCCCAGCATCCCAGGGAGTAGAGCACGAACAGTTGGCCTCAGCTCCCACAGCCGAAGAGCCAGGGCAAAAAACTTGAGCTGTGCCTCTTCTGCAGAAAGTCAGCTTTGCAACGGTGCCATCCGCATTACTGTCGCTCCTCCATTTCCCAACTCAAAGTCCATTACAATGGAACCTCTTTGGCACCCGTGCTGGGCTGCCCAGCATCCCAGGGAGTAGAGCACGAACGGTTGGCCTCTGCTCCCACAGCCGAAGAGCCAGGGCAAAAAACTTGAGCTGTGCCTCTTCTGCAGAAAGTCAGCTTTGCAACGGTGCCATCCGCATTGCTGTCGCTCCTCCATTTCCCAACTCAAAGTCCATTACAATGGAACCTCTTTGGCACCCGTGCTCGGCTGCCCAGCATCCCAGGGAGTAGAGCACGAACGGTTGGCCTCTGCTCCCACAGCCAAAGAGCCAGGGCAAAATACTTGAGCTGTGCCTCTTCTGCAGAAAGTCAGCTTTGCAACGGTGCCATCCGCATTGCTGTCGCTCCTCCATTTCCCAACTCAAAGTCCATTACAATGGAACCTCTTTGGCACCCGTGCCCGGCTGCCCAGCATCCCAGGGAGTAGAGCACGAACGGTTGGCCTCTGCTCCCACAGCCGAATAGCCAGGGCAAAAAACTTGAGCTCTGCCTCTTCTGCAGAAAGTCAGCTTTGCAACGGTGCCATCTGCATTGCTGTCGCTCCTTGATTTCCCAACTCAAAGTCCATTACAATGGAACCTCTTTGGCACCCGTGCTCGGCTGCCCACCATCCCAGGGAGTAGAGCACGAACGGTTGGCCTCTGCTCCCACAGCCGAAGAGCCAGGGCAAAAAACTTGAGCTCTGCCTCTTCTGCAGAAAGTCAGCTTTGCAACGGTGCCATCCGCATTGCTGTCGCTCCTCCATTTCCCAACTCAAAGTCCATTACAATGGAACCTCTTTGGCACCCCTCCTCGGCTGCCTTGCATCCTAGGGAGTAGAGCACGAACGGTTGGCCTCTGCTAACACAGCCGAAGAGCCAGGGCAAAAAACTTGAGCTGTGTCTCTTCTGCAGAAAGTCAGCTTTGCAACGGTGCCATCCGCATTGCTGTCGCTCCTCGATTTCCCAACTCAAAGTCCATTACAGTGGAACCTCTTTGGCACCCGTGCTCGGCTGCCCAGCATCCCAGGGAGTAGAGCACGAACGGTTGGCCTCTGCTCCCACAGCCGAAGAGCCAGGGCAAAAAACTTGAGCTCTGCCTCTTCTGCAGAAAGTCAGCTTTGCAACGGTGCCATCCACATTGCTGTCGCTCCTCCATTTCCCAACTCAAAGTCCATTACAATGGAACCTCTTTGGCACCCCTCCTCGGCTGCCCAGCATCCCAGGGAGT
This sequence comes from Psittacula echo, assembly GCF_963264785.1. Taxonomy (NCBI): domain Eukaryota; kingdom Metazoa; phylum Chordata; class Aves; order Psittaciformes; family Psittacidae; genus Psittacula; species Psittacula echo. The sequence goes on from NC_137765.1 coordinate 233,851, forward strand.
AGAGCACGAACGGTTGGCCTCTGCTCCCACAGCCGAAGAGCCAGGGCAAAAAACTTGAGCTGTGTCTCTTCTGCAGAAAGTCAGCTTTGCAACGGTGCCATCCGCATTGCTGTCGCTCCTCCATTTCCCAACTCAAAGTCCATTACAATGGAACCTCTTTGGCACCCTTGCTCGGCTTGCCCACCATCCCAGGGAGTAGAGCACGAACGGTTGGCCTCTGCTCCCACAGCCGAAGAGCCAGGGCAAAAAAACTTGAGCTGTGCCTCTTCTGCAGAAAGTCAGCTTTGCAACGGTGCCATCCGCATTGCTGTCGCTCCTCCATTTCCCAACTCAAAGTCCATTACAATGGAACCTCTTTGGCACCCGTGCCCGGCTGCCCAGCATCCCAGGGAGTAGAGCACGAACGGTTGGCCTCTGCTCCCACAGCCGAAGAGCCAGGGCAAAAAACTTGAGCTCTGCCTCTTCTGCAGAAAGTCAGCTTTGCAACGGTGCCATCTGCATTGCTGTCGCTCCTTGATTTCCCAACTCAAAGTCCATTACAATGGAACCTCTTTGGCACCCGTGCTCGGCTGCCCACCATCCCAGGGAGTAGAGCACGAACGGTTGGCCTCTGCTCCCACAGCCGAAGAGCCAGGGCAAAAAACTTGAGCTCTGCCTCTTCTGCAGAAAGTCAGCTTTGCAACGGTGCCATCCGCATTGCTGTCGCTCCTCCATTTCCCAACTCAAAGTCCATTACAATGGAACCTCTTTGGCACCCGTGCCCGGCTGCCCAGCATCCCAGGGAGTAGAGCACGAACGGTTGGCCTCTGCTCCCACAGACGAAGAGCCAGGGCAAAAAACTTGAGCTGTGCCTCTTCTGCAGAAAGTCAGCTTTGCAACGGTGCCATCCGCATTGCTGTCGCTCCTCCATTTCCCAACTCAAAGTCCATTACAATGGAACCTCTTTGGCACCCCTGCTCGGCTGTCCAGCATGCCAGGGAGTAGAGCACGAACGGTTGGCCTCTGCTCCCACAGCCAAAGAGCCAGGGCAAAAAACTTGAGCTGTGCCTCTTCTGCAGAAAGTCAGCTTTGCAACGGTGCCATCCGCATTGCTCTCGCTTCTCCATTTCCCAACTCAAAGTCCATTACAATGGAACCTCTTTGGCACCCGTGCTCGGCTGCCCAGTATCCCAGGGAGTAGAGCACGAATGGTTGGCCTCTGCTCCCACAGCCGAAGAGCCAGGGCAAAAAACTTGAGCTGTGCCTCTTCTGCAGAAAGTCAGCTTTGCAACGGTGCCATCCGCATTGCTGTCGCTCCTCGATTTCCCAACTCAAAGTCCATTACAATGGAACCTCTTTGGCACCCGTGCCCGGCTGCCCAGCATCCCAGGGAGTAGAGCACGAACGGTTGGCCTCTGCTCCCACAGCCGAAGAGCCAGGGCAAAAAACTTGAGCTGTGCCTCTTCTGCAGAAAGTCAGCTTTGCAACGGTGCCATCCGCATTGCTGTCGCTCCTCCATTTCCCAACTCAAAGTCCATTACAATGGAACCTCTTTGGCACCCGTGCTGGGCTGCCCAGCATCCCAGGGAGTAGAGCACGAACGGTTGGCCTCTGCTCCCACAGACGAAGAGCCAGGGCAAAAAACTTGAGCTCTGCCTCTTCTGCAGAAAGTCAGCTTTGCAACGGTGCCATCCGCATTGCTGTCGCTCCTCCATTTCCCAACTCAAAGTCCATTACAATGGAACCTCTTTGGCACCCGTGCTGGGCTGCCCAGCATCCCAGGGAGTAGAGCACGAACGGTTGGCCTCTGCTCCCACAGCCGAAGAGCCAGGGCAAAAAACTTGAGCTGTGCCTCTTCTGCAGAAAGTCAGCTTTGCAACGGTGCCATCCAAATTGCTGTCGCTCCTCCATTTCCCAACTCGAAGTCCATTACAATGGAACCTCTTTGGCACCCGTGCTGGGCTGCCCAGCATCCCAGGGAGTAGAGCACGAACGGTTGGCCTCTGCTCCCACAGCCGAAGAGCCAGGGCAAAAAACTTGAGCTCTGCCTCTTCTGCAGAAAGTCAGCTTTGCAACGGTGCCATCTGCATTGCTGTCGCTCCTCCATTTCCCAACTCAAAGTCCATTACAATGGAACCTCTTTGGCACCCGTGCTGGGCTGCCCAGCATCCCAGGGAGTAGAGCACGAACGGTTGGCCTCTGCTCCCTCAGCCGAAGAGCCAGGGCAAAAAACTTGAGCTGTGCCTCTTCTGCAGAAAGTCAGCTTTGCAACGGTGCCATCCGCATTGCTGTCGCTCCTCCATTTCCCAACTCAAAGTCCATTACAATGGAACATCTTTGGCACCCCTGCTCGGCTGCCCAGCATCCCAGGGAGTAGAGCACGAACGGTTGGCCTCTGCTCCCACAAACCAAAGAGCCAGGGCAAAAAACTGGAGCTGTGCCTCTTCTGCAGAAAGTCAGCTTTGCAACGGTGCCATCCGCATTGCTGTCGCTCCTCCATTTCCCAACTCAAAGTCCATTACAATGGAACCTCTTTGGCACACGTGCTCGGCTGCCCAGCATCCCAGGGAGTAGAGCACGAAGGGTTGGCCTCTGCTCCCACAGCCGAAGAGCCAGGGCAAAAAACTTGAGCTGTGCCTCTTCTTCAGAAAGTCAGCTTTGCAACGGTGCCATCCGCATTGCTGTCGCTCCTCCATTTCCCAACTCAAAGTCCATTACAATGGAACCTCTTTGGCACCCGTGCTCGGCTGCCCAGCATCCCAGGGAGTAGAGCACGAACGGTTGGCCTCTGCTCCCACAGCCGAAGAGCCAGGGCAAAAAACTTGAGCTGTGCCTCTTCTGCAGAAAGTCAGCTTTGCAACGGTGCCATCCACATTGCTGTCGCTCCTCGATTTCCCAACTCAAAGTCCATTACAATGGAACCTCTTTGGCACCCGTGCTCGGCTGCCCAGCATCCCAGGGAGTAGAGCACGAACGGTTGGCCTCTGCTCCCACAGCCGAAGAGCCAGGGCAAAAAACTTGAGCTGTGTCTCTTCTGCAGAAAGTCAGCTTTGCAACGGTGCCATCCGCATTGCTGTCGCTCCTCCATTTCCCAACTCAAAGTCCATTACAATGGAACCTCTTTGGCACCCGTGCCCGGCTGCCCAGCATCCCAGGGAGTAGAGCACGAACGGTTGGCCTCTGCTCCCACAGCCGAAGAGCCAGGGCAAAAAACTTGAGCTCTGCCTCTTCTGCAGAAAGTCAGCTTTGCAACGGTGCCATCCGCATTGCTGTCGCTCCTCCATTTCCCAACTCAAAGTCCATTACAATGGAACCTCTTTGGCACCCGTGCCCGGCTGCCCAGCATCTCAGGGAGTAGAGCACGAACGGTTGGCATCTGCTCCCACAGCCGAAGAGCCAGGGCAAAAAACTTGAGCTGTGCCTCTTCTGCAGAAAGTCAGCTTTGTAACGGTGCCATCCGCATTGCTGTCGCTCCTCCATTTCCCAACTCAAAGTCCATTACAATGGAACCTCTTTGGCACCAGTGCTCGGCTGCCCAGCATCCCAGGGAGTAGAGCACGAACGGTTGGCCTCTGCTCCCACAGCCAAAGAGCCAGGGCAAAAAACTGGAGCTCTGCCTCTTCTGCAGAAAGTCAGCTTTGCAACGGTGCCATCCGCATTGCTGTCGCTCCTCCATTTCCCAACGCAAAGTCCATTACAATGGAACCTCTTTGGCACCCGTGCTCGGCTGCCCAGCATCCCAGGGAGTAGAGCACAAACGGTTGGCCTCTGCTCCCACACCTGAAGAGCCAGGGCAAAAAACTGGAGCTGTGCCTCTTCTGCAGAAAGTCAGCTTTGCAACGGTGCCATCCGCATTGCTGTCGCTCCTCCATTTCCCAACTCAAAGTCCATTACAATGGAACCTCTTTGGCACCCGTGCTCGGCTGCCCAGCATCCCAGGGAGTAGAGCACGAACGGTTGGCCTCTGCTCCCACAGCCGAAGAGCCAGGGCAAAAAACTTGAGCTGTGCCTCTTCTGCAGAAAGTCAGCTTTGCAACGGTGCCATCCGCATTGCTGTCGCTCCTCCATTTCCCAACTCAAAGTCCATTACAATGGAACCTCTTTTGCACCCGTGCTCGGCTGCCCAGTATTCCAGGGAGTAGACCACGAACGGTTGGCCTCAGCTCCCACAGCCGAAGAGCCAGGGCAAAAATCTTGAGCTCTGCCTCTTCTGCAGAAAGTCAGCTTTGCAATGGTGCCATCTGTATTGCTGTCGCTCCTCGATTTCCCAACTCAAAATCCATTACAATGGAACTTCTTTGGCACCCGTGCTGGGCTGCCCAGCATCCCAGGGAGTAGAGCACGAAGGGTTGGCCTCTGCTCCCACAGACGAAGAGCCAGGGCAAAAATCTTGAGCTCTGCCTCTTCTGCAGAAAGTCAGCTTTGCAACGGTGCCATCCGCATTGCTGTCGCTCCTCCATTTCCCAACTCAAAGTCCATTACAATGGAACCTCTTTGGAACCCGTGCCCGGCTGCCCAGCATCCCAGGGAGTAGAGCACGAACAGTTGGCCTCTGCTCCCACAGACGAAGAGCCAGGGCAAAAAACTTGAGCTGTGCCTCTTCTGCAGAAAGTCAGCTTTGCAACGGTGCCATCCGCATTACTGTCGCTCCTCCATTTCCCAACTCAAAGTCCATTACAATGGAACCTCTTTGGCACCCGTGCTCGGCTGCCCAGCATCCCAGGGAGTAGAGCACGAACGGTTGGCCTCTGCTCCCACAGACGAAGAGCCAGGGCAAAAAACTTGAGCTGTGCCTCTTCTGCAGAAGGTCAGCTTTGCAACGGTGCCATCCGCATTGCTGTCGCTCCTCCATTTCCCAACTCAAAGTCCATTACAATGGAACCTCTTTGGCACACGTGCTCGGCTGCCCAGCATCCCAGGGAGTAGAGCACGAACGGTTGGCCTCTGCTCCCACAGACGAAGAGCCAGGGCAAAAAACTTGAGCTGTGCCTCTTCTGCAGAAAGTCAGCTTTGCAACGGTGCCATGCGCATTGCTGTCGCTCCTCCATTTCCCAACTCAAAGTCCATTACAATGGAACCTCTTTGGCACCCTTGCTCGGCTGCCCAGCATCCCAGGGAGTAGAGCACGAACGGTTGGCCTCTGCTCCTACAGCCAAAGAGCCAGGGCAAAAAACTTGAGCTCTGCCTCTTCTGCAGAAAGTCAGCTTTGCAACGGTGCCATCTGCATTGCTGTCGCTCCTCCATTTCCCAACTCAAAGTCCATTACAATGGAACCTCTTTGGCACCCGTGCTCGGCTGCCCACCATCCCAGGGAGTAGAGCACGAACGGTTGGCCTCTGCTCCCACAGCCGAAGAGCCAGGGCAAAAAACTTGACCTGTGCCTCTTCTGCAGAAAGTCAGCTTTGCAACGCTGCCATCCGCATTGCTGTCGCTCCTCCATTTCCCAACTCAAAGTCCATTACAATGGAACCTCTTTGGCACCCGTGCTCGGCTGCCCAGCATCCCAGGGAGTAGAGCACGAACGGTTGGCCTCTGCTCCCACAGCCAAAGAGCCAGGGCAAAAAACTTGAGCTGTGCCTCTTCTGCAGAAAGTCAGCTTTGCAACGGTGCCATCCGCATTGCTGTCGCTCCTCCATTTCCCAACTCAAAGTCCATTACAATGGAACCTCTTTGGCACCCGTGCTCGGCTGCCCAGCATGCCAGGGAGTAGAGCACGAAGGGTTGGCCTCTGCTCCCACAGCCGAAGAGCCAGGGCAAAAAACTTGAGCTGTGCCTCTTCTGCAGAAAGTCAGCTTTGCAACGGTGCCATCCGCATTGCTGTCGCTCCTCCATTTCCCAACTCAAAGTCAATTACAATGGAACCTCTTTGGCACCCGTGCTGGGCTGCCCAGCATCCCAGGGAGTAGAGCACGAACGGTTGGCCTCTGCTCCCACAGCCGAAGAGCCAGGGCAAAAAACTTGAGCTGTGCCTCTTCTGCAGAAAGTCATCTTTGCAACGGTGCCATCCACATTGCTGTCGCTCCTCCATTTCCCAACTCAAAGTCCATTACAATAGAACCTCTTTGGCACCCCTCCTCGGCTGCCCAGCATCCCAGGGAGTAGAGCACGAACGGTTGGCCTCTGCTCCCACAGCCGAAGAGCCAGGGCAAAAAACTTGAGCTGTGTCTCTTCTGCAGAAAGTCAGCTTTGCAACGGTGCCATCCGCATTGCTGTCGCTCCTCCATTTCCCAACTCAAAGTCCATTACAATGGAACCTCTTTGGCACCCTTGCTCGGCTTGCCCAGCATCCCAGGGAGTAGAGCACGAACGGTTGGCCTCTGCTCCCACAGCCGAAGAGCCAGGGCAAAAAACTTGAGCTCTGCCTCTTCTGCAGAAAGTCAGCTTTGCAACGGTGCCATCCGCATTGCTGTCGCTCCTCCATTTCCCAACTCAAAGTCCATTACAATGGAACCTCTTTGGCACCCGTGCTCGGCTGCCCAGCATCCCAGGGAGTAGAGCACGAACGGTTGGCCTCTGCTCCCACAGCCGAAGAGCCAGGGCAAAAAACTTGAGCTGTGCCTCTTCTGCAGAAAGTCAGCTTTGCAACGGTGCCATCCGCATTGCTGTCGCTCCTTGATTTCCCAACTCAAAGTCCATTACAATGGAACCTCTTTGGCACCCGTGCTCGGCTGCCCAGCATCCCAAGGAGTAGAGCACGAACGGTTGGCCTCTGCTCCCACAGCCGAAGAGCCAGGGCAAAAAACTTGAGCTCTGCCTCTTCTGCAGAAAGTCAGCTTTGCAACGGTGCCATCCGCATTGCTGTCGCTCCTCCATTTCCCAACTCAAAGTCCATTACAATGGAACCTCTTTGGCACCCGTGCCCGGCTGCCCAGCATCCCAGGGAGTAGAGCACGAACGGTTGGCCTCTGTTCCCACAGCCGAAGAGCCAGGGCAAAAAACTTGAGCTCTGCCTCTTCTGCAGAAAGTCAGCTTTGCAACGGTGCCATCTTCATTGCTGTCGCTCCTCCATTTCCCAACTCAAAGTCCATTACAATGGAACCTCTTTGGCACCCCTGCTCGGCTGCCCAGCATCCCAGGGAGTAGAGCACGAACGGTTGGCCTCTGCTCCCACAGCCGAAGAGCCAGGGCAAAAAACTTGAGCTGTGCCTCTTCTGCAGAAAGTCAGCTTTGCAACGGTGCCATCCGCATTGCTGTCGCTCCTCGATTTCCCAACTCAAAGTCCATTACAATGGAACCTCTTTGGCACCCGTGCCCGGCTGTCCAGCATCCCAGGGAGTAGAGCACGAACGGTTGGCCTCTGCTCCCACAGCCGAAGAGCCAGGGCAAAAAACTTGAGCTGTGCCTCTTCTGCAGAAAGTCAGCTTTGCAACGGTGCCATCCGCATTGCTGTCGCTCCTCCATTTCCCAACTCAAAGTCCATTACAATGGAACCTCTTTGGCACCCCTGCTCGGCTGCCCAGCATCCCAGGGAGTAGAGCACGAAGGGTTGGCCTCTGCTCCCACAGCCGAAGAGCCAGGGCAAAAAACTTGAGCTGTGCCTCTTCTGCAGAAAGTCAGCTTTGCAACGGTGCCATCCGCATTGCTGTCGCTCCTCCATTTCCCAACTCAAAGTCCATTACAATGGAACCTCTTTGGCACCCGTGCTCGGCTGCCCAGCATCCCAGGGTGTAGAGCACGAACGGTTGGCCTCTGCTCCCACAGCCGAAGAGCCAGGGCAAAAAACTTGAGCTCTGCCTCTTCTGCAGAAAGTCAGCTTTGCAACGGTGCCATCCGCATTGCTGTCGCTCCTCCATTTCCCAACTCAAAGTCCATTACAATGGAACCTCTTTGGCACCCGTGCCCGGCTGCCCAGCATCCCAGGGAGTAGAGCACGAACGGTTGGCCTCTGCTCCCACAGCCGAAGAGCCAGGGCAAAAAACTTGAGCTGTGCCTCTTCTGCAGAAAGTCAGCTTTGCAACGGTGCCATCCGCATTGCTGTCGCTCCTCCATTTCCCAACTCAAAGTCCATTACAATGGAACCTCTTTGGCACCCCTGCTCGGCTGCCCAGCATCCCAGGGAGTAGAGCACGAACGGTTGGCCTCTGCTCCCACAGCCAAAGAGCCAGGGCAAAAAACTTGAGCTGTGCCTCTTCTGCAGAAAGTCAGCTTTGCAACGGTGCCATCCGCATTGCTGTCGCTCCTCCATTTCCTAACTCAAAGTCCATTACAATGGAACCTCTTTGGCACCCGTGCCCGGCTGCCCAGCATCCCAGGGAGTAGAGCACGAACGGTTGGCCTTTGCTAACACAGCCGAAGAGCCAGGGCAAAAAACTTGAGCTGTGCCTCTTCTGCAGAAAGTCAGCTTTGCAACGGTGCCATCCTCATTGCTGTCGCTCCTCCATTTCCCAACTCAAAGTCCATTACAATGGAACCTCTTTGGCACCCGTGCTCGGCTGCCCACCATCCCAGGGAGTAGAGCATGAAGGGTTGGCCTCTGCTCCCACAGCCGAAGAGCCAGGGCAAAAAACTTGAGCTGTGCCTCTTCTGCAGAAAGTCAGCTTTGCAACGGTGCCATCCACATTGCTGTCGCTCCTCCATTTCCCAACTCAAAGTCCATTACAATGGAACCTCTTTGGCACCCCTCCTCGGCTGCCCAGCATCCCAGGGAGTAGAGCACGAACGGTTGGCTTCTGCTCCCACAGCCGAAGAGCCAGGGCAAAAAACTTGAGCTGTGTCTCTTCTGCAGAAAGTCAGCTTTGCAACGGTGCCATCCGCATTGCTGTCGCTCCTCCATTTCCCAACTCAAAGTCCATTACAATGGAACCTCTTTGGCACCCCTGCTCGGCTGCCCAGCATCCCAGGGAGTAGAGCACGAAGGGTTGGCCTCTGCTCCCACAGCCGAAGAGCCAGGGCAAAAAACTTGAGCTGTGCCTCTTCTGCAGAAAGTCAGCTTTGCAACGGTGCCATCCGCATTGCTGTCGCTCCTCCATTTCCCAACTCAAAGTCCATTACAATGGAACCTCTTTGGCACCCGTGCTCGGCTGCCCAGCATCCCAGGGTGTAGAGCACGAACGGTTGGCCTCTGCTCCCACAGCCGAAGAGCCAGGGCAAAAAACTTGAGCTCTGCCTCTTCTGCAGAAAGTCAGCTTTGCAACGGTGCCATCCGCATTGCTGTCGCTCCTCCATTTCCCAACTCAAAGTCCATTACAATGGAACCTCTTTGGCACCCGTGCCCGGCTGCCCAGCATCCCAGGGAGTAGAGCACGAACGGTTGGCCTCTGCTCCCACAGCCGAAGAGCCAGGGCAAAAAACTTGAGCTGTGCCTCTTCTGCAGAAAGTCAGCTTTGCAACGGTGCCATCCGCATTGCTGTCGCTCCTCCATTTCCCAACTCAAAGTCCATTACAATGGAACCTCTTTGGCACCCCTGCTCGGCTGCCCAGCATCCCAGGGAGTAGAGCACGAACGGTTGGCCTCTGCTCCCACAGCCAAAGAGCCAGGGCAAAAAACTTGAGCTGTGCCTCTTCTGCAGAAAGTCAGCTTTGCAACGGTGCCATCCGCATTGCTGTCGCTCCTCCATTTCCTAACTCAAAGTCCATTACAATGGAACATCTTTGGCACCCGTGCCCGGCTGCCCAGCATCCCAGGGAGTAGAGCACGAACGGTTGGCCTTTGCTAACACAGCCGAAGAGCCAGGGCAAAAAACTTGAGCTGTGCCTCTTCTGCAGAAAGTCAGCTTTGCAACGGTGCCATCCTCATTGCTGTCGCTCCTCCATTTCCCAACTCAAAGTCCATTACAATGGAACCTCTTTGGCACCCGTGCTCGGCTGCCCAGCATCCCAGGGAGTAGAGCATGAAGGGTTGGCCTCTGCTCCCACAGCCGAAGAGCCAGGGCAAAAAACTTGAGCTGTGCCTCTTCTGCAGAAAGTCAGCTTTGCAACGGTGCCATCCACATTGCTGTCGCTCCTCCATTTCACAACTCAAAGTCCATTACAATGGAACCTCTTTGGCACCCCTCCTCGGCTGCCCAGCATCGCAGGGAGTAGAGCACGAACGGTTGGCCTCTGCTCCCACAGACGAAGAGCCAGGGCAAAAATCTTGAGCTCTGACTCTTCTGCAGAAAGTCAGCTTTGCAACGGTGCCATCCGCATTGCTGTCGCTCCTCCATTTCCCAACTCAAAGTCCATTACAATGGAACCTCTTTGGCACCCGTGCTCGGCTGCCCAGCATCCCAGGGAGTAGAGCACGAACGGTTGGCCTCAGCTCCCACAGCCGAAGAGCCAGGGCAAAAAACTTGAGCTGTGCCTCTTCTGCAGAAAGTCAGCTTTGCAACGGTGCCATCCGCATTGCTGTCGCTCCTCCATTTCCCAACTCAAAGTCCATTACAATGGAACCTCTTTGGCACCCGTGCTCGGCTGCCCACCATCCCAGGGAGTAGAGCACGAACGGTTGGCCTCTGCTCCCACAGCCGAAGAGCCAGGGCAAAAAACTTGAGCTGTGCCTCTTCTGCAGAAAGTCAGCTTTGCAATGGTGCCATCTGCATTGCTGTCACTCCTCCATTTCCCAACTCAAAGTCCATTACAATGGAACCTCTTTGGCACCCGTGCCCGGCTGCCCAGCATCCCAGGGAGTAGAGCACGAACGGTTGGCCTCTGCTCCCACAGCCGAAGAGCCAGGGCAAAAAACTTGAGCTGTGCCTCTTCTGCAGAAAGTCAGCTTTGCAACGCTGCCATCCGCATTGCTGTCGCTCCTCCATTTCCCAACTCAAAGTCCATTACAATGGAACCTCTTTGGCACCCGTGCTCGGCTGCCCAGCATCCCAGGGAGTAGAGCACGAACGGTTGGCCTCTGCTCCCACAGCCGAAGAGCCAGGGCAAAAAACTGGAGCTGTGCCTCTTCTGCAGAAAGTCAGCTTTGCAACGGTGCCATCCGCATTGCTGTCGCTCCTCCATTTCCCAACTCAAAGTCTATTACAATGGAACCTCTTTGGCACCCGTGCTCAGCTGCCCAGCATCCCAGGGAGTAGAGCACGAACGGTTGGCCTCTGCTGCCACAGCCGAAGAGCCAGGGCAAAAAACTGGAGCTGTGCCTCTTCTGCAGAAAGTCAGCTTTGCAACGGTGCCATCCGCATTGCTGTCGCTCCTCCATTTCCCAACTCAAAGTCCATTACAATGGAACCTCTTTGGCACCCGTGCTCGGCTGCCCAGCATCCCAGGGAGTAGACCACGAATGGTTGGCCTCTGCTCCCACAGCCGAAGAGCCAGGGCAAAAAACTTGAGCTCTGCCTCTTCTGCAGAAAGTCAGCTTTGCAACGGTGCCATCTGCATTGCTGTCGCTCCTCGATTTTCCAACTCAAAATCCATTACAATGGAACCTCTTTGGCAATCGTGCTGGGCTGCCCAGCATCCCAGGGAGTAGAGCACGAACTGTTCGCCTCAGCTCCCACAGCCGAAGAGCCAGGGCAAAAAACTTGAGCTGTGCCTCTTCTGCAGAAAGTCAGCTTTGCAACGGTGCCATCCGCATTGCTGTCGCTCCTCCATTTCCCAACTCAAAGTCTATTACAATGGAACCTCTTTGGCACCCGTGCTCAGCTGCCCAGCATCCCAGGGAGTAGAGCACGAACGGTTGGCCTCTGCTGCCACAGCCGAAGAGCCAGGGCAAAAAACTGGAGCTGTGCCTCTTCTGCAGAAAGTCAGCTTTGCAACGCTGCCATCCGCATTGCTGTCGCTCCTCCATTTCCCAACTCAAAGTCCATTACAATGGAACCTCTTTGGCACCCGTGCTCGGCTGCCCAGCATCCCAGGGAGTAGAGCACGAAGGGTTGGCCTCTGCTCCCACAGCCGAAGAGCCAGGGCAAAAAACTTGAGCTGTGCCTCTTCTGCAGAAAGTCAGCTTTGCAACGGTGCCATCCGCATTACTGTCGCTCCTCCATTTCCCAACTCAAAGTCCATTACAATGGAACCTCTTTGGCACCCGTGCTGGGCTGCCCAGCATCCCAGGGAGTAGAGCACGAACGGTTGGCCTCTGCTCCCACAGCCGAAGAGCCAGGGCAAAAAACTTGAGCTGTGCCTCTTCTGCAGAAAGTCAGCTTTGCAACGGTGCCATCCGCATTGCTGTCGCTCCTCCATTTCCCAACTCAAAGTCCATTACAATGGAACCTCTTTGGCACCCGTGCTCGGCTGCCCAGCATCCCAGGGAGTAGAGCACGAACGGTTGGCCTCTGCTCCCACAGCCGAAGAGCCAGGGCAAAAAACTTGAGCTGTGCCTCTTCTGCAGAAAGTCAGCTTTGCAACGGTGCCATCCGCATTGCTGTCGCTCCTCCATTTCCCAACTCAAAGTCCATTACAATGGAACCTCTTTGGCACCCGTGCTCGGCTGCCCAGCATCCCAGGGAGTAGAGCACGAACAGTTGGCCTCAGATCCCACAGCCGAAGAGCCAGGGCAAAAAACTTGAGCTCTGCCTCTTCTGCAGAAAGTCAGCTTTGCAACGGTGCCATCCGCATTGCTGTCGCTCCTCCATTTCCCAACTCAAAGTCCATTACAATGGAACCTCTTTTGCACCCGTGCTCGGCTGCCCAGCATCCCAGGGAGTAGAGCACGAACGGTTGGCCTCTGCTCCCACAGCCGAAGAGCTAGGGCAAAAAACTTGAGCTGTGCCTCTTCTGCAGAAAGTCAGCTTTGCAACGGTGCCATCCGCATTGCTGTCGCTCCTCCATTTCCCAACTCAAAGTCCATTACAATGGAACCTCTTTGGCACCCGTGCTCGGCTGCCCAGCATCCCAGGGAGTAGACCAAGAACGGTTGGCCTCTGCTTCCACAGCCGAAGAGCCAGGGCAAAAATCTTGAGCTGTGCCTCTTCTGCAGAAAGTCAGCTTTGCAACGGTGCCATCTGCATTGCTGTCGCTCCTCGATTTCCCAACTCAAAATCCATTACAATGGAACCTCTTTGGCACCCGTGCTGGGCTGCCCAGCATCCCAGGAAGTAGAGCACGAACAGTTCGCCTCAGCTCCCACAGCCGAAGAGCCAGGGCAAAAAACTTGAGCTGTGCCTCTACTGCAGAAAGTCAGCTTTGCAACGGTGCCATCCGCATTGCTGTTGCTCCTCCATTTCCCAACTCAAAGTCCATTACAGTGGAACCTCTTTCGCACCCGTGCTCAGCTGCCCAGCATCCCAGGGAGTAGAGCACGAACGGTTGGCCTCTGCTCCCACAGCCGAAGAGCCAGGGCAAAAAACTGGAGCTCTGCCTCTTCTGCAGAAAGTCAGCTTTGCAACGGTGCCATCCGCATTGCTGTCGCTCCTCCATTTCCCAACTCAAAGTCCATTACAATGGAACCTCTTTGGCACCCGTGCCCGGCTGCCCAGCATCCCAGGGAGTAGAGCACGAACGGTTGGCCTCTGCTCCCACAGCCGAAGAGCCAGGGCAAAAATCTTGAGCTGTGCCTCTTCTGCAGAAAGTCAGCTTTGCAACGGTGCCATCCGCATTGCTGTCGCACCTCCATTTCCCAACTCAAAGTCCATTACAATGGAACCTCTTTGGCACCCCTGCTCGGCTGCCCAGCATCCCAGGGAGTAGAGCACGAACGGTTGGCCTCTGCTCCCACAGCCGAAGAGCCAGGGCAAAAAACTTGAGCTGTGCCTCTTCTGCAGAAAGTCAGCTTTGCAACGGTGCCATCCGCATTACTGTCGCTCCTCCATTTCCCAACTCAAAGTCCATTACAATGGAACCTCTTTGGCACCCGTGCTCGGCTGCCCAGCATCCCAGGGAGTAGAGCACGAACGGTTGGCCTCTGCTCCCACACCAAAGAGCCAGGGCAAAAAACTTGAGCTGTGCCTCTTCTGCAGAAAGTCAGCTTTGCAACGGTGCCATCCGCATTGCTGTCACTCCTCCATTTCCCAACTCAAAGTCCATTACAATGGAACCTCTTTGGCACCGGTGCCCGGCTGCCCAGCATCCCAGGGAGTAGAGCACGAACGGTTGGCCTCTGCTCCCACAGCCGAAGAGCCAGGGCAAAAAACTTGAGCTGTGCCTCTTCTGCAGAAAGTCAGCTTTGCAACGGTGCCATCCGCATTGCTGTCGCTCCTCCATTTCCCAACTCAAAGTCCATTACAATGGAACCTCTTTGGCACCCGTGCTGGGCTGCCCAGCATCCCAGGGAGTAGAGCACGAAGGGTTGGCCTCTGCTCCCACAGCCGAAGAGCCAGGGCAAAAAACTTGATCTGTGCCTCTTCTGCAGAAAGTCAGCTTTGCAACGGTGCCATCCGCATTGCTGTCGCTCCTCCATTTCCCAACTCAAAGTCCATTACAATGGAACCTCTTTGGCACCTGTGCCCGGCTGCCCAGCATCCCAGGGAGTAGAGCAAGAACGGTTGGCATCTGCTCCCACAGCCGAAGAGCCAGGGCAAAAATCTTGAGCTGTGCCTCTTCTGCAGAAAGTCAGCTTTGTAACGGTGCCATCCGCATTGCTGTCGCTCCTCCATTTCCCAACTCAAAGTCCATTACAATGGAACCTCTTTGGCACCCCTGCTCGGCTGCCCAGCATCCCACGGAGTAGAGCACGAACGGTTGGCCTCAGCTCCCACAGCCGAAGAGCCAGGGCAAAAAACTTGAGCTCTGCCTCTTCTGCAGAAAGTCAGCTTTGCAACGGTGCCATCCGCATTGCTGTCGCTCCTCCATTTCCCAACTCAAAGTCCATTACAATGGAACCTCTTTGGCACCCGTGCTCGGCTGCCCAGCATCCCAGGGAGTAGAGCACGAACAGTTCGCCTCTGCTCCCACAGCCGAAGAGCCAGGGCAAAAACTTGAGCTGTGCCTCTTCTGCAGAAAGTCAGCTTTGCAACGGTGCCATCCGCATTGCTGTCGCTCCTCCATTTCCCAACTCAAAGTCCATTACAATGGAACCTCTTTGGCACCCGTGCTCGGCTGCCCAGCATCCCAGGGAGTAGAGCACGAACGGTTGGCCTCTGCTCCCACAGCCGAAGAGCCAGGGCAAAAAACTTGAGCTGTGCCTCTTCTGCAGAAAGTCAGCTTTGCAACGGTGCCATCCGCATTACTGTCGCTCCTCCATTTCCCAACTCAAAGTCCATTACAATGGAACCTCTTTGGCACCCGTGCTGGGCTGCCCAGCATCCCAGGGAGTAGAGCACGAACGGTTGGCCTCTGCTCCCACAGCCGAAGAGCCAGGGCAAAAAACTGGAGCTGTGCCTCTTCTGCAGAAAGTCAGCTTTGCAACGGTGCCATCCGCATTGCTGTCGCTCCTCCATTTCCCAACTCAAAGTCCATTACAATGGAACCTCTTTGGCACCCGTGCTCGGCTGCCCAGCATACCACGGAGTAGAGCACAAACGGTTCGCCTCTGCTCCCACAGCCGAAGAGCCAGGGCAAAAAACTTGAGCTGTGCCTCTTCTGCAGAAAGTCAGCTTTGCAACGGTGCCATCCGCATTGCTGTCGCTCCTCCATTTCCCAACTCAAAGTCCATTACAATGGAACCTCTTTGGCACCCGTGCCCGGCTGCCCAGCATCCCAGGGAGTAGAGCACGAACGGTTGGCCTCTGCTCCCACAGCCGAAGAGCCAGGGCAAAAAACTTGAGCTGTGCCTCTTCTGCAGAAAGTCAGCTTTGCAACGGTGCCATCCGCATTGCTGTCGCACCTCCATTTCCCAACTCAAAGTCCATTACAATGGAACCTCTTTGGCACCTGTGCCCGGCTGCCCAGCATCCCAGGGAGTAGAGCACGAACGGTTGGCCTCTGCTCCCACAGCCGAAGAGCCAGGGCAAAAAACTTGAGCTCTGCCTCTTCTGCAGAAAGTCAGCTTTGCAACGGTGCCATCCGCATTGCTGTCGCTCCTCCATTTCCCAACTCAAAGTCCATTACAATGGAACCTCTTTGGCACCCGTGCTCGGCTGCCCAGCATCCCAGGGAGTAGAGCACGAAGGGTTGGCCTCTGCTCCCACAGCCGAAGAGCCAGGGCAAAAAACTTGAGCTCTGCCTCTTCTGCAGAAAGTCAGCTTTGCAACGGTGCCATCCGCATTGCTGTCGCTCCTCCATTTCCCAACTCAAAGTCCATTACAATGGAACCTCTTTGGCACCCGTGCCCGGCTGCCCAGCATCCCAGGGAGTAGAGCACGAACGGTTGGCCTCTGCTCCCACAGCCGAAGAGCCAGGGCAAAAAACTTGAGCTGTGCCTCTTCTGCAGAAAGTCAGCTTTGCAACGGTGTCATCCGCATTACTGTCGCTCCTCCATTTCCCAACTCAAAGTCCATTACAAGGGAACCTCTTTGGCACCCGTGCTGGGCTGCCCAGCATCCCAGGGAGTAGAGCACGAACGGTTGGCCTCTGCTCCCACAGCCGAAGAGCCAGGGCAAAAAACTTGAGCTGTGCCTCTTCTGCAGAAAGTCAGCTTTGCAACGGTGCCATCCGCATTGCTGTCGCTCCTCCATTTCCCAACTCAAAGTCCATTACAATGGAACCTCTTTGGCACCCGTGCTCGGCTGCCCAGCATCCCAGGGAGTAGAGCACGAACGGTTGGCCTCTGGTCCCACAGCCGAAGAGCCAGGGCAAAAAACTTGAGCTCTGCCTCTTCTGCAGAAAGTCAGCTTTGCAACGCTGCCATCCGCATTGCTGTCGCTCCTCCATTTTCCAACTCAAAGTCCATTACAATGGAACCTCTTTGGCACCCGTGCTCGGCTGCCCAGCATCCCAGGGAGTAGAGCACGAACGGTTGGCCTCTGCTCCCACAGCCGAAGAGCCAGGGCAAAAAACTGGAGCTGTGCCTCTTCTGCAGAAAGTCAGCTTTGCAACGGTGCCATCCGCATTACTGTCGCTCCTCCATTTCCCAACTCAAAGTCCATTACAATGGAACCTCTTTGGCACCCGTGCTGGGCTGCCCAGCATCCCAGGGAGTAGAGCACGAACGGTTGGCCTCTGCTCCCACAGCCGAAGAGCCAGGGCAAAAAACTGGAGCTGTGCCTCTTCTGCAGAAAGTCAGCTTTGCAACGGTGCCATCCGCATTGCTGTCGCTCCTCCATTTCCCAACTCAAAGTCCATTACAATGGAACCTCTTTGGCACCCGTGCTCGGCTGCCCAGCATCCCAGGGAGTAGAGCACGAACGGTTGGCCTCTGCTCCCACAGCCGAAGAGCCAGGGCAAAAAACTGGAGCTGTGCCTCTTCTGCAGAAAGTCAGCTTTGCAACGGTGCCATCCGCATTGCTGTCGCTCCTCCATTTCCCAACTCAAAGTCCATTACAATGGAACCTCTTTGGCACCCGTGCTCGGCTGCCCAGCATCCCAGGGAGTAGAGCACGAACGGTTGGCCTCTGCTCCCACAGCCGAAGAGCCAGGGCAAAAAACTTGAGCTGTGCCTCTTCTGCAGAAAGTCAGCTTTGCAACGGTGCCATCCGCATTGCTGTCGCTCCTCCATTTCCCAACTCAAAGTCCATTACAATGGAACCTCTTTGGCACCCGTGCCCGGCTGCCCAGCATCCCAGGGAGTAGAGCACGAACGGTTGGCCTCTGCTCCCACAGCCGAAGAGCCAGGGCAAAAAACTTGAGCTGTGCCTCTTCTGCAGAAAGTCAGCTTTGCAACGGTGCCATCCGCATTGCTGTCGCACCTCCATTTCCCAACTCAAAGTCCATTACAATGGAACCTCTTTGGCACCTGTGCCCGGCTGCCCAGCATCCCAGGGAGTAGAGCACGAACGGTTGGCCTCTGCTCCCACAGCCGAAGAGCCAGGGCAAAAAACTTGAGCTCTGCCTCTTCTGCAGAAAGTCAGCTTTGCAACGGTGCCATCCGCATTGCTGTCGCTCCTCCATTTCCCAACTCAAAGTCCATTACAATGGAACCTCTTTGGCACCCGTGCTCGGCTGCCCAGCATCCCAGGGAGTAGAGCACGAAGGGTTGGCCTCTGCTCCCACAGCCGAAGAGCCAGGGCAAAAAACTTGAGCTCTGCCTCTTCTGCAGAAAGTCAGCTTTGCAACGGTGCCATCCGCATTGCTGTCGCTCCTCCATTTCCCAACTCAAAGTCCATTACAATGGAACCTCTTTGGCACCCGTGCTCGGCTGCCCAGCATCCCAGGGAGTAGAGCACGAACGGTTGGCCTCTGCTCCCACAGCCGAAGAGCCAGGGCAAAAAACTTGAGCTCTGCCTCTTCTGCAGAAAGTCAGCTTTGCAACGGTGTCATCCGCATTACTGTCGCTCCTCCATTTCCCAACTCAAAGTCCATTACAATGGAACCTCTTTGGCACCCGTGCTGGGCTGCCCAGCATCCCAGGGAGTAGAGCACGAACGGTTGGCCTCTGCTCCCACAGCCGAAGAGCCAGGGCAAAAAACTTGATCTGTGCCTCTTCTGCAGAAAGTCAGCTTTGCAACGGTGCCATCCGCATTGCTGTCGCTCCTCCATTTCCCAACTCAAAGTCCATTACAATGGAACCTCTTTGGCACCCTTGCTCGGCTGCCCAGCATCCCAGGGAGTAGAGCACGAACGGTTGGCCTCTGCTCCCACAGCCGAAGAGCCAGGGCAAAAAACTTGAGCTGTGCCTCTTCTGCAGAAAGTCAGTTTTGCAACGGTGCCATCCGCATTGCTGTCGCTCCTCCATTTCCCAACTCAAAGTCCATTACAATGGAACCTCTTTGGCACCCGTGCTCGGCTGCCCAGCATCCCAGGGAGTAGAGCACGAACAGTTGGTCTCAGCTCCCACAGCCGAAGAGCCAGGGCAAAAAACTTGAGCTGTGCCTCTTCTGCAGAAAGTCAGCTTTGCAACGGTGCCATCCGCATTGCTGTCGCTCCTCCATTTCCCAACTCAAAGTCCATTACAATGGAACCTCTTTGGCACCCGTGCCCGGCTGCCCAGCATCCCAGGGAGTAGAGCACGAAGGGTTGGCCTCTGCTCCCACAGACGAAGAGCCAGGGCAAAAAACTTGAGCTCTGCCTCTTCTGCAGAAAGTCAGCTTTGCAACGGTGCCATCTGCATTGCTGTCGCTCCTTGATTTCCCAACTCAAAGTCCATTACAATGGAACCTCTTTGGCACCCTTGCTCGGCTGCCCAGCATGCCAGGGAGTAGAGCACGAACGGTTGGCCTCTGCTCCCACAGCCGAAGAGCCAGGGCAAAAAACTTGAGCTCTGCCTCTTCTGCAGAAAGTCAGCTTTGCAACGGTGCCATCCGCATTGCTGTCGCTCCTCCATTTCCCAACTCAAAGTCCATTACAATGGAACCTCTTTGGCACCCTTGCTCGGCTGCCCAGCATCCCACGGAGTAGAGCACGAACGGTTGGCCTCTGCTCCCACAGCCGAAGAGCCAGGGCAAAATACTTGAGCTGTGCCTCTTCTGCAGAAAGTCAGCTTTGCAACGGTGCCATCCGCATTGCTGTCGCTCCTCCATTTCCCAACTCAAAGTCCATTACAATGGAACCTCTTTGGCACCCGTGCTCGGCTGCCCAGCATCCCAGGGAGTAGAGCACGAACAGTTGGCCTCTGCTCCCACAGCCGAAGAGCCAGGGCAAAAAACTTGAGCTCTGCCTCTTCTGCAGAAAGTCAGCTTTGCAACGGTGCCATCCGCATTGCTGTCGCTCCTCCATTTCCCAACTCAAAGTCCATTACAATGGAACCTCTTTGGCACCCGTGCTCGGCTGCCCAGCATGCCAGGGAGTAGAGCACGAACGGCTGGCCTCTGCTCCCACAGCCGAAGAGCCAGGGCAAAAAACTTGAGCTGTGCCTCTTCTGCAGAAAGTCAGCTTTGCAACGCTGCCATCCGCATTGCTGTCGCTCCTCGATTTCCCAACTCAAAGTCCATTACAATGGAACCTCTTTGGCACCCGTGCCCGGCTGCCCAGCATCCCAGGGAGTAGAGCACGAACGGTTGGCCTCTGCTCCCACAGCCGAAGAGCCAGGGCAAAAAACTTGAGCTCTGCCTCTTCTGCAGAAAGTCAGCTTTGCAACGGTGCCATCCGCATTGCTGTCGCTCCTCCATTTCCCAACTCAAAGTCCATTACAATGGAACCTCTTTGGCACCCCTGCTCGGCTGCCCAGCATCCCAGGGAGTAGAGCACGAACGGTTGGCCTCTGCTCCCACAGCCGAAGAGCCAGGGCAAAAAACTTGAGCTGTGCCTCTTCTGCAGAAAGTCAGCTTTGCAACGGTGCCATCCGCATTGCTGTCGCTCCTCCATTTCCCAACTCAAAGTCCATTACAATGGAACCTCTTTGGCACCCGTGCTGGGCTGCCCAGCATCCCAGGGAGTAGAGCACGAAGGGTTGGCCTCTGCTCCCACAGCCGAAGAGCCAGGGCAAAAAACTTGAGCTCTGCCTCTTCTGCAGAAAGTCAGCTTTGCAACGGTGCCATCGGCATTGCTGTCGCTCCTCCATTTCCCAACTCAAAGTCCATTACAATGGAACCTCTTTGGCACCCGTGCTCGGCTGCCCAGCATCCCAGGGAGTAGAGCACGAACGGTTGGCCTCTGCTCCCACAGCCGAAGAGCCAGGGCAAAAAACTTGAGCTGTGCCTCTTCTGCAGAAAGTCAGCTTTGCAACGGTGCCATCCACATTGCTGTCGCTCCTCCATTTCCCAACTAATAGTCCATTACAATGGAACCTCTTTGGCACCCCTCCTCGGCTGCCTTGCATCCTAGGGAGTAGAGCACGAACGGTTGGCCTCTGCTAACACAGCCGAAGAGCCAGGGCAAAAAACTTGAGCTGTGTCTCTTCTGCAGAAAGTCAGCTTTGCAACGGTGCCATCCGCATTGCTGTCGCTCCTCCATTTCCCAACTCAAAGTCCATTACAGTGGAACCTCTTTGGCACCCGTGCTCGGCTGCCCAGCATCCCAGGGAGTAGAGCACGAACGGTTGGCCTCTGCTCCCACAGCCGAAGAGCCAGGGCAAAAAACTTGAGCTCTGCCTCTTCTGCAGAAAGTCAGCTTTGCAACGGTGCCATCCACATTGCTGTCGCTCCTCCATTTCCCAACTCAAAGTCCATTACAATGGAACCTCTTTGGCACCCCTCCTCGGCTGCCTTGCATCCTAGGGAGTAGAGCACGAACGGTTGGCCTCTGCTAACACAGCCGAAGAGCCAGGGCAAAAAACTTGAGCTGTGTCTCTTCTGCAGAAAGTCAGCTTTGCAACGGTGCCATCCGCATTGCTGTCGCTCCTCCATTTCCCAACTCAAAGTCCATTACAGTGGAACCTCTTTGGCACCCGTGCTCGGCTGCCCAGCATCCCAGGGAGTAGAGCACGAACGGTTGGCCTCTGCTCCCACAGCCGAAGAGCCAGGGCAAAAACTTGAGCTGTGCCTCTTCTGCAGAAAGTCAGCTTTGCAACGGTGCCATCCGCATTGCTGTCGCTCCTCCATTTCCCAACTCAAAGTCCATTACAATGGAACCTCTTTGGCACCCGTGCCCGGCTGCCCAGCATCCCAGGGAGTAGAGCACGAACGGTTGGCCTCTGCTCCCACAGCCGAAGAGCCAGGGCAAAAAACTTGAGCTGTGCCTCTTCTGCAGAAAGTCAGCTTTGCAACGGTGCCATCCGCATTGCTGTCGCTCCTCCATTTCCCAACTCAAAGTCCATTACAATGGAACCTCTTTGGCACCCCTGCTCGGCTGCCCAGCATCCCAGGGAGTAGAGCACGAACGGTTGGCCTCTGCTCCCACAGCCGAAGAGCCAGGGCAAAAAACTTGATCTGTGCCTCTTCTGCAGAAAGTCAGCTTTGCAACGGTGCCATCCGCATTGCTGTCGCTCCTCCATTTCCCAACTCAAAGTCCATTACAATGGAACCTCTTTGGCACCCGTGCTCGGCTGCCCAGCATCCCAGGGAGTCGAGCACGAACGGTTGGCCTCTGCTCCCACAGCCGAAGAGCCAGGGCAAAAAACTTGAGCTCTGCCTCTTCTGCAGAAAGTCAGCTTTGCAACGGTGCCATCCGCATTGCTGTCGCTCCTCCATTTCCCAACTCAAAGTCCATTACAATGGAACCTCTTTGGCACCCGTGCTCGGCTGCCCAGCATCCCAGGGAGTAGAGCACGAACGGTTGGCCTCTGCTCCCACAGCCGAAGAGCCAGGGCAAAAAACTTGAGCTGTGCCTCTTCTGCAGAAAGTCAGCTTTGCAACGGTGCCATCCGCATTGCTGTCGCTCCTCCATTTCCCAACTCAAAGTCCATTACAATGGAACCTCTTTGGCACCCGTGCTGGGCTGCCCAGCATCCCAGGGAGTAGAGCACGAACGGTTGGCCTCTGCTCCCACAGACGAAGAGCCAGGGCAAAAAACTTGAGCTGTGCCTCTTCTGCAGAAAGTCAGCTTTGCAACGGTGCCATCCGCATTGCTGTCACTCCTCCATTTCCCAACTCAAAGTCCATTACAATGGAACCTCTTTGGCACCCGTGCTCGGCTGCCCAGCATCCCAGGGAGTAGAGCACGAACGGTTGGCCTCTGCTCCCACAGCCGAAGAGCCAGGGCAAAAAACTTGAGCTCTGCCTCTTCTGCAGAAAGTCAGCTTTGCAACGCTGCCATCCGCATTGCTGTCGCTCCTCCATTTCCCAACTCAAAGTCCATTACAATGGAACCTCTTTGGCACCCGTGCTCGGCTGCCCAGCATCCCAGGGAGTAGAGCACGAACGGTTGGCCTCTGCTCCCACAGCCGAAGAGCCAGGGCAAAAAACTGGAGCTGTGCCTCTTCTGCAGAAAGTCAGCTTTGCAACGGTGCCATCCGCATTGCTGTCGCTCCTCGATTTAACCACTCAAAGTCCATTACAATGGAACCTCTTTGGCACCCGTGCCCGGCTGCCCAGCATCCCAGGGAGTAGAGCACAAACGGTTGGCCTCTGCTCCCACAGCCGAAGAGCCAGGGCAAAAAACTTGAGCTGTGCCTCTTCTGCAGAAAGTCAGCTTTGCAACGGTGCCATCCGCATTGCTGTCGCTCCTCCATTTCCCAACTCAAAGTCCATTACAATGGAACCTCTTTGGCACCCGTGCTCGGCTGCCCAGCATCCCAGGGAGTAGAGCACGAACGGTTGGCCTCTGCTCCCACAGCTGAAGAGCCAGGGCAAAAAACTTGAGCTGTGCCTCTTCTGCAGAAAGTCAGCTTTGCAACGGTGCCATCCGCATTGCTGTCGCTCCTCCATTTCCCAACTCAAAGTCCATTACAATGGAACCTCTTTGGCACCCGTGCTCGGCTGCCCAGCATCCCAGGGAGTAGAGCACGAACGGTTGGCCTCTGCTCCCACAGCCGAAGAGCCAGGGCAAAAAACTTGAGCTCTGCCTCTTCTGCAGAAAGTCAGCTTTGCAACGGTGCCATCCGCATTGCTGTCGCTCCTCCATTTCCCAACTCAAAGTCCATTACAATGGAACCACTTTGGCACCCGTGCTCGGCTGCCCAGCATGCCAGGGAGTAGAGCATGAACTGTTGGCCTCTGCTCCCACAGCCGAAGAGCCAGGGCAAAAAACCTGAGCTGTGCCTCTTCTGCAGAAAGTCAGCTTTGCAACGGTGCCATCCGCATTGCTGTCGCTCCTCCATTTCCCAACTCAAAGTCCATTACAATGGAACCTCTTTGGCACCCGTGCTCGGCTGCCCAGCATCGCAGGGAGTAGAGCACGAACGGTTCGCCTCTGCTCCCACAGCCGAAGAGCCAGGGCAAAAAACTTGAGCTGTGCCTCTTCTGCACAAAGTCAGCTTTGCAACGGTGCCATCCGCATTGCTGTCGCTCCTCCATTTCCCAACTCAAAGTCCATTACAATGGAACCTCTTTGGCACCCGTGCTCGGCTGCCCAGCATCGCAGGGAGTAGAGCACGAACGGTTGGCCTCTGCTCCCACAGCCGAAGAGCCAGGGCAAAAAACTTGAGCTGTGCCTCTTCTGCAGAAAGTCAGCTTTGCAACGGTGCCATCCGCATTGCTGTCGCTCCTCCATTTCCCAACTCAAAGTCCATTACAATGGAACCTCTTTGGCACCCGTGCTCGGCTGCCCAGCATCCCAGGGAGTAGAGCACGAACGGTTGGCCTCTGCTCCCACAGCCGAAGAGCCAGGGCAAAAAACTTGATCTGTGCCTCTTATGCAGAAAGTCAGCTTTGCAACGGTGCCATCCGCATTGCTGTCGCTCCTCCATTTCCCAACTCAAAGTCCATTACAATGGAACCTCTTTGGCACCCGTGCTCGGCTGCCCAGCATCCCAGGGAGTCGAGCACGAACGGTTGGCCTCTGCTCCCACAGCCGAAGAGCCAGGGCAAAAAACTTGAGCTCTGCCTCTTCTGCAGAAAGTCAGCTTTGCAACGGTGCCATCCGCATTGCTGTCGCTCCTCCATTTCCCAACTCAAAGTCCATTACAATGGAACCTCTTTGGCACCCGTGCTCGGCTGCCCAGCATCCCAGGGAGTAGAGCATGAACTGTTGGCCTCTGCTCCCACAGCCGAAGAGCCAGGGCAAAAAACTTGAGCTGTGCCTCTTCTGCAGAAAGTCAGCTTTGCAACGGTGCCATCCGCATTGCTGTCGCTCCTCCATTTCCCAACTCAAAGTCCATTACAATGGAACCTCTTTGGCACCCGTGCTGGGCTGCCCAGCATCCCAGGGAGTAGAGCACGAACGGTTGGCCTCAGTTCCCACAGCCGAAGAGCCAGGGCAAAAAACTTGAGCTGTGCCTCTTCTGCAGAAAGTCAGCTTTGCAACGGTGCCATCCGCATTGCTGTCACTCCTCCATTTCCCAACTCAAAGTCCATTACAATGGAACCTCTTTGGCACCCGTGCTCGGCTGCCCAGCATCCCAGGGAGTAGAGCACGAACGGTTGGCCTCTGCTCCCACAGCCGAAGAGCCAGGGCAAAAAACTTGAGCTCTGCCTCTTCTGCAGAAAGTCAGCTTTGCAACGCTGCCATCCGCATTGCTGTCGCTCCTCCATTTCCCAACTCAAAGTCCATTACAATGGAACCTCTTTGGCACCCGTGCTCGGCTGCCCAGCATCCCAGGGAGTAGAGCACGAACGGTTGGCCTCTGCTCCCACAGCCGAAGAGCCAGGGCAAAAAACTGGAGCTGTGCCTCTTCTGCAGAAAGTCAGCTTTGCAACGGTGCCATCCGCATTGCTGTCGCTCCTCGATTTAACCACTCAAAGTCCATTACAATGGAACCTCTTTGGCACCCGTGCCCGGCTGCCCAGCATCCCAGGGAGTAGAGCACAAACGGTTGGCCTCTGCTCCCACAGCCGAAGAGCCAGGGCAAAAAACTTGAGCTGTGCCTCTTCTGCAGAAAGTCAGCTTTGCAACGGTGCCATCCGCATTGCTGTCGCTCCTCCATTTCCCAACTCAAAGTCCATTACAATGGAACCTCTTTGGCACCCGTGCTCGGCTGCCCAGCATCC
Organism: Psittacula echo; assembly: GCF_963264785.1. Classification (NCBI taxonomy): domain Eukaryota; kingdom Metazoa; phylum Chordata; class Aves; order Psittaciformes; family Psittacidae; genus Psittacula; species Psittacula echo. The sequence goes on from NC_137765.1 coordinate 259,128, forward strand.
CAGGGAGTAGAGCACGAACGGTTGGCCTCTGCTCCCACAGCTGAAGAGCCAGGGCAAAAAACTTGAGCTGTGCCTCTTCTGCAGAAAGTCAGCTTTGCAACAGTGCCATCCGCATTGCTGTCGCTCCTCCATTTCCCAACTCAAAGTCCATTACAATGGAACCTCTTTGGCACCCTTGCTCGGCTGCCCAGCATCCCAGGGAGTAGAGCACGAACGGTTGGCCTCTGCTCCCACAGCCGAAGAGCCAGGGCAAAAAACTTGAGCTGTGCCTCTTCTGCAGAAAGTCAGCTTTGCAACGGTGCCATCCAAATAGCTGTCGCTCCTCCATTTCCCAACTCAAAGTCCATTACAATGGAACCTCTTTGGCACCCGTGCTCGGCTGCCCAGCATCCCAGGGAGTAGAGCACGAACGGTTGGCCTCTGCTCCCACAGACGAAGAGCCAGGGCAAAAAACTTGAGCTCTGCCTCTTCTGCAGAAAGTCAGCTTTGCAACGGTGCCATCCGCATTGCTGTCGCTCCTCCATTTCCCAACTCAAAGTCCATTACAATGGAACCACTTTGGCACCCGTGCTGGGCTGCCCAGCATGCCAGGGAGTAGAGCACGAACTGTTGGCCTCTGCTCCCACAGCCGAAGAGCCAGGGCAAAAAACCTGAGCTGTGCCTCTTCTGCAGAAAGTCAGCTTTGCAACGGTGCCATCCGCATTGCTGTCGCTCCTCCATTTCCCAACTCAAAGTCCATTACAATGGAACCTCTTTGGCACCCGTGCTCGGCTGCCCAGCATCGCAGGGAGTAGAGCACGAACGGTTCGCCTCTGCTCCCACAGCCGAAGAGCCAGGGCAAAAAACTTGAGCTGTGCCTCTTCTGCAGAAAGTCAGCTTTGCAACGCTGCCATCCGCATTGCTGTCGCTCCTCCATTTCCCAACTCAAAGTCCATTACAATGGAACCTCTTTGGCACCCGTGTTCGGCTGCCCACCATCCCAGGGAGTAGAGCACGAACGGTTGGCCTCTGCTTCCACAGCCGAAGAGCCAGGGCAAAAAACTTGAGCTCTGCCTCTTCTGCAGAAAGTCAGCTTTGCAACGGTGCCATCCACATTGCTGTCGCTCCTCCATTTCCCAACTCAAAGTCCATTACAATGGAACCACTTTGGCACCCGTGCTGGGCTGCCCAGCATGCCAGGGAGTAGAGCACGAACGGTTGGCCTCTGCTCCCACAGCCGAAGAGCCAGGGCAAAAAACTTGAGATCTGCCTCTTCTGCAGAAAGTCAGCTTTGCAACGGTGCCATCCGCATTGCTGTCGCTCCTCCATTTCCCAACTCAAAGTCCATTACAATGGAACCTCTTTGGCACCCGTGCTCGGCTGCCCAGCATCCCAGGGAGTAGAGTACGAACGGTTGGCCTCTGCTCCCACAGACGAAGAGCCAGGGCAAAAAACTTGAGCTGTGTCTCTTCTGCAGAAAGTCAGCTTTGCAACGGTGCCATCCGCATTGCTGTCGCTCCTCCATTTCCCAACTCAAAGTCCATTACAATGGAACCTCTTTGGCACCCGTGCTCGGCTGCCCAGCATCCCAGGGAGTAGAGCACGAACGGTTGGCCTCTGCTCCCACAGCCGAAGAGCCAGGGCAAAAAACTTGAGCTGTGCCTCTTCTGCAGAAAGTCAGCTTTGCAGCGGTGCCATCCGCATTGCTGTCGCTCCTCCATTTCCCAACTCAAAGTCCATTACAATGGAACCTCTTTGGCACCCGTGCTCGGCTGCCCAGCATGCCAGGGAGTAGAGCACGAACGGTTGGCCTCTGCTCCCACAGCCGAAGAGCCAGGGCAAAAAACTTGAGCTGTGCCTCTTCTGCAGAAAGTCAGCTTTGCAGCGGTGCCATCCGCATTGCTGTCGCTCCTCCATTTCCCAACTCAAAGTCCATTACAATGGAACCTCTTTGGCACCCGTGCTCGGCTGCCCAGCATCCCAGGGAGTAGAGCACGAACGGTTGGCCTCTGCTCCCACAGCCGAAGAGCCAGGGCAAAAAACTGGAGCTGTGCCTCTTCTGCAGAAAGTCAGCTTTGCAACGGTGCCATCCAAATTGCTGTCGCTCCTCCATTTCCCAACTCAAAGTCCATTACAATGGAACCTCTTTGGCACCCGTGCTCGGCTGCCCAGCATGCCAGGGAGTAGAGCACGAACGGTTCGCCTCTGCTCCCACAGCCGAAGAGTCAGGGCAAAAAACTTGAGCTCTGCCTCTTCTGCAGAAAGTCAGCTTTGCAACGGTGCCATCCGCATTGCTGTCACTCCTCCATTTCCCAACTCAAAGTCCATTACAATGGAACCTCTTTGGCACCCGTGCTCGGCTGCCCAGCATCCCAGGGAGTAGAGCATGAACTGTTGGCCTCTGCTCCCACAGCCGAAGAGCCAGGGCAAAAATCCTGAGCTGTGCCTCTTCTGCAGAAAGTCAGCTTTGCAACGGTGCCATTCGCATTGCTGTCGCTCCTCCATTTCCCAACTCAAAGTCCATTACAATGGAACCTCTTTGGCACCCGTGCCCGGCTGCCCAGCATCGCAGGGAGTAGAGCACGAACGGTTCGCCTCTGCTCCCACAGCCGAAGAGCCAGGGCAAAAAACTTGAGCTGTGCCTCTTCTGCAGAAAGTCAGCTTTGCAACGGTGCCATCCGCATTGCTGTCACTCCTCCATTTCCCAACTCAAAGTCCATTACAATGGAACCTCTTTGGCACCCGTGCTCGGCTGCCCAGCATCCCAGGGCGTGGAGCACGAAGGGTTGGCCTCTGCTCCCACAGCCGAAGAGCCAGGGCAAAAAACTTGAGCTGTGCCTCTTCTGCAGAAAGTCAGCTTTGCAACGGTGCCATCCGCATTGCTGTCGCTCCTCCATTTCCCAACTCAAAGTCCATTACAATGGAACCACTTTGGCACCCGTGCTCGGCTGCCCAGCATCCCAGGGAGTAGAGCACGAACGGTTGGCCTCTGCTCCCACAGCCGAAGAGCCAGGGCAAAAAACTGGAGCTGTGCCTCTTCTGCAGAAAATCAGCTTTGCAACGGTGCCATCCGCATTGCTGTCGCTCCTCGATTTAACCAACTCAAAGTCCATTACAATGGAACCTCTTTGGCACCCGTGCTCGGCTGCCCACCATCCCAGGGAGTAGAGCACGAACGGTTGGCCTCTGCTCCCACAGCCGAAGAGCCAGGGCAAAAAACTTGAGCTCTGCCTCTTCTGCAGAAAGTCAGCTTTGCAACGGTGCCATCCGCATTGCTGTCGCTCCTCCATTTCCCAACTCAAAGTCCATTACAATGGAACCTCTTTGGCACCCGTGCTCGGCTGCCCACCATCCCAGGGAGTAGAGCACGAACGGTTGGCCTCTGCTCCCACAGCCGAAGAGCCAGGGCAAAAAACGTGAGCTCTGCCTCTTCTGCAGAAAGTCAGCTTTGCAACGGTGCCATCCGCATTGCTGTCGCTCCTCGATTTAAACACTCAAAGTCCATTACAATGGAACCTCTTTGGCACCCGTGCTCGGCTGCCCAGCATCCCAGGGAGTAGAGCACGAACGGTTGGCCTCTGCTCCCACAGCCGAAGAGCCAGGGCAAAAAACTTGAGCTCTGCCTCTTCTGCAGAAAGTCAGCTTTGCAACGGTGCCATCCGCATTGCTGTCGCTCCTCCATTTCCCAACTCAAAGTCCATTACAATGGAACCTCTTTGGCACCCGTGCCCGACTGCCCAGCATCCCAGGGAGTAGAGCACGAACGGTTGGCCTCTGCTCCCACAGTCGAAGAGCCAGGGCAAAAAACTTGAGCTGTGCCTCTTCTGCAGAAAGTCAGCTTTGCAACGGTGCCATCCGCATTGCTGTCGCTCCTCCATTTCCCAACTCAAAGTCCATTACAATGGAACCTCTTTGGCACCCGTGCTCGGCTGCCCAGCATCCCAGGGAGTAGAGCACGAACGGTTGGCCTCTGCTCCCACAGCCGAAGAGCCAGGGCAAAAAACTTGAGCTGTGCCTCTTCTGCAGAAAGTCAGCTTTGCAACGGTGCCATCTGCATTGCTGTCGCTCCTCGATTTAACCACTCAAAGTCCATTACAATGGAACCTCTTTGGCACCCGTGCTCGGCTGCCCAGCATCCCAGGGAGTAGAGCACGAACGGTTGGCCTCTGCTCCCACAGCCGAAGAGCCAGGGCAAAAAACTTGAGCTCTGCCTCTTCTGCAGAAAGTCAGCTTTGCAACGGTGCCATCCGCATTGCTGTCGCTCCTCCATTTCCCAACTCAAAGTCCATTACAATGGAACCTCTTTGGCACCCGTGCTCGGCTGCCCAGCATCCCAGGGAGTAGAGCACGAACGGTTGGTCTCTGCTCCCACAGCCGAAGCGCCAGGGCAAAAAACTTGAGCTGTGCCTCTTCTGCAGAAAGTCAGCTTTGCAGCGGTGCCATCCGCATTGCTGTCGCTCCTCCATTTCCCAACTCAAAGTCCATTACAATGGAACCTCTTTGGCACCCCTGCTCGGCTGCCCAGCATCCCAGGGAGTAGAGCATGAACGGTTGGCCTCTGCTCCCACAGCCGAAGAGCCAGGGCAAAAAACTTGAACTGTGCCTCTTCTGCAGAAAGTCAGCTTTGCAACGGTGCCATCCGCATTGCTGTCGCTCCTCCATTTCCCAACTCAAAGTCCATTACAATGGAACCTCTTTGGCACCCGTGCTTGGCTGCCCAGCATCCCAGGGAGTAGAGCACGAAGGGTTGGCCTCTGCTCCCACAGACGAAGAGCCAGGGCAAAAAACTTGAGCTGTGTCTCTTCTGCAGAAAGTCAGCTTTGCAACGGTGCCATCCGCATTGCTGTCGCTCCTCCACTTCCCAACTCAAAGTCCATTACAATGGAACATCTTTGGCACCCGTGCTCGGCTGCCCAGCATCCCAGGGAGTAGAGCACGAACGGTTGGCCTCTGCTCCCACAGCCAAAGAGCCAGGGCAAAAAACTTGAGCTGTGCCTCTTCTGCAGAAAGTCAGCTTTGCAACGGTGCCATCCGCATTGCTGTCGCTCCTCCATTTCCTAACTCAAAGTCCATTACAATGGAACCTCTTTGGCACCCGTGCTCGGCTGCCCAGCATGCCAGGGAGTAGAGCACGAACGGTTGGCCTCTGCTCCCACAGCCGAAGAGCCAGGGCAAAAAACTTGAGCTCTGCCTCTTCTGCACAAAGTCAGCTTTGCAACGGTGCCATCCACATTGCTGTCGCTCCTCCATTTCCCAACTCAAAGTCCATTACAATGGAACCTCTTTGGCACCCGTGCTCGGCTACCCAGCATCCCAGGGAGTAGAGCACGAACGGTTGGCCTCTGCTCCCACAGCCGAAGAGCCAGGGCAAAAAACTTGAGCTGTGCCTCTTCTGCAGAAAGTCAGCTTTGCAACGGTGCCATCCGCATTGCTGTCGCTCCTCCATTTCCCAACTCAAAGTCCATTACAATGGAACCTCTTTGGCACCCGTGCTCGGCTGCCCAGCATCCCAGGGAGTAGAGCACGAACGGTTGGCCTCTGCTCCCACAGACGAAGAGCCAGGGCAAAAAACTTGAGCTGTGCCTCTTCTGCAGAAAGTCAGCTTTGCAACGGTGCCATCCGCATTGCTGTCGCTCCTCCATTTCCCAACTCAAAGTCCATTACAATGGAACCTCTTTGGCACCCGTGCTCGGCTGCCCAGCATCCCAGGGAGTAGAGCACGAACGGTTGGCCTCTGCTCCCACAGCCGAAGAGCCAGGGCAAAAAACTTGAGCTCTGCCTCTTCTGCAGAAAGTCAGCTTTGCAACGGTGCCATCCGCATTGCTGTCGCTCCTCCATTTCCCAACTCAAAGTCCATTACAATGGAACCTCTTTGGCACCCGTGCTCGGCTGCCCAGCATCCCAGGGAGTAGAGCACGAACGGTTGGCCTCTGCTCCCACAGACGAAGAGCCAGGGCAAAAAACTTGAGCTGTGCCTCTTCTGCAGAAAGTCAGCTTTGCAACGGTGCCATCCGCATTGCTGTCGCTCCTCCATTTCCCAACTCAAAGTCCATTACAATGGAACCTCTTTGGCACCCGTGCTCGGCTGCCCAGCATACCAGGGAGTAGAGCACGAACGGTTGGCCTCTGCTCCCACAGCCGAAGAGCCAGGGCAAAAAACTTGAGCTCTGCCTCTTCTGCAGAAAGTCAGCTTTGCAACGGTGCCATCCGCATTGCTGTCGCTCCTCCATTTCCCAACTCAAAGTCCATTACAATGGAACCTCTTTGGCACCCGTGCTCGGCTGCCCAGCATCCCAGGGAGTAGAGCACGAACGGTTGGCCTCTGCTCCCACAGACGAAGAGCCAGGGCAAAAAACTTGAGCTGTGCCTCTTCTGCAGAAAGTCAGCTTTGCAACGGTGCCATCCGCATTGCTGTCGCTCCTCCATTTCCCAACTCAAAGTCCATTACAATGGAACCTCTTTGGCACCCGTGCTCGGCTGCCCAGCATACCAGGGAGTAGAGCACGAACGGTTGGCCTCTGCTCCCACAGCCGAAGAGCCAGGGCAAAAATCTTGAGCTCTGCCTCTTCTGTAGAAAGTCAGCTTTGCAACGGTGCCATCCGCATTGCTGTCGCTCCTAGATTTAAACACTCAAAGTCCATTACAATGGAACCTCTTTGGCACCCGTGCTGGGCTGCCCAGCATCCCACGGAGTAGAGCACGAACGGTTGGCCTCTGCTCCCACAGCCGAAGAGCCAGGGCAAAAAACTGGAGCTGTGCCTCTTCTGCAGAAAGTCAGCTTTGCAACGGTGCCATCCGCATTGCTGTCGCTCCTCCATTTCCCAACTCAAAGTCCATTACAATGGAACCTCTTTGGCACCCGTGCTCGGCTGCCCAGCATCCCAGGGAGTAGAGCACGAACGGTTGGCCTCTGCTCCCACAGCCGAAGAGCCAGGGCAAAAAACTTGAGCTCTGCCTCTTCTGCAGAAAGTCAGCTTTGCAACGGTGCCATCGGCATTGCTGTCGCTCCTCCATTTCCCAACTCAAAGTCCATTACAATGGAACCTCTTTGGCACCCGTGCTCGGCTGCCCAGCATCCCAGGGAGTAGAGCACGAATGGTTGGCCTCTGCTCCCACAGCCGAAGAGCCAGGGCAAAAAACTTGAGCTGTGCCTCTTCTGCAGAAAGTCAGCTTTGCAACGGTGCCATCCGCATTGCTGTCGCTCCTCCATTTCCCAACTCAAAGTCCATTACAATGGAACCTCTTTGGCACCCGTGCTCGGCTGCCCAGCATCCCAGGGAGTAGAGCACGAACGGTTGGCCTCTGCTCCCACAGCCGAAGAGCCAGGGCAAAAAACTGGAGCTGTGCCTCTTCTGCAGAAAGTCAGCTTTGCAACGGTGCCATCCGCATTGCTGTCGCTCCTCCATTTCCCAACTCAAAGTCCATTACAATGGAACCTCTTTGGCACCCGTGCCCGGCTGCCCAGCATCCCAGGGAGTAGAGCACGAACGGTTGGCCTCTGCTCCCACAGCCGAAGAGCCAGGGCAAAAAACTTGAGCTGTGCCTCTTCTGCAGAAAGTCAGCTTTGCAACGGTGCCATCCGCATTGCTGTCGCTCCTCCATTTCCCAACTCAAAGTCCATTACAATGGAACCTCTTTGGCACCCGTGCTCGGCTGCCCAGCATCCCAGGGAGTAGAGCACGAACGGTTGGCCTCTGCTCCCACAGCCAAAGAGCCAGGGCAAAAAACTTGAGCTGTGCCTTCTCTGCAGAAAGTCAGCTTTGCAACGGTGCCATCCGCATTGCTGTCGCTCCTCCATTTCCCAACTCAAAGTCCATTACAATGGAACCTCTTTGGCACCCGTGCTCGGCTACCCAGCATCCCAGGGAGTAGAGTACGAACGGTTGGCCTCTGCTCCCACAGACGAAGAGCCAGGGCAAAAAACTTGAGCTGTGCCTCTTTTGCAGAAAGTCAGCTTTGCAACGGTGCCATCCGCATTGCTGTCGCTCCTCCATTTCCCAACTCAAAGTCCATTACAATGGAACCTCTTTGGCACCCGTGCTCGGCTGCCCAGCATCCCAGGGAGTAGAGCACGAACGGTTGGCCTCTGCTCCCACAGCCGAAGAGCCAGGGCAAAAAACTGGAGCTGTGCCTCTTCTGCAGAAAGTCAGCTTTGCAACGGTGCCATCCGCATTGCTGTCGCTCCTCCATTTCCCAACTCAAAGTCCATTACAATGGAACCTCTTTGGCACCTGTGCCCGGCTGCCCAGCATCCCAGGGAGTAGAGCACGAACGGTTGGCCTCTGCTCCCACAGCCGAGGAGCCGGGACAAAAAGATGCTAGACATGGGATATATGGGGGTCATGGGAGACAAAGGGGACATTGAGCATAAGAGACATGGCACATGGGTGACATGGGTAGGTTTGGAGGCACATGGCCATGGTGACACCAGACATGGGACATGGAGGACATGGACATGCAGACATGGAACATGGGACATGGGACATAGGACATAGAGGACATAGGACATAGGGGACATGGTTGACATTGGAGACACGTGGTCATGGTGACACATGGGGGACATGAGGGATATGGTGGACATAGGACATGGGGGTCAAGGGTAGATATGGAGACACATGGCCATGGTGACACTAGGTATGGGACATGGGACACATGGGACACATGGGGGACATGGGACATTGGGGACATTGGACATGGGGGACATGGGTGGGTTTGGAGACAGAAGGCCATGGTGACACTAGACATGGGACATGGGGGACATGGGATATGGGGGACATGGGACATGGATGACATTGGACATGGGTGTCATGGGAAGATCTGGAGACACGTGCCTGTGGTGACACCGACACCCAGGCATTCCCTCTCCCCAAACCTGAGATTCTCCAGTGTCTCGTACAGGGTTGTGCACATCCATTGCCCATCCCTTTTGTCCCCCCCCCACCGAGGTGCCACCTCCTTCTGACCGTGTCCCTCTTGATGTCCCCTTGCCTCCAGCTTCTCCTACCTCATCGGCAAGGACACGTGCCTGGAGGCCTGGCCCTCGGAGGCAGCATGTCAGGAGCCCAACCTCCAAACCCTGTGCCAGGACTTCGTGGAGTTTGCTGAAGCCATTACCATGTTTGGGTGCCTCTCGTGAGCACCCATGGGTGCTCCCCACCCTGCTGCCCCTTGGTTTTGGGTTATAAAGGTCCTTTCTGATTGCCTGGCTCTGTGTTGGGTCATGGGGACACCATAGGGGACAATAGGGTGGTGAGGCCTTCAGAGCGGTCATGTGGGCTTTGTAGGGGGCAAGAGGAGTGTGGGGGCTCCATAAGGGTTGATGGGGTCACCATAGGGGTGAGGGGGACTCCATAAGGGTGATGGGGACTCCATAAGGGATGATGGGATCATGGGGACACCATAGGGGTGATGGGGACTCCATAGGGGATGATGGGGTCACCATAGGGGTGATGGGGACTCCATAGGGGATGATGGGATGATGGGGTCACCATAGAGGTGATGAGGACTCCATAGGGGATGATGGGGTCACCATAGGGGTGATGGGGACTCCATAGGGGATGATGGGATCATGGGGACACCATAGGGGTGATGGGGACTCCATAGGGGATGAAGGGATCATGGGGACACCATAGGGGTGATGGGGACTCCATAGGGGATAAATAGGGTAGTGCATGGGGTCACGATGCTCTGGACCCTCCAGACCCCAACCCAGAGGCTTGGGTCCCTCACTGGAAGCCTGTGGAGACCCCTTTGCCCACCCTCAAAGTCCTCAAGCCTGGAGAGCAGTGGGGTTCTCCAGTGGCTCGTATAGGGTTGTGCACAGGGGTGCTCACTGGGGGGGATTGAACCCTGACATTCAGGGGAACCCCCAAGCCCCCAATCCCATCCCCAGCTTGGGTTTGGGGCAAATTGGGGTGGCCTGGGGCAGTTTCGGGGGTGTAGGGGCAGATTGGGGGGTCAGGGCTATATTGGAGGATCAGGGCTCTACTGGGGGGCTCTGGGGTAGATTTGGGGGTGCAGGAGCAAACCTATGGGTCTGGGGGGGTCAAAATGGGGGTGCAGGGGCTATTGGGGGGGGCGGTCAGGGCCAACCCATTCACTCCCAGTTCACCAGCAGCCTTTGTGCTTAGAAGCGGAGATTCTCTGCTGGCTGCTATGAGGTTGAGCACACACCACACCACACACACCCCCAACTTCCGGTTATGGGGGGGATGAATGCGGGGGGGGGGGGGTTGGGACCCATATGTGACACCCCCATCCCCCCCCCCTTGTTCTTGTTTCCTGCTGCTGAGGCCGGATGAGGCCATGGGGGGGGCGGAATGGGAGGGACCAAAGCGGGGGCTTGCAGTGGGGTTGTGCATATACATGTGTGTGTGCATTGGCACATGTATGTGCAAACAGACATATGTGGGTTCATACACACGTGTATGGGAGCATAAATAACTTCATTAATCAATAAATAATCGTTATTAATCAATAAATTAAGGTCTTAATTTAAGGAGGGGCGGGACCCCCACCAGGCCTGCTGGGGGAGGGGGGTGGGAACCTGCAGGGACCCCACTTCTCTGGTCCCAAATGACCCCATCATGGGGAGCTCAGAGGTCTCCAAGTGTCCAGCATCGGGGTCCCCCCAGATGGCCACCATGGGGGTGTCCAAGGTCCCTTGATGTCCCCAGCCTCTGGGGTCACCAGCACCATGGGGCATGGGGGTCAGCAATGATCCCTTGATGTCCCTTGATGTCCCCAGGTCTTTGGTCATGGGGGTTGGCAATGTCCATTGGTGTCCATTGACGTCCATTGACGTCCCTTAATCTCTGTGGTTGGGGGTCTTGGCACCCAAACCTCAACGTGTGGAGGTCAGCAATGTGCCTTAATGCCCCCAAATCTCTGGTCATGGGGGTCTTGGCACCCAAACCTCAGCGCATGGAGGTCAGCAATGTCCATTAATGCCACTTACTGCCCCTTGATGTCCCCAGGTCTCTGGTCATGGGGGTTAGCAATGTCCATTGGTGTCCATAGGTGTCCATTAATGTCCATTGGTGTCCACTGATGTCCATTGAGGTCAGCGATGTCCATTGATGGATGTCCATTGAGGTCAGTGATGTCCATTGAGGTCAGTGATGTCCATTGAGGTCCATTGATGGATGTCCACGGAGGTCAGCAATGTCCATTGGTGTCCATTGATGTCCACTGAGGTCAGCAGTGTCCAGTGATGTCCACTGGGGTCCACTGAGGTCAGCAATGTCCATTGATGTCCATTGGTGTCCATTGATGTCCATTGAGGTCAGCAATGTCCACTGATGTCCATTGGTGACCATTGGTGTCCACCGAGGTGAGCAGTGTCCATTGGTGTCCATTGATGTCCATTGAGGTCAGCGATGTCCATTGATGTCCGTTGGTGTCCATTGAGGTCAGCAATGTCCATAGGTGTCCACTGGTGTCCATTGATGTCCATTGAGGTCAGCGATGTCCATTGATGTCCATTGATGTCCATCGGTGTCCACTGGTGTCCATTGGTGTCCATGGGTGTCCATTGAGGTCAGCAATGGCCATTGGTGTCCATTGGTGTCCATTGATGTCCACTGATGTCCATTGACGTCCATTGACGTCCATTGATGTCCACTGATGTCCATTGATGTCCATTGGTGCCCATCGGTGTCCACTGAGGTCAGCAATGGCCATTGGTGTCCATTGGTGTCCATTGCTGCCCATTGAGGTCAGCCATGTCCATTGATGTCCACTGATGTCCATTGATGTCCATTGACGTCCCTTGACGTCCCCATCTCCAGCCACATCCTCAAGCCATGGCCTCCTCCACCACCCCCCTGCCTGCACCCACGGGGTCCCCCGCGATGCGCAGCAGCCCCACGAAGTTCCCCTCCCGCTCGTCCTGCGCCAGCTGCCACCCGGCCCCGGCCCGCTCCGTGTCCCCGACCAGCGCCAGGCTCAGTCGCTCCCCGGCACGGAGCCGCCCCACGGCCTGGACCAGAGCCGAGCGCACGGGGCCGGGGCCATCGCGCAGCGCCACGGGCACCGCCAGCAGCGGCCGCGGGGCCCCCGAGCGGCGGAGCTGGAGGGTGGCGGTGCCGGGGGGACACGCAGGGGCCGTGCAGGTCAGGGCGAGCTGCCCATAGAGCAGGTAGAGCCCGGCCGTCGTCACCCGCAGGTCCCCGGCTGTCGCCTGAACGTCGCCACTGAGGAAGACGCCGCTGATGCCGCGTTCGTAGCGCCAGAGAGGGGAGGATGGCGGCGACAGGGAGCCTGCGGGGGGAGAGGGAGAGGGGTGGTGAGGGGTGGGGATGGGTGACCCCAAGGGGAGATGGGTTCTGCAGCTCTCCTCGGTGGCCCCAAGGCGCTGCAGGAAAGCCAGGGATGTGGAACAAAGGGAGCACAGGGATGGAAGATGCTCTGTGACACCCTGGGTACCACAGGGATGGAGGATGCTCCGTGACACCCATGGGACACTCCGTGACACCTTGGGTACCACAGGGATGGAGGATACTCCGTGACACTCTGGGTACCACAGGAATAGAGGATGTTCCATGACACCCTGGGGACCACAGGGACGGAGGATGCTCCGTGACACCTTGGGTACCACAGGGATGGAGGATACTCCGTGACACCCTGGGTACCACAGGAATAGAGGATGCTCCATGACACCCTGGGGACCACAGGGACGGAGGATGCTCCGTGACACCCTGGGTACCATAAGGATGGAGGGTGCTCCATGACACTCTGGGTATCACAGGGATGGAGGATGCTCTGTGACACCCTGGGGACCACAAGGGCAGAGGATGCTCCATGACACTCTGGGTACCACAGGGATGGAGAATGCTCCATGACAACAGAGGATGTTCCATGGCACCCTGGGTACCGCAGGGATGGAGGATGCTCCATGACACCGTAGGGACCACAAGGATGGAGGATGCTCCATGACACCCTGGGTACCACAGGGATGGAGGATGCTCCATGACACCCTGGGCACTCTGTGACACCACGGCCGCCCTGAGACATGTCCGGATGCTGCAGGCCTTGGGGTGACATTTCCATTGTGAGGGCGGAAGGAGGAACCCACAGGAGGGTTTTCGAGATGACTGAGCCACCCGCCTAAGGAAGGGCCTGTCCCCATCTCCCTTTGTCCCCTCGTGGTGGCCTCAGGCCCTGGGGACTTACCAGCACTCAGCAGCATGTGGGCAGCTGTGGGAGCCTGAGGAGAGAAAGGAAACGAGTGTCAGGAAGCACCCAAAGCGTCCTTGTCCCCAGTGTGCCCCTCAGGGAAGGGGAAGTTGGCGTCACATCAGGATGTGGGGACTTTCCAGCATCCCCCTGGGGACTCCGGGGGGTCCCCAAGCAAGGGGGTGAGACCTGGATATGGGGAGACTTGGTGTGTTTGGGGATGGGAAACTGAGGCACGGGGAAGGATTGGGGGTCTCCAAGAGGCAGGCAGGTGGTGGATACCCCATTGGTCAGTAGGGATGGAGGGAGGAAGGGAGAGATGGATGGAGGGAGGGATGAATGGACACCACCAGGATGTGCAACCTGAATGGACACCCAGAAGGATGGGAAGGATGGAGGGAGGAAGGGAGGAATGGATGGTGGATGGATAGATGATGGATGAAGCGATGGATGATGGATGAAGGGACGGATGATGGATGAAGGGATGAACACGACTAGGATGTGCAACCTGGATGGACGCTGGAAGAACAGCCACCCACAAGGGTGGGAAGGATGGAGGGAGGAAGGGAGGGATGGATGGATGGATGGATGGATGGACAGACGAATGGATGGATGATGGAGGGATGGATGGACACCACCAGGATGGGCAACCTGGATGGACATTGGAGGAACAGACACCCAGAAGGATGGGAAGGGAAAGCCCAGATGGACACCCAGAGGGACGGACAGACATCCAGATGGATGCTTGGACAAGTGGACACAGACGGACACCAGAACAGAGACCCTCGGACATCCGGACACATGGACCACGAGGCAGAGACTGGGACAGACCCTTGGACACTGGGACAGATGGACTCGGGGGGGGGCACGGACACGGACCTGCGGCAGGGTCCCCCTCTGGAGCATCCCGCAATGGAGCATCCCCAGGAGCGCGGCGGCCGCTGCGGCGGCTCCGAGAGCGGCGGCTCCGAGCGCGGCGAGAACCGGGAAGAGGCGGCGGCGGCTCCGGTCCCAATCTCGGTCGTGGCCGGGAGGCAGCGGCGGGGACTCGGGGTCGGCGATCGGCGGCATCGCAGCAGGGACCGAGCGGCGGAGCCGCCTCTTAAAGGGACCGGAGCAGGGAGGGACCGGAGGCGGGGACCGGAGGTGGGGACCGGCCGGGAAGGAACCAGCGGCCTCGGGGGCGGGGGTAGCCCGGGCGGGACACGGGATGGGATGCGATGGGATGGGGGGGATCCAGCCTGGGTGACGTCACCTCCTCCCCCCCAAGGGGATTTCGCCTCCTCTGGTCGCTTCCTGCTCCTGCGGGGGGGGGGGGGGGGGGGAACATCGGGAATGGGAAGGGGATGGGGGGGGACGGGGATGACACAAGCAATGGGGGGGGGGGGCGGCTTCCTGGGTTCAACACCGGGACCCCCCCGTGCAAACCAAAGGGGTGGTGAAGGGAAGGATCCCCCACTATGGAAAACACCCCCCTATGGGAGCCCCCCCCATTGAGAACAGCCCCCCTATGGGAAACAGCCCTCTACAGCAGACAACCCCCCATTGGGAATACAACCCCAATTGGAAAACATCCCCTATGGGAGACCCCACATTGAGAACATCCCCCCCATCAGGAAACACCCCTCTATGGGAGAACCCCCATGAGAGACCCCCCCTCAGTTGAGAACATCCCCCCCAACAGGAAGCACGCCCCTATGGGAGATCCCCCCATTGAGAACATCCCCCCCATGGAAAACACCCCCCTATGGCAGACCCTCCCATTGAAACCTGCACCCCTCATGGGAGACAACCCCAGAGAAGACCCCCCCATGAACATCCCCCGCATGGAACCCCCTCCCAAGCCACCCCCCCCATGGAACCCTCGCCAAGTGGCCCCCCCCAAATAAGACCCCTAAGTAAACCCTCTCGAAATGGGACCCTCATCGATGCCCACCCCCCAGGATCCCCCCCAGAACTCCTATGGGGTCCTAATGGGGTTCCCCTATAAGTGAGCCCCCAAATATAAAAGCGCCCCCACCCCAAGGGGGAACCTCCACATCCGGGACTCCCCCGCCAGGCCCCGCTCCATTCCCTGAATCCATTCCCTTTAGCTCCGCCCCTTCTCTAGCCACGCCCCTTTCAGTACACCACCACCAGGCCCCGTTGGGAAATCGAGGAGCGACAGCTGAGAACGGGTGAAACAGAGCTTCAAATCTAAAGGACATTCTCCTTCTGGGATGCAGACAACCAGCTTTGCAAAGTTGCCTCCCGCATTGCTCTCACTCCTCACTTTCCAAACTATAAGGCCATTGGAATCCAAACATCCCCAGCTCCCCCTCTCGGCTGCCCAGCATCCCAGGGAGTGGAGCACGAACGGTTGGCCTCTGCTCCCACAGCCGAAGAGCCAGGGCAAAAAACTTGAGCTGTGCCTCTTCTGCAGAAAGTCAGCTTTGCAACGGTGCCATCCGCATTGCTGTCGCTCCTCCATTTCCCAACTCAAAGTCCATTACAATGGAACCTCTTTGGCACCCGTGCTCGGCTGCCCAGCATCCCAGGGAGTAGAGCACGAACGGTTGGCCTCTGCTCCCACAGCCGAAGAGCCAGGGCAAAAAACTTGAGCTCTGCCTCTTCTGCAGAAAGTCAGCTTTGCAACGGTGCCATGCGCATTGCTGTCGCTCCTCCATTTCCCAACTCAAAGTCCATTACAATGGAACCTCTTTGGCACCCGTGCCCGGCTGCCCAGCATCCCAGGGAGTAGAGCACGAACGGTTGGCCTCTGCTCCCACAGCCGAAGAGCCAGGGCAAAAAACTTGAGCTCTGCCTCTTCTGCACAAAGTCAGCTTTGCAACCGTGCCATCGGCATTGCTGTCAATCCTCGATTTCCCAACTCAAAGTCCATTACAATGGAACCTCTTTGGCACCCGTGCTCGGCTGCCCAGCATCCCAGGGAGTAGAGCACGAACGGTTGGCCTCTGCTCCCACAGCCGAAGAGCCAGGGCAAAAAACCTGAGCTGTGCCTCTTCTGCAGAAAGTCAGCTTTGCAACGGTGCCATCCGCATTGCTGTCGCTCCTCCATTTCCCAACTCAAAGTCCATTACAATGGAACCTCTTTGGCACCCGTGCTCGGCTGCCCAGCATCCCAGGGAGTAGAGCACGAACGGTTGGCCTCTGCTCCCACAGCCGAAGAGCCAGGGCAAAAAACTTGAGCTCTGCCTCTTCTGCAGAAAGTCAGCTTTGCAACGGTGCCATCCGCATTGCTGTCGCTCCTAGATTCCCCAACTCAAAGTCCATTACAATGGAACCTCTTTGGCACCCGTGCTCGGCTGCCCAGCATGCCAGGGAGTGGAGCACGAACGGTTGGCCTATGCTCCCACAGCCGAAGAGCCAGGGCAAAAAACCTGAGCTGTGCCTCTTCTGCAGAAAGTCAGCTTTGCAACGGTGCCATCCGCATTGCTGTCGCTCCTCGATATAACAACTCAAAGTCCATTACAATGGAACCTCTTTGGCACCCGTGCTCGGCTGCCCAGCATCCCAGGGAGTAGAACACGAACGGTTGGCCTCTGCTCCCACAGCCGAAGAGCCAGGGCAAAAAACTTGAGCTCTGCCTCTTCTGCAGAAAGTCAGCTTTGCAACGGTGCCATCCGCATTGCTGTCGCTCCTCCATTTCCCAACTCAAAGTCCATTACAATGGAACCTCTTTGGCACCCGTGCTCGGCTGCCCAGCATCCCAGGGCGTGGAGCACGAACGGTTGGCCTCTGCTCCCACAGCCGAAGAGCCAGGGCAAAAAACTTGAGCTCTGCCTCTTCTGCAGAAAGTCAGCTTTGCAAAGGTGCCATCCACATTGCTGTCGCTCCTCCATTTCCCAACTCAAAGTCCATTACAATGGAACCTCTTTGGCACCCGTGCTCGGCTGCCCAGCATGCCAGGGAGTAGAGCACGAACGGTTGGCCTCTGCTCCCACAGCCGAAGAGCCAGGGCAAAAAACTTGAGCTCTGCCTCTTCTGCAGAAAGTCAGCTTTGCAACGGTGCCATCCGCATTGCTGTCGCTCCTAGATTCCCCAACTCAAAGTCCATTACAATGGAACCTCTTTGGCACCCGTGCTCGGCTGCCCAGCATGCCAGGGAGTGGAGCACGAACGGTTGGCCTCTGCTCCCACAGACGAAGAGCCAGGGCAAAAAACCTGAGCTGTGCCTCTTCTGCAGAAAGTCAGCTTTGCAACGGTGCCATCCGCATTGCTGTCGCTCCTCGATATAACAACTCAAAGTCCATTACAATGGAACCTCTTTGGCACCCGTGCTCGGCTGCCCAGCATCCCAGGGAGTAGAACACGAACGGTTGGACTCTGCTCCCACAGCCGAAGAGCCAGGGCAAAAAACTTGAGCTGTGCCTCTTCTGCAGAAAGTCAGCTTTGCAAAGGTGCCATCCGCATTGCTGTCGCTCCTCCATTTCCCAACTCAAAGTCCATTACAATGGAACCTCTTTGGCACCCGTGCTCGCCTGCCCAGCATCCCAGGGAGTAGAGCACGAACGGTTGGCCTCTGCTCCCACAGCCGAAGAGCCAGGGCAAAAAACTTGAGCTGTGCCTCTTCTGCAGAAAGTCAGCTTTGCAACGGTGCCATCTGCATTGCTGTCGCTCCTCCATTTCCCAACTCAAAGTCCATTACAATGGAACCTCTTTGGCACCCGTGCTTGGCTGCCCAGCATCCCAAACCGCAGAGCACGAACATTTGGCCTCTGCTCCCACAGCCGAAGAGCCAGGGCAAAAAACTTGAGCTGTGCCTCTTCTGCAGAAAGTCAGCTTTGCAACGGTGCCATCCGCATTGCTGTCGCTCCTCCATTTCCCAACTCAAAGTCCATTACAATGGAACCTCTTTGGCACCCGTGCTCGGCTGCCCAGCATCCCAGGGCGTGGAGCACGAACGGTTGGCCTCTGCTCCCACAGCCGAAGAGCCAGGGCAAAAAACTTGAACTGTGCCTCTTCTGCAGAAAGTCAGCTTTGCAAAGGTGCCATCCACATTGCTGTCGCTCCTCCATTTCCCAACTCAAAGTCCATTACAATGGAACCTCTTTGGCACCCGTGCTCGGCTGCCCAGCATGCCAGGGAGTGGAGCACGAACGGTTGGCCTATGCTCCCACAGCCGAAGAGCCAGGGCAAAAAACCTGAGCTGTGCCTCTTCTGCAGAAAGTCAGCTTTGCAACGGTGCCATCCGCATTGCTGTCGCTCCTCGATATAACAACTCAAAGTCCATTACAATGGAACCTCTTTGGCACCCGTGCTCGGCTGCCCAGCATCCCAGGGAGTAGAACACGAACGGTTGGCCTCTGCTCCCACAGCCGAAGAGCCAGGGCAAAAAACTTGAGCTCTGCCTCTTCTGCAGAAAGTCAGCTTTGCAACCGTGCCATCCGCATTGCTGTCGCTCCTCCATTTCCCAACTCAAAGTCCATTACAATGGAACCTCTTTGGCACCCTTGCTCGGCTGCCCAGCATGCCAGGGAGTAGAGCACGAACATTTGGCCTCTGCTCCCACAGACGAAGAGCCAGGGCAAAAAACTTGAGCTCTGCCTCTTCTGCAGAAAGTCAGCTTTGCAACGGTGCCATCCGCATTGCTGTCGCTCCTCCATTTCCCAACTCAAAGTCCATTACAATGGAACATCTTTGGCACCCGTGCTCGGCTGCCCAGCATCCCAGGGAGTAGAGCACGAACGGTTGGCCTCTGCTCCCACAGCCGAAGAGCCAGGGCAAAAAACCTGAGCTGTGCCTCTTCTGCAGAAAGTCAGTTTTGCAACGGTGCCATCCGCATTGCTGTCGCTCCTCGATATAACAACTCAAAATCCATTACAATGGAACCTCTTTGGCACCCGTGCTCGGCTGCCCAGCATCCCAGGGAGTAGAGCACGAACGGTTGGCCTCTGCTCCCACAGCCGAAGAGCCAGGGCAAAAAACCTGAGCTGTGCCTTTTCTGCAGAAATTCAGCTTTGCAACGGTGCCATCCGCATTCCTGTCGCTCCTCCATTTCCCAACTCAAAGTCCATTACAATGGAACCTCTTTGACACCCGTGCTCGGCTGCCCAGCATCCCAGGGCGTGGAGCACGAACGGTTGGCCTCTGCTCCCACAGCCGAAGAGCCAGGGCAAAAAACTGGAGCTGTGCCTCTTCTGCAGAAAGTCAGCTTTGCAAAGGTGCCATCCACATTGCTGTCGCTCCTCCATTTCCCAACTCAAAGTCCATTACAATGGAACCTCTTTGGCACCCGTGCTCGGCTGCCCAGCATCCCAGGGAGTAGACCACGAACATTTGGCCTCTGATCCCACAGCCGAAGAGCCAGGGCAAAAAACTTGAGCTGTGCCTCTTCTGCAGAAAGTCAGCTTTGCAACGGTGCCATCCGCATTGCTGTCGCTCCTCCATTTCCCAACTCAAAGTCCATTACAATGGAACCTCTTTGGCACCCGTGCTCGGCTGCCCAGCATGCCAGGGAGTAGAGCACGAACGGTTGGCCTCTGCTCCCACAGCCGAAGAGCCAGGGCAAAAAACTTGAGCTCTGCCTCTTCTGCAGAAAGTCAGCTTTGCAACGGTGCCATCCGCATTGCTGTCGCTCCTAGATTCCCCAACTCAAAGTCCATTACAATGGAACCTCTTTGGCACCCGTGCTTGGCTGCCCAGCATGCCAGGGAGTGGAGCACGAACGGTTGGCCTCTGCTCCCACAGACGAAGAGCCAGGGCAAAAAACCTGAGCTGTGCCTCTTCTGCAGAAAGTCAGCTTTGCAACGGTGCCATCCGCATTGCTGTCGCTCCTCGATATAACAACTCAAAGTCCATTACAATGGAACCTCTTTGGCACCCGTGCTCGGCTGCCCAGCATCCCAGGGAGTAGAACACGAACGGTTGGACTCTGCTCCCACAGCCGAAGAGCCAGGGCAAAAAACTTGAGCTGTGCCTCTTCTGCAGAAAGTCAGCTTTGCAAAGGTGCCATCCGCATTGCTGTCGCTCCTCCATTTCCCAACTCAAAGTCCATTACAATGGAACCTCTTTGGCACCCGTGCTCGCCTGCCCAGCATCCCAGGGAGTAGAGCACGAACGGTTGGCCTCTGCTCCCACAGCCGAAGAGCCAGGGCAAAAAACTTGAGCTGTGCCTCTTCTGCAGAAAGTCAGCTTTGCAACGGTGCCATCTGCATTGCTGTCGCTCCTCCATTTCCCAACTCAAAGTCCATTACAATGGAACCTCTTTGGCACCCGTGCTTGGCTGCCCAGCATCCCAAACCGCAGAGCACGAACATTTGGCCTCTGCTCCCACAGCCGAAGAGCCAGGGCAAAAAACTTGAGCTGTGCCTCTTCTGCAGAAAGTCAGCTTTGCAACGGTGCCATCCGCATTGCTGTCGCTCCTCCATTTCCCAACTCAAAGTCCATTACAATGGAACCTCTTTGGCACCCGTGCTCGGCTGCCCAGCATCCCAGGGCGTGGAGCACGAACGGTTGGCCTCTGCTCCCACAGCCGAAGAGCCAGGGCAAAAAACTTGAACTGTGCCTCTTCTGCAGAAAGTCAGCTTTGCAAAGGTGCCATCCACATTGCTGTCGCTCCTCCATTTCCCAACTCAAAGTCCATTACAATGGAACCTCTTTGGCACCCGTGCTCGGCTGCCCAGCATCCCAGGGAGTGGAGCACGAACGGTTGGCCTATGCTCCCACAGCCGAAGAGCCAGGGCAAAAAACCTGAGCTGTGCCTCTTCTGCAGAAAGTCAGCTTTGCAACGGTGCCATCCGCATTGCTGTCGCTCCTCGATATAACAACTCAAAGTCCATTACAATGGAACCTCTTTGGCACCCGTGCTCGGCTGCCCAGCATCCCAGGGAGTAGAACACGAACGGTTGGCCTCTGCTCCCACAGCCGAAGAGCCAGGGCAAAAAACTTGAGCTCTGCCTCTTCTGCAGAAAGTCAGCTTTGCAACGGTGCCATCCGCATTGCTGTCGCTCCTCCATTTCCCAACTCAAAGTCCATTACAATGGAACCTCTTTGGCACCCTTGCTCGGCTGCCCAGCATGCCAGGGAGTAGAGCACGAACATTTGGCCTCTGCTCCCACAGACGAAGAGCCAGGGCAAAAAACTTGAGCTCTGCCTCTTCTGCAGAAAGTCAGCTTTGCAACGGTGCCATCCGCATTGCTGTCGCTCCTCCATTTCCCAACTCAAAGTCCATTACAATGGAACATCTTTGGCACCCGTGCTCGGCTGCCCAGCATCCCAGGGAGTAGAGCACGAACGGTTGGCCTCTGCTCCCACAGCCGAAGAGCCAGGGCAAAAAACCTGAGCTGTGCCTCTTCTGCAGAAAGTCAGTTTTGCAACGGTGCCATCCGCATTGCTGTCGCTCCTCGATATAACAACTCAAAATCCATTACAATGGAACCTCTTTGGCACCCGTGCTCGGCTGCCCAGCATCCCAGGGAGTAGAGCACGAACGGTTGGCCTCTGCTCCCACAGCCGAAGAGCCAGGGCAAAAAACCTGAGCTGTGCCTTTTCTGCAGAAATTCAGCTTTGCAACGGTGCCATCCGCATTCCTGTCGCTCCTCCATTTCCCAACTCAAAGTCCATTACAATGGAACCTCTTTGACACCCGTGCTCGGCTGCCCAGCATCCCAGGGCGTGGAGCACGAACGGTTGGCCTCTGCTCCCACAGCCGAAGAGCCAGGGCAAAAAACTGGAGCTGTGCCTCTTCTGCAGAAAGTCAGCTTTGCAAAGGTGCCATCCACATTGCTGTCGCTCCTCCATTTCCCAACTCAAAGTCCATTACAATGGAACCTCTTTGGCACCCGTGCTCGGCTGCCCAGCATCCCAGGGAGTAGACCACGAACATTTGGCCTCTGCTCCCACAGCCGAAGAGCCAGGGCAAAAAACTTGAGCTGTGCCTCTTCTGCAGAAAGTCAGCTTTGCAACGGTGCCACCCGCATTGCTGTCGCTCCTCCATTTCCCAACTCAAAGTCCATTACAATGGAACCTCTTTGGCACCCGTGCTCGGCTGCCCAGCATGCCAGGGAGTAGAGCACGAACGGTTGGCCTCTGCTCCCACAGCCGAAGAGCCAGGGCAAAAAACTTGAGCTCTGCCTCTTCTGCAGAAAGTCAGCTTTGCAACGGTGCCATCCGCATTGCTGTCGCTCCTAGATTCCCCAACTCAAAGTCCATTACAATGGAACCTCTTTGGCACCCGTGCTTGGCTGCCCAGCATGCCAGGGAGTGGAGCACGAACGGTTGGCCTCTGCTCCCACAGACGAAGAGCCAGGGCAAAAAACCTGAGCTGTGCCTCTTCTGCAGAAAGTCAGCTTTGCAACGGTGCCATCCGCATTGCTGTCGCTCCTCGATATAACAACTCAAAGTCCATTACAATGGAACCTCTTTGGCACCCGTGCTCGGCTGCCCAGCATCCCAGGGAGTAGAACACGAACGGTTGGACTCTGCTCCCACAGCCGAAGAGCCAGGGCAAAAAACTTGAGCTGTGCCTCTTCTGCAGAAAGTCAGCTTTGCAAAGGTGCCATCCGCATTGCTGTCGCTCCTCCATTTCCCAACTCAAAGTCCATTACAATGGAACCTCTTTGGCACCCGTGCTCGCCTGCCCAGCATCCCAGGGAGTAGAGCACGAACGGTTGGCCTCTGCTCCCACAGCCGAAGAGCCAGGGCAAAAAACTTGAGCTGTGCCTCTTCTGCAGAAAGTCAGCTTTGCAACGGTGCCATCTGCATTGCTGTCGCTCCTCCATTTCCCAACTCAAAGTCCATTACAATGGAACCTCTTTGGCACCCGTGCTTGGCTGCCCAGCATCCCAAACCGCAGAGCACGAACATTTGGCCTCTGCTCCCACAGCCGAAGAGCCAGGGCAAAAAACTTGAGCTGTGCCTCTTCTGCAGAAAGTCAGCTTTGCAACGGTGCCATGCGCATTGCTGTCACTCCTAGATTTCCCAACTCAAAGTCCATTACAATGGAACCTCTTTGGCACCCGTGCTCGGCTGCCCAGCATCCCAGGGCGTGGAGCACGAACGGTTGGCCTCTTCTCCCACAGCCGAAGAGCCAGGGCAAAAAACTTGAACTGTGCCTCTTCTGCAGAAAGTCAGCTTTGCAAAGGTGCCATCCACATTGCTGTCGCTCCTCCATTTCCCAACTCAAAGTCCATTACAATGGAACCTCTTTGGCACCCGTGCTCGGCTGCCCAGCATCCCAGGGCGTAGAGCACGAACATTTGGCCTCTGCTCCCACAGCCGAAGAGCCAGGGCAAAAAACTGGAGCTGTGCCTCTTCTGCAGAAAGTCAGCTTTGCAACGGTGCCATCCGCATTGCTGTCGCTCCTCCATTTCCCAACTCAAAGTCCATTACAATGGAACGTCTTTGGCACCCGTGCTCGGCTGCCCAGCATGCCAGGGAGTAGAGCACGAACGGTTGGCCTCTGCTCCCACAGCCGAAGAGCCAGGGCAAAAAACTTGAGCTCTGCCTCTTCTGCAGAAAGTCAGCTTTGCAACGGTGCCATCCGCATTGCTGTCGCTCCTAGATTCCCCAACTCAAAGTCCATTACAATGGAACCTCTTTGGCACCCGTGCCCGGCTGCCCAGCATCCCAGGGAGTAGAGCACGAACGGTTGGCCTTTGCTCCCACAGCCGAAGAGCCAGGGCAAAAAACTTGAGCTCTGCCTCTTCTGCAGAAAGTCAGCTTTGCAACGGTGCCATCCGCATTGCTGTCGCTCCTCGATATAACAACTCAAAGTCCATTACAATGGAACCTCTTTGGCACCCGTGCTCGGCTGCCCAGCATCCCAGGGAGTAGAGCACGAATGGTTGGCCTCTGCTCCCACAGCTGAAGAGACAGGGCAAAAAACTGGAGCTGTGCCTCTTCTGCAGAAAGTCAGCTTTGCAACGGTGCCATCCGCATTGCTGTCGCTCCTCCATTTCCCAACTCAAAGTCCATTACAATGGAACCTCTTTGGCACCCGTGCTCGGCTGCCCAGCATCCCAGGGAGTAGAGCACGAACGGTTGGCCTCTGCTCCCACAGCCGAAGAGCCAGGGCAAAAAACCTGAGCTGTGCCTCTTCTGCAGAAAGTCAGCTTTGCAACGGTGCCATCCGCATTGCTGTCGCTCCTCGATATAACAACTCAAAGTCCATTACAATGGAACCTCTTTGGCACCCGTGCTCGGCTGCCCAGCATCCCAGGGAGTAGAACACGAACAGTTGGCCTCTGCTCCCACAGCCGAAGAGCCAGGGCAAAAAACTTGAGCTGTGCCTCTTCTGCAGAAAGTCAGCTTTGCAAAGGTGCCATCCGCATTGCTGTCGCTCCTCCATTTCCCAACTCAAAGTCCATTACAATGGAACCTCTTTGGCACCCGTGCTCGGCTGCCCAGCATCCCAGGGAGTAGAGCACGAACGGTTGGCCTCTGCTCCCACAGCCGAAGAGCCAGGGCAAAAAACTTGAGCTGTGCCTCTTCTGCAGAAAGTCAGCTTTGCAACGGTGCCATCTGCATTGCTGTCGCTCCTCCATTTCCCAACTCAAAGTCCATTACAATGGAACCTCTTTGGCACCCGTGCTTGGCTGCCCAGCATCCCAAACCGCAGAGCACGAACATTTGGCCTCTGCTCCCACAGCCGAAGAGCCAGGGCAAAAAACTTGAGCTGTGCCTCTTCTGCAGAAAGTCAGCTTTGCAACGGTGCCATGCGCATTGCTGTCCCTCCTAGATTTCCCAACTCAAAGTCCATTACAATGGAACCTCTTTGGCACCCGTGCTCGGCTGCCCAGCATGCCAGGGAGTGGAGCACGAACGGTTGGCCTCTGCTCCCACAGCCGAAGAGCCAGGGCAAAAAACCTGAGCTGTGCCTCTTCTGCAGAAAGTCAGCTTTGCAACGGTGCCATCCGCATTGCTGTCGCTCCTCCATTTCCCAACTCAAAGTCCATTACAATGGAACCTCTTTGGCACCCGTGCTCGGCTGCCCAGCATCCCAGGGAGTAGAGCACGAACGGTTGGCCTCTGCTCCCACAGCCGAAGAGCCAGGGCAAAAAACTGGAGCTGTGCCTCTTCTGCAGAAAGTCAGCTTTGCAAAGGTGCCATCCGCATTGGTCTCGCTCCTCCATTTCCCAACTCAAAGTCCATTACAATGGAACCTCTTTGGCACCCGTGCTCGGCTGCCCAGCATGCCAGGGAGTAGAGCACGAATGGTTGGCCTCTGCTCCCACAGCCGAAGAGCCAGGGCAAAAAACTGGAGCTGTGCCTCTTCTGCAGAAAGTCAGCTTTGCAACGGTGCCATCCGCATTGCTGTCGCTCCTCCATTTCCCAACTCAAAGTCCATTACAATGGAACCTCTTTGGCACCCGTGCTCGGCTGCCCAGCATCCCAAAGCGCAGAGCACGAACATTTGGCCTCTGCTCCCACAGCCGAAGAGCCAGGGCAAAAAACTTGAGCTGTGCCTCTTCTGCAGAAAGTCAGCTTTGCAACGCTGCCATCCGCATTGCTGTCGCTCCTCCATTTCCCAACTCAAAGTCCATTACAATGGAACCTCTTTGGCACCCGTGCTCGGCTGCCCAGCATCCCAGGGAGTAGAGCACGAACGGTTGGCCTCTGCTCCCAAAGCCGAAGAGCCAGGGCAAAATACTTGAGCTGTGCCTCTTCTGCAGAAAGTCAGCTTTGCAACGGTGCCATCCGCATTGCTGTCGCTCCTCGATATAACAACTCAAAGTCCATTACAATGGAACCTCTTTGGCACCCGTGCTCGGCTGCCCAGTATCCCAGGGAGTAGAGCACGAACGGTTGGCCTCTGCTCCCACAGCCGAAGAGCCAGGGCAAAAAACTTGAGCTGTGCCTCTTCTGCAGAAAGTCAGCTTTGCAACGGTGCCATCCGCATTGCTGTCGCTCCTCCATTTCCCAACTCAAAGTCCATTACAATGGAACCTCTTTGGCAACCGTGCTCGGCTGCCCAGCATCCCAGGGAGTAGAGCACGAACGGTTGGCCTCTGCTCCCACAGCCGAAGAGCCAGGGCAAAAAACTTGAGCTGTGCCTCTTCTGCAGAAAGTCAGCTTTGCAACGGTGCCATCCGCATTGCTGTCGCTTTTCGATTTCCCAACTCAAAGTCCATTACAATGGAACCTCTTTGGCACCCGTGCTCGGCTGCCCAGCATCCCAGGGAGTAGAGCACGAACGGTTGGCCTCTGCTCCCACAGCCGAAGAACCAGGGCAAAAAACTTGAGCTGTGCCTCTTCTGCAGAAAGTCAGCTTTGCAACGGTGCCATCCGCATTGCTGTAGCTCCTCCATTTCCCAACTCAAAGTCCATTACAATGGAACCTCTTTGGCACCCGTGCTCGGCTGCCCAGCATGCCAGGGAGTAGATCACGAACGGTTGGCCTCTGCTCCCACAGCCGAAGAGCCAGGGCAAAAAACTTGAGCTGTGCCTCTTCTGCAGAAAGTCAGCTTTGCAACGGTGCCATCCGCATTGCTGTCGCTCCTCCAGTTCCCAACTCGAAGTCCATTACAATGGAACCTCTTTGGCACCCGTGCTCGGCTGCCCAGCATCCCAGGGAGTAGAGCACGAACGGTTGGCCTCTGCTCCCACAGCCGAAGAGCCAGGGGAAAAAGCTTGAGCTGTGCCTCTTCTGCAGAAAGTCAGCTTTGCAACGGTGCCATCCGCATTGCTGTCGCTCCTCCATTTCTCAACTCAAAGTCCATTACAATGGAACCTCTTTGGCACCCGTGCTCGGCTGCCCAGCATCCCAGGGAGTCGAGCACGAACGGTTGGCCTCTGCTCCCACAGCCGAAGAGCCAGGGCAAAAAACCTGAGCTGTGCCTCTTCTGCAGAAAGTCAGCTTTGCAACGGTGCCATCCGCATTGCTGTCGCTCCTCCATTTCCCAACTCAAAGTCCATTACAATGGAACCTCTTTGGCACCCGTGCTCGGCTGCCCAGCATCCCAGGGAGTAGAGCACGAACGGTTGGCCTCTGCTCCCACAGCCGAAGAGCCAGGGCAAAAAACTGGAGCTGTGCCTCTTCTGCAGAAAGTCAGCTTTGCAAAGGTGCCATCCGCATTGGTCTCGCTCCTCCATTTCCCAACTCAAAGTCCATTACAATGGAACCTCTTTGGCACCCGTGCTCGGCTGCCCAGCATGCCAGGGAGTAGAGCACGAATGGTTGGCCTCTGCTCCCACAGCCGAAGAGCCAGGGCAAAAAACTGGAGCTGTGCCTCTTCTGCAGAAAGTCAGCTTTGCAACGGTGCCATCCGCATTGCTGTCGCTCCTCCATTTCCCAACTCAAAGTCCATTACAATGGAACCTCTTTGGCACCCGTGCTCGGCTGCCCAGCATCCCAAAGCGCAGAGCACGAACATTTGGCCTCTGCTCCCACAGCCGAAGAGCCAGGGCAAAAAACTTGAGCTGTGCCTCTTCTGCAGAAAGTCAGCTTTGCAACGGTGCCATCCGCATTGCTGTCGCTCCTCCATTTCCCAACTCAAAGTCCATTACAATGGAACCTCTTTGGCACCCGTGCTCGGCTGCCCAGCATCCCAGGGAGTAGAGCACGAACGGTTGGCCTCTGCTCCCAAAGCCGAAGAGCCAGGGCAAAATACTTGAGCTGTGCCTCTTCTGCAGAAAGTCAGCTTTGCAACGGTGCCATCCGCATTGCTGTCGCTCCTCGATATAACAACTCAAAGTCCATTACAATGGAACCTCTTTGGCACCCGTGCTCGGCTGCCCAGTATCCCAGGGAGTAGAGCACGAACGGTTGGCCTCTGCTCCCACAGCCGAAGAGCCAGGGCAAAAAACTTGAGCTGTGCCTCTTCTGCAGAAAGTCAGCTTTGCAACGGTGCCATCCGCATTGCTGTCGCTCCTCCATTTCCCAACTCAAAGTCCATTACAATGGAACCTCTTTGGCAACCGTGCTCGGCTGCCCAGCATCCCAGGGAGTAGAGCACGAACGGTTGGCCTCTGCTCCCACAGCCGAAGAGCCAGGGCAAAAAACTTGAGCTGTGCCTCTTCTGCAGAAAGTCAGCTTTGCAACGGTGCCATCCGCATTGCTGTCGCTTTTCGATTTCCCAACTCAAAGTCCATTACAATGGAACCTCTTTGGCACCCGTGCTCGGCTGCCCAGCATCCCAGGGAGTAGAGCACGAACGGTTGGCCTCTGCTCCCACAGCCGAAGAACCAGGGCAAAAAACTTGAGCTGTGCCTCTTCTGCAGAAAGTCAGCTTTGCAACGGTGCCATCCGCATTGCTGTCGCTCCTCGATTTCCCAACTCAAAGTCCATTACAATGGAACCTCTTTGGCACCCGTGCTCGGCTGCCCAGCATGCCAGGGAGTAGATCACGAACGGTTGGCCTCTGCTCCCACAGCCGAAGAGCCAGGGCAAAAAACTGGAGCTGTGCCTCTTCTGCAGAAAGTCAGCTTTGCAACGGTGCCATCCGCATTGCTGTCGCTCCTCCATTTCCCAACTCAAAGTCCATTACAATGGAACCTCTTTGGCACCCGTGCTCGGCTGCCCAGCATGCCAGGGAGTAGAGCACGAACGGTTGGCCTCTGCTCCCACAGCCGAAGAGCCAGGGCAAAAAGCTTGAGCTGTGCCTCTTCTGCAGAAAGTCAGCTTTGCAACGGTGCCATCCGCATTGCTGTCGCTCCTCCATTTCTCAACTCAAAGTCCATTACAATGGAACCTCTTTGGCACCCGTGCTCGGCTGCCCAGCATCCCAGGGAGTCGAGCACGAACGGTTGGCCTCTGCTCCCACAGCCGAAGAGCCAGGGCAAAAAACTTGAACTGTGCCTCTTCTGCAGAAAGTCAGCTTTGCAACGGTGCCATCCGCATTGCTGTCGCTCCTCGATTTCCCAACTCAAAGTCCATTACAATGGAACCACTTTGGCACCCGTGCTCGGCTGCCCAGCATCCCAAAGCGCAGAGCACGAACGGTTGGCCTCTGCTCCCACAGCCGAAGAGCCAGGGCAAAAAACTTGAGCTGTGCCTCTTCTGCAGAAAGTCAGCTTTGCAACGGTGCCATCCGCATTGCTGTCGCTCCTCCATTTCCCAACTCAAAGTCCGTTACATTGGAACTTCTTTGGCACCCGTGCTCGGCTGCCCAGCATTCCAGGTAATAGAGCACGAACGGTAGGCCTCTGCTCCCACAGCCGAAGAGCCAGGGCAAAAATCTTGAGCTGTGCCTCTTCTGCAGAAAGTCAGCTTTGCAACGGTGCCATCCGCATTGCTGTCGCTCCTCCATTTCCCAACTCAAAGTCCATTACAATGGAACCTCTTTGGCACCCGTGCCCGGCTGCCCAGCATCCCAGGGAGTAGAGCACGAACGGTTGGCCTCTGCTCCCACAGACGAAGAGCCAGGGCAAAAAACTTGAGCTGTGCCTCTTCTGCAGAAAGTCAGCTTTGCAACGGTGCCATCCGCATTGCTGTCGCTCCTCCATTTCCCAACTCAAAGTCCATTACAATGGAACTTCTTTGGCACCCGTGCTCGGCTGCCCAGCATCCCAGGTAATAGAGCACGAACGGTTGGCCTCTGCTCCCACAGCCGAAGAGCCAGGGCAAAAAACTTGAGCTGTGCCTCTTCTGCAGAAAGTCAGCTTTGCAACGGTGCCATCCACATTGCTGTCGCTCCTCCATTTCCCAACTCAAAGTCCATTACAATGGAACCTCTTTGGCACCCGTGCTGGGCTGCCCAGCATGCCAGGGAGTAGAGCACGAATGGTTGGCCTCTGCTCCCACAGCCGAAGAGGCAGGGCAAAAAACTTGAGCTGTGCCTCTTCTGCAGAAAGTCAGCTTTGCAACGGTGCCATCCGCATTGCTGTTGCTCCTCCATTTCCCAACTCAAAGTCCATTACAATGGAACCTTTTTGGCACCCGTGCTCGGCTGCCCAGCATCCCAGGGAGTAGAGCACGAACGGTTGGCCTCTGCTCCCACAGCCGAAGAGCCAGGGCAAAAAACTGGAGCTGTGCCTCTTCTGCAGAAAGTCAGCTTTGCAACGGTGCCATCCGCATTGCTGTCGCTCCTCCATTTCCCAACTCAAAGTCCATTACAATGGAACCTCTTTGGCACCCGTGCCCGGCTGCCCAGCATCCCAGGGAGTAGAGCACGAACGGTTGGCCTCTGCTCCCACAGCCGAAGAGCCAGGGCAAAAAACTTGAGCTCTGCCTCTTCTGCAGAAAGTCAGCTTTGCAACGGTGCCATCCGCATTGCTGTCGCTCCTCCATTTCCCAACTCAAAGTCCATTACAATGGAACCTCTTTGGCACCCATGCTCGGCTGCTCGGCATCCCAGGGAGTAGAGCACGAACGGTTGGCCTCTGCTCCCACAGCCGAAGAGCCAGGGCAAAAAACTGGAGCTGTGCCTCTTCTGCAGAAAGTCAGCTTTGCAACGGTGCCATCCGCATTGCTGTCGCTCCTCCATTTCCCAACTCAAAGTCCATTACAATGGAACCTCTTTGGCACCCGTGCTCGGCTGCCCAGCATCCCAGGGAGTAGAGCACGAACATTTGGCCTCTGCTCCCACAGCCGAAGAGCCAGGGCAAAAAACTTGAGCTGTGCCTCTTCTGCAGAAAGTCAGCTTTGCAACGGTGCCATCCGCATTGCTGTCGCTCCTCCATTTCCCAACTCAAAGTCCATTACAGTGGAACCTCTTTGGCACCCATGCTCGGCTGCTCGGCATCCCAGGGAGTAGAGCACGAACGGTTGGCCTCTGCTCCCACAGCCGAAGAGCCAGGGCAAAAAACTGGAGCTCTGCCTCTTCTGCAGAAAGTCAGCTTTGCAACGGTGCCATCCGCATTGCTGTCGCTCCTCCATTTCCCAACTCAAAGTCCATTACAATGGAACCTCTTTGGCACCCGTGCCCGGATGCCCAGCATCCCAGGGAGTAGAGCACGAACATTTGGCCTCTGCTCCCACAGCCGAAGAGCCAGGGCAAAAAACTTGAGCTGTGCCTCTTCTGCAGAAAGTCAGCTTTGCAACGGTGCCATCCGCATTGCTGTCGCTCCTCCATTTCCCAACTCAAAGTCCATTACAATGGAACTTCTTTGGCACCCGTGCCCGGCTGCCCAGCATCCCACGGAGTGGAGCACGAACGGTTGGCCTCTGCTCCCACAGCCGAAGAGCCAGGGCAAAAAACTGGAGCTCTGCCTCTTCTGCAGAAAGTCAGCTTTGCAACGCTGCCATCCGCATTGCTGTCGCTCCTCCATTTCCCAACTCAAAGTCCATTACAATGGAACCTCTTTGGCAGCCGTGCTCGGCTGCCCAGCATCCCAGGGAGTAGAGCACGAACGGTTGGCCTCTGCTCCCACAGACGAAGAGCCAGGGCAAAAAACTTGAGCTGTGCCTCTTCTGCAGAAAGTCAGCTTTGCAGCGGTGCCATCCGCATTGCTGTCGCTCCTCCATTTCCCAACTCAAAGTCCATTACAATGGAACCTCTTTGGCACCCGTGCCGGGCTGCCCAGCATGCCAGGGAGTAGAGCACGAACGGTTGGCCTCTGCTCCCACAGCCGAAGAGCCAGGGCAAAAAACTTGAGCTGTGCCTCTTCTGCAGAAAGTCAGCTTTGCAACGGTGCCATCCGCATTGCTTTCGCTCCTCGATTTCCCAACTCAAAGTCCATTGCAATGGAACCTCTTTGGCACCCGTGCACGACTGCCCAGCATCCCAGGGAGTAGAGCACGAACGGTTGGCCTCTGCTCCCACAGCCGAAGAGCCAGGGCAAAAAACTTGAGCTGTGCCTCTTCTGCAGAAAGTCAGCTTTGCAACGGTGCCATCCGCATTGCTGTCGCTCCTCCATTTCCCAACTCAAAGTCCATTACAATGGAACCTCTTTGGCACCCATGTTCGGCTGCCCAGCATCCCAGGGAGTAGAGCACGAACGGTTGGCCTCTGCTCCCACAGCCGAAGAGCCAGGGCAAAAAACTTGAGCTGTGCCTCTTCTGCAGAAAGTCAGCTTTGCAACGGTGCCATCCGCATTGCTGTCGCTCCTCCATTTCCCAACTCAAAGTCCATTGCAATGGAACCTCTTTGGCACCCCTGCTCGGCTGCCCAGCATCCCAGGGAGTAGAGCACGAACGGTTGGCCTCTGCTCCCACAGCCGAAGAGCCAGGGCAAAAAACTTGAGCTGTGCCTCTTCTGCAGAAAGTCAGCTTTGCAACAGTGCCATCCGCATTGCTGTCGCTCCTCCATTTCCCAACTCAAAGTCCATTACAATGGAACCACTGTGGCACCCGTGCTCGGCTGCCCAGCATCCCTGGGAGTAGAGCACGAACGGTTGGCCTCTGCTCCCACAGCCGAAGAGCCAGGGTAAAAAACTTGAGCTGTGCCTCTTCTGCAGAAAGTCAGCTTTGCAACGGTGCCATCGGCATTTCTGTTGCTCCTCCATTTCCCAACTCAAAGTCCATTACAATGGAACCTCTTTGGCACCCGTGCTCGGCTGCCCAGCATCCCAGGGAGTAGAGCACGAACGGTTGGCCTCTGCTCCCACAGCCGAAGAGCCAGGGCAAAAAACTTGAGCTGTGCCTCTTCTGCAGAAAGTCAGCTTTGCAACGGTGCCATCGGCATTGCTGTCGTTCCTCCATTTCCCAACTCAAAGTCCATTGCAATGGAACCTCTTTGGCACCCGTGCTCGGCTGCCCAGCATCCCAGGGAGTAGAGCACGAATGGTTGGCCTCTGCTCCCACAGCCGAAGAGCCAGGGCAAAAAACTTGAGCTGTGCCTCTTCTGCAGAAAGTCAGCTTTGCAACGGTGCCATCCGCATTGCTGTCGCTCCTCGATTTCCGAACTCAAGTCCATTACAATGGAATCTCTTTGGCACCCGTGCCCGGCTGCCCAGCATGCCAGGGAGTAGAGCACGAACGGTTGGCCTCTGCTCCCACAGCCGAAGAGCCAGGGCAAAAAACTTGAGCTCTGCCTCTTCTGCAGAAAGTCAGCTTTGCAACGGTGCCATCCGCATTGCTGTCGCTCCTCCATTTCCCAACTCAAAGTCCATTGCAATGGAACCTCTTTGGCACCCGTGCTCGGCTGCCCAGCATCCCAGGGAGTAGAGCACGAACGGTTGGCCTCTGCTCCCACAGCTGAAGAGCCAGGGCAAAAAACTTGAGCTGTGCCTCTTCTGCAGAAAGTCAGCTTTGCAACGGTGCCATCCGCATTGCTGTCGCTCCTCCATTTCCCAACTCAAAGTCCATTACAATGGAACATCTTTGGCACCCGTGCCGGGCTGCCCAGCATGCCAGGGAGTGGAGCACGAACGGTTGGCCTCTGCTCCCACAGCCGAAGAGCCAGGGCAAAAAACTTGAGCTGTGCCTCTTCTGCAGAAAGTCAGCTTTGCAACGGTGCCATCCGCATTGCTGTCGCTCCTCCATTTCCCAACTCAAAGTCCATTGCAATGGAACATCTTTAGCACCCGTGCTCGACTGCCCAGCATCCCAGGGAGTAGAGCACGAACGGAAGGCCTCTGCTCCCACAGACGAAGAGCCAGGGCAAAAAACTTGAGCTGTGCCTCTTCTGCAGAAAGTCAGCTTTGCAACGGTGCCATCCGCATTGCTGTCACTCCTCCATTTCCCAACTCAAAGTCCATTACAATGGAACCTCTTTGGCACCTGTGCTCGGCTGCCCAGCATCCCTGGGAGTAGAGCACGAACGGTTGGCCTCTGCTCCCACAGCCGAAGAGCCAGGGCAAAAAACTTGAGCTGTGCCTCTTCTGCAGAAAGTCAGCTTTGCAATGGTGCCATCCACATTGCTGTCGCTCCTCCACTTCCCAACTCAAAGTCCATTACAATGGAACCTCTTTGGCACCCGTGCTCGGCTGCCCAGCATTCCAGGGAGTAGAGCACGAACGGTTGGCCTCTGCTCCCACAGCTGAAGAGCCAGGGCAAAAAACTTGAGCTGTGCCTCTTCTGCAGAAAGTCAGCTTTGCAACGGTGCCATCCGCATTGCTGTCGCTCCTCCATTTCCCAACTCAAAGTCCATTACAATGGAACCTCTTTGGCACCCGTGCTCGGCTGCCCAGCATCCCAGGGAGTCAAGCATGAACGGTTGGCCTCTGCTCCCACAGCCGAAGAGCCAGGGCAAAAAACTGGAGCTGTGCCTCTTCTGCAGAAAGTCAGCTTTGCAACGGTGCCATCAGGATTGCTCTCGCTCCTTGATTTCCCAACTCAAAGTCCATTACAATGGAACCACTGTGGCACCCCTGCTCGGCTGCCCAGCATCCCAGGGAGTAGAGCACAAACGGTTGGCCTATGCTCCCACAGCCGAAGAGCCAGGGCAAAAAACTTGAGCTGTGCCTCTTCTGCAGAAAGTCAGCTTTGCAACGGTGCCATCCGCATTGCTGTCGCTCCTCCATTTCCCAACTCAAAGTCCATTACAATGGAACCTCTTTGGCACCCGTGCTTGGCTGCCCAGCATGCCAGGGAGTAGAGCACGAACGGTTGGCCTCTGCTCCCACAGCCGAAGAGCCAGGGCAAAAAACTTGAGCTGTGCCTCTTCTGCAGAAAGTCAGCTTTGCAACGGTGCCATCCGCATTGCTGTCGCTCCTCCATTTCCCAACTCAAAGTCCATTACAATGGAACCTCTTTGGCACCCGTGCTCGGCTGCCCAGCATCCCAGGGAGTAGAGCACGAACGGTTGGCCTCTGCTCCCACAGCCGAAGAGCCAGGGCAAAAAACTGGAGCTGTGCCTCTTCTGCAGAAAGTCAGCTTTGCAACGGTGCCATCCGCATTGCTGTCGCGCCTCCATTTCCCAACTCAAAGTCCATTACAATGGAACCTCTTTGGCACCCGTGCTCGGCTGCCCAGCATCCCAGGGAGTCGAGCACGAACGGTTGGCCTCTGCTCCCACAGCCGAAGAGCCAGGGCAAAAAACTTGAGCTGTGCCTCTTCTGCAGAAAGTCAGCTTTGCAACGGTGCCATCCGCATTGCTGTCGCTCCTCCATTTCCCAACTCAAAGTCCATTACAATGGAACCTCTTTGGCACCCGTGCTCGGCTGCCCAGCATGCCAGGGAGTAGAGCACGAACGGTTGGCCTCTGCTCCCACAGCCGAAGAGCCAGGGCAAAAAACTGGAGCTGTGCCTCTTCTGCAAAAACTCACTTTGCAACGGTGCCATCCGCATTGCTGTCGCTCCTCCATTTCCCAACTCAAAGTCCATTACAATGGAACCTCTTTGGCACCCGTGCTCGGCTGCCCAGCATCCCAAGGA
This sequence comes from Psittacula echo, assembly GCF_963264785.1. Taxonomy (NCBI): domain Eukaryota; kingdom Metazoa; phylum Chordata; class Aves; order Psittaciformes; family Psittacidae; genus Psittacula; species Psittacula echo. Next base: position 294,421 of record NC_137765.1, read on the forward strand.
GTAGAGCACGAACGGTTGGCCTCTGCTCCCACAGCCGAAGAGCCAGGGCAAAAAACTTGAGCTGTGCCTCTTCTGCAGAAAGTCAGCTTTGCAACGGTGCCATCCGCATTGCTGTCGCTCCTCGATTTCCCAACTCAAAGTCCATTACAATGGAACTTCTTTGGCACCCGTGCTCGGCTGCCCAGCATCACACGGAGTAGAGCACGAACGGTTGGCCTCTGCTCCCACAGCCGAAGAGCCAGGGCAAAAAACTGGAGCTGTGCCTCTTCTGCAGAAAGTCAGCTTTGCAACGGTGCCATCCGCATTGCTGTCGCTCCTCCATTTCCCAACTCAAAGTCCATTACAATGGAACCTCTTTGGCACCCGTGCTCGGCTGCCCAGCATCCCAGGGAGTAGAGCACGAACGGTTGGCCTCTGCTCCCACAGCCGAAGAGCCAGGGCAAAAAACTGGAGCTGTGCCTCTTCTGCAGAAAGTCAGCTTTGCAACGGTGCCATCCGCATTGCTGTCGCTCCTCCATTTCCCAACTCAAAGTCCATTACAATGGAACCTCTTTGGCACCCGTGCTCGGCTGCCCAGCATCCCAGGGAGTAGAGCACGAACGGTAGGCCTCTGCTCCCACAGCCGAAGAGCCAGGGCAAAAAACTTGAGCTGTGCCTCTTCTGCAGAAAGTCAGCTTTGCAACGGTGCCATCCGCATTGCTGTCGCTCCTCCATTTCCCAACTCAAAGTCCATTACAATGGAACCTCTTTGGCACACGTGCTCGGCTGCCCAGCATCCCAGGGAGTAGAGCACGAACGGTTGGCCTCTGCTCCCACAGACGAAGAGCTAGGGCAAAAAACTTGAGCTCTGCCTCTTCTGCAGAAAGTCAGCTTTGCAACGGTGCCATCGGCATTGCTGTCGCTCCTCCATTTCCCAACTCAAAGTCCATTACAATGGAACCTCTTTGGCACCCGTGCTCGGCTGCCCACCATCCCAGGGAGTAGAGCACGAACGGTTGGCCTCTGCTCCCACAGCCGAAGAGCCAGGGCAAAAAACTTGAGCTGTGCCTCTTCTGCAGAAAGTCAGCTTTGCAACGGTGCCATCCACATTGCTGTCGCTCCTCCATTTCCCAACTCAAAGTCCATTACAATGGAACCTCTTTGGCACCCGTGCTCGGCTGCCCAGCATCCCAGGGAGTAGAGCACGAACGGTTGGCCTCTGCTCCCACAGCCGAAGAGCCAGGGCAAAAAACTTGAGCTGTGCCTCTTCTGCAAAAACTCACTTTCCAACAATGCCATCCGCATTGCTGTCGCTCCTCCATTTCCCAACTCGAAGTCCATTACAATGGAACCTCTTTGCACCCGTGCTCGGCTGCCCAGCATCCCAGGGAGTAGAGCACGAACGGTTGGCCTCTGCTCCCACAGCCGAAGAGCCAGGGCAAAAAACTGGAGCTGTGCCTCTTCTGCAGAAAGTCAGCTTTGCAACGGTGCCATCCGCATTGCTGTCGCTCCTCCATTTCCCAACTCAAAGTCCATTACAATGGAACCTCTTTGGCACCCCTGCTCGGCTGCCCAGCATGCCAGGGAGTAGAGCACGAACGGTTGGCCTCTGCTCCCACAGCCGAAGAGCCAGGGCAAAAAACTTGAGCTCTGCCTCTTCTGCAGAAAGTCAGCTTTGCAACGGTGCCATCGGCATTGCTGTCGCTCCTCCATTTCCCAACTCAAAGTCCATTACAATGGAACCTCTTTGGCACCCGTGCTCGGCTGCCCAGCATCCCAGGGAGTAGAGCACGAACGGTTGGCCTCTGCTCCCACAGACGAAGAGCCAGGGCAAAAAACTTGAGCTGTGCCTCTTCTGCAGAAAGTCAGCTTTGCAACGGTGCCATCCGCATTGCTGTCGCTCCTCCATTTCCCAACTCAAAGTCCATTACAATGGAACTTCTTTGGCACCCGTGCTCGGCTGCCCAGCATTCCAGGTAATAGAGCACGAACGGTTGGCCTCTGCTCCCACAGCCGAAGAGCCAGGGCAAAAAACTTGAGCTGTGCCTCTTCTGCAGAAAGTCAGCTTTGCAACAGTGCCATCCGCATTGCTGTCGCTCCTCCATTTCCCAACTCAAAGTCCATTACAATGGAACCTCTTTGGCACCCGTGCCCGGCTGCCCAGCATCCCAGGGAGTAGAGCACGAACGGTTGACCTCTGCTCCCACAGCCGAAGAGCCAGGGCAAAAAACTTGAGCTGTGCCTCTTCTGCAGAAAGTCAGCTTTGCAACGGTGCCATCCGCATTGCTGTCGCTCCTCGATTTCCCAACTCAAAGTCCATTACAATGGAACCTCTTTGGCACCCGTGCTCGGCTGCCCAGCATCCCAGGGAGTAGAGCATGAACGGTTGGCCTCTGCTCCCACAGCCGAAGAGCCAGGGCAAAAAACTTGAGCTGTGCCTCTTCTGCAGAAAGTCAGCTTTGCAACGGTGCCATCCACATTGCTGTCGCTCCTCCATTTCCCAACTCAAAGTCCATTACAATGGAACCTCTTTGGCACCCGTGCTGGGCTGCCCAGCATGCCAGGGAGTAGAGCACGAATGGTTGGCCTCTGCTCCCACAGCCGAAGAGGCAGGGCAAAAAACTTGAGCTGTGCCTCTTCTGCAGAAAGTCAGCTTTGCAACGGTGCCATCCGCATTGCTGTTGCTCCTCCATTTCCCAACTCAAAGTCCATTACAATGGAACCTTTTTGGCACCCGTGCTCGGCTGCCCAGCATCCCAGGGAGTAGAGCACGAACGGTTGGCCTCTGCTCCCACAGCCGAAGAGCCAGGGCAAAAAACTTGAGCTGTGCCTCTTCTGCACAAAGTCAGCTTTGCAACGGTGCCATCCGCATTGCTGTCGCTCCTCCATTTCCCAACTCAAAGTCCATTACAATGGAACCTCTTTGGCACCCCTGCTCGGCTGCCCAGCATGCCAGGGAGTAGAGCACGAACGGTTCACCTCTGCTCCCACAGCCGAAGAGCCAGGGCAAAAAACTTGAGCTCTGCCTCTTCTGCAGAAAGTCAGCTTTGCAACGGTGCCATCCGCATTGCTGTCGCTCCTCCATTTCCCAACTCAAAGTCCATTACAATGGAACCTCTTTGGCACCCATGCTCGGCTGCTCGGCATCCCAGGGAGTAGAGCACGAACGGTTGGCCTCTGCTCCCACAGCCGAAGAGCCAGGGCAAAAAACTGGAGCTGTGCCTCTTCTGCAGAAAGTCAGCTTTGCAACGGTGCCATCCGCATTGCTGTCGCTCCTCCATTTCCCAACTCAAAGTCCATTACAATGGAACCTCTTTGGCACCCGTGCTCGGCTGCCCAGCATCCCAGGGAGTAGAGCACGAACATTTGGCCTCTGCTCCCACAGCCGAAGAGCCAGGGCAAAAAACTTGAGCTGTGCCTCTTCTGCAGAAAGTCAGCTTTGCAACGGTGCCATCCGCATTGCTGTCGCTCCTCCATTTCCCAACTCAAAGTCCATTACAATGGAACCTCTTTGGCACCCATGCTCGGCTGCTCGGCATCCCAGGGAGTAGAGCACGAACGGTTGGCCTCTGCTCCCACAGCCGAAGAGCCAGGGCAAAAAACTGGAGCTGTGCCTCTTCTGCAGAAAGTCAGCTTTGCAATGGTGCCATCCGCATTGCTGTCGCTCCTCCATTTCCCAACTCAAAGTCCATTACAATGGAACCTCTTTGGCACCCGTGCTCGGCTGCCCAGCATCCCAGGGAGTAGAGCACGAACATTTGGCCTCTGCTCCCACAGCCGAAGAGCCATGGCAAAAAACTTGAGCTGTGCCTCTTCTGCAGAAAGTCAGCTTTGCAACGGTGCCATCCGCATTGCTGTCGCTCCTCCATTTCCCAACTCAAAGTCCATTACAATGGAACTTCTTTGGCACCCGTGCCCGGCTGCCCAGCATCCCACGGAGTGGAGCACGAACGGTTGGCCTCTGCTCCCACAGCCGAAGAGCCAGGGCAAAAAACTGGAGCTGTTCCTCTTCTGCAGAAAGTCAGCTTTGCAACGGTGCCATCCGCATTGCTGTCGCTCCTCCATTTCCCAACTCAAAGTCCATTACAATGGAACCTCTTTGGCAGCCGTGCTCGGCTGCCCAGCATCCCAGGGAGTAGAGCACGAACGGTTGGCCTCTGCTCCCACAGACGAAGAGCCAGGGCAAAAAACTGGAGCTGTGCCTCTTCTGCAGAAAGTCAGCTTTGCAGCGGTGCCATCCGCATTGCTGTCGCTCCTCCATTTCCCAACTCAAAGTCCATTACAATGGAACCTCTTTGGCACCCGTGCCGGGCTGCCCAGCATCCCAGGGAGTAGAGCACGAACGGTTGGCCTCTGCTCCCACAGCCGAAGAGCCAGGGCAAAAAACTTGAGCTGTGCCTCTTCTGCAGAAAGTCAGCTTTGCAACGGTGCCATCCGCATTGCTTTCGCTCCTCGATTTCCCAACTCAAAGTCCATTGCAATGGAACCTCTTTGGCACCCGTGCACGACTGCCCAGCATCCCAGGGAGTAGAGCACGAACGGTTGGCCTCTGCTCCCACAGCCGAAGAGCCAGGGCAAAAAACTTGAGCTGTGCCTCTTCTGCAGAAAGTCAGCTTTGCAACGGTGCCATCCGCATTGCTGTCGCTCCTCCAGTTCCCAACTCAAAGTCCATTACAATGGAACCTCTTTGGCACCCATGTTCGGCTGCCCAGCATCCCAGGGAGTAGAGCACGAACGGTTGGCCTCTGCTCCCACAGCCGAAGAGCCAGGGCAAAAAACTTGAGCTGTGCCTCTTCTGCAGAAAGTCAGCTTTGCAACGGTGCCATCCGCATTGCTGTCGCTCCTCCATTTCCCAACTGAAAGTCCATTACAATGGAACCTCTTTGGCACCCGTGCTCGGCTGCCCAGCATCCCAGGGAGTAGAGCACGAACGGTTGGCCTCTGCTCCCACAGCCGAAGAGCCAGGGCAAAAAACTTGAGCTGTGCCTCTTCTGCAGAAAGTCAGCTTTGCAACGGTGCCATCCGCATTGCTGTCGCTCCTCCATTTCCCAACTCAAAGTCCATTGCAATGGAACCTCTTTGGCACCCGTGCTCGGCTGCCCAGCATCCCAGGGAGTAGAGCACGAACGGTTGGCCTCTGCTCCCACAGCCGAAGAGCCAGGGCAAAAAACTTGAGCTGTGCCTCTTCTGCAGAAAGTCAGCTTTGCAACAGTGCCATCAGGATTGCTCTCGCTCCTTGATTTCCCAACTCAAAGTCCATTACAATGGAACCACTGTGGCACCCCTGCTCGGCTGCCCAGCATCCCAGGGAGTAGAGCACGAACGGTTGGCCTCTGCTCCCACAGCCGAAGAGCCAGGGCAAAAAACTTGAGCTGTGCCTCTTCTGCAGAAAGTCAGCTTTGCAACGGTGCCATCCGCATTTCTGTCGCTCCTCCATTTCCCAACTCAAAGTCCATTACAATGGAACCTCTTTGGCACCCGTGCTCGGCTGCCCAGCATGCCAGGGAGTAGAGCACGAACGGTTGGCCTCTGCTCCCACAGCCGAAGAGCCAGGGCAAAAAACTGGAGCTGTGCCTCTTCTGCAGAAAGTCAGCTTTGCAACGGTGCCATCCGCATTGCTGTCGCTCCTCCATTTCCCAACTCAAAGTCCATTACAATGGAACCTCTTTGGCACCCGTGCTCGGCTGCCCAGCATCCCAGGGAGTAGAGCACGAACGGTTGGCCTCTGCTCCCACAGCCGAAGAGCCAGGGCAAAAAACTGGAGCTGTGCCTCTTCTGCAGAAAGTCAGCTTTGCAACGGTGCCATCCGCATTGCTGTCGCGCCTCCATTTCCCAACTCAAAGTCCATTACAATGGAACCTCTTTGGCACCCGTGCTCGGCTGCCCAGCATCCCAGGGAGTCGAGCACGAACGGTTGGCCTCTGCTCCCACAGCCGAAGAGCCAGGGCAAAAAACTTGAGCTGTGCCTCTTCTGCAGAAAGTCAGCTTTGCAACGGTGCCATCGGCATTGCTGTCGCTCCTCCATTTCCCAACTCAAAGTCCATTACAATGGAACCTCTTTGGCACCCGTGCTCGGCTGCCCAGCATCCCAGGGAGTAGAGCACGAACGGTTGGCCTCTGCTCCCACAGCCGAAGAGCCAGGGCAAAAAACTGGAGCTGTGCCTCTTCTGCAAAAACTCACTTTGCAACTGTGCCATCCGCATTGCTGTCGCTCCTCCATTTCCCAACTCAAAGTCCATTACAATGGAACCTCTTTGCACCCGTGCTCGGCTGCCCAGCATCCCAAGGAGTAGAGCACGAACGGTTGGCCTCTGCTCCCACAGCCGAAGAGCCAGGGCAAAAAACTGGAGCTGTGCCTCTTCTGCAGAAAGTCAGCTTTGCAACGGTGCCATCCGCATTGCTGTCGCTCCTCGATTTCCCAACTCAAAGTCCATTACAATGGAACTTCTTTGGCACCCGTGCTCGGCTGCCCAGCATCCCAGGGAGTCAAGCACGAACGGTTGGCCTCTGCTCCCACAGCCGAAGAGCCAGGGCAAAAAACTGGAGCTGTGCCTCTTCTGCAGAAAGTCAGCTTTGCAACGGTGCCATCCGCATTGCTGTCGCTCCTCCATTTCCCAACTCAAAGTCCATTACAATGGAACCTCTTTGGCAGCCGTGCTCGGCTGCCCAGCATCCCACGGAGTAGAGCACGAACGGTTGGCCTCTGCTCCCACAGCCGAAGAGCCAGGGCAAAAAACTTGATCTGTGCCTCTTCTGCAGAAAGTCAGCTTTGCAACGGTGCCATCCGCATTGCTGTCGCTCCTCCATTTCCCAACTCAAAGTCCATTACAATGGAACCTCTTTGGCACCCGTGCCCGGCTGCCCAGCATCCCAGGGAGTCGAGCACGAACGGTAGGCCTCTGCTCCCACAGCCGAAGAGCCAGGGCAAAAAACTTGAGCTGTGCCTCTTCTGCAGAAAGTCAGCTTTGCAACGGTGCCATTGGCATTGCTGTCGCTCCTCCATTTCCCAACTCAAAGTCCATTACAATGGAACCTCTTTGGCACACGTGCTCGGCTGCCCAGCATCCCAGGGAGTAGAGCACGAACGGTTGGCCTCTGCTCCCACAGACGAAGAGCTAGGGCAAAAAACTTGAGCTCTGCCTCTTCTGCAGAAAGTCAGCTTTGCAACGGTGCCATCGGCATTGCTGTCGCTCCTCCATTTCCCAACTCAAAGTCCATTACAATGGAACCTCTTTGGCACCCGTGCTCGGCTGCCCACCATCCCAGGGAGTAGAGCACGAACGGTTGGCCTCTGCTCCCACAGCCGAAGAGCCAGGGCAAAAAACTTGAGCTGTGCCTCTTCTGCAGAAAGTCAGCTTTGCAACGGTGCCATCCACATTGCTGTCGCTCCTCCATTTCCCAACTCAAAGTCCATTACAATGGAACCTCTTTGGCACCCGTGCTCGGCTGCCCAGCATCCCAGGGAGTAGAGCACGAACGGTTGGCCTCTGCTCCCACAGCCGAAGAGCCAGGGCAAAAAACTTGAGCTGTGCCTCTTCTGCAAAAACTCACTTTCCAACTGTGCCATCCGCATTGCTGTCGCTCCTCCATTTCCCAACTCGAAGTCCATTACAATGGAACCTCTTTGCACCCGTGCTCGGCTGCCCAGCATCCCAGGGAGTAGAGCACGAACGGTTGGCCTCTGCTCCCACAGCCGAAGAGCCAGGGCAAAAAACTGGAGCTGTGCCTCTTCTGCAGAAAGTCAGCTTTGCAACGGTGCCATCCGCATTGCTGTCGCTCCTCCATTTCCCAACTCAAAGTCCATTACAATGGAACCTCTTTGGCACCCCTGCTCGGCTGCCCAGCATGCCAGGGAGTAGAGCACGAACGGTTCACCTCTGCTCCCACAGCCGAAGAGCCAGGGCAAAAAACTTGAGCTCTGCCTCTTCTGCAGAAAGTCAGCTTTGCAACGGTGCCATCGGCATTGCTGTCGCTCCTCCATTTCCCAACTCAAAGTCCATTACAATGGAACCTCTTTGGCACCCGTGCTCGGCTGCCCAGCATCCCAGGGAGTAGAGCACGAACGGTTGGCCTCTGCTCCCACAGACGAAGAGCCAGGGCAAAAAACTTGAGCTGTGCCTCTTCTGCAGAAAGTCAGCTTTGCAACGGTGCCATCCGCATTGCTGTCGCTCCTCCATTTCCCAACTCAAAGTCCATTACAATGGAACTTCTTTGGCACCCGTGCTCGGCTGCCCAGCATGCCAGGTAATAGAGCACGAACGGTTGGCCTCTGCTCCCACAGCCGAAGAGCCAGGGCAAAAAACTTGAGCTGTGCCTCTTCTGCAGAAAGTCAGCTTTGCAACAGTGCCATCCGCATTGCTGTCGCTCCTCCATTTCCCAACTCAAAGTCCATTACAATGGAACCTCTTTGGCACCCGTGCCCGGCTGCCCAGCATCCCAGGGAGTAGAGCACGAACGGTTGGCCTCTGCTCCCACAGCCGAAGAGCCAGGGCAAAAAACTTGAGCTGTGCCTCTTCTGCAGAAAGTCAGCTTTGCAACAGTGCCATCCGCATTGCTGTCGCTCCTCGATTTCCCAACTCAAAGTCCATTACAATGGAACCTCTTTGGCACCCGTGCTCGGCTGCCCAGCATCCCAGGGAGTAGAGCATGAACGGTTGGCCTCTGCTCCCACAGCCGAAGAGCCAGGGCAAAAAACTTGAGCTGTGCCTCTTCTGCAGAAAGTCAGCTTTGCAACGGTGCCATCCACATTGCTGTCGCTCCTCCATTTCCCAACTCAAAGTCCATTACAATGGAACCTCTTTGGCACCCGTGCTCGGCTGCCCAGCATGCCAGGGAGTAGAGCACGAATGGTTGGCCTCTGCTCCCACAGCCGAAGAGCCAGGGCAAAAAACTGGAGCTGTGCCTCTTCTGCAGAAAGTCAGCTTTGCAACGGTGCCATCCGCATTGCTGTTGCTCCTCCATTTCCCAACTCAAAGTCCATTACAATGGAACCTTTTTGGCACCCGTGCTCGGCTGCCCAGCATCCCAGGGAGTAGAGCACGAACGGTTGGCCTCTGCTCCCACAGCCGAAGAGCCAGGGCAAAAAACTTGAGCTCTGCCTCTTCTGCAGAAAGTCAGCTTTGCAACGGTGCCATCCGCATTGCTGTCGCTCCTCCATTTCCCAACTCAAAGTCCATTACAATGGAACCTCTTTGGCACCCGTGCCCGGCTGCCCAGCATCCCAGGGAGTAGAGCACGAACGGTTGGCCTCTGCTCCCACAGCCGAAGAGCCAGGGCAAAAAACTTGAGCTCTGCCTCTTCTGCAGAAAGTCAGCTTTGCAACGGTGCCATCCGCATTGCTGTCGCTCCTCCATTTCCCAACTCAAAGTCCATTACAATGGAACCTCTTTGGCACCCATGCTCGGCTGCTCGGCATCCCAGGGAGTAGAGCACGAACGGTTGGCCTCTGCTCCCACAGCCGAAGAGCCAGGGCAAAAAACTGGAGCTGTGCCTCTTCTGCAGAAAGTCAGCTTTGCAACGGTGCCATCCGCATTGCTGTCGCTCCTCCATTTCCCAACTCAAAGTCCATTACAATGGAACCTCTTTGGCACCCGTGCTCGGCTGCCCAGCATCCCAGGGAGTAGAGCACGAACATTTGGCCTCTGCTCCCACAGCCGAAGAGCCAGGGCAAAAAACTTGAGCTGTACCTCTTCTGCAGAAAGTCAGCTTTGCAACGGTGCCATCCGCATTGCTGTCGCTCCTCCATTTCCCAACTCAAAGTCCATTACAATGGAACCTCTTTGGCACCCATGCTCGGCTGCTCGGCATCCCAGGGAGTAGAGCACGAACGGTTGGCCTCTGCTCCCACAGCCAAAGAGCCAGGGCAAAAAACTGGAGCTGTGCCTCTTCTGCAGAAAGTCAGCTTTGCAACGGTGCCATCCGCATTGCTGTCGCTCCTCCATTTCCCAACTCAAAGTCCATTACAATGGAACCTCTTTGGCACCCGTGCTCGGCTGCCCAGCATCCCAGGGAGTAGAGCACGAACATTTGGCCTCTGCTCCCACAGCCGAAGAGCCAGGGCAAAAAACTTGAGCTGTGCCTCTTCTGCAGAAAGTCAGCTTTGCAACGGTGCCATCCGCATTGCTGTCGCTCCTCCATTTCCCAACTCAAAGTCCATTACAATGGAACTTCTTTGGCACCCGTGCCCGGCTGCCCAGCATCCCACGGAGTGGAGCACGAACGGTTGGCCTCTGCTCCCACAGCCGAAGAGCCAGGGCAAAAAACTGGAGCTGTTCCTCTTCTGCAGAAAGTCAGCTTTGCAACGGTGCCATCCGCATTGCTGTCGCTCCTCCATTTCCCAACTCAAAGTCCATTACAATGGAACCTCTTTGGCAGCCGTGCTCGGCTGCCCAGCATCCCAGGGAGTAGAACACGAACGGTTGGCCTCTGCTCCCACAGCCGAAGAGCCAGGGCAAAAAACTGGAGCTGTGCCTCTTCTGCAGAAAGTCAGCTTTGCAGCGGTGCCATCCGCATTGCTGTCGCTCCTCCATTTCCCAACTCAAAGTCCATTACAATGGAACCTCTTTGGCACCCGTGCCGGGCTGCCCAGCATGCCAGGGAGTAGAGCACGAACGGTTGGCCTCTGCTCCCACAGCCGAAGAGCCAGGGCAAAAAACTTGAGCTGTGCCTCTTCTGCAGAAAGTCAGCTTTGCAACGGTGCCATCCGCATTGCTTTCGCTCCTCGATTTCCCAACTCAAAGTCCATTGCAATGGAACCTCTTTGGCACCCGTGCACGACTGCCCAGCATCCCAGGGAGTAGAGCACGAACGGTTGGCCTCTGCTCCCACAGCCGAAGAGCCAGGGCAAAAAACTTGAGCTGTGCCTCTTCTGCAGAAAGTCAGCTTTGCAACGGTGCCATCCGCATTGCTGTCGCTCCTCCAGTTCCCAACTCAAAGTCCATTACAATGGAACCTCTTTGGCACCCATGTTCGGCTGCCCAGCATCCCAGGGAGTAGAGCACGAACGGTTGGCCTCTGCTCCCACAGCCGAAGAGCCAGGGCAAAAAACTTGAGCTGTGCCTCTTCTGCAGAAAGTCAGCTTTGCAACGGTGCCATCCGCATTGCTGTCGCTCCTCCATTTCCCAACTCAAAGTCCATTACAATGGAACCTCTTTGGCACCCGTGCTCGGCTGCCCAGCATCCCAGGGAGTAGAGCACGAACGGTTGGCCTCTGCTCCCACAGCCGAAGAGCCAGGGCAAAAAACTTGAGCTGTGCCTCTTCTGCAGAAAGTCAGCTTTGCAACGGTGCCATCCGCATTGCTGTCGCTCCTCCATTTCCCAACTCAAAGTCCATTGCAATGGAACCTCTTTGGCACCCGTGCTCGGCTGCCCAGCATCCCAGGGAGTAGAGCACGAACGGTTGGCCTCTGCTCCCACAGCCGAAGAGCCAGGGCAAAAAACTTGAGCTGTGCCTCTTCTGCAGAAAGTCAGCTTTGCAACAGTGCCATCCGCATTGCTGTCGCTCCTCCATTTCCCAACTCAAAGTCCATTACAATGGAACCACTGTGGCACCCGTGCTCGGCTGCCCAGCATCCCTGGGAGTAGAGCACGAACGGTTGGCCTCTGCTCCCACAGCCGAAGAGCCAGGGCAAAAAACTTGAGCTGTGCCTCTTCTGCAGAAAGTCAGCTTTGCAACGGTGCCATCGGCATTTCTGTTGCTCCTCCATTTCCCAACTCAAAGTCCATTACAATGGAACCTCTTTGGCACCCGTGCTCGGCTGCCCAGCATCCCAGGGAGTAGAGCACGAACGGTTGGCCTCTGCTCCCACAGCCGAAGAGCCAGGGCAAAAAACTTGAGCTGTGCCTCTTCTGCAGAAAGTCAGCTTTGCAACGGTGCCATCCGCATTGCTGTCGCTCCTCCATTTCCCAACTCAAAGTCCATTACAATGGAACCTCTTTGGCACCCGTGCCCGGCTGCCCAGCATGCCAGGGAGTCGAGCACGAACGGTAGGCCTCTGCTCCCACAGCTGAAGAGCCAGGGCAAAAAACTTGAGCTGTGCCTCTTCTGCAGAAAGTCAGCTTTGCAACAGTGCCATCCGCATTGCTGTCGCTCCTCCATTTCCCAACTCAAAGTCCATTACAATGGAATCTCTTTGGCACCCCTGCTCGGCTGCCCAGCATCACAGGGAGTAGAGCACGAACGGTTAGGGTCTGCTCCCACAGCCGAAGAGCTAGGGCAAAAAACTTGAGCTGTGCCTCTTCTGCAGAAAGTCAGCTTTGCAACGGTGCCATCCGCATTGCTGTCGCTCCTCCATTTCCCAACTCAAAGTCCATTACAATGGAACCTCTTTGGCACCCCTGCTCGGCTGCCCAGCATCCCAGGGAGTAGAGCACGAACGGTTGGCCTCTGCTCCCACAGACGAAGAGCTAGGGCAAAAAACTTGAGCTCTGCCTCTTCTGCAGAAAGTCAGCTTTGCAACGGTGCCATCCGCATTGCTGTCGCTCCTCCATTTCCCAACTCAAAGTCCATTACAATGGAACCTCTTTGGCACCCGTGCTCGGCTGCCCAGCATCCCAGGGAGTCGAGCACGAACGGTTGGCCTCTGCTCCCACAGCCGAAGAGCCAGGGCAAAAAACTTGAGCTGTGCCTCTTCTGCAGAAAGTTAGCTTTGCAACGGTGCCATCCACATTGCTGTCGCTCCTCCATTTCCCAACTCAAAGTCCATTACAATGGAACCTCTTTGGCACCCGTGCTCGGCTGCCCAGCATCCCAGGGAGTAGAGCACGAACGGTTGGCCTCTGCTCCCACAGCCGAAGAGCCAGGGCAAAAAACTTGAGCTGTGCCTCTTCTGCAAAAACTCACTTTGCAACTGTGCCATCCGCATTGCTGTCGCTCCTCCATTTCCCAACTCGAAGTCCATTACAATGGAACCTCTTTGCACCCGTGCTCGGCTGCCCAGCATCCCAGGGAGTAGAGCACGAACGGTTGGCCTCTGCTCCCACAGCCGAAGAGCCAGGGCAAAAAACTTGAGCTGTGCCTCTTCTGCAGAAAGTCAGCTTTGCAACGGTGCCATCCGCATTGCTGTCGCTCCTCCATTTCCCAACTCAAAGTCCATTACAATGGAACCTCTTTGGCACCCGTGCTCGGCTGCCCAGCATCCCAGGGAGTAGAGCACGAACATTTGGCCTCTGCTCCCACAGCCGAAGAGCCAGGGCAAAAAACTTGAGCTGTGCCTCTTCTGCAGAAAGTCAGCTTTGCAACGGTGCCATCCGCATTGCTGTCGCTCCTCCATTTCCCAACTCAAAGTCCATTACAATGGAACATCTTTAACACCCGTGCTCGACTGCCCAGCATCCCAGGGAGTAGAGCACGAACGGAAGGCCTCTGCTCCCACAGACGAAGAGCCAGGGCAAAAAACTTGAGCTGTGCCTCTTCTGCAGGAAGTCAGCTTTGCAACGGTGCCATCCGCATTGCTGTCACTCCTCCATTTCCCAACTCAAAGTCCATTACAATGGAACCTCTTTGGCACCTGTGCTCGGCTGCCCAGCATCCCAGGGAGTAGAGCACGAACGGTTGGCCTCTGCTCCCACAGCCGAAGAGCCAGGGCAAAAAACTTGAGCTCTGCCTCTTCTGCAGAAAGTCAGCTTTGCAACGGTGCCATCCGCATTGCTGTCGCTCCTCCATTTCCCAACTCAAAGTCCATTACAATGGAACCTCTTTGGCACCCGTGCTCGACTGCCCAGCATCCCAGGGAGTAGAGCACGAACGGTTGGCCTCTGCTCCCACAGCCGAAGAGCCAGGGCAAAAAACTTGAGCTGTGCCTCTTCTGCAGAAAGTCAGCTTTGCAACGGTGCCATCCGCATTGCTGTCGCTCCTCCATTTCCCAACTCAAAGTCCATTACAATGGAACCTCTTTGGCACCCGTGCTCGGCTGCCCAGCATTCCAGGTAGTAGAGCACGAACGGTTGGCCTCTGCTCCCACAGCCGAAGAGCCAGGGCAAAAAACTTGAGCTGTGCCTCTTCTGCAGAAAGTCAGCTTTGCAATGGTGCCATCCACATTGCTGTCGCTCCTCCACTTCCCAACTCAAAGTCCATTACAATGGAACCTCTTTGGCACCCGTGCTCGGCTGCCCAGCATTCCAGGGAGTAGAGCACGAACGGTTGGCCTCTGCTCCCACAGCTGAAGAGCCAGGGCAAAAAACTTGAGCTGTGCCTCTTCTGCAGAAAGTCAGCTTTGCAACGGTGCCATCCGCATTGCTGTCGCTCCTCCATTTCCCAACTCAAAGTCCATTACAATGGAACCTCTTTGGCACCCGTGCTCGGCTGCCCAGCATCCCAGGGAATCAAGCATGAACGGTTGGCCTCTGCTCCCACAGCCGAAGAGCCAGGGCAAAAAACTGGAGCTGTGCCTCTTCTGCAGAAACTCACTTTGCAACTGTGCCATCCGCATTGCTGTCGCTCCTTGATTTCCCAACTCAAAGTCCATTACAATGGAACCACTGTGGCACCCCTGCTCGGCTGCCCAGCATCCCAGGGAGTAGAGCACGAACGGTTGGCCTCTGCTCCCACAGCCGAAGAGCCAGGGCAAAAAACTTGAGCTGTGCCTCTTCTGCAGAAAGTCAGCTTTGCAACGGTGCCATCCGCATTGCTGTCGCTCCTCCATTTCCCAACTCAAAGTCCATTACAATGGAACCTCTTTGGCACCCGTGCTCGGCTGCCCAGCATGCCAGGGAGTAGAGCACGAACGGTTGGCCTCTGCTCCCACAGCCGAAGAGCCAGGGCAAAAAACTTGAGCTGTGCCTCTTCTGCAGAAAGTCAGCTTTGCAACGGTGCCATCCGCATTGCTGTCGCTCCTCCATTTCCCAACTCAAAGTCCATTACAATGGAACCTCTTTGGCACCCGTGCTCGGCTGCCCAGCATCCCAGGGAGTAGAGCACGAACGGTTGGCCTCTGCTCCCACAGCCGAAGAGCCAGGGCAAAAAACTGGAGCTGTGCCTCTTCTGCAGAAAGTCAGCTTTGCAACGGTGCCATCCAAATTGCTGTCGCGCCTCCATTTCCCAACTCAAAGTCCATTACAATGGAACCTCTTTGGCACCCGTGCTCGGCTGCCCAGCATCCCAGGGAGTCGAGCACGAACGGTTGGCCTCTGCTCCCACAGCCGAAGAGCCAGGGCAAAAAACTTGAGCTGTGCCTCTTCTGCAGAAAGTCAGCTTTGCAACGGTGCCATCGGCATTGCTGTCGCTCCTCCATTTCCCAACTCAAAGTCCATTACAATGGAACCACTGTGGCACCCGTGCTCGGCTGCCCAGCATCCCAGGGAGTAGAGCACGAACGGTTGGCCTCTGCTCCCACAGCCGAAGAGCCAGGGCAAAAAACTGGAGCTGTGCCTCTTCTGCAAAAACTCACTTTGCAACTGTGCCATCCGCATTGCTGTCGCTCCTCCATTTCCCAACTCAAAGTCCATTACAATGGAACCTCTTTGCACCCGTGCTCGGCTGCCCAGCATCCCAAGGAGTAGAGCACGAACGGTTGGCCTCTGCTCCCACAGCCGAAGAGCCAGGGCAAAAAACTTGAGCTGTGCCTCTTCTGCAGAAAGTCAGCTTTGCAACGCTGCCATCCGCATTGCTGTCGCTCCTCGATTTCCCAACTCAAAGTCCATTACAATGGAACTTCTTTGGCACCCGTGCTCGGCTGCCCAGCATCCCACGGAGTAGAGCACGAACGGTTGGCCTCTGCTCCCACAGCCGAAGAGCCAGGGCAAAAAACTGGAGCTGTGCCTCTTCTGCAGAAAGTCAGCTTTGCAACGGTGCCATCCGCATTGCTGTCGCTCCTCCATTTCCCAACTCAAAGTCCATTACAATGGAACCTCTTTGGCACCCCTGCTCGGCTGCCCAGCATGCCAGGGAGTAGAGCACGAACGGTTCACCTCTGCTCCCACAGCCGAAGAGCCAGGGCAAAAAACTTGAGCTCTGCCTCTTCTGCAGAAAGTCAGCTTTGCAACGGTGCCATCGGCATTGCTGTCGCTCCTCCATTTCCCAACTCAAAGTCCATTACAATGGAACCTCTTTGGCACCCGTGCTCGGCTGCCCAGCATCCCAGGGAGTAGAGCACGAACGGTTGGCCTCTGCTCCCACAGCCGAAGAGCCAGGGCAAAAAACTTGAGCTGTGCCTCTTCTGCAAAAACTCACTTTGCAACGGTGCCATCCGCATTGCTGTCGCTCCTCCATTTCCCAACTCTAAGTCCATTACAATGGAACCTCTTTGGCACCCATGCTCGGCTGCCCAGCATCCCAAGGAGTAGAGCACGAACGGTTGGCCTCTGCTCCCACAGCCGAAGAGCCAGGGCAAAAAACTTGAGCTGTGCCTCTTCTGCAGAAAGTCAGCTTTGCAACGGTGCCATCCGCATTGCTGTCGCTCCTCCATTTCCCAACTCAAAGTCCATTACAATGGAACTTCTTTGGCACCCGTGCTCGGCTGCCCAGCATCCCAGGGAGTAGAGCACGAACGGTTGGCCTCTGCTCCCACAGCCGAAGAGCCAGGGCAAAAAACTTGAGCTGTGCCTCTTCTGCAGAAAGTCAGCTTTGCAACGGTGCCATCCGCATTGCTGTCGCTCCTCCATTTCCCAACTCAAAGTCCATTACAATGGAACCTCTTTGGCACCCGTGCTCGGCTGCCCAGCATCCCAGGGAGTCGAGCACGAACGGTTGGCCTCTGCTCCCACAGCCGAAGAGCCAGGGCAAAAAACTTGAGCTGTGCCTCTTCTGCAGAAACTCACTTTGCAACTGTGCCATCCGCATTGCTGTCGCTCCTCCATTTCCCAACTCAAAGTCCATTACAATGGAACCTCTTTGGCACCCGTGCTCGGCTGCCCAGCATCCCAGGGAGTAGAGCACGAACGGTTGGCCTCTGCTCCCACAGCCGAAGAGCCAGGGCAAAAAACTGGAGCTGTGCCTCTTCTGCAGAAAGTCATCTTTGCAACGGTGCCATCAGGATTGCTCTCGCTCCTCGATTTCCCAACTCAAAGTCCATTACAATGGAACCTCTTTGGCACCCGTGCTCGGCTGCCCAGCATCCCAGGGAGTAGAGCACGAACGGTTGGCCTCTGCTCCCACAGCCGAAGAGCCAGGGCAAAAAACTTGAGCTGTGCCTCTTCTGCAGAAAGTCAGCTTTGCAACGGTGCCATCCGCATTGCTGTCGCTCCTCCATTTCCCAACTCAAAGTCCATTACAATGGAACCTCTTTGGCACCCGTGCCCGGCTGCCCAGCATGCCAGGGAGTCGAGCACGAACGGTAGGCCTCTGCTCCCACAGCTGAAGAGCCAGGGCAAAAAACTTGAGCTGTGCCTCTTCTGCAGAAAGTCAGCTTTGCAACAGTGCCATCCGCATTGCTGTCGCTCCTCCATTTCCCAACTCAAAGTCCATTACAATGGAATCTCTTTGGCACCCCTGCTCGGCTGCCCAGCATCACAGGGAGTAGAGCACGAACGGTTAGGGTCTGCTCCCACAGCCGAAGAGCTAGGGCAAAAAACTTGAGCTGTGCCTCTTCTGCAGAAAGTCAGCTTTGCAACGGTGCCATCCGCATTGCTGTCGCTCCTCCATTTCCCAACTCAAAGTCCATTACAATGGAACCTCTTTGGCACCCGTGCTCGGCTGCCCAGCATCCCACGGAGTAGAGCACGAACGGTTGGCCTCTGCTCCCACAGACGAAGAGCTAGGGCAAAAAACTTGAGCTCTGCCTCTTCTGCAGAAAGTCAGCTTTGCAACGGTGCCATCCGCATTGCTGTCGCTCCTCCATTTCCCAACTCAAAGTCCATTACAATGGAACCTCTTTGGCACCCGTGCTCGGCTGCCCAGCATCCCAGGGAGTCGAGCACGAACGGTTGGCCTCTGCTCCCACAGCCGAAGAGCCAGGGCAAAAAACTTGAGCTGTGCCTCTTCTGCAGAAAGTTAGCTTTGCAACGGTGCCATCCACATTGCTGTCGCTCCTCCATTTCCCAACTCAAAGTCCATTACAATGGAACCTCTTTGGCACCCGTGCTCGGCTGCCCAGCATCCCAGGGAGTAGAGCACGAACGGTTGGCCTCTGCTCCCACAGCCGAAGAGCCAGGGCAAAAAACTTGAGCTGTGCCTCTTCTGCAAAAACTCACTTTGCAACTGTGCCATCCGCATTGCTGTCGCTCCTCCATTTCCCAACTCGAAGTCCATTACAATGGAACCTCTTTGCACCCGTGCTCGGCTGCCCAGCATCCCAGGGAGTAGAGCACGAACGGTTGGCCTCTGCTCCCACAGCCGAAGAGCCAGGGCAAAAAACTTGAGCTGTGCCTCTTCTGCAGAAAGTCAGCTTTGCAACGGTGCCATCCGCATTGCTGTCGCTCCTCCATTTCCCAACTCAAAGTCCATTACAATGGAACCTCTTTGGCACCCGTGCTCGGCTGCCCAGCATCCCAGGGAGTAGAGCACGAACGGTTGGCCTCTGCTCCCACAGCCGAAGAGCCAGGGCAAAAAACTTGAGCTGTGCCTCTTCTGCAGAAAGTCAGCTTTGCAACGGTGCCATCCGCATTGCTGTCGCTCCTCCATTTCCCAACTCAAAGTCCATTGCAATGGAACATCTTTAGCACCCGTGCTCGGCTGCCCAGCATCCCAGGGAGTAGAGCACGAACGGAAGGCCTCTGCTCCCACAGCCGAAGAGCCAGGGCAAAAAACTTGAGCTGTGCCTCTTCTGCAGAAAGTCAGCTTTGCAACGGTGCCATCCGCATTGCTGTCACTCCTCCATTTCCCAACTCAAAGTCCATTACAATGGAACCTCTTTGGCACCCGTGCTCGGCTGCCCAGCATCCCAGGGAGTAGAGCACGAACGGTTGGCCTCTGCTCCCACAGCCGAAGAACCAGGGCAAAAAACTTGAGCTGTGCCTCTTCTGCAGAAAGTCAGCTTTGCAACGGTGCCATCCGCATTGCTGTCGCTCCTCCATTTCCCAACTCAAAGTCCATTACAATGGAACCTCTTTGGCACCCGTGCTCGGCTGCCCAGCATTCCAGGTAGTAGAGCACGAACGGTTGGCCTCTGCTCCCACAGCCGAAGAGCCAGGGCAAAAAACTTGAGCTGTGCCTCTTCTGCAGAAAGTCAGCTTTGCAATGGTGCCATCCACATTGCTGTCGCTCCTCCACTTCCCAACTCAAAGTCCATTACAATGGAACCTCTTTGGCACCCGTGCTCGGCTGCCCAGCATTCCAGGGAGTAGAGCATGAACGGTTGGCCTCTGCTCCCACAGCTGAAGAGCCAGGGCAAAAAACTTGAGCTGTGCCTCTTCTGCAGAAAGTCAGCTTTGCAACGGTGCCATCCGCATTGCTGTCGCTCCTCCATTTCCCAACTCAAAGTCCATTACAATGGAACCTCTTTGGCACCCGTGCTCGGCTGCCCAGCATCCCAGGGAGTCAAGCATGAACGGTTGGCCTCTGCTCCCACAGCCGAAGAGCCAGGGCAAAAAACTGGAGCTGTGCCTCTTCTGCAGAAAGTCAGCTTTGCAACGGTGCCATCTGCATTGCTGTCGCTCCTCCATTTCCCAACTCAAAGTCCATTACAATGGAACCACAGTGGCACCCCTGCTCGGCTGCCCAGCATCCCAGGGAGTAGAGCACGAACGGTTGGCCTCTGCTCCCACAGCCGAAGAGCCAGGGCAAAAAACTTGAGCTGTGCCTCTTCTGCAGAAAGTCAGCTTTGCAACGGTGCCATCCGCATTGCTGTCGCTCCTCCATTTCCCAACTCAAAGTCCATTACAATGGAACCTCTTTGGCACCCCTGCTCGGCTGCCCAGCATGCCAGGGAGTAGAGCACGAACGGTTCACCTCTGCTCCCACAGCCGAAGAGCCAGGGCAAAAAACTTGAGCTCTGCCTCTTCTGCAGAAAGTCAGCTTTGCAACGGTGCCATCGGCATTGCTGTCGCTCCTCCATTTCCCAACTCAAAGTCCATTACAATGGAACCTCTTTGGCACCCGTGCTCGGCTGCCCAGCATCCCAGGGAGTAGAGCACGAACGGTTGGCCTCTGCTCCCACAGCCGAAGAGCCAGGGCAAAAAACTGGAGCTGTGCCTCTTCTGCAGAAAGTCAGCTTTGCAACGGTGCCATCCGCATTGCTGTCGCTCCTCCATTTCCCAACTCAAAGTCCATTACAATGGAACCTCTTTGGCACCCATGCTCGGCTGCCCAGCATCCCAAGGAGTAGAGCACGAACGGTTGGCCTCTGCTCCCACAGCCGAAGAGCCAGGGCAAAAAACTTGAGCTGTGCCTCTTCTGCAGAAAGTCAGCTTTGCAACGGTGCCATCCGCATTGCTGTCGCTCCTCCATTTCCCAACTCAAAGTCCATTACAATGGAACTTCTTTGGCACCCGTGCTCGGCTGCCCAGCATCCCAGGGAGTAGAGCACGAACGGTTGGCCTCTGCTCCCACAGCCGAAGAGCCAGGGCAAAAAACTGGAGCTGTGCCTCTTCTGCAGAAAGTCAGCTTTGCAACGGTGCCATCCGCATTGCTGTCGCTCCTCCATTTCCCAACTCAAAGTCCATTACAATGGAACCTCTTTGGCACCCGTGCTCGGCTGCCCAGCATCCCAGGGAGTAGAGCACGAACGGTTGGCCTCTGCTCCCACAGCCGAAGAGCCAGGGCAAAAAACTTGAGCTCTGCCTCTTCTGCAGAAAGTCAGCTTTGCAACGGTGCCATCCGAATTGCTGTCGCTCCTCCATTTCCCAACTCAAAGTCCATTACAATGGAACCTCTTTGGCACCCGTGCTCGGCTGCCCAGCATCCCAGGGAGTCGAGCACGAACGGTTGGCCTCTGCTCCCACAGCCGAAGAGCCAGGGCAAAAAACTTGAGCTGTGCCTCTTCTGCAGAAACTCACTTTGCAACTGTGCCATCCGCATTGCTGTCGCTCCTCCATTTCCCAACTCAAAGTCCATTACAATGGAACCTCTTTGGCACCCGTGCTCTGCTGCCCAGCATCCCAGGGAGTAGAGCACGAACGGTTGGCCTCTGCTCCCACAGAGCCAGGGCAAAAAACTGGAGCTGTGCCTCTTCTGCAGAAAGTCATCTTTGCAACGGTGCCATCAGGATTGCTCTCGCTCCTCGATTTCCCAACTCAAAGTCCATTACAATGGAACCTCTTTGGCACCCGTGCTCGGCTGCCCAGCATCCCAGGGAGTAGAGCACGAACGGTTGGCCTCTGCTCCCACAGCCGAAGAACCAGGGCAAAAAACTTGAGCTGTGCCTCTTCTGCAGAAAGTCAGCTTTGCAACGGTGCCATCCGCATTGCTGTCGCTCCTCCATTTCCCAACTCAAAGTCCATTACAATGGAACCTCTTTGGCACCCGTGCCCGGCTGCCCAGCATCCCAGGGAGTCGAGCACGAACGGTAGGCCTCTGCTCCCACAGCCGAAGAGCCAGGGCAAAAATCTTGAGCTGTGCCTCTTCTGCAGAAAGTCAGCTTTGCAACAGTGCCATCCGCATTGCTGTCGCTCCTCCATTTCCCAACTCAAAGTCCATTACAATGGAATCTCTTTGGCACCCCTGCTCGGCTGCCCAGCATCACAGGGAGTAGAGCACGAACGGTTAGGGTCTGCTCCCACAGCCGAAGAGCTAGGGCAAAAAACTTGAGCTGTGCCTCTTCTGCAGAAAGTCAGCTTTGCAACGGTGCCATCCGCATTGCTGTCGCTCCTCCATTTCCCAACTCAAAGTCCATTACAATGGAACCTCTTTGGCACCCCTGCTCGGCTGCCCAGCATCCCAGGGAGTAGAGCACGAACGGAAGGCCTCTGCTCCCACAGCCGAAGAGCCAGGGCAAAAAACTTGAGCTGTGCCTCTTCTGCAGAAAGTCAGCTTTGCAACGGTGCCATCCGCATTGCTGTCACTCCTCCATTTCCCAACTCAAAGTCCATTACAATGGAACCTCTTTGGCACCCGTGCTCGGCTGCCCAGCATCCCAGGGAGTAGAGCACGAACGGTTGGCCTCTGCTCCCACAGCCGAAGAACCAGGGCAAAAAACTTGAGCTGTGCCTCTTCTGCAGAAAGTCAGCTTTGCAACGGTGCCATCCGCATTGCTGTCGCTCCTCCATTTCCCAACTCAAAGTCCATTACAATGGAACCTCTTTGGCACCCGTGCTCGGCTGCCCAGCATTCCAGGTAGTAGAGCACGAACGGTTGGCCTCTGCTCCCACAGCCGAAGAGCCAGGGCAAAAAACTTGAGCTGTGCCTCTTCTGCAGAAAGTCAGCTTTGCAATGGTGCCATCCACATTGCTGTCGCTCCTCCACTTCCCAACTCAAAGTCCATTACAATGGAACCTCTTTGGCACCCGTGCTCGGCTGCCCAGCATTCCAGGGAGTAGAGCATGAACGGTTGGCCTCTGCTCCCACAGCTGAAGAGCCAGGGCAAAAAACTTGAGCTGTGCCTCTTCTGCAGAAAGTCAGCTTTGCAACGGTGCCATCCGCATTGCTGTCGCTCCTCCATTTCCCAACTCAAAGTCCATTACAATGGAACCTCTTTGGCACCCGTGCTCGGCTGCCCAGCATCCCAGGGAGTCAAGCATGAACGGTTGGCCTCTGCTCCCACAGCCGAAGAGCCAGGGCAAAAAACTGGAGCTGTGCCTCTTCTGCAGAAAGTCAGCTTAGCAACGGTGCCATCAGGATTGCTCTCGCTCCTTGATTTCCCAACTCAAAGTCCATTACAATGGAACCACTGTGGCACCCCTGCTCGGCTGCCCAGCATCCCAGGGAGTAGAGCACGAACGGTTGGCCTCTGCTCCCACAGCCGAAGAGCCAGGGCAAAAAACTTGAGCTCTGCCTCTTCTGCAGAAAGTCAGCTTTGCAACGGTGCCATCGGCATTGCTGTCGCTCCTCCATTTCCCAACTCAAAGTCCATTACAATGGAACCTCTTTGGCACCCGTGCTCGGCTGCCCAGCATCCCAGGGAGTAGAGCACGAACGGTTGGCCTCTGCTCCCACAGCCGAAGAGCCAGGGCAAAAAACTGGAGCTGTGCCTCTTCTGCAGAAAGTCAGCTTTGCAACGGTGCCATCCGCATTGCTGTCGCTCCTCCATTTCCCAACTCAAAGTCCATTACAATGGAACCTCTTTGGCACCCATGCTCGGCTGCCCAGCATCCCAAGGAGTAGAGCACGAACGGTTGGCCTCTGCTCCCACAGCCGAAGAGCCAGGGCAAAAAACTTGAGCTGTGCCTCTTCTGCAGAAAGTCAGCTTTGCAACGGTGCCATCCGCATTGCTGTCGCTCCTCCATTTCCCAACTCAAAGTCCATTACAATGGAACTTCTTTGGCACCCGTGCTCGGCTGCCCAGCATCCCAGGGAGTAGAGCACGAACGGTTGGCCTCTGCTCCCACAGCCGAAGAGCCAGGGCAAAAAACTGGAGCTGTGCCTCTTCTGCAGAAAGTCAGCTTTGCAACGGTGCCATCCGCATTGCTGTCGCTCCTCCATTTCCCAACTCAAAGTCCATTACAATGGAACCTCTTTGGCACCCGTGCTCGGCTGCCCAGCATCCCAGGGAGTAGAGCACGAACGGTTGGCCTCTGCTCCCACAGCCGAAGAGCCAGGGCAAAAAACTTGAGCTCTGCCTCTTCTGCAGAAAGTCAGCTTTGCAACGGTGCCATCCGAATTGCTGTCGCTCCTCCATTTCCCAACTCAAAGTCCATTACAATGGAACCTCTTTGGCACCCGTGCTCGGCTGCCCAGCATCCCAGGGAGTCGAGCACGAACGGTTGGCCTCTGCTCCCACAGCCGAAGAGCCAGGGCAAAAAACTTGAGCTGTGCCTCTTCTGCAGAAACTCACTTTGCAACTGTGCCATCCGCATTGCTGTCGCTCCTCCATTTCCCAACTCAAAGTCCATTACAATGGAACCTCTTTGGCACCCGTGCTCTGCTGCCCAGCATCCCAGGGAGTAGAGCACGAACGGTTGGCCTCTGCTCCCACAGAGCCAGGGCAAAAAACTGGAGCTGTGCCTCTTCTGCAGAAAGTCATCTTTGCAACGGTGCCATCAGGATTGCTCTCGCTCCTCGATTTCCCAACTCAAAGTCCATTACAATGGAACCTCTTTGGCACCCGTGCTCGGCTGCCCAGCATCCCAGGGAGTAGAGCACGAACGGTTGGCCTCTGCTCCCACAGCCGAAGAACCAGGGCAAAAAACTTGAGCTGTGCCTCTTCTGCAGAAAGTCAGCTTTGCAACGGTGCCATCCGCATTGCTGTCGCTCCTCCATTTCCCAACTCAAAGTCCATTACAATGGAACCTCTTTGGCACCCGTGCCCGGCTGCCCAGCATCCCAGGGAGTCGAGCACGAACGGTAGGCCTCTGCTCCCACAGCCGAAGAGCCAGGGCAAAAATCTTGAGCTGTGCCTCTTCTGCAGAAAGTCAGCTTTGCAACAGTGCCATCCGCATTGCTGTCGCTCCTCCATTTCCCAACTCAAAGTCCATTACAATGGAATCTCTTTGGCACCCCTGCTCGGCTGCCCAGCATCACAGGGAGTAGAGCACGAACGGTTAGGGTCTGCTCCCACAGCCGAAGAGCTAGGGCAAAAAACTTGAGCTGTGCCTCTTCTGCAGAAAGTCAGCTTTGCAACGGTGCCATCCGCATTGCTGTCGCTCCTCCATTTCCCAACTCAAAGTCCATTACAATGGAACCTCTTTGGCACCCCTGCTCGGCTGCCCAGCATCCCAGGGAGTAGAGCACGAACGGAAGGCCTCTGCTCCCACAGCCGAAGAGCCAGGGCAAAAAACTTGAGCTGTGCCTCTTCTGCAGAAAGTCAGCTTTGCAACGGTGCCATCCGCATTGCTGTCACTCCTCCATTTCCCAACTCAAAGTCCATTACAATGGAACCTCTTTGGCACCCGTGCTCGGCTGCCCAGCATCCCAGGGAGTAGAGCACGAACGGTTGGCCTCTGCTCCCACAGCCGAAGAACCAGGGCAAAAAACTTGAGCTGTGCCTCTTCTGCAGAAAGTCAGCTTTGCAACGGTGCCATCCGCATTGCTGTCGCTCCTCCATTTCCCAACTCAAAGTCCATTACAATGGAACCTCTTTGGCACCCGTGCTCGGCTGCCCAGCATTCCAGGTAGTAGAGCACGAACGGTTGGCCTCTGCTCCCACAGCCGAAGAGCCAGGGCAAAAAACTTGAGCTGTGCCTCTTCTGCAGAAAGTCAGCTTTGCAATGGTGCCATCCACATTGCTGTCGCTCCTCCACTTCCCAACTCAAAGTCCATTACAATGGAACCTCTTTGGCACCCGTGCTCGGCTGCCCAGCATTCCAGGGAGTAGAGCATGAACGGTTGGCCTCTGCTCCCACAGCTGAAGAGCCAGGGCAAAAAACTTGAGCTGTGCCTCTTCTGCAGAAAGTCAGCTTTGCAACGGTGCCATCCGCATTGCTGTCGCTCCTCCATTTCCCAACTCAAAGTCCATTACAATGGAACCTCTTTGGCACCCGTGCTCGGCTGCCCAGCATCCCAGGGAGTCAAGCATGAACGGTTGGCCTCTGCTCCCACAGCCGAAGAGCCAGGGCAAAAAACTGGAGCTGTGCCTCTTCTGCAGAAAGTCAGCTTTGCAACGGTGCCATCAGGATTGCTCTCGCTCCTTGATTTCCCAACTCAAAGTCCATTACAATGGAACCACTGTGGCACCCCTGCTCGGCTGCCCAGCATCCCAGGGAGTAGAGCACGAACGGTTGGCCTCTGCTCCCACAGCCGAAGAGCCAGGGCAAAAAACTTGAGCTGTGCCTCTTCTGCAGAAAGTCAGCTTTGCAACGGTGCCATCCGCATTGCTGTCGCTCCTCCATTTCCCAACTCAAAGTCCATTACAATGGAACCTCTTTGGCACCCCTGCTCGGCTGCCCAGCATCCCAGGGAGTAGAGCACGAACGGTTGGCCTCTGCTCCCACAGCCGAAGAGCCAGGGCAAAAAACTTGAGCTGTGCCTCTTCTGCAGAAAGTCAGCTTTGCAACGGTGCCATCCGCATTGCTGTCGCTCCTCGATTTCCCAACTCAAAGTCCATTACAATGGAACCTCTTTGGCACCCTTGCTCGGCTGCCCAGCATCCCAGGGAGTAGAGCACGAACGGTTGGCCTCTGCTCCCACAGCCGAAGAGCCAGGGCAAAAAACTTGAGCTGTGCCTCTTCTGCAGAAAGTCATCTTTGCAACGGTGCCATCAGGATTGCTCTCGGTCCTCGATTTCCCAACTCAAAGTCCATTACAATGGAACCTCTTTGGCACCCGTGCCCGGCTGCCCAGCATCCCAGGGAGTAGAGCACGAACGGTTGGCCTCTGCTCCCACAGCCGAAGAGCCAGGGCAAAAAACTTGAGCTGTGCCTCTTCTGCAAAAACTCACTTTGCAACTGTGCCATCCGCATTGCTGTCGCTCCTCCATTTCCCAACTCAAAGTCCATTACAATGGAACCTCTTTGCACCCGTGCTCGGCTGCCCAGCATCCCAAGGAGTAGAGCACGAACGGTTGGCCTCTGCTCCCACAGCCGAAGAGCCAGGGCAAAAAACTTGAGCTGTGCCTCTTCTGCAGAAAGTCAGCTTTGCAACGCTGCCATCCGCATTGCTGTCGCTCCTCCATTTCCCAACTCAAAGTCCATTACAATGGAACCTCTTTGGCACCCGTGCTCGGCTGCCCAGCATGCCAGGGAGTAGAGCACGAACGGTTCACCTCTGCTCCCACAGCCGAAGAGCCAGGGCAAAAAACTTGAGCTGTGCCTCTTCTGCAGAAAGTCAGCTTTGCAATGGTGCCATCCGCATTGCTGTCGCTCCTCCAGTTCCCAACTCAAAGTCCATTACAATGGAACCTCTTTGGCACCCGTGCTCGGCTGCCCAGCATCGCAGGGAGTAGAGCACGAACGGTTGGCCTCTGCTCCCACAGCCGAAGAGCCAGGGCAAAAAACTTGAGCTGTGCCTCTTCTGCAGAAAGTCAGCTTTGCAACGGTGCCATCCGCATTGCTGTCGCTCCTCCATTTCCCAACTCAAAGTCCATTACAATGGAACATCATTAGCACCCGTGCTCGACTGCCCAGCATCCCAGGGAGTAGAGCACGAACGGAAGGCCTCTGCTCCCACAGCCGAAGAGCCAGGGCAAAAAACTTGAGCTGTGCCTCTTCTGCAGAAAGTCAGCTTTGCAACGGTGCCATCCGCATTGCTGTCACTCCTCCATTTCCCAACTCAAAGTCCTTTACAATGGAACCTCTTTGGCACCCGTGCTCGGCTGCCCAGCATCCCAGGGAGTAGAGCACGAACGGTTGGCCTCTGCTCCCACAGCCGAAGAGCCAGGGCAAAAAACTTGAGCTGTGCCTCTTCTGCAGAAAGTCAGCTTTGCAACGGTGCCATCCACATTGCTGTTGCTCCTCCATTTCCCAACTCAAAGTCCATTACAATGGAACCTCTTTGGCACCCGTGCTCGGCTGCCCAGCATCCCAGGGAGTAGAGCACGAACGGTTGGCCTCTGCTCCCACAGCCGAAGAGCCAGGGCAAAAAACTTGAGCTGTGCCTCTTCTGCAGAAAGTCAGCTTTGCAACGGTGCCATCCGCATTGCTGTCGCTCCTCCATTTCCCAACTCAAAGTCCATTACAATGGAACCTCTTTGGCACCCGTGCTCGGCTGCCCAGCATTCCAGGGAGTAGAGCACGAACGGTTGGCCTCTGCTCCCACAGCCGAAGAGCCAGGGCAAAAAACTTGAGCTGTGCCTCTTCTGCAGAAAGTCAGCTTTGCAACGGTGCCATCCGCATTGCTGTCACTCCTCCATTTCCCAACTCAAAGTCCATTACAATGGAACCACTGTGGCACCCGTGCTCGGCTGCCCAGCATCCCAGGGAGTAGAGCACGAACGGTTGGCCTCTGCTCCCACAGCCGAAGAGCCAGGGCAAAAAACTTGAGCTGTGCCTCTTCTGCAGAAAGTCAGCTTTGCAACGGTGCCATCGGCATTGCTGTCGCTCCTCCATTTCCCAACTCAAAGTCCATTACAATGGAACCTCTTTGGCACCCGTGCTCGGCTGCCCAGCATCCCAGGGAGTAGAGCACGAACGGTTGGCCTCTGCTCCCACAGCCGAAGAGCCAGGGCAAAAAACTTGAGCTGTGCCTCTTCTGCAAAAACTCACTTTGCAACGGTGCCATCCGCATTGCTGTCGCTCCTCCATTTCCCAACTCAAAGTCCATTACAATGGAACCTCTTTGGCACCCGTGCTCGGCTGCCCAGCATCCCACGGAGTAGAGCACGAACGGTTGGCCTCTGCTCCCACAGCCGAAGAGCCAGGGCAAAAAACTTGAGCTGTGCCTCTTCTGCAGAAAGTCAGCTTTGCAACGGTGCCATCCGCATTGCTGTCGCTCCTCCATTTCCCAACTCAAAGTCCATTACAATGGAACCTCTTTGGCACCCGTGCTCGGCTGCCCAGCATGCCAGGGAGTGGAGCACGACCATTTGGCCTCTGCTCCCACAGCCGAAGAGCCAGGGCAAAAAACTTGAGCTGTGCCTCTTCTGCAGAAAGTCAGCTTTGCAACGGTGCCATCCGCATTGCTGTCGCTCCTCCATTTCCCAACTCAAAGTCCATTACAATGGAACCTCTTTGGCACCCGTGCTCGGCTGCCCAGCATCCCAGGGAGTAGAGCACGAACGGTTGGCCTCTGCTCCCACAGCCGAAGAGCCAGGGCAAAAAACTGGAGCTGTGCCTCTTCTGCAGAAAGTCAGCTTTGCAACGGTGCCATCCGCATTGCTGTCGCTCCTCCATTTCCCAACTCAAAGTCCATTACAATGGAACCTCTTTGGCACCCGTGCTCGGCTGCCCAGCATGCCAGGGAGTCGAGCACGAACGGTTGGCCTCTGCTCCCACAGCCGAAGAGCCAGGGCAAAAAACTTGAGCTCTGCCTCTTCTGCAGAAAGTCAGCTTTGCAACGGTGCCATTGGCATTGCTGTCGCTCCTCCATTTCCCAACTCAAAGTCCATTACAATGGAACCTCTTTGGCACCCGTGCTCGGCTGCCCAGCATCCCAGGGAGTAGAGCACGAACGGTTGGCCTCTGCTCCCACAGCCGAAGAGCCAGGGCAAAAAACTTGAGCTGTGCCTCTTCTGCAGAAAGTCAGCTTTGCAACGGTGCCATGCGCATTGCTGTCGCTCCTCCATTTCCCAACTCAAAGTCCATTACAATGGAACCTCTTTGGCACCCGTGCTCGGCTGCCCAGCATCCCAGGGAGTAGAGCACGAACGGTTGGCCTCTGCTCCCACAGCCGAAGAGCCAGGGCAAAAAACTTGAGCTGTGCCTCTTCTGCAGAAAGTCAGCTTTGCAACGGTGCCATCCACATTGCTGTCGCTCCTCCATTTCCCAACTCAAAGTCCATTACAATGGAACCTCTTTGGCACCCGTGCTCGGCTGCCCAGCATCCCAGGGAGTAGAGCACGAACGGTTGGCCTCTGCTCCCACAGCCGAAGAGCCAGGGCAAAAAACTTGAGCTCTGCCTCTTCTGCAGAAAGTCAGCTTTGCAACGGTGCCATCCGAATTGCTGTCGCTCCTCCATTTCCCAACTCAAAGTCCATTACAATGGAACCTCTTTGGCACCCGTGCTCGGCTGCCCAGCATCCCAGGGAGTCGAGCACGAACGGTTGGCCTCTGCTCCCACAGCCGAAGAGCCAGGGCAAAAAACTTGAGCTGTGCCTCTTCTGCAGAAACTCACTTTGCAAAGGTGCCATGCGCATTGCTGTCGCTCCTCCATTTCCCAACTCAAAGTCCATTACAATGGAACCTCTTTGGCACCCGTGCTCGGCTGCCCAGCATCCCAGGGAGTAGAGCACGAACGGTTGGCCTCTGCTCCCACAGCTGAAGAGCCAGGGCAAAAAACTGGAGCTGTGCCTCTTCTGCAGAAAGTCATCTTTGCAACGGTGCCATCAGGATTGCTGTCGCTCCTCCATTTCCCAACTCAAAGTCCATTACAATGGAACCTCTTTGGCACCCGTGCCCGGCTGCCCATCATCCCAGGGAGTAGAGCACGAACGGTTGTCCTCTGCTCCCACAGCCGAAGAGCCAGGGCAAAAAACTGGAGCTGTGCCTCTTCTGCAGAAAGTCAGCTTTGCAACGGTGCCATCCGCATTGCTGTCGCTCCTCCATTTCCCAACTCAAAGTCCATTACAATGGAACCTCTTTGGCACCCGTGCTCGGCTGCCCAGCATCCCACGGAGTAGAGCACGAACGGTTGGCCTCTGCTCCCACAGCCGAAGAGCCAGGGCAAAAAACTTGAGCTGTGCCTCTTCTGCAGAAAGTCAGCTTTGCAACGGTGCCATCCGCATTGCTGTCGCTCCTCCATTTCCCAACTCAAAGTCCATTACAATGGAACCTCTTTGGCACCCGTGCTCGGCTGCCCAGCATGCCAGGGAGTGGAGCAGGACCATTTGGCCTCTGCTCCCACAGCCGAAGAGCCAGGGCAAAAAACTTGAGCTGTGCCTCTTCTGCAGAAAGTCAGCTTTGCAACGGTGCCATCCGCATTGCTGTCGCTCCTCCATTTCCCAACTCAAAGTCCATTACAATGGAACCTCTTTGGCACCCGTGCTCGGCTGCCCAGCATCCCACGGAGTAGAGCACGAACGGTTGGCCTCTGCTCCCACAGCCGAAGAGCCAGGGCAAAAAACTTGAGCTGTGCCTCTTCTGCAGAAAGTCAGCTTTGCAACGGTGCCATCCGCATTGCTGTCGCTCCTCCATTTCCCAACTCAAAGTCCATTACAATGGAACCTCTTTGGCACCCGTGCTCGGCTGCCCAGCATGCCAGGGAGTCGAGCACGAACGGTTGGCCTCTGCTCCCACAGCCGAAGAGCCAGGGCAAAAAACTTGAGCTCTGCCTCTTCTGCAGAAAGTCAGCTTTGCAACGGTGCCATTGGCATTGCTGTCGCTCCTCCATTTCCCAACTCAAAGTCCATTACAATGGAACCTCTTTGGCACCCGTGCTCGGCTGCCCAGCATCCCAGGGAGTAGAGCACGAACGGTTGGCCTCTGCTCCCACAGCCGAAGAGCCAGGGCAAAAAACTTGAGCTGTGCCTCTTCTGCAGAAAGTCAGCTTTGCAACGGTGCCATCCGCATTGCTGTCGCTCCTCGATTTCCCAACTCAAAGTCCATTACAATGGAACCTCTTTGGCACCCGTGCTCGGCTGCCCAGCATCCCAGGGAGTAGAGCACGAACGGTTGGCCTCTGCTCCCACAGCCGAAGAGCCAGGGCAAAAAACTTGAGCTGTGCCTCTTCTGCAGAAAGTCAGCTTTGCAACGGTGCCATCCGCATTGCTGTCGCTCCTCCATTTCCCAACTCAAAGTCCATTACAATGGAACCTCTTTGGCACCCGTGCTCGGCTGCCCAGCATCCCAGGGAGTAGAGCACGAACGGTTGGCCTCTGCTCCCACAGCCGAAGAGCCAGGGCAAAAAACTTGAGCTGTGCCTCTTCTGCAGAAAGTCAGCTTTGCAACGGTGCCATCCGAATTGCTGTCGCTCCTCCATTTCCCAACTCAAAGTCCATTACAATGGAACCTCTTTGGCACCCGTGCTCGGCTGCCCAGCATCCCAGGGAGTAGAGCACGAACGGTTGGCCTCTGCTCCCACAGCCGAAGAGCCAGGGCAAAAAACTTGAGCTGTGCCTCTTCTGCAGAAACTCACTTTGCAACGGTGCCATCCGCATTGCTGTCGCTCCTCCATTTCCCAACTCAAAGTCCATTACAATGGAACCTCTTTGGCACCCGTGCTCGGCTGCCCAGCATCCCAGGGAGTAGAGCACGAACGGTTGGCCTCTGCTCCCACAGCCGAAGAGCCAGGGCAAAAAACTGGAGCTGTGCCTCTTCTGCAGAAAGTCATCTTTGCAACGGTGCCATCAGGATTGCTGTCGCTCCTCCATTTCCCAACTCAAAGTCCATTACAATGGAACCTCTTTGGCACCCGTGCCCGGCTGCCCATCATCCCAGGGAGTCGAGCACGAACGGTTGGCCTCTGCTCCCACAGCCGAAGAGCCAGGGCAAAAAACTGGAGCTGTGCCTCTTCTGCAGAAAGTCAGCTTTGCAACGGTGCCATCCGCATTGCTGTCGCTCCTCCATTTCCCAACTCAAAGTCCATTACAATGGAACCTCTTTGGCACCCGTGCTCGGCTGCCCAGCATCCCACGGAGTAGAGCACGAACGGTTGGCCTCTGCTCCCACAGCCGAAGAGCCAGGGCAAAAAACTTGAGCTGTGCCTCTTCTGCAGAAAGTCAGCTTTGCAACGGTGCCATCCGCATTGCTGTCGCTCCTCCATTTCCCAACTCAAAGTCCATTACAATGGAACCTCTTTGGCACCCGTGCTCGGCTGCCCAGCATGCCAGGGAGTGGAGCAGGACCATTTGGCCTCTGCTCCCACAGCCGAAGAGCCAGGGCAAAAAACTTGAGCTGTGCCTCTTCTGCAGAAAGTCAGCTTTGCAACGGTGCCATCCGCATTGCTGTCGCTCCTCCATTTCCCAACTCAAAGTCCATTACAATGGAACCTCTTTGGCACCCGTGCCCGGCTGCCCAGCATCCCAGGGAGTCGAGCACGAACGGTAGGCCTCTGCTCCCACAGCCGAAGAGCCAGGGCAAAAAACTTGAGCTGTGCCTCTTCTGCAGAAAGTCAGCTTTGCAACGGTGCCATCCGCATTGCTGTCGCTCCTCCATTTCCCAACTCAAAGTCCATTACAATGGAACCTCTTTGGCACCCCTGCTCGGCTGCTCAGCATCCCAGGGAGTAGAGCACGAACGGTTGGCCTCTGCTCCCACAGACGAAGAGCTATGGCAAAAAACTTGAGCTCTGCCTCTTCTGCAGAAAGTCAGCTTTGCAACGGTGCCATCCGCATTGCTGTCGCTCCTCCATTTCCCAACTCAAAGTCCATTACAATGGAACCTCTTTGGCACCCGTGCTCGGCTGCCCAGCATCCCAGGGAGTAGAGCACGAACGGTTGGCCTCTGCTCCCACAGCCGAAGAGCCAGGGCAAAAAACTTGAGCTGTGCCTCTTCTGCAGAAAGTCAGCTTTGCAACGGTGCCATCCACATTGCTGTCGCTCCTCCATTTCCCAACTCAAAGTCCATTACAATGGAACCTCTTTGGCACCCGTGCTCGGCTGCCCAGCATCCCAGGGAGTAGAGCACGAACGGTTGGCCTCTGCTCCCACAGCCGAAGAGCCAGGGCAAAAAACTTGAGCTGTGCCTCTTCTGCAGAAAGTCAGCTTTGCAACGGTGCCATCCACATTGCTGTCGCTCCTCCATTTCCCAACTCAAAGTCCATTACAATGGAACCTCTTTGGCACCCGTGCTCGGCTGCCCAGCATCCCAGGGAGTAGACCACGAACGGTTGGCCTCTGCTCCCACAGCCGAAGAGCCAGGACAAAAAACTTGAGCTGTGCCTCTTCTGCAGAAAGTCAGCTTTGCAACGGTGCCATCCGCATTGCTGTCGCTCCTCCATTTCCCAACTCAAAGTCCATTACAATGGAACCTCTTTGGCACCCGTGCTCGGCTGCCCAGCATTCCAGGTAGTAGAGCACGAACGGTTGGCCTCTGCTCCCACAGCCGAAGAGCCAGGGCAAAAAACTTGAGCTGTGCCTCTTCTGCAGAAAGTCAGCTTTGCAACGGTGCCATCAGGATTGCTCTCGCTCCTTGATTTCCCAACTCAAAGTCCATTACAATGGAACCACTGTGGCACCCCTGCTCGGCTGCCCAGCATCCCAGGGAGTAGAGCACGAACGGTTGGCCTCTGCTCCCACAGCCGAAGAGCCAGGGCAAAAAACTGGAGCTGTGCCTCTTCTGCAGAAAGTCAGCTTTGCAACGGTGCCATCCGCATTGCTGTCGCTCCTCCATTTCCCAACTCAAAGTCCATTACAATGGAACCTCTTTGGCACCCGTGCTCGGCTGCCCAGCATCCCAGGGAGTAGAGCACGAACGGTTGGCCTCTGCTCCCACAGACGAAGAGCTATGGCAAAAAACTTGAGCTCTGCCTCTTCTGCAGAAAGTCAGCTTTGCAACGGTGCCATCCGCATTGCTGTCGCTCCTCCATTTCCCAACTCAAAGTCCATTACAATGGAACCTCTTTGGCACCCGTGCTCGGCTGCCCAGCATCCCAGGGAGTAGAGCACGAACGGTTGGCCTCTGCTCCCACAGCCGAAGAGCCAGGGCAAAAAACTTGAGCTGTGCCTCTTCTGCAGAAAGTCAGCTTTGCAACGGTGCCATCCACATTGCTGTCGCTCCTCCATTTCCCAACTCAAAGTCCATTACAATGGAACCTCTTTGGCACCCGTGCTCGGCTGCCCAGCATCCCAGGGAGTAGAGCACGAACGGTTGGCCTCTGCTCCCACAGCCGAAGAGCCAGGGCAAAAAACTTGAGCTGTGCCTCTTCTGCAGAAAGTCAGCTTTGCAACGGTGCCATCCACATTGCTGTCGCTCCTCCATTTCCCAACTCAAAGTCCATTACAATGGAACCTCTTTGGCACCCGTGCTCGGCTGCCCAGCATCCCAGGGAGTAGACCACGAACGGTTGGCCTCTGCTCCCACAGCCGAAGAGCCAGGGCAAAAAACTTGAGCTGTGCCTCTTCTGCAGAAAGTCAGCTTTGCAACGGTGCCATCCGCATTGCTGTCGCTCCTCCATTTCCCAACTCAAAGTCCATTACAATGGAACCTCTTTGGCACCCGTGCTCGGCTGCCCAGCATTCCAGGTAGTAGAGCACGAACGGTTGGCCTCTGCTCCCACAGCCGAAGAGCCAGGGCAAAAAACTTGAGCTGTGCCTCTTCTGCAGAAAGTCAGCTTTGCAACGGTGCCATCAGGATTGCTCTCGCTCCTTGATTTCCCAACTCAAAGTCCATTACAATGGAACCACTGTGGCACCCCTGCTCGGCTGCCCAGCATCCCAGGGAGTAGAGCACGAACGGTTGGCCTCTGCTCCCACAGCCGAAGAGCCAGGGCAAAAAACTGGAGCTGTGCCTCTTCTGCAGAAAGTCAGCTTTGCAACGGTGCCATCCGCATTGCTGTCGCTCCTCCATTTCCCAACTCAAAGTCCATTACAATGGAACCTCTTTGGCACCCGTGCTGGGCTGCCCAGCATCCCAGGGAGTAGAGCACGAACGGTTGGCCTCTGCTCCCACAGCCGAAGAGCCAGGGCAAAAAACTTGAGCTCTGCCTCTTCTGCAGAAAGTCAGCTTTGCAACGGTGCCATCCGCATTGCTGTCGCTCCTCCATTTCCCAACTCAAAGTCCATTACAATGGAACCTCTTTGGCACCCGTGCTCGGCTGCCCAGCATCCCAGGGAGTAGAGCACGAACGGTTGGCCTCTGCTCCCACAGCCGAAGAGCCAGGGCAAAAAACTTCAGCTGTGCCTCTTCTGCAAAAACTCACTTTGCAACGGTGCCATCCGCATTGCTGTCGCTCCTCCATTTCCCAACTCAAAGTCCATTACAATGGAACCTCTTTGGCACCCGTGCTTGGCTGCCCAGCATCCCAGGGAGTAGAGCACGAACGGTTGGCCTCTGCTCCCACAGCCGAAGAGCCAGGGCAAAAAACTGGAGCTGTGCCTCTTCTGCAGAAAGTCAGCTTTGCAACGGTGCCATCCGCATTGCTGTCGCTCCTCCATTTCCCAACTCAAAGTCCATTACAATGGAACCTCTTTGGCACCCGTGCTCGGCTGCCCAGCATCCCAGGGAGTAGAGCACGAACGGTTGGCCTCTGCTCCCACAGCCGAAGAGCCAGGGCAAAAAACTTGAGCTGTGCCTCTTCTGCAGAAAGTCAGCTTTGCAACGGTGCCATCCGCATTGCTGTCGCTCCTCGATTTCCCAACTCAAAGTCCATTACAATGGAACCTCTTTGGCACCCGTGCTCGGCTGCCCAGCATTATAGGTAGTAGAGCACGAACGGTTGGCCTCTGCTCCCACAGCCGAAGAGCCAGGGCAAAAAACTTGAGCTGTGCCTCTTCTGCAGAAAGTCAGCTTTGCAACGGTACCATCGGCATTGCTGTCGCTCCTCCACTTCCCAACTCAAAGTCCATTACAATGGAACCTCTTTGGCACCCGTGCTCGGCTGCCCAGCATTCCAGGGAGTAGAGCACGAACGGTTGGCCTCTGCTCCCACAGCCGAAGAGCCAGGGCAAAAAACTTGAGCTGTGCCTCTTCTGCAGAAAGTCAGCTTTGCAACAGTGCCATCCGCATTGCTGTCGCTCCTCGATTTCCCAACTCAAAGTCCATTACAATGGAACCTCTTTGGCACCCGTGCTCGGCTGCCCAGCATCCCAAGGAGTAGAGCACGAACGGTTGGCCTCTGCTTCCACAGCCGAAGAGCCAGGGCAAAAAACAGGAGCTGTGCCTCTTCTACAGAAAGTCAGCTTTGCAACGGTGCCATCCGCATTGCTGTCGCTCCTCCATTTCCCAACTCAAAGTCCATTACAATGGAACCTCTTTGGCACCCGTGCTCGGCTGCCCAGCATGCGAGGGAGTCGAGCACGAACGGTTGGCCTCTGCTCCCACAGCCGAAGAGCCAGGGCAAAAAACTTGAGCTGTGCCTCTTCTGCAGAAAGTCAGCTTTGCAACGGTGCCATCCGCATTGCTGTCGCTCCTCCATTTCCCAACTCAAAGTCCATTACAATGGAACCTCTTTGGCACCCGTGCTCGGCTGCCCAGCATCCCAGGGAGTAGAGCACGAACGGTTGGCCTCTGCTCCCACAGCCGAAGAGCCAGGGCAAAAAACTTGAGCTGTGCCTCTTCTGCAAAAACTCACTTTGCAACTGTGCCATCTGCATTGCTGTTGCTCCTCCATTTCCCAACTCAAAGTCCATTACAATGGAACCTCTTTGGCACCCGTGCTCGGCTGCCCAGCATCCCAGGGAGTAGAGCACAAACGGTTGGCCTCTGCTCCCACAGCCGAAGAGCCAGGGCAAAAAACCGGAGCTGTGCCTCTTCTGCAGAAAGTCAGCTTTGCAACGGTGCCATCCGCATTGCTGTCGCTCCTCCATTTCCCAACTCAAAGTCCATTACAATGGAACCTCTTTGGCACCCGTGTTCGGCTGCCCAGCATGCCAGGGAGTAGAGCACGAACGGTTGGCCTCTGCTCCCACAGCCGAAGAGCCAGGGCAAAAAACTTGAGCTGTGCCTCTTCTGCAGAAAGTCAGCTTTGCAACGGTGCCATCCGCATTGTTGTCGCGCCTCCATTTCCCAACTCAAAGTCCATTACAATGGAACCTCTTTGGCACCCGTGCTCGGCTGCCCAGCATCCCAGGGAGTAGAGCACGAACGGTTGGCCTCTGCTCCCACAGCCGAAGAGCCAGGGCAAAAAACTGGAGCTGTGCCTCTTCTGCAAAAACTCACTTTGCAACGGTGCCATCCGCATTGCTGTCGCTCCTCCATTTCCCAACTCAAAGTCCATTACAATGGAACCTCTTTGGCACCCGTGCTCGGCTGCCCAGCATGCCAGGGAGTGGAGCACGAACATTTGGCCTCTGCTCCCACAGCCGAAGAGCCAGGGCAAAAAACTTGAGCTGTGCCTCTTCTGCAGAAAGTCAGCTTTGCAACAGTGCCATCCGCATTGCTGTCGCTCCTCCATTTCCCAACTCAAAGTCCATTACAATGGAACCTCTTTGGCACCTCTGCTCGGCTGCCCAGCATCCCAGGGAGTAGAGCACGAACGGTTGGCCTCTGCTCCCACAGCCGAAGAGCCAGGGCAAAAAACTTGAGCTGTGCCTCTTCTGCAGAAAGTCAGCTTTGCAACAGTGCCATCCGCATTGCTGTCGCTCCTCCATTTCCCAACTCAAAGTCCATTACAATGGAACCTCTTTGGCACCCGTGCCCGGCTGCCCAGCATCCCAGGGAGTAGAGCACGAACGGTTGGCCTCTGCTCCCACAGACGAAGAGCCAGGGCAAAAAACTTGAGCTCTGCCTCTTCTGCAGAAAGTCAGCTTTGCAACGGTGCCATCCGCATTGCTGTCGCTCCTCCATTTCCCAACTCAAAGTCCATTACAATGGAACCTCTTTGGCACCCGTGCTCGGCTGCCCAGCATCCCAGGGAGTAGAGCACGAACGGTTGGCCTCTGCTCCCACAGCCGAAGAGCCAGGGCAAAAAACTTGAGCTGTGCCTCTTCTGCACAAAGTCAGCTTTGCAACGGTGCCATCCGCATTGCTGTCGCTCCTCCATTTCCCAACTCAAAGTCCATTACAATGGAACCTCTTTGGCACCCGTGCTTGGCTGCCCAGCATCCCAGGGAGTAGAGCACGAACGGTTGGCCTCTGCTCCCACAGCCGAAGAGCCAGGGCAAAAAACTTGAGCTGTGCCTCTTCTGCAAAAACTCACTTTGCAACTGTGCCATCCGCATTGCTGTCGCTCCTCCATTTCCCAACTCAAAGTCCATTACAATGGAACCTCTTTGGCACCCGTGCTCGGCTGCCCAGCATTCCAGGTAGTAGAGCACGAACGGTTGGCCTCTGCTCCCACAGCCGAAGAGCCAGGGCAAAAAACTTGAGCTGTGCCTCTTCTGCAGAAAGTCAGCTTTGCAACGGTGCCATCAGGATTGCTCTCGCTCCTTGATTTCCCAACTCAAAGTCCATTACAATGGAACCACTGTGGCACCCCTGCTCGGCTGCCCAGCATCCCAGGGAGTAGAGCACGAACGGTTGGCCTCTGCTCCCACAGCCGAAGAGCCAGGGCAAAAAACTGGAGCTGTGCCTCTTCTGCAGAAAGTCAGCTTTGCAACGGTGCCATCCGCATTGCTGTCGCTCCTCCATTTCCCAACTCAAAGTCCATTACAATGGAACCTCTTTGGCACCCGTGCTGGGCTGCCCAGCATCCCAGGGAGTAGAGCACAAACGGTTGGCCTCTGCTCCCACAGACGAAGAGCTAGGGCAAAAAACTTGAGCTCTGCCTCTTCTGCAGAAAGTCAGCTTTGCAACGGTGCCATCCGCATTGCTGTCGCTCCTCCATTTCCCAACTCAAAGTCCATTACAATGGAACCTCTTTGGCACCCGTGCTCGGCTGCCCAGCATCCCAGGGAGTAGAGCACGAACGGTTGGCCTCTGCTCCCACAGCCGAAGAGCCAGGGCAAAAAACTTGAGCTGTGCCTCTTCTGCAGAAAGTCAGCTTTGCAACGGTGCCATCCACATTGCTGTCGCTCCTCCATTTCCCAACTCAAAGTCCATTACAATGGAACCTCTTTGGCACCCGTGCTCGGCTGCCCAGCATCCCAGGGAGTAGAGCACGAACGGTTGGCCTCTGCTCCCACAGCCGAAGAGCCAGGGCAAAAAACTTGAGCTGTGCCTCTTCTGCAGAAAGTCAGCTTTGCAACGGTGCCATCCACATTGCTGTCGCTCCTCCATTTCCCAACTCAAAGTCCATTACAATGGAACCTCTTTGGCACCCGTGCTCGGCTGCCCAGCATCCCAGGGAGTAGACCACGAACGGTTGGCCTCTGCTCCCACAGCCGAAGAGCCAGGGCAAAAAACTTGAGCTGTGCCTCTTCTGCAGAAAGTCAGCTTTGCAACGGTGCCATCCGCATTGCTGTCGCTCCTCCATTTCCCAACTCAAAGTCCATTTCAATGGAACCTCTTTGGCACCCGTGCTCGGCTGCCCAGCATTCCAGGTAGTAGAGCACGAACGGTTGGCCTCTGCTCCCACAGCCGAAGAGCCAGGGCAAAAAACTTGAGCTGTGCCTCTTCTGCAGAAAGTCAGCTTTGCAACGGTGCCATCAGGATTGCTCTCGCTCCTTGATTTCCCAACTCAAAGTCCATTACAATGGAACCACTGTGGCACCCCTGCTCGGCTGCCCAGCATCCCAGGGAGTCGAGCACGAACGGTTGGCCTCTGCTCCCACAGCCGAAGAGCCAGGGCAAAAAACTGGAGCTGTGCCTCTTCTGCAGAAAGTCAGCTTTGCAACGGTGCCATCCGCATTGCTGTCGCTCCTCCATTTCCCAACTCAAAGTCCATTACAATGGAACCTCTTTGGCACCCGTGCTGGGCTGCCCAGCATCCCAGGGAGTAGAGCACGAACGGTTGGCCTCTGCTCCCACAGCCGAAGAGCCAGGGCAAAAAACTTGAGCTGTGCCTCTTCTGCAGAAAGTCAGCTTTGCAACGGTGCCATCCGCATTGCTGTCGCTCCTCCATTTCCCAACTCAAAGTCCATTACAATGGAACCTCTTTGGCACCCGTGCTCGGCTGCCCAGCATCCCAGGGAGTAGAGCACGAACGGTTGGCCTCTGCTCCCACAGCCGAAGAGCCAGGGCAAAAAACTTCAGCTGTGCCTCTTCTGCAAAAACTCACTTTGCAACGGTGCCATCCGCATTGCTGTCGCTCCTCCATTTCCCAACTCAAAGTCCATTACAATGGAACCTCTTTGGCACCCGTGCTTGGCTGCCCAGCATCCCAGGGAGTAGAGCACGAACGGTTGGCCTCTGCTCCCACAGACGAAGAGCCAGGGCAAAAAACTGGAGCTGTGCCTCTTCTGCAGAAAGTCAGCTTTGCAACGGTGCCATCCGCATTGCTGTCGCTCCTCCATTTCCCAACTCAAAGTCCATTACAATGGAACCTCTTTGGCACCCGTGCTCGGCTGCCCAGCATCCCAGGGAGTAGAGCACGAACGGTTGGCCTCTGCTCCCACAGCCGAAGAGCCAGGGCAAAAAACTTGAGCTGTGCCTCTTCTGCAGAAAGTCAGCTTTGCAACGGTGCCATCCGCATTGCTGTCGCTCCTCGATTTCCCAACTCAAAGTCCATTACAATGGAACCTCTTTGGCACCCGTGCTCGGCTGCCCAGCATTATAGGTAGTAGAGCACGAACGGTTGGCCTCTGCTCCCACAGCCGAAGAGCCAGGGCAAAAAACTTGAGCTGTGCCTCTTCTGCAGAAAGTCAGCTTTGCAACGGTACCATCGGCATTGCTGTCGCTCCTCCACTTCCCAACTCAAAGTCCATTACAATGGAACCTCTTTGGCACCCGTGCTCGGCTGCCCAGCATTCCAGGGAGTAGAGCACGAACGGTTGGCCTCTGCTCCCACAGCCGAAGAGCCAGGGCAAAAAACTTGAGCTGTGCCTCTTCTGCAGAAAGTCAGCTTTGCAACGGTGCCATCCGCATTGCTGTCGCTCCTCGATTTCCCAACTCAAAGTCCATTACAATGGAACCTCTTTGGCACCCGTGCTCGGCTGCCCAGCATCCCAAGGAGTAGAGCACGAACGGTTGGCCTCTGCTTCCACAGCCGAAGAGCCAGGGCAAAAAACAGGAGCTGTGCCTCTTCTACAGAAAGTCAGCTTTGCAACGGTGCCATCCGCATTGCTGTCGCTCCTCCATTTCCCAACTCAAAGTCCATTACAATGGAACCTCTTTGGCACCCGTGCTCGGCTGCCTAGCATGCGAGGGAGTCGAGCACGAACGGTTGGCCTCTGCTCCCACAGCCGAAGAGCCAGGGCAAAAAACTTGAGCTGTGCCTCTTCTGCAGAAAGTCAGCTTTGCAACGGTGCCATCCGCATTGCTGTCGCTCCTCCATTTCCCAACTCAAAGTCCATTACAATGGAACCTCTTTGGCACCCGTGCTCGGCTGCCCAGCATCCCAGGGAGTAGAGCACGAACGGTTGGCCTCTGCTCCCACAGCCGAAGAGCCAGGGCAAAAAACTTGAGCTGTGCCTCTTCTGCAAAAACTCACTTTGCAACTGTGCCATCTGCATTGCTGTTGCTCCTCCATTTCCCAACTCAAAGTCCATTACAATGGAACCTCTTTGGCACCCGTGCTCGGCTGCCCAGCATCCCAGGGAGTAGAGCACAAACGGTTGGCCTCTGCTCCCACAGCCGAAGAGCCAGGGCAAAAAACCGGAGCTGTGCCTCTTCTGCAGAAAGTCAGCTTTGCAACGGTGCCATCCGCATTGCTGTCGCTCCTCCATTTCCCAACTCAAAGTCCATTACAATGGAACCTCTTTGGCACCCGTGTTCGGCTGCCCAGCATGCCAGGGAGTAGAGCACGAACGGTTGGCCTCTGCTCCCACAGCCGAAGAGCCAGGGCAAAAAACTGGAGCTGTGCCTCTTCTGCAGAAAGTCAGCTTTGCAACGGTGCCATCCGCATTGTTGTCGCGCCTCCATTTCCCAACTCAAAGTCCATTACAATGGAACCTCTTTGGCACCCGTGCTCGGCTGCCCAGCATCCCAGGGAGTAGAGCACGAACGGTTGGCCTCTGCTCCCACAGCCGAAGAGCCAGGGCAAAAAACTTCAGCTGTGCCTCTTCTGCAAAAACTCACTTTGCAACGGTGCCATCCGCATTGCTGTCGCTCCTCCATTTCCCAACTCAAAGTCCATTACAATGGAACCTCTTTGGCACCCGTGCTCGGCTGCCCAGCATGCCAGGGAGTGGAGCACGAACATTTGGCCTCTGCTCCCACAGCCGAAGAGCCAGGGCAAAAAACTTGAGCTGTGCCTCTTCTGCAGAAAGTCAGCTTTGCAACAGTGCCATCCGCATTGCTGTCGCTCCTCCATTTCCCAACTCAAAGTCCATTACAATGGAACCTCTTTGGCACCTCTGCTCGGCTGCCCAGCATCCCAGGGAGTAGAGCACGAACGGTTGGCCTCTGCTCCCACAGCCGAAGAGCTAGGGCAAAAAACTTGAGCTGTGCCTCTTCTGCAGAAAGTCAGCTTTGCAACAGTGCCATCCGCATTGCTGTCGCTCCTCCATTTCCCAACTCAAAGTCCATTACAATGGAACCTCTTTGGCACCCGTGCCCGGCTGCCCAGCATCCCAGGGAGTAGAGCACGAACGGTTGGCCTCTGCTCCCACAGACGAAGAGCCAGGGCAAAAAACTTGAGCTCTGCCTCTTCTGCAGAAAGTCAGCTTTGCAACGGTGCCATCCGCATTGCTGTCGCTCCTCCATTTCCCAACTCAAAGTCCATTACAATGGAACCTCTTTGGCACCCGTGCTCGGCTGCCCAGCATCCCAGGGAGTAGAGCACGAACGGTTGGCCTCTGCTCCCACAGCCGAAGAGCCAGGGCAAAAAACTTGAGCTGTGCCTCTTCTGCACAAAGTCAGCTTTGCAACGGTGCCATCCGCATTGCTGTCGCTCCTCCATTTCCCAACTCAAAGTCCATTACAATGGAACCTCTTTGGCACCCGTGCTCGGCTGCCCAGCATCCCAGGGAGTAGAGCACGAACGGTTGGCCTCTGCTCCCACAGCCGAAGAGCCAGGGCAAAAAACTTGAGCTGTGCCTCTTCTGCAAAAACTCACTTTGCAACTGTGCCATCCGCATTGCTGTCGCTCCTCCATTTCCCAACTCGAAGTCCATTACAATGGAACCTCTTTGCACCCGTGCTCGGCTGCCCAGCATCCCAGGGAGTAGAGCACGAACGGTTGGCCTCTGCTCCCACAGCCGAAGAGCCAGGGCAAAAAACTTGAGCTGTGCCTCTTCTGCAGAAAGTCAGCTTTGCAACGGTGCCATCCGCATTGCTGTCGCTCCTCCATTTCCCAACTCAAAGTCCATTACAATGGAACCTCTTTGGCACCCGTGCTCGGCTGCCCAGCATCCCAGGGAGTAGAGCACGAACGGTTGGCCTCTGCTCCCACAGCTGAAGAGCCAGGGCAAAAAACTTGAGCTGTGCCTCTTCTGCAGAAAGTCAGCTTTGCAACGGTGCCATCCGCATTGCTGTCGCTCCTCCATTTCCCAACTCAAAGTCCATTACAATGGAACCTCTTTGGCACCCGTGCTCGGCTGCCCAGCATCCCAGGGAGTAGAGCACGAACGGTTGGCCTCTGCTCCCACAGCCGAAGAGCTAGGGCAAAAAACTTGAGCTGTGCCTCTTCTGCAGAAAGTCAGCTTTGCAACAGTGCCATCCGCATTGCTGTCGCTCCTCCATTTCCCAACTCAAAGTCCATTACAATGGAACCTCTTTGGCACCCGTGCCCGGCTGCCCAGCATCCCAGGGAGTAGAGCACGAACGGTTGGCCTCTGCTCCCACAGACGAAGAGCCAGGGCAAAAAACTTGAGCTCTGCCTCTTCTGCAGAAAGTCAGCTTTGCAACGGTGCCATCCGCATTGCTGTCGCTCCTCCATTTCCCAACTCAAAGTCCATTACAATGGAACCTCTTTGGCACCCGTGCTCGGCTGCCCAGCATCCCAGGGAGTAGAGCACGAACGGTTGGCCTCTGCTCCCACAGCCGAAGAGCCAGGGCAAAAAACTTGAGCTGTGCCTCTTCTGCACAAAGTCAGCTTTGCAACGGTGCCATCCGCATTGCTGTCGCTCCTCCATTTCCCAACTCAAAGTCCATTACAATGGAACCTCTTTGGCACCCGTGCTCGGCTGCCCAGCATCCCAGGGAGTAGAGCACGAACGGTTGGCCTCTGCTCCCACAGCCGAAGAGCCAGGGCAAAAAACTTGAGCTGTGCCTCTTCTGCAAAAACTCACTTTGCAACTGTGCCATCCG
Organism: Psittacula echo; assembly: GCF_963264785.1. Lineage (NCBI taxonomy): Eukaryota > Metazoa > Chordata > Aves > Psittaciformes > Psittacidae > Psittacula > Psittacula echo. The sequence goes on from NC_137765.1 coordinate 338,779, forward strand.
CATTGCTGTCGCTCCTCCATTTCCCAACTCGAAGTCCATTACAATGGAACCTCTTTGCACCCGTGCTCGGCTGCCCAGCATCCCAGGGAGTAGAGCACGAACGGTTGGCCTCTGCTCCCACAGCCGAAGAGCCAGGGCAAAAAACTTGAGCTGTGCCTCTTCTGCAGAAAGTCAGCTTTGCAACGGTGCCATCCGCATTGCTGTCGCTCCTCCATTTCCCAACTCAAAGTCCATTACAATGGAACCTCTTTGGCACCCGTGCTCGGCTGCCCAGCATGCCAGGGAGTAGAGCACGAACGGTTGGCCTCTGCTCCCACAGCTGAAGAGCCAGGGCAAAAAACTTGAGCTGTGCCTCTTCTGCAGAAAGTCAGCTTTGCAACGGTGCCATCCGCATTGCTGTCGCTCCTCCATTTCCCAACTCAAAGTCCATTACAATGGAACCTCTTTGGCACCCGTGCTCGGCTGCCCAGCATCCCAGGGAGTAGAGCACGAACGGTTGGCCTCTGCTCCCACAGCCGAAGAGCCAGGGCAAAAAACTTGAGCTGTGCCTCTTCTGCAGAAAGTCAGCTTTGCAACGGTGCCATCCGCATTGCTGTCGCTCCTCCATTTCCCAACTCAAAGTCCATTACAATGGAACCTCTTTGGCACCCGTGCTCGGCTGCTCAGCATGACAGGGAGTAGAGCACGAACGGTTGGCCTCTGCTCCCACAGACAAAGAGCCAGGGCAAAAAACTTGAGCTGTGCCTCTTCTGCAGAAAGTCAGCTTTGCAACGGTGCCATCCGCATTGCTGTCGCTCCTCCATTTCCCAACTCAAAGTCCATTACAATGGAACCTCTTTGGCACCCGTGCTCGGCTGCCCAGCATCCCAGGGAGTAGAGCACGAACGGTTGGCCTCTGCTCCCTCAGCCGAAGAGCGAGGGCAAAAAACCGGAGCTGTGCCTCTTCTGCAGAAAGTCAGCTTTGAAACGGTGCCATCCGCATTGCTGTCGCTCCTCCATTTCCCAACTCAAAGTCCATTACAATGGAACCTCTTTGGAACCCGTGCTCGGCAGCCCAGCATGCCAGGGAGTAGAGCACGAACGGTTGGCCTCTGCTCCCACAGCCGAAGAGCCAGGGCAAAAAACTGGAGCTGTGCCTCTTCTGCAGAAAGTCAGCTTTGCAACGGTGCCATCAGGATTGCTCTCGCTCCTTGATTTCCCATCTCAAAGTCCATTACAATGGAACCTCTTTGGCACCCGTGCTCGGCTGCCCAGCATCCCAAGGAGTAGAGCACGAACGGTTGGCCTCTGCTCCCACAGCCGAAGAGCCAGGGCAAAAAACTTGAGCTGTGCCTCTTCTGCAGAAAGTCAGCTTTGCAACGGTGCCATCCGCATTGCTGTCGCTCCTCCATTTCCCAACTCAAAGTCCATTACAATGGAACCTCTTTGGCACCCGTGCTCGGCTGCCCAGCATTCAAGGTAATAGAGCACAAACGGTTGGCCTCTGCTCCCACAGCCGAAGAGCCAGGGCAAAAAACTTGAGCTGTGCCTCTTCTGCAGAAAGTCAGCTTTGCAACGGTGCCATCCGCATTGCTGTCGCTCCTCCATTTCCCAACTCAAAGTCCATTACAATGGAACCTCTTTGGCACCCCTGCTCGGCTGCCCACCATCCCAGGGAGTAGAGCACGAGCATTTGACCTATGCTCCCACAGCCAAAGAGCCAGGGCAAAAAACTTGAGCTGTTCCTCTTCTGCAGAAAGTCAGCTTTGCAACGGTGCCATCCGCATTGCTGTCGCTCCTCCATTTCCCAACTCAAAGTCCATTACAATGGAACCTCTTTGGCACCCGTGCTCGGCTGCCCAGCATCCCAGGGAGTAGAGCACGAACGGTTGGCCTCTGCTCCCACAGCCGAAGAGCCAGGGCAAAAAACTTGAGCTGTGCCTCTTCTGCACAAAGTCAGCTTTGCAACGGTGCCATCCGCATTGCTGTCGCTCCTCCATTTCCCAACTCAAAGTCCATTACAATGGAACCTCTTTGGCACCCGTGCTGGGCTGCCCAGCATCCCAGGCAGTAGAGCACGAACGGTTGGCCTCTGCTCCCTCAGCCGAAGAGCCAGGGCAAAAAACCGGAGCTGTGCCTCTTCTGCAGAAAGTCAGCTTTGCAACGGTGCCATCCGCATTGCTGTCGCTCCTCCATTTCCCAACTCAAAGTCCATTACAATGGAACCTCTTTGGAACCCGTGCTCGGCCGCCCAGCATCCCAGGGAGTAGAGCACGAACGGTTGGCCTCTGCTCCCACAGCCGAAGAGCCAGGGCAAAAAACTTGAGCTGTGCCTCTTCTGCAGAAAGTCAGCTTTGCAACGGTGCCATCCGCATTGCTGTCGCTCCTCCATTTCCCAACTCAAAGTCCATTACAATGGAACCTCTTTGGCACCCGTGCCCGGCTGCCCAGCATCCCAGGGAGTAGAGCACAAACGGTTGGCCTCTGCTCCCACAGCCGAAGAGCCAGGGCAAAAAACTTGAGCTGTTCCTCTTCTGCAGAAAGTCAGCTTTGCAACGGTGCCATCCGCATTGCTGTCGCTCCTAGATTTCCCAACTCAAAGTCCATTACAATGGAACCTCTTTGGCACCCGTGCTCGGCTGCCCATCATCCCAGAGAATAGAGCACGAACCGTTGGCCTCTGCTCCCACAGCCGAAGAGCCAGGGCAAAAAACTGGAGCTGTGCCTCTTCTGCAGAAAGTCAGCTTTGCAACGGTGCCATCAGGATTGCTCTCGCTCCTTGATTTCCCATCTCAAAGTCCATTACAATGGAACCTCTTTGGCACCCGTGCTCGGCTGCCCAGCATCCCAGGGAGTAGAGCACGAACGGTTGGCCTCTGCTCCCACAGCCGAAGAGCCAGGGCAAAAAACTTGAGCTGTGCCTCTTCTGCAGAAAGTCAGCTTTGCAACAGTGCCATCCGCATTGCTGTCGCTCCTCCATTTCCCAACTCAAAGTCCATTACAATGGAACCTCTTTGGCACCTCTGCTCGGCTGCCCAGCATCCCAGGGAGTAGAGCACGAACGGTTGGCCTCTGCTCCCACAGACAAAGAGCCAGGGCAAAAAACTTGAGCTGTGCCTCTTCTGCAGAAAGTCAGCTTTGCAACGGTGCCATCGGCATTGCTGTCGCTCCTCCATTTCCCAACTCAAAGTCCATTACAATGGAACCTCTTTGGCACCCGTGCTCGGCTGCCCAGCATTCCAGGGAGTAGAGCACGAACGGTTGGCCTCTGCTCCCACAGCCGAAGAGCCAGGGCAAAAAACTTGAGCTGTGCCTCTTCTGCAAAAGCTCACTTTGCAACGGTGCCATCCGCATTGCTGTCGCTCCTCCATTTCCCAACTCAAAGTCCATTACAATGGAACATCTTTGGCACCCGTGCTCGGCTGCCCAGCATGCCAGGGAGTGGAGCACGACCATTTGCCCTCTGCTCCCACAGCCGAAGAGCCAGGGCAAAAAACTTGAGCTGTGCCTCTTCTGCAGAAAGTCAGCTTTGCAACAGTGCCATCCGCATTGCTGTCGCTCCTCCATTTCCCAACTCAAAGTCCATTACAATGGAACCTCTTTGGCACCTCTGCTCGGCTGCCCAGCATCCCAGGGAGTAGAGCACGAACGGTTGGCCTCTGCTCCCACAGCCGAAGAGCTAGGGCAAAAAACTTGAGCTGTGCCTCTTCTGCAGAAAGTCAGCTTTGCAACAGTGCCATCCGCATTGCTGTCGCTCCTCCATTTCCCAACTCAAAGTCCATTACAATGGAACCTCTTTGGCACCCGTGCTCGGCTGCCCAGCATCCCAGCGAGTAGAGCACGAACGGTTGGCCTCTGCTCCCACAGACGAAGAGCCAGGGCAAAAAACTTGAGCTGTGCCTCTTCTGCAGAAAGTCAGCTTTGCAACGGTGCCATCCGCATTGCTGTCGCTCCTCCATTTCCCAACTCAAAGTCCATTACAATGGAACCTCTTTGGCACCCGTGCTCGGCTGCCCAGCATCCCAGGGAGTAGAGCACGAACGGTTGGCCTCTGCTCCCACAGCCGAAGAGCCAGGGCAAAAAACTTGAGCTGTGCCTCTTCTGCAGAAAGTCAGCTTTGCAACGGTGCCATCCACATTGCTGTCGCTCCTCCATTTCCCAACTCAAAGTCCATTACAATGGAACCTCTTTGGCACCCGTGCTCGGCTGCCCAGCATCCCAGGGAGTAGAGCACGAACGGTTGGCCTCTGCTCCCACAGCCGAAGAGCCAGGGCAAAAAACTTGAGCTGTGCCTCTTCTGCAAAAACTCACTTTGCAACTGTGCCATCCGCATTGCTGTCGCTCCTCCATTTCCCAACTCGAAGTCCATTACAATGGAACCTCTTTGCACCCGTGCTCGGCTGCCCAGCATCCCAACGAGTAGAGCACGAACGGTTGGCCTCTGCTCCCACAGCCGAAGAGCCAGGGCAAAAAACTGGAGCTGTGCCTCTTCTGCAGAAAGTCAGCTTTGCAACGGTGCCATCCGCATTGCTGTCGCTCCTCCATTTCCCAACTCAAAGTCCATTACAATGGAACCTCTTTGGCACCCGTGCTCGGCTGCCCAGCATCCCAGGGAGTAGAGCACGAACGGTTGGCCTCTGCTCCCACAGCCGAAGAGCCAGGGCAAAAAACTTGAGCTCTGCCTCTTCTGCAGAAAGTCAGCTTTGCAACGGTGCCATCCGCATTGCTGTCGCTCCTCCATTTCCCAACTCAAAGTCCATTACAATGGAACCTCTTTGGCACCCGTGCTCGGCTGCCCAGCATCCCAGGGAGTAGAGCACGAACGGTTGGCCTCTGCTCCCACAGCCGAAGAGCCAGGGCAAAAAACTTGAGCTGTGCCTCTTCTGCAGAAAGTCAGCTTTGCAACGGTGCCATCCGCATTGCTGTCGCTCCTCCATTTCCCAACTCAAAGTCCATTACAATGGAACCTCTTTGGCACCCGTGCTCGGCTGCTCAGCATGCCAGGGAGTAGAGCACGAACGGTTGGCCTCTGCTCCCACAGCCGAAGAGCCAGGGCAAAAAACTTGAGCTCTGCCTCTTCTGCACAAAGTCAGCTTTGCAACGGTGCCATCCGCATTGCTGTCGCTCCTCCATTTCCCAACTCAAAGTCCATTACAATGGAACCTCTTTGGCACCCGTGCTCGGCTGCCCAGCATCCCAGGGAGTAGAGCACGAACGGTTGGCCTCTGCTCCCTCAGCCGAAGAGCGAGGGCAAAAAACCGGAGCTGTGCCTCTTCTGCAGAAAGTCAGCTTTGCAACGGTGCCATCCGCATTGCTGTCGCTCCTCCATTTCCCAACTCAAAGTCCATTACAATGGAACCTCTTTGGAACCCGTGCTCGGCCGCCCAGCATGCCAGGGAGTAGAGCACGAACGGTTGGCCTCTGCTCCCACAGCCGAAGAGCCAGGGCAAAAAACTGGAGCTGTGCCTCTTCTGCAGAAAGTCAGCTTTGCAACGGTACCATCCGCATTGCTGTCGCTCCTCCATTTCCCAACTCAAAGTCCATTACAATGGAACCTCTTTGGCACCCGTGCCCGGCTGCCCAGCATCCCAGGGAGTAGAGCACAAACGGTTGGCCTCTGCTCCCACAGCCGAAGAGCCAGGGCAAAAAACCGGAGCTGTTCCTGTTCTGCAGAAAGTCAGCTTTGCAACGGTGCCATCCGCATTGCTGTCGCTCCTCGATTTCCCAACTCAAAGTCCATTACAATGGAACCTCTTTGGCACCCGTGCTCGGCTGCCCATCATCCCAGAGAGTAGAGCACGAACGGTTGGCCTCTGCTCCCACAGCCGAAGAGCCAGGGCAAAAAACTGGAGCTGTGCCTCTTCTGCAGAAAGTCAGCTTTGCAACGGTGCCATCAGGATTGCTCTCGCTCCTTGATTTCCCATCTCAAAGTCCATTACAATGGAACCTCTTTGGCACCCGTGCTCGGCTGCCCAGCATCCCAGGGAGTAGAGCACGAACGGTTGGCCTCTGCTCCCACAGACGAAGAGCCAGGGCAAAAAACTTGAGCTGTGCCTCTTCTGCAGAAAGTCAGCTTTGCAACGGTGCCATCCGCATTGCTGTCGCTCCTCCATTTCCCAACTCAAAGTCCATTACAATGGAACCTCTTTGGCACCCGTGCTCGGCTGCCCAGCATTCAAGGTAATAGAGCACAAACGGTTGGCCTCTGCTCCCACAGCCGAAGAGCCAGGGCAAAAAACTTGAGCTGTGCCTCTTCTGCAGAAAGTCAGCTTTGCAACGGTGCCATCCGCATTGCTGTCGCTCCTCCATTTCCCAACTCAAAGTCCATTACAATGGAACCTCTTTGGCACCCCTGCTCGGCTGCCCAGCATCCCAGGGAGTAGAACACGAGCATTTGACCTATGCTCCCACAGCCAAAGAGCCAGGGCAAAAAAACCGGAGCTGTTCCTCTTCTGCAGAAAGTCAGCTTTGCAACGGTGCCATCCGCATTGCTGTCGCTCCTCCATTTCCCAACTCAAAGTCCATTACAATGGAACCTCTTTGGCACCCGTGCTCGGCTGCCCAGCATCCCAGGGAGTAGAGCACGAACGGTTGGCCTCTGCTCCCACAGCCGAAGAGCCAGGGCAAAAAACTTGAGCTGTGCCTCTTCTGCACAAAGTCAGCTTTGCAACGGTGCCATCGGCATTGCTGTCGCTCCTCCATTTCCCAACTCAAAGTCCGTTACAATGGAACCTCTTTGGCACCCGTGCTCGGCTGCCCAGCATCCCAGGGAGTAGAGCACGAACGGTTGGCCTCTGCTCCCTCAGCCGAAGAGCCAGGGCAAAAAACCGGAGCTGTGCCTCTTCTGCAGAAAGTCAGCTTTGCAACGGTGCCATCCGCATTGCTGTCGCTCCTCCATTTCCCAACTCAAAGTCCATTACAATGGAACCTCTTTGGAACCCGTGCTCGGCCGCCCAGCATCCCAGGGAGTAGAGCACGAACGGTTGGCCTCTGCTCCCACAGCCGAAGAGCCAGGGCAAAAAACTTGAGCTGTGCCTCTTCTGCAGAAAGTCAGCTTTGCAACGGTACCATCCGCATTGCTGTCGCTCCTCCATTTCCCAACTCAAAGTCCATTACAATGGAACCTCTTTGGCACCCGTGCCCGGATGCCCAGCATCCCAGGGAGTAGAGCACAAACGGTTGGCCTCTGCTCCCACAGCCGAAGAGCCAGGGCAAAAAACCGGAGCTGTGCCTCTTCTGCAGAAAGTCAGCTTTGCAACGGTGCCATCCGCATTGCTGTCGCTCCTCGATTTCCCAACTCAAAGTCCATTACAATGGAACCTCTTTGGCACCCGTGCTCGGCTGCCCATCATCCCAGAGAATAGAGCACGAACGGTTGGCCTCTGCTCCCACAGCCGAAGAGCCAGGGCAAAAAACTGGAGCTGTGCCTCTTCTGCAGAAAGTCAGCTTTGCAACGGTGCCATCAGGATTGCTCTCGCTCCTTGATTTCCCATCTCAAAGTCCATTACAATGGAACCTCTTTGGCACCCGTGCTCGGCTGCCCAGCATCCCAGGGAGTAGAGCACGAACGGTTGGCCTCTGCTCCCACAGCCGAAGAGCCAGGGCAAAAAACTGGAGCTGTGCCTCTTCTGCAGAAAGTCAGCTTTGCAACGGTGCCATCCGCATTGCTGTCGCTCCTCCATTTCCCAACTCAAAGTCCATTACAATGGAACCTCTTTGGCACCCGTGCTCGGCTGCCCAGCATTCAAGGTAATAGAGCACAAACGGTTGGCCTCTGCTCCCACAGCCGAAGAGCCAGGGCAAAAAACTTGAGCTGTGCCTCTTCTGCAGAAAGTCAGCTTTGCAACGGTGCCATCCGCATTGCTGTCGCTCCTCCATTTCCCAACTCAAAGTCCATTACAATGGAACCTCTTTGGCACCCCTGCTGGGCTGCCCAGCATCCCACGGAGTAGAGCACGAGCATTTGACCTATGCTCCCACAGCCAAAGAGCCAGTGCAAAAAACTTGAGCTCTGCCTCTTCTGCAGAAAGTCAGCTTTGCAACGGTACCATCCGCATTGCTGTCGCTCCTCCATTTCCCAACTCAAAGTCCATTACAATGGAACCTCTTTGGCACCCGTGCTCGGCTGCCCAGCATCCCAGCGAGTAGAGCACAAACGGTTGGCCTCTGCTCCCACAGCCGAAGAGCCAGGGCAAAAAACCGGAGCTGTTCCTCTTCTGCAGAAAGTCAGCTTTGCAACGGTGCCATCCGCATTGCTGTCGCTCCTCGATTTCCCAACTCAAAGTCCATTACAATGGAACCTCTTTGGCACCCGTGTTCGGCTGCTCAGCATCCCAGGGAGTAGAGCACGAACGGTTGGCCTCTGCTCCCACAGACGAAGAGCCAGGGCAAAAAACTTGAGCTGTGCCTCTTCTGCAGAAAGTCAGCTTTGCAACGGTGCCATCAGGATTGCTCTCGCTCCTTGATTTCCCATCTCAAAGTCCATTACAATGGAACCTCTTTGGCACCCGTGTTCGGCTGCCCAGCATCCCAGGGAGTAGAGCACGAACGGTTGGCCTCTGCTCCCACAGCCGAAGAGCCAGGGCAAAAAACTGGAGCTGTGCCTCTTCTGCAGAAAGTCAGCTTTGCAACGGTGCCATCAGGATTTCTCTCGCTCCTTGATTTCCCATCTCAAAGTCCATTACAATGGAACCTCTTTGGCACCCGTGCTCGGCTGCCCAGCATCCCAGGGAGTAGAGCACGAACGGTTGGCCTCTGCTCCCACAGCCGAAGAGCCAGGGCAAAAAACTTGAGCTGTGCCTCTTCTCCAGAAAGTCAGCTTTGCAACGGTGCCATCCGCATTGCTGTCGCTCCTCCATTTCCCAACTCAAAGTCCATTACAATGGAACCTCTTTGGCACCCGTGCTCGGCTGCCCAGCATCCCAGGGAGTAGAGCACGAACGGTTGGCCTCTGCTCCCACAGCCGAAGAGCCAGGGCAAAAAACCTGAGCTGTGCCTCTTCTGCAGAAAGTCAGCTTTGCAACGGTGCCATCCGCATTGCTGTCGCTCCTCCATTTCCCAACTCAAAGTCCATTACAATGGAACCTCTTTGGCACCCCTGCTCGGCTGCCCAGCATCCCAGGGAGTAGAGCACGAACGGTTGGCCTCTGCTCCCTCAGCCGAAGAGCGAGGGCAAAAAACCGGAGCTGTGCCTCTTCTGCAGAAAGTCAGCTTTGCAACGGTGCCATCCGCATTGCTGTCGATCCTCCATTTCCCAACTCAAAGTCCATTACAATGGAACCTCTTTGGCACCCGTGCTCGGCTGCCCAGCATCCCAGGGAGTAGAGCACGAACGGTTGGCCTCTGCTCCCACAGACGAAGAGCCAGGGCAAAAAACTGGAGCTGTGCCTCTTCTGCAGAAAGTCAGCTTTGCAACGGTACCATCCGCATTGCTGTCGCTCCTCGATTTCCCAACTCAAAGTCCATTACAATGGAACCTCTTTGGCACCCGTGCCCGGCTGCCCAGCATCCCAGGGAGTAGAGCACAAACGGTTGGCCTCTGCTCCCACAGCCGAAGAGCCAGGGCAAAAAACCGGAGCTGTTCCTCTTCTGCAGAAAGTCAGCTTTGCAACGGTGCCATCCGCATTGCTGTCGCTCCTCCATTTCCCAACTCAAAGTACATTACAATGGAACCTCTTTGGCACCCGTGCTCGGCTGCCCAGCATCCCTGGGAGTAGAGCACGAACGGTTGGCCTCTGCTCCCACAGCCGAAGAGCCAGGGCAAAAAACTTGAGCTGTGCCTCTTCTGCAGAAAGTCAGCTTTGCAACGGTGCCATCCGCATTGCTGTCGCTCCTCCATTTCCCAACTCAAAGTCCATTACAATGGAACCTCTTTGGCACCCCTGCTCGGCTGCCCAGCATGCCAGGGAGTGGAGCACGACCATTTGGCCTCTGCTCCCACAGCCGAAGAGCCAGGGCAAAAAACTTGAGCTGTGCCTCTTCTGCAGAAAGTCAGCTTTGCAACGGTGCCATGCGCATTGCTGTCGCTCCTCCATTTCCCAACTCAAAGTCCATTACAATGGAACCTCTTTGGCACCCGTGCTCGGCTGCCCAGCATCCCAGGGAGTAGAGCACGAACGGTTGGCCTCTGCTCCCACAGCCGAAGAGCCAGGGCAAAAAACTTGAGCTCTGCCTCTTCTGCAGAAAGTCAGCTTTGCAACGGTGCCATCCGCATTGCTGTCGCTCCTCCATTTCCCAACTCAAAGTCCATTACAATGGAACCTCTTTGGCACCCGTGCTCGGCTGCCCAGCATCCCAGGGAGTAGAGCACGAACGGTTGGCCTCTGCTCCCACAGCCGAAGAGCCAGGGCAAAAAACTGGAGCTGTGCCTCTTCTGCAGAAAGTCAGCTTTGCAACGGTGCCATCCGCATTGCTGTCGCTCCTCCATTTCCCAACTCAAAGTCCATTACAATGGAACCTCTTTGGCACCCGTGCTCGGCTGCTGAGCATCCCAGGGAGTAAAGCACGAACGGTTGGCCTCTGCTCCCACAGCCAAAGAGCCAGGGCAAAAAACTTGAGCTGTGCCTCTTCTGCAGAAAGTCAGCTTTGCAACGGTGCCATCCGCATTGCTGTCGCTCCTCCATTTCCCAACTCAAAGTCCATTACAATGGAACCTCTTTGGCACCCGTGCTCGGCTGCCCAGCATCCCAGGGAGTAGAGCACGAACGGTTGGCCTCTGCTCCCACAGACGAAGAGCCAGGGCAAAAAACTGGAGCTGTGCCTCTTCTGCAGAAAGTCAGCTTTGCAACGGTGCCATCCGCATTGCTGTCGCTCCTCCATTTCCCAACTCAAAGTCCATTACAATGGAACCTCTTTGGCACCCGTGCTCGGCTGCCCAGCATCCCAGGGCGTAGAGCACGAACATTTGGCCTCTGCTCCCACAGCCGAAGAGCCAGGGCAAAAAACTGGAGCTGTGCCTCTTCTGCAGAAAGTCAGCTTTGCAACGGTGCCATCCGCATTGCTGTCGCTCCTCCATTTCCCAACTCAAAGTCCATTACAATGGAACCTCTTTGGCACCCGTGCTCGGCTGCCCAGCATCCCAGCGAGTAGAGCACGAAGGGTTGGCCTCTGCTCCCACAGCCGAAGAGCCAGGGCAAAAAACTTGAGCTGTGCCTCTTCTGCAGAAAGTCAGCTTTGCAACGGTGCCATCCGCATTGCTGTCGCTCCTCCATTTCCCAACTCAAAGTCCATTACAATGGAACCTCTTTGGCACCCGTGCTCGGCTGCCCAGTATCCCAGGGAGTAGAGCACGAACGGTTGGCCTCTGTTCCCACAGCCGAAGAGCCAGGGCAAAAAACTTGAGCTGTGCCTCTTCTGCAGAAAGTCAGCTTTGCAACGGTGCCATCAGGATTGCTGTCGCTCCTCCATTTCCCAACTCAAAGTCCATTACAATGGAACCTCTTTGGCATCCGTGCTCGGCTGCCCAGCATCCCAGGGAGTAGAGCACGAACGGTTGGCCTCTGCTCCCACAGCCGAAGAGCCAGGGCAAAAAACTTGAGCTGTGCCTCTTCTGCAGAAAGTCAGCTTTGCAACCGTGCCATCCGCATAGTTTTCGCTCCTCGATTTCCCAACTCAAAGTCCATTACAATGGAACCTCTTTGGCACCCGTGCTCGGCTGCCCAGCATCCCAGGGCGTAGAGCACGAACATTTGGCCTCTGCTCCCACAGCCGAAGAGCCAGGGCAAAAAACTGGAGCTGTGCCTCTTCTGCAGAAAGTCAGCTTTGCAACGGTGCCATCCGCATTGCTGTCGCTCCTCGATTTCCCAACTCAAAGTCCATTACAATGGAACCTCTTTGGCACCCGTGCTCGGCTGCCCAGCATCCCAGCGAGTAGAGCACGAAGGGTTGGCCTCTGCTCCCACAGCCGAAGAGCCAGGGCAAAAAACTTGAGCTGTGCCTCTTCTGCAGAAAGTCAGCTTTGCAACGGTGCCATCCGCATTGCTGTCGCTCCTCCATTTCCCAACTCAAAGTCCATTACAATGGAACCTCTTTGGCACCCGTGCTCGGCTGCCCAGTATCCCAGGGAGTAGAGCACGAACGGTTGGCCTCTGTTCCCACAGCCGAAGAGCCAGGGCAAAAAACTTGAGCTGTGCCTCTTTTGCAGAAAGTCAGCTTTGCAACGGTGCCATCAGGATTGCTGTCGCTCCTCCATTTCCCAACTCAAAGTCCATTACAATGGAACCTCTTTGGCATCCGTGCTCGGCTGCCCAGCATCCCAGGGAGTAGAGCACGAACGGTTGGCCTCTGCTCCCACAGCCGAAGAGCCAGGGCAAAAAACTTGAGCTGTGCCTCTTCTGCAGAAAGTCAGCTTTGCAACCGTGCCATCCGCATAGTTTTCGCTCCTCGATTTCCCAACTCAAAGTCCATTACAATGGAACCTCTTTGGCACCCGTGCTCGGCTGCCCAGCATCCCAGGGAGTAGAGCACGAACGGTTGGCCTCTGCTCCCACAGCCGAAGAGCCAGAGCAAAAAACCTGAGCTGTGCCTCTTCTGCAGAAAGTCAGCTTTGCAACGGTGCCATCCGCATTGCTGTCGCTCCTCCATTTCCCAACTCAAAGTCCATTACAATGGAACCTCTTTGGCACCCGTGCCCGGCTGCCCAGCATCCCAGGGAGTAGAGCACGAACGGTTGGCCTCTGCTCCCACAGCCGAAGAGCCAGGGCAAAAAACTTGAGCTGTGCCTCTTCTGCAGAAAGTCAGCTTTGCAACGGTGCCATCCGCATTGCTGTCGCTCCTCCATTTCCCAACTCAAAGTCCATTACAATGGAACCTCTTTGGCACCCGTGCTCGGCTGCCCAGCATCCCAGGCAGTAGAGCACGAACGGTTGGCCTCTGCTCCCACAGCCGAAGAGCCAGGGCAAAAAACCTGAGCTGTGCCTCTTCTGCAGAAAGTCAGCTTTGCAACCGTGCCATCCGCATAGTTTTCGATCCTCGATTTCCCAACTCAAAGTCCATTACAATGGAACCTCTTTGGCACCCGTGCTCGGCTGCCCAGCATCCCAGGGAGTAGAGCACGAACGGTTGGCCTCTGCTCCCACAGACGAAGAGCCAGGGCAAAAAACTTGAGCTGTGCCTCTTCTGCAGAAAGTCAGCTTTGCAACGGTGCCATCCGCATTGCTGTCGCTCCTCCATTTCCCAACTCAAAGTCCATTACAATGGAACCTCTTTGGCACCCGTGCTCGGCTGCCCAGCATCCCAGGGAGTAGAGCACGAACAGTTGGCCTCTGCTCCCACAGCCGAAGAGCCAGGGCAAAAAACTGGAGCTGTGCCTCTTCTGCAGAAAGTCAGCTTTGCAACGGTGCCATCCGCATTGCTGTCGCTCCTCCATTTCCCAACTCAAAGTCCATTACAATGGAACCTCTTTGGCACCCGTGCTCGGCTGCCCAGCATCCCAGGGAGTAGAGCACGAAGGGTTGGCCTCTGCTCCCACAGCCGAAGAGCCAGGGCAAAAAACTTGAGCTGTGCCTCTTCTGCAGAAAGTCAGCTTTGCAACGGTGCCATCCGCATTGCTGTCGCTCCTCCATTTCCCAACTCAAAGTCCATTACAATGGAACCTCTTTGGCACCCGTGCTCGGCTGCCCAGTATCCCAGGGAGTAGAGCACGAACGGTTGGCCTCTGTTCCCACAGCCGAAGAGCCAGGGCAAAAAACTTGAGCTGTGCCTCTTTTGCAGAAAGTCAGCTTTGCAACGGTGCCATCAGGATTGCTGTCGCTCCTCCATTTCCCAACTCAAAGTCCATTACAATGGAACCTCTTTGGCATCCGTGCTCGGCTGCCCAGCATCCCAGGGAGTAGAGCACGAACGGTTGGCCTCTGCTCCCACAGCCGAAGAGCCAGGGCAAAAAACTTGAGCTGTGCCTCTTCTGCAGAAAGTCAGCTTTGCAACCGTGCCATCCGCATAGTTTTCGCTCCTCGATTTCCCAACTCAAAGTCCATTACAATGGAACCTCTTTGGCACCCGTGCTCGGCTGCCCAGCATCCCAGGGAGTAGAGCACGAACGGTTGGCCTCTGCTCCCACAGCCGAAGAGCCAGAGCAAAAAACCTGAGCTGTGCCTCTTCTGCAGAAAGTCAGCTTTGCAACGGTGCCATCCGCATTGCTGTCGCTCCTCCATTTCCCAACTCAAAGTCCATTACAATGGAACCTCTTTGGCACCCGTGCCCGGCTGCCCAGCATCCCAGGGAGTAGAGCACGAACGGTTGGCCTCTGCTCCCACAGCCGAAGAGCCAGGGCAAAAAACTTGAGCTGTGCCTCTTCTGCAGAAAGTCAGCTTTGCAACGGTGCCATCCGCATTGCTGTCGCTCCTCCATTTCCCAACTCAAAGTCCATTACAATGGAACCTCTTTGGCACCCGTGCTCGGCTGCCCAGCATCCCAGGCAGTAGAGCACGAACGGTTGGCCTCTGCTCCCACAGCCGAAGAGCCAGGGCAAAAAACCTGAGCTGTGCCTCTTCTGCAGAAAGTCAGCTTTGCAACCGTGCCATCCGCATAGTTTTCGATCCTCGATTTCCCAACTCAAAGTCCATTACAATGGAACCTCTTTGGCACCCGTGCTCGGCTGCCCAGCATCCCAGGGAGTAGAGCACGAACGGTTGGCCTCTGCTCCCACAGACGAAGAGCCAGGGCAAAAAACTTGAGCTGTGCCTCTTCTGCAGAAAGTCAGCTTTGCAACGGTGCCATCCGCATTGCTGTCGCTCCTCCATTTCCCAACTCAAAGTCCATTACAATGGAACCTCTTTGGCACCCGTGCTCGGCTGCCCAGCATCCCAGGGAGTAGAGCACGAACAGTTGGCCTCTGCTCCCACAGCCGAAGAGCCAGGGCAAAAAACTGGAGCTGTGCCTCTTCTGCAGAAAGTCAGCTTTGCAACGGTGCCATCCGCATTGCTGTCGCTCCTCCATTTCCCAACTCAAAGTCCATTACAATGGAACCTCTTTGGCACCCGTGCTCGGCTGCCCAGCATCCCAGGGAGTAGAGCACGAAGGGTTGGCCTCTGCTCCCACAGCCGAAGAGCCAGGGCAAAAAACTTGAGCTGTGCCTCTTCTGCAGAAAGTCAGCTTTGCAACGGTGCCATCCGCATTGCTGTCGCTCCTCCATTTCCCAACTCAAAGTCCATTACAATGGAACCTCTTTGGCACCCGTGCTCGGCTGCCCAGCATGCCAGGGAGTAGAGCACGAACGGTTGGCCTCTGCTCCCACAGCCGAAGAGCCAGGGCAAAAAAGTTGAGCTCTGCCTCTTCTGCAGAAAGTCAGCTTTGCAACGGTGCCATGCGCATTGCTGTTGCTCCTCCATTTCCCAACTCAAAGACCATTACAATGGAACCTCTTTGGCACCCGTGCTCGGCTGCCCAGCATCCCAGGGAGTAGAGCACGAACGGTTGGCCTCTGCTCCCACAGCCGAAGAGCCAGGGCAAAAAACTTGAGCTGTGCCTCTTCTGCAGAAAGTCAGCTTTGCAACGGTGCCATCCGCATTGCTGTCGCTCCTCCATTTCCCAACTCAAAGTCCATTACAATGGAACCTCTTTGGCACCCGTGCTCGGCTGCCCAGCATCCCAAAGCGCAGAGCACGAACATTTGGCCTCTGCTCCCACAGCCGAAGAGCCAGGGCAAAAAACTTGAGCTGTGCCTCTTCTGCAGAAAGTCAGCTTTGCAACGGTGCCATCCGCATTGCTGTCGCTCCTCCATTTCCCAACTCAAAGTCCATTACAATGGAACCTCTTTGGCACCCCTGCTCGGCTGCCCAGCATCCCAGGTAGTAGTAACGAACGGTTGGCCTCTGCTCCCACAGCCGAAGAGCCAGGGCAAAAAACTTGAGCTGTGCCTCTTCTGCAGAAAGTCAGCTTTGCAACTGTGCCATCCGCATTGCTTTCGCTCCTCCATTTCCCAACTCAAAGTCCATTACAATGGAACCTCTTTGGCACCTCTGCTCGGCTGCCCAGCATCCCAGGGAGTAGAGCACGAACGATTGGCCTCTGCTCCCACAGCCGAAGAGCCAGGGCAAAAAACTTGAGCTGTGCCTCTTCTGCAGAAAGTCAGCTTTGCAACCGTGCCATCCGCATAGTTTTCGCTCCTCGATTTCCCAACTCAATGTCCATTACAATGGAACCTCTTTGGCACCCGTGCTCGGCTGCCCAGCATCCCAGGGAGTAGAGCACGAACGGTTGGCCTCTGCTCCCACAGACGAAGAGCCAGGGCAAAAAACTGGAGCTGTGCCTCTTCTGCAGAAAGTCAGCTTTGCAACGGTGCCATCCGCATTGCTGTCGCTCCTCGATATAACAACTCAAAGTCCATTACAATGGAACCTCTTTGGCACCCGTGCTCGGCTGCCCAGCATCCCAGGGAGTAGAGCACGAACGGTTGGCCTCTGCTCCCACAGCCGAAGAGCCAGGGCAAAAAACTGGAGCTGTGCCTCTTCTGCAGAAAGTCAGCTTTGCAACGGTGCCATCCGCATTGCTGTCGCTCCTCCATTTCCCAACTCAAAGTCCATTACAATGGAACCTCTTTGGCACCCGTGCTCGGCTGCTCAGCATCCCAGGGAGTAGAGCACGAACGGTTGGCCTCTGCTCCCACAGCCGAAGAGCCAGGGCAAAAAACTGGAGCTGTGCCTCTTCTGCAGAAAGTCAGCTTTGCAACGGTGCCATCCGCATAGTTTTCGCTCCTCGATTTCCCAACTCAATGTCCATTACAATGGAACCTCTTTGGCACCCGTGCTCGGCTGCCCAGCATCCCAGGGAGTAGAGCACGAATGGTTGGCCTCTGCTCCCACAGCCGAAGAGCCAGGGCAAAAAACTGGAGCTGTGCCTCTTCTGCAGAAAGTCAGCTTTGCAACGGTGCCATCCGCATTGCTGTCACTCCTCCATTTCCCAACTCAAAGTCCATTACAATGGAACCTCTTTGGCACCCGTGCTCGGCTGCCCAGCATCCCAGGGAGTAGAGCACGAAGGGTTGGCCTCTGCTCCCACAGCCGAAGAGCCAGGGCAAAAAACGTGAGCTGTGCCTCTTCTGCAGAAAGTCAGCTTTGCAACGGTGCCATCCGCATTGCTGTCGCTCCTCCATTTCCCAACTCAAAGTCCATTACAATGGAACCTCTTTGGCACCCGTGCTCGGCTGCCCAGCATCCCAGGGAGTAGAGTACGAACGGTTGGCCTCTGCTCCCACAGCCGAAGAGCCAGGGCAAAAAACTTGAGCTGTGCCTCTTCTGCAGAAAGTCAGCTTTGCAACGGTGCCATCTTCATTGCTGTCGCTCTTCCATTTCCCAACTCAAAGTCCATTACAATGGAACCTCTTTGGCACCCGTGCTCGGCTGCCCAGCATCCCAGGGAGTAGAGCACGAAGGGTTGGCCTCTGCTCCCACAGCCGAAGAGCCAGGGCAAAAAACTTGAGCTCTGCCCCTTCTGCAGAATGTCAGCTTTGCAACGGTGCCATGCGCATTGCTGTCGCTCCTCCATTTCCCAACTCAAAGTCCATTACAATGGAACCTCTTTGGAACCCGTGCTCGGCTGCCCAGCATCCCAGGGAGTAGAGCACGAACGGTTGGCCTCTGCTCCCACAGCCGAAGAGCCAGGGCAAAAAACTTGAGCTGTGCCTCTTCTGCAGAAAGTCAGCTTTGCAACGGTGCCATCCGCATTGCTGTCGCTCCTCCATTTCCCAACTCAAAGTCCATTACAATGGAACCTCTTTGGCACCCGTGCTCGGCTGCCCAGCATCCCAAACCGCAGAGCACGAACATTTGGCCTCTGCTCCCACAGCCGAAGAGCCAGGGCAAAAAACTTGAGCTGTGCCTCTTCTGCAGAAAGTCAGCTTTGCAACGGTGCCATCCGCATTGCTGTCGCTCCTCCATTTCCCAACTCAAAGTCCATTACAATGGAACCTCTTTGGCACTCGTGCTCGGCTGCCCAGCATCCCAGCGAGTAGAGCACGAACGATTGGCCTCTGCTCCCACAGCCGAAGAGCCAGGGCAAAAAACTTGAGCTGTGCCTCTTCTGCAGAAAGTCAGCTTTGCAACCGTGCCATCCGCTTAGTTTTCGCTCCTCGATTTCCCAACTCAATGTCCATTACAATGGAACCTCTTTGGCACCCGTGCTCGGCTGCCCAGCATCCCAGGGAGTAGAGCACGAAGGGTTGGCCTCTGCTCCCACAGCCGAAGAGCCAGGGCAAAAAACCTGAGCTGTGCCTCTTCTGCAGAAAGTCAGCTTTGCAACGGTGCCATCCGCATTGCTGTCGCTCCTCCATTTCCCAACTCAAAGTCCATTACAATGGAACATCTTTGGCACCCGTGCTCGGCTGCCTCCCATCCCAGGGCGTGGAGCACGAACGGTTGGCCTCTGCTCCCACAGCCGAAGAGCCAGGGCAAAAAACTTGAACTGTGCCTCTTCTGCAGAAAGTCAGCTTTGCAACGGTGCCATCCGCATTGCTGTCGCTCCTCCATTTCCCAACTCAAAGTCCATTACAATGGAACCTCTTTGGCACCCGTGCTCGGCTGCCCAGCATCCCAGGGCGTAGAGCACGAACATTTGGCCTCTGCTCCCACAGCCGAAGAGCCAGGGCAAAAAACTGGAGCTGTGCCTCTTCTGCAGAAAGTCAGCTTTGCAACGGTGCCATCCGCATTGCTGTCGCTCCTCCATTTCCCAACTCAAAGTCCATTACAATGGAACCTCTTTGGCACCCGTGCCCGGCTGCCCAGCATCCCAGCGAGTAGAGCACGAACGGTTGGCCTCTGCTCCCACAGCCGAAGAGCCAGGGCAAAAAACTGGAGCTGTGCCTCTTCTGCAGAAAGTCAGATTTGCAACGGTGCCATGCACATTGCTGTCGCTCCTCCATTTCCCAACTCAATGTCCATTACAATGGAACCTCTTTGGCACCCGTGCTCGGCTGCCCAGCATCCCAGGGAGTAGAGCACGAACGGTTGGCCTCTGCTCCCACAGCCGAAGAGCCAGGGCAAAAAACTTGAGCTGTGCCTCTTCTGCAGAAAGTCAGCTTTGCAAAGGTGCCATCCGCATTGCTGTCGCTCCTCCATTTCCCAACTCAAAGTCCATTACAATGGAACCTCTTTGGCACCCGTGCTCGGCTGCCCAGCATCCCAAACCGCAGAGCACGACCATTTGGCCTCTGCTCCCACAGCCGAAGAGCCAGGGCAAAATCTGGAGCTGTGCCTCTTCTGCAGAAAGTCAGCTTTGCAATGGTGCCATCCGCATTGCTGTCGCTCCTCCATTTCCCAACTCAAAGTCCATTACAATGGAACCTCTTTGGCACCCGTGCTCGGCTGCCCAGCATCCCAGGGAGTAGAGCACGAACGGTTGGCCTCTGCTCCCACAGCCGAAGAGCCAGGGCAAAAAACTTGAGCTGTGCCTCTTCTGCAGAAAGTCAGCTTTGCAACGGTGCCATCCGCATTGCTTTCACTCCTCGATTTCCCAACTCAAAGTCCATTACAATGGAACCTCTTTGGCACCCGTGCTCGGCTGCCCAGCATCCCAGGCAGAAGAGCACGAACGGTTGGCCTCTGCTCCCACAGCCGAAGAGCCAGGGCAAAAAACTTGAGCTGTGCCTCTTCTGCAGAAAGTCAGCTTTGCAACGGTGCCATCCGCATTGCTGTCGCTCCTCGATATAACAACTCAAAGTCCATTACAATGGAACCTCTTTGGCACCCGTGCTCGGCTGCCCAGTATCCCAGGGAGTAGAGCACGAACGGTTGGCCTCTGCTCCCACAGCCGAAGAGCCAGGGCAAAAAACTTGAACTGTGCCTCTTCTGCAGAAAGTCAGCTTTGCAACGGTGCCATCTGCATTGCTGTCGCTCCTCCATTTCCCAATTCAAAGTCCATTACAATGGAACCTCTTTGGCACCCGTGCCCGGCTGCCCAGCATCCCAAAGCGCAGAGCACGAACATTTGGCCTCTGCTCCCACAGCCGAAGAGCCAGGGCAAAAAACTTGAGCTGTGCCTCTTTTGCAGAAAGTCAGCTTTGCAACGGTGCCATCCGCATTGCTGTCGCTCCTCGATTTCCCAACTCAATGTCCATTACAATGGAACCTCTTTGGCACCCGTGCTCGGCTGCCCAGCATCCCAGGGAGTAGAGCACGAATGGTTGGCCTCTGCTCCCACAGCCGAAGAGCCAGGGCAAAAAACTTGAGCTGTGCCTCTTCTGCAGAAAGTCAGCTTTGCAACGGTGCCATCTGCATTGCTGTCGCTCCTCCATTTCCCAACTCAAAGTCCATTACAATGGAACCTCTTTGGCACCCGTGCTCGGCTGCCCAGCATCCCAAACCGCAGAGCACGACCATTTGGCCTCTGCTCCCACAGCCGAAGAGCCAGGGCAAAAAACTTGAGCTGTGCCTCTTCTGCAGAAAGTCAGCTTTGCAACGGTGCCATCCGCATTGCTGTCACTCCTAGATTTCCCAACTCAAAGTCCATTACAATGGAACCTCTTTGGCACCCCTGCTCGGCTGCCCAGCATGCCAGGGAGTGGAGCACGAACGGTTGGCCTCTGCTCCCACAGCCGAAGAGCCAGGGCAAAAAACCTGAGCTGTGCCTCTTCTGCAGAAAGTCAGCTTTGCAACGGTGCCATCCGCATTGCTGTCGCTCCTCGATATAACAACTCAAAGTCCATTACAATGGAACCTCTTTGGCACCCGTGCTCGGCTGCCCAGCATCCCAGGGAGTAGAGCACGAATGGTTGGCCTCTGCTCCCACAGACGAAGAGCCAGGGCAAAAAACGTGAGCTGTGCCTCTTCTGCAGAAAGTCAGCTTTGCAACGGTGCCATCCGCATTGCTGTCGCTCCTCGATATAACAACTCAAAGTCCATTACAATGGAACCTCTTTGGCACCCGTGCTCGGCTGCCCAGCATCCCAGGGAGTAGAGCACGAACGGTTGGCCTCTGCTCCCACAGCCGAAGAGCCAGGGCAAAAAACTTGAGCTGTGCCTCTTCTGCAGAAAGTCAGCTTTGCAACGGTGCCATCCGCATTGCTGTCGCTCCTCCATTTCCCAACTCAAAGTCCATTACAATGGAACCTCTTTGGCACCCGTGCTCGGCTGCCCAGCATCCCAGGGAGTAGAGCACGAACGGTTGGCCTCTGCTCCCACAGCCGAAGAGCCAGGGCAAAAAACTTGAGCTGTGCCTCTTCTGCAGAAAGTCAGCTTTGCAACGGTGCCATCCGCATTGCTGTCGCTCCTCCATTTCCCAACTCAAAGTCCATTGCAATGGAACCTCTTTGGCACCCGTGCTCGGCTGCCCAGCATGCCAGGGAGTAGAGCACGAATGGTTGGCCTCTGCTCCCACAGCCGAAGAGCCAGGGCAAAAAACTTGAGCTGTGCCTCTTCTGCAGAAAGTCAGCTTTGCAACGGTGCCATCTGCATTGCTGTCGCTCCTCGATTTCCCAACTCAAAGTCCATTACAATGGAACCTCTTTGGCACCCGTGCTCGGCTGCCCAGCATCCCAGCGAGTAGAGCACGAACGGTTGGCCTCTGCTCCCACAGCCGAAGAGCCAGGGCAAAAAACTTGAGCTGTGCCTCTTCTGCAGAAAGTCAGCTTTGCAACGGTGCCATCCGCATTGCTGTCGCTCCTCCATTTCCCAACTCAAAGTCCATTACAATGGAACCTCTTTGGCACCCGTGCTCGGCTGCCCAGCATGCCAGGGAGTGGAGCACGAACGGTTGGCCTCTGCTCCCACAGCCGAAGAGCCAGGGCAAAAAACCTGAGCTGTGCCTCTTCTGCAGAAAGTCAGCTTTGCAACGGTGCCATCCGCATTGCTGTCGCTCCTCGATATAACAACTCAAAGTCCATTACAATGGAACCTCTTTGGCACCCGTGCTCGGCTGCCCAGCATCCCAGGGAGTAGAGCACGAATGGTTGGCCTCTGCTCCCACAGCCGAAGAGCCAGGGCAAAAAACTTGAGCTGTGCCTCTTCTGCAGAAAGTCAGCTTTGCAACGATGCCATCCGCATTGCTGTCGCTCCTCCATTTCCCAACTCAAAGTCCATTACAATGGAACCTCTTTGGCACCCGTGCTCGGCTGCCCAGCATCCCAGCGAGTAGAGCACGAACGGTTGGCCTCTGCTCCCACAGCCGAAGAGCCAGGGCAAAAAACTTGAGCTGTGCCTCTTCTGCAGAAAGTCAGCTTTGCAACGGTGCCATCCGCATTGCTGTCGCTCCTCCATTTCCCAACTCAAAGTCCATTACAATGGAACCTCTTTGGCACCCGTGCTCGGCTGCCCAGCATCCCAGGCAGTAGAGCACAAACGGTTGGACTCTGCTCCCACAGCCGAAGAGCCAGGGCAAAAAACTTGAGCTCTGCCTCTTCTGCAGAAAGTCAGCTTTGCAAAGGTGCCATCCGCATAGTTTTCGCTCCTCGATTTCCCAACTCAATGTCCATTACAATGGAACCTCTTTGGCACCCGGGCTCGGCTGCCCAGCATGCCAGGGAGTAGAGCACGAACGGTTGGCCTCTGCTCCCACAGCCGAAGAGACAGGGCAAAAAACTGGAGCTGTGCCTCTTCTGCAGAAAGTCAGCTTTGCAACGGTGCCATCCGCATTGCTGTCGCTCCTCCAGTTCCCAACTCAAAGTCCATTACAATGGAACCTCTTTGGCACCCGTGCTCGGCTGTCCAGGATCCCAGGGAGTAGAGCACGAACGGTTGGCCTCTGCTCCCACAGCCGAAGAGCCAGGGCAAAAAACTTGAGCTGTGCCTCTTCTGCAGAAAGTCAGCTTTGCAACGGTGCCATCCGCATTGCTGTCGCTCCTCCATTTCCCAACTCAAAGTCCATTACAATGGAACCTCTTTGGCACCCGTGCCCGGCTGCCCAACATCCCAGGGAGTCAAGCACGAACGGTTGGCCTCTGCTCCCACAGCCGAAGAGCCAGGGCAAAAAACTTGAGCTGTGCCTCTTCTGCAGAAAGTCAGCTTTGCAACGGTGCCATGCGCATTGCTGTCGCTCCTCGATTTCCCAACTCAAAGTCCATTACAATGGAACCTCTTTGGCACCCGTGCTCGGCTGCCCAGCATCCCAGGGAGTAGAGCACGAACGGTTGGCCTCTGCTCCCACAGCCGAAGAGCCAGGGCAAAAAACTTGAGCTGTGCCTCTTCTGCAGAAAGTCAGCTTTGCAACGGTGCCATCCGCATTGCTTTCGCTCCTCCATTTCCCAACTCAAAGTCCATTACAATGGAACCTCTTTGGCACCCGTGCTCGGCTGCCTGGCATCCCAGGGCGTGGAGCACGAACGGTTGGCCTCTGCTCCCACAGCCGAAGAGCCAGGGCAAAAAACTTGAACTGTGCCTCTTCTGCAGAAAGTCAGCTTTGCAACGGTGCCATCCACATTGCTGTCGCTCCTCCATTTCCCAACTCAAAGTCCATTACAATGGAACCTCTTTGGCACCCGTGCTCGGCTGCCCAGCATCCCAGGGAGTGAAGCACGAACGGTTGGCCTCTGCTCCCACAGCCGAAGAGCCAGGGCAAAAAACTTGAGCTGTGCCTCTTCTGCAGAAAGTCAGCTTTGCAACTGTGCCATCCGCATTGCTGTCGCTCCTCCATTTCCCAACTCAAACTCCATTACAATGGAACCTCTTTGGCACCCGTGATCGGCTGCCCAGCATCGCAGGGCGTAGAGCACGAACGGTTGGCCTCTGCTCCCACAGCCGAAGAGCCAGGGCAAAAAACTGGAGCTGTGCCTCTTCTGCAGAAAGTCAGCTTTGCAACGGTGCCATCCGCATTGCTGTCGCTCCTCCATTTCCCAACTCAAAGTCCATTACAATGGAACCTCTTTGGCACCCGTGCTCGGCTGCCCAGCATCCCAGCGAGTAGAGCACGAACGGTTGGCCTCTGCTCCCACAGCCGAAGAGCCAGGGCAAAAAACGTGAGCTGTGCCTCTTCTGCAGAAAGTCAGATTTGCAACGGTGCCATCCGCATTGCTGTCGCTCCTCCATTTCCCAACTCAATGTCCATTACAATGGAACCTCTTTGGCACCCGTGCTCGGCTGCCCAGCATCCCAGGGAGTAGAGCACGAACGGTTGGCCTCTGCTCCCACAGCCGAAGAGCCAGGGCAAAAAACTTGAGCTGTGCCTCTTCTGCAGAAAGTCAGCTTTGCAAAGGTGCCATCCACATTGCTGTCGCTCCTCGATTTCCCAACTCAAAGTCCATTACAATGGAACCTCTTTGGCACCCGTGCTCGGCTGCCCAGCATCCCAGGGAGTAGAGCACGAACGGTTGGCCTCTGCTCCCACAGACGAAGAGCCAGGGCAAAAAACCTGAGCTGTGCCTCTTCTGCAGAAAGTCAGCTTTGCAACGGTGCCATCCGCATTGCTGTCGCTCCTCGATATAACAACTCAAAGTCCATTACAATGGAACCTCTTTGGCACCCGTGCTCGGCTGCCCAGCATCCCAGGCAGTAGAGCACGAACGGTTGGCCTCTGCTCCCACAGCCGAAGAGCCAGGGCAAAAAACTTGAGCTCTGCCTCTTCTGCAGAAAGTCAGCTTTGCAAAGGTGCCATCCGCATTGGTCTCGCTCCTCCATTTCCCAACTCAAAGTCCATTACAATGGAACCTCTTTGGCACCCGTGCTCGGCTGCCCAGCATCCCAGGGAGTAGAGCACGAATGGTTGGCCTCTGCTCCCACAGCCGAAGAGCCAGGGCAAAAAACTTGAGCTGTGCCTCTTCTGCAGAAAGTCAGCTTTGCAACGGTGCCATCCGCATTGCTGTCGCTCCTCCATTTCCCAACTCAAAGTCCATTACAATGGAACCTCTTTGGCACCCGTGCTCGGCTGCCCAGCATCCCAAAGCGCAGAGCACGAACATTTGGCCTCTGCTCCCACAGCCGAAGAGCCAGGGCAAAAAACTGGAGCTGTGCCTCTTCTGCAGAAAGTCAGCTTTGCAACGGTGCCATCCGCATTGCTGTCGCTCCTAGATTTCCCAACTCAAAGTCCATTACAATGGAACCTCTTTGGCACCCGTGCTCGGCTGCCCAGCATCCCAGGGAGTGGAGCACGAACGGTTGGCCTCTGCTCCCACAGCCGAAGAGCCAGGGCAAAAAACTTGAGCTGTGCCTCTTCTGCAGAAAGTCAGCTTTGCAACGGTGCCATCCGCATTGCTGTCGCTCCTCGATTTCCCAACTCAAAGTCCATTACAATGGAACCTCTTTGGCACCCGTGCTCGGCTGCCCAGCATCCCAGGGAGTAGAGCACGAATGGTTGGCCTCTGCTCCCACAGACGAAGAGCCAGGGCAAGAAACTTGAGCTGTGCCTCTTCAGCAGAAAGTCAGCTTTGCAACGGTGCCATCCGCATTGCTGTCGCTCCTCCATTTCCCAACTCAAAGTCCATTACAATGGAACCTCTTTGGCACCCGTGCTCGGCTGCCCAGCATCCCAAAGCGCAGAGCACGAACATTTGGCCTCTGCTCCCACAGCCGAAGAGCCAGGGCAAAAAACTTGAGCTGTGCCTCTTCTGCAGAAAGTCAGCTTTGCAACGGTGCCATCCGCATTGCTGTCGCTCCTCCATTTCCCAACTCAAAGTCCATTACAATGGAACCTCTTTGGCACCCGTGCTCGGCTGCCCAGCATCCCAGGGAGTAGAGCACGAACGGTTGGCCTCTGCTCCCACAGCCGAAGAGCCAGGGCAAAAATCTTGAGCTGTGCCTCTTCTGCAGAAAGTCAGCTTTGCAACGGTGCCATCCGCATTGCTGTCGCTCCTCGATATAACAACTCAAAGTCCATTACAATGGAACCTCTTTGGCACCCGTGCTCGGCTGCCCAGCATCCCAGGGAGTAGAGCACGAATGGTTGGCCTCTGCTCCCACAGACGAAGAGCCAGGGCAAAAAACTTGAGCTGTGCCTCTTCTGCAGAAAGTCAGCTTTGCAACGGTGCCATCCACATTGCTGTCGCTCCTCCATTTCCCAACTCAAAGTCCATTACAATGGAACCTCTTTGGAACCCGTGCTAGGCTGCCCAGCATCCCAAAGCGCAGAGCACGAACATTTGGCCTCTGCTCCCACAGCCGAAGAGCCAGGGCAAAAAACTTGAGCTGTGCCTCTTCTGCAGAAAGTCAGCTTTGCAACGGTGCCATCCGCATTGCTGTCGCTCCTCCATTTCCCAACTCAAAGTCCATTACAATGGAACCTCTTTGGCACCCGTGCTCGGCTGCCCAGCATCCCAGGGAGTCGAGCACGAACGGTTGGCCTCTGCTCCCACAGCCGAAGAGCCAGGGCAAAAAACTTGAGCTGTGCCTCTTCTGCAGAAAGTCAGCTTTGCAACGGTGCCATCCGCATTGATTTCACTCCTCGATTTCCCAACTCAAAGTCCATTACAATGGAACCTCTTTGGCACCCGTGCTCGGCTGCCCAGCATCGCAGGGAGTAGAGCACGAACGGTTGGCCTCTGCTCCCACAGCCGAAGAGCCAGGGCAAAAAACTTGAGCTGTGCCTCTTCTGCAGAAAGTCAGCTTTGCAACGGTGCCATCCGCATTGCTGTCGCTCCTCGATATAAAAACTCAAAGTCCATTACAATGGAACCTCTTTGGCACTCGTGCTCGGCTGCCCAGTATCCCAGGGAGTAGAGCACGAACGGTTGGCCTCTGCTCCCACAGCCGAAGAGCCAGGGCAAAAAACTTGAACTGTGCCTCTTCTGCAGAAAGTCAGCTTTGCAACGGTGCCATCCGCATTGCTGTCGCTCCTCCATTTCCCAACTCAAAGTCCATTACAATGGAACCTCTTTGGCACCCGTGCTCGGCTGCCCAGCATACCAAACCGCAGAGCACGAACATTTGGCCTCTGCTCCCACAGCCGAAGAGCCAGGGCAAAAAACTTGAGCTGTGCCTCTTCTGCAGAAAGTCAGCTTTGCAACGGTGCCATCCGCATTGCTGTCGCTCCTCCATTTCCCAACTCAAAGTCCATTACAATGGAACCTCTTTGGCACCCGTGCTCGGCTGCCCAGCATCCCAGGGAGTAGAGCACGAACGGTTGGCCTCTGCTCCCACAGCCGAAGAGCCAGGGCAAAAAACGTGAGCTGTGCCTCTTCTGCAGAAAGTCAGCTTTGCAACGGTGCCATCCGCATTGCTGTCGCTCCTCGATTTCCCAACTCAATGTCCATTACAATGGAACCTCTTTGGCACCCGTGCTCGGCTGCCCAGCATCCCAGGGAGTAGAGCACGAACGGTTGGCCTCTGCTCCCACAGCCGAAGAGCCAGGGCAAAAAACTTGAGCTGTGCCTCTTCTGCAGAAAGTCAGCTTTGCAAAGGTGCCATCCGCATTGCTGTCGCTCCTCCATTTCCCAACTCAAAGTCCATTACAATGGAACCTCTTTGGCACCCGTGCTCGGCTGCCCAGCATGCCAGGGAGTAGAGCACGAATGGTTGGCCTCTGCTCCCACAGCCGAAGAGCCAGGGCAAAAAACTTGAGCTGTGCCTCTTCTGCAGAAAGTCAGCTTTGCAACGGTGCCATCTGCATTGCTGTCGCTCCTCCATTTCCCAACTCAAAGTCCATTACAATGGAACCTCTTTGGCACCCGTGCTCGGCTGCCCAGCATCCCAAACCGCAGAGCACGAGCATTTGGCCTCTGCTCCCACAGCCGAAGAGCCAGGGCAAAAAACTTGAGCTGTGCCTCTTCTGCAGAAAGTCAGCTTTGCAACGGTGCCATCCGCATTGCTGTCGCTCCTCCATTTCCCAACTCAAAGTCCATTACAATGGAACCTCTTTGGCACCCGTGCTCGGCTGCCCAGCATGCCAGGGAGTGGAGCACGAACGGTTGGCCTCTGCTCCCACAGCCGAAGAGCCAGGGCAAAAAACCTGAGCTGTGCCTCTTCTGCAGAAAGTCAGCTTTGCAACGGTGCCATCCGCATTGCTGTCGCTCCTCCATTTCCCAACTCAAAGTCCATTACAATGGAACCTCTTTGGCACCCGTGCTCGGCTGCCCAGCATCCCAAACCGCAGAGCACGAGCATTTGGCCTCTGCTCCCACAGCCGAAGAGCCAGGGCAAAAAACTTGAGCTGTGCCTCTTCTGCAGAAAGTCAGCTTTGCAACGGTGCCATGCGCATTGCTGTCGCTCCTCCATTTCCCAACTCAAAGTCCATTACAATGGAACCTCTTTGGCACCCGTGCTCGGCTGCCCAGCATCCCAGCGAGTAGAGCACGAACGGTTGGCCTCTGCTCCCACAGCCGAAGAGCCAGGGCAAAAAACGTGAGCTGTGCCTCTTCTGCAGAAAGTCAGCTTTGCAACGGTGCCATCCGCATTGCTGTCGCTCCTCCATTTCCCAACTCAAAGTCCATTACAATGGAACCTCTTTGGCACCCGTGCTCGGCTGCCCAGCATCCCAGCGAGTAGAGCACGAACGGTTGGCCTCTGCTCCCACAGCCGAAGAGCCAGGGCAAAAAACTGGAGCTGTGCCTCTTCTGCAGAAAGTCAGCTTTGCAACGGTGCCATCCGCATTGCTGTCGCTCCTCCATTTCCCAACTCAAAGTCCATTACAATGGAACCTCTTTGGCACCCGTGCTCGGCTGCCCAGCATCCCAAAGCGCAGAGCACGAACATTTGGCCTCTGCTCCCACAGCCGAAGAGCCAGGGCAAAAAACTGGAGCTGTGCCTCTTCTGCAGAAAGTCAGCTTTGCAACGGTGCCATCCGCATTGCTGTCGCTCCTAGATTTCCCAACTCAAAGTCCATTACAATGGAACCTCTTTGGCACCCGTGCTCGGCTGCCCAGCATCCCAGGGAGTAGAGGACGAACGGTTGGCCTCTGCTCCCACAGCCGAAGAGCCAGGGCAAAAAACTTGAGCTGTGCCTCTTGTGCAGAAAGTCAGCTTTGCAACGGTGCCATCCGCATTGCTGTCGCTCCTCCATTTCCCAACTCAAAGTCCATTACAATGGAACCTCTTTGGCACCCGTGCTCGGCTGCCCAGCATCCCAGGGAGTAGAGCACGAGTGGTTGGCCTCTGCTCCCACAGACGAAGAGCCAGGGCAAAAAACTTGAGCTGTGCCTCTTCAGCAGAAAGTCAGCTTTGCAACGGTGCCATCCGCATTGCTGTCGCTCCTCCATTTCCCAACTCAAAGTCCATTACAATGGAACCTCTTTGGCACCCGTGCTCGGCTGCCCAGCATCCCAAAGCGCAGAGCACGAACATTTGGCCTCTGCTCCCACAGCCGAAGAGCCAGGGCAAAAAACTTGAGCTGTGCCTCTTCTGCAGAAAGTCAGCTTTGCAACGGTGCCATTCGCATTGTTTTCGCTCCTCCATTTCCCAACTCAAAGTCCATTACAATGGAACCTCTTTGGCACCCGTGCTCGGCTGCCCAGCATCCCAGGGAGTAGAGCACGAACGGTTGGCCTCTGCTCCCACAGCCGAAGAGCCAGGGCAAAAATCTTGAGCTGTGCTTCTTCTGCAGAAAGTCAGCTTTGCAACGGTGCCATCCGCATTGCTGTCGCTCCTCGATATAACAACTCAAAGTCCATTACAATGGAACCTCTTTGGCACCCGTGCTCGGCTGCCCAGTATCCCAGGGAGTAGAGCACGAACGGTTGGCCTCTGCTCCCACAGCCGAAGAGCCAGGGCAAAAAACTTGAGCTGTGCCTCTTCTGCAGAAAGTCAGCTTTGCAAAGGTGCCATCCGCATTGCTGTCGCTCCTCCATTTCCCAACTCAAAGTCCATTACAATGGAACCTCTTTGGCACCCGTGCTCGGCTGCCCAGCATCCCAGGGAGTAGAGCACGAACATTTGGCCTCTGCTCCCACAGCCGAAGAGCCAGGGCAAAAAACTTGAGCTGTGCCTCTTCTGCAGAAAGTCAGCTTTGCAAAGGTGCCATCCGCATAGTTTTCGCTCCTCGATTTCCCAACTCAATGTCCATTACAATGGAACCTCTTTGGCACCCGTGCTCGGCTGCCCAGCATCCCAGGGAGTAGAGCACGAACGGTTGGCCTCTGCTCCCACAGCCGAAGAGCCAGGGCAAAAAACTTGAGCTGTGCCTCTTCTGCAGAAAGTCAGCTTTGCAACGGTGCCATCCGCATTGCTGTCGCTCCTCCATTTCCCAACTCAAAGTCCATTACAATGGAACCTCTTTGGCACCCGTACCCGGCTGCCCAGCATCCCAGGGAGTCAAGCACGAACGGTTGGCCTCTGCTCCCACAGCCGAAGAGCCAGGGCAAAAAACTTGAGCTGTGCCCCTTCTGCAGAAAGTCAGCTTTGCAACGGTGCCATCCGCATTGCTTTCGCTCCTCCATTTCCCAACTCAAAGTCCATTACAATGGAACCTCTTTGGCACCCGTGCTCGGCTGCCCAGCATCCCAGGGAGTAGAGCACGAACGGTTGGCCTCTGCTCCCACAGACGAAGAGCCAGGGCAAAAAACTTGAGCTGTGCCTCTTCTGCAGAAAGTCAGCTTTGCAACGGTGCCATCCGCATTGCTTTCGCTCCTCCATTTCCCAACTCAAAGTCCATTACAATGGAACCTCTTTGGCACCCGTGCTCGGCTGCCCAGCATCCCAGGGAGTAGAGCACGAACGGTTGGCCTCTGCTCCCACAGCCGAAGAGCCAGGGCAAAAAACTTGAGCTGTGCCTCTTCTGCAGAAAGTCAGCTTTGCAACGGTGCCATCGGCATTGCTGTTGCTCCTCGATTTCCCAACTCAAAGTCCATTACAATGGAATATCTTTGGCACCCGTGCTCGGCTGCCCAGCATCCCAGGGAGTAGAGCACGAACGGTTGGCCTCTGCTCCCACAGCCGAAGAGCCAGGGCAAAAAACTTGAGCTGTGCCTCTTCTTCAGAAAGTCAGCTTTGCAACGGTGCCATCAGCATTGCTGTCACTCCTCCATTTCCCAACTCAAAGTCCATTACAATGGAACCACTGTGGCACCCGTGCTCGGCTGCCCAGCATCCCAGGGAGTAGAGCACGAACGGTTGGCCTCTGCTCCCACAGACGAAGAGCCAGGGCAAAAAACTTGAGCTGTGCCTCTTCTGCAGAAAGTCAGCTTTGCAACGGTACCATCCGCATTGCTGTCGCTCCTCCATTTCCCAACTCAAAGTCCATTACAATGGAACCTCTTTGGCACCCGTGCTCGGCTGCCCAGCATCCCAGGGAGTAGAGCACGAACGGTTGGCCTCTGCTCCCACAGCCGAAGAGCCAGGGCAAAAAACTGGAGCTGTGCTTCTTCTGCAGAAAGTCAGCTTTGCAACGGTGCCATCCGCATTGCTGTCGCTCCTCCATTTCCCAACTCAAGTCCATTACAATGGAACCTCTTTGGCACCCGTGCTCGGCTGCCCAGAATGCCAGGGAGTGGAGCACGAACGGTTGGCCTCTGCTCCCACAGCCAAAGAGCCAGGGCAAAAAACTTGAGCTGTGCCTCTTCTGCAGAAAGTCAGCTTTGCAACGGTGCCATCCGCATTGCTGTCGCTCCTCCATTTCCCAACTCAAAGTCCATAGAAATGGAACATCTTTGGCACCCGTGCTCGACTGCCCAGCATCCCAGGGAGTAGAGCACGAACGGTTGGCCTCTGCTCCCACAGCTGAAGAGCCAGGGCAAAAAACTTGAGCTGTGCCTCTTCTGCAGAAAGTCAGCTTTGCAACGGTGCCATCCGCATTGCTGTCGCTCCTCCATTTCCCAACTCAAAGTCCATTGCAATGGAACCTCTTTGGCACCCGTGCTCGACTGCCCAGCATCCCAGGGAGTAGAGCACGAACGGTTGGCCTCTGCTCCCACAGCCGAAGAGCCAGGGCAAAAAACTTGAGCTGTGCCTCTTCTGCAGAAAGTCAGCTTTGCAACGGTGCCATCCGCATTGCTGTCGCTCCTCCATTTCCCAACTCAAAGTCCATTACAATGGAACCTCTTTGGCACCCTTGCTCGGCTGCCCAGCATCCCAAGGAGTGGAGCACGAACGGTTGGCCTCTGCTCCCACAGCCGAAGAGCCAGGGCAAAAAACTGGAGCTGTGCCTCTTCTGCAGAAAGTCAGCTTTGCAACGGTGCCATCCGCATTGCTGTCGCTCCTCCATTTCCCAACTCAAGTCCATTACAATGGAACCTCTTTGGCACCCGTGCCCGGCTGCCCAGCATGCCAGGGAGTGGAGCACGAACGGTTGGCCTCTGCTCCCACAGCCAAAGAGCCAGGGCAAAAAACTTGAGCTGTGCCTCTTCTGCAGAAAGTCAGCTTTGCAACGGTGCCATCCGCATTGCTGTCGCTCCTCCATTTCCCAACTCAAAGTCCATTGCAATGGAACCTCTTTGGCACCCGTGCTCGACTGCCCAGCATCCCAGGGAGTAGAGCACGAACGGTTGGTCTCTGCTCCCACAGCTGAAGAGCCAGGGCAAAAAACTTGAGCTGTGCCTCTTCTGCAGAAAGTCCGCTTTGCAACGGTGCCATCCGCATTGCTGTCGCTCCTCCATTTCCCAACTCAAAGTCCATTACAATGGAACCTCTTTGGCACCCGTGCTCGGCTGCCCAGCATGCCAGGGAGTGAAGCACGAACGGTTGGCCTCTGCTCCCACAGCCGAAGAGCCAGGGCAAAAAACTGGAGCTGTGCCTCTTCTGCAGAAAGTCAGCTTTGCAACGGTGCCATCCGCATTGCTGTCGCTCCTCCATTTCCCAACTCAAAGTCCATTACAATGGAACCTCTTTGGCACCCGTGCTCGGCTGCCCAGCATCCCAGGGAGTAGAGCACGAACGGTTGGCCTCTGCTCCCACAGACAAAGAGCCAGGGCAAAAAACTTGAGCTGTGCCTCTTCAGCAGAAAGTCAGCTTTGCAACGGTGCCATCCGCATTGCTGTCGCTCCTCCATTTCCCAACTCAAAGTCCATTACAATGGAACCTCTTTGGCACCCGTGCTTGGCTGCCCAGCATCCCAAAGCGCAGAGCACGAACATTTGGCCTCTGCTCCCACAGCCGAAGAGCCAGGGCAAAAAACTTGAGCTGTGCCTCTTCTGCAGAAAGTCAGCTTTGCAACGGTGCCATCCGCATTGCTGTCGCTCCTCCATTTCCCAACTCAAAGTCCATTACAATGGAACCTCTTTGGCACCCGTGCCCGGCTGCCCAGCATCCCAGGGAGTAGAGCACGAACGGTTGGCCTCTGCTCCCACAGCCGAAGAGCCAGGGCAAAAAACTTGAGCTGTGCCTCTTCTGCAGAAAGTCAGCTTTGCAACGGTGCCATCCGCATTGCTGTCGCTCCTCCATTTCCCAACTCAAAGTCCATTACAATGGAACCTCTTTGGCACCCGTGCTCGGCTGCCCAGCATCCCAGGGAGTAGAGCACGAAAGGTTGGCCTCTGCTCCCACAGCCGAAGAGCCAGGGCAAAAAACTTGAGCTGTGCCTCTTCTGCAGAAAGTCAGCTTTGCAACGGTGCCATGCGCATTGCTGTCGCTCCTCCATTTCCCAACTCAAAGTCCATTACAATGGAACCTCTTTGGCACCCGTGCTCGGCTGCCCAGCATCCCAAAGCGCAGAGCACGAACATTTGGCCTCTGCTCCCACAGCCGAAGAGCCAGGGCAAAAAACTTGAGCTGTGCTTCTTCTGCAGAAAGTCAGCTTTGCAACGGTGCCATCCGCATTGCTGTCGCTCCTCCATTTCCCAACTCAAAGTCCATTACAATGGAACTTCTTTGGCACCCGTGCTCGGCTGCCCAGCATCCCAAATCGCAGAGCACGACCATTTGGCCTCTGCTCCCACAGCCGAAGAGCCAGGGCAAAAAACTTGAGCTGTGCCTCTTCTGCAGAAAGTCAGCTTTGCAACGGTGCCATCCGCATTGCTGTCGCTCCTCCATTTCCCAACTCAAAGTCAATTACAATGGAACCTCTTTGGCACCCGTGCTCGGCTGCCCAGCA
The DNA here is from genome assembly GCF_963264785.1 of Psittacula echo. Classification (NCBI taxonomy): domain Eukaryota; kingdom Metazoa; phylum Chordata; class Aves; order Psittaciformes; family Psittacidae; genus Psittacula; species Psittacula echo. Next base: position 372,565 of record NC_137765.1, read on the forward strand.
TCGCAGGGAGTAGAGCACGAACGGTTGGCCTCTGCTCCCACAGCCGAAGAGCCAGGGCAAAAAACTTGAGCTGTGCCTCTTCTGCAGAAAGTCAGCTTTGCAACGGTGCCATCCGCATTGCTGTCGCTCCTCCATTTCCCAACTCAAAGTCCATTACAATGGAACCTCTTTGGCACCCGTGCTCGGCTGCCCAGCATCCCAAAGCGCAGAGCACGAACATTTGGCCTCTGCTCCCACAGCCGAAGAGCCAGGGCAAAAAACTTGAGCTGTGCCTCTTCTGCAGAAAGTCAGCTTTGCAACGGTGCCATCCGCATTGCTGTCGCTCCTCCATTTCCCAACTCAAAGTCCATTACAATGGAACCTCTTTGGCACCCGTGCTCGGCTGCCCAGCATCCCAGGGAGTAGAGCACGAACGGTTGGCCTCTGCTCCCACAGCCGAAGAGCCAGGGCAAAAAACTGGAGCTGTGCCTCTTCTGCAGAAAGTCAGCTTTGCAACGGTGCCATCCGCATTGCTTTCGCTCCTCCATTTCCCAACTCAAAGTCCATTACAATGGAACCTCTTTGGCACCCGTGCTCGGCTGCCCAGCATCCCAGGGAGTCGAGCACGAACGGTTGGCCTCTGCTCCCACAGCCGAAGAGCCAGGGCAAAAAACTTGAGCTGTGCCTCTTCTGCAGAAAGTCAGCTTTGCAACGGTGCCATCGGCATTGCTGCCGCTCCTCCATTTCCCAACTCAAAGTCCATTACAATGGAACCACTGTGGCACCCGTGCTCGGCTGCCCAGCATGCCAGGGAGTGGAGCACGAACGGTTGGCCTCTGCTCCCACAGCCGAAGAGCCAGGGCAAAAAACTTGAGCTGTGCCTCTTCTGCAGAAAGTCAGCTTTGCAACGGTGCCATCCGCATTGCTGTCGCTCCTCCATTTCCCAACTCAAAGTCCATTGCAATGGAACCTCTTTGGCACCCGTGCTCGGCTGCCCAGCATCCCAGGGAGTAGAGCACAAACGGTTGGCCTCTGCTCCCACAGCCGAAGAGCCAGGGCAAAAAACGTGAGCTGTGCCTCTTCTGCAGAAAGTCAGCTTTGCAACGGTGCCATCCGCATTGCTGTCGCTCCTCGATTTCCCAACTCAAGTCCATTACAATGGAACCTCTTTGGCACCCGTGCTCGGCTGCCCAGCATGCCAGGGAGTGGAGCACGAACGGTTGGCCTCTGCTCCCACAGCCAAAGAGCCAGGGCAAAAAACTTGAGCTGTGCCTCTTCTGCAGAAAGTCAGCTTTGCAACGGTGCCATCCGCATTGCTGTCGCTCCTCCATTTCCCAACTCAAAGTCCATAGAAATGGAACATCTTTGGCACCCGTGCTCGACTGCCCAGCATCCCAGGGAGTAGAGCACGAACGGTTGGCCTCTGCTCCCACAGCTGAAGAGCCAGGGCAAAAAACTTGAGCTGTGCCTCTTCTGCAGAAAGTCAGCTTTGCAACGGTGCCATCCGCATTGCTGTCGCTCCTCCATTTCCCAACTCAAAGTCCATTGCAATGGAACCTCTTTGGCACCCGTGCTCGACTGCCCAGCATCCCAGAGAGTAGAGCACGAACGGTTGGCCTCTGCTCCCACAGCTGAAGAGCCAGGGCAAAAAACTTGAGCTGTGCCTCTTCTGCAGAAAGTCAGCTTTGCAACGGTGCCATCCGCATTGCTGTCGCTCCTCCATTTCCCAACTCAAAGTCCATTACAATGGAACCTCTTTGGCACCCGTGCTCGGCTGCCCAGCATCCCAAGGAGTAGAGCACGAACGGTTGGCCTCTGCTCCCACAGCCGAAGAGCCAGGGCAAAAAACTGGAGCTGTGCCTCTTCTGCAGAAAGTCAGCTTTGCAACGGTGCCATCCGCATTGCTGTCGCTCCTCCATTTCCCAACTCAAAGTCCATTGCAATGGAACCTCTTTGGCACCCGTGCTCGGCTGCCCAGCATCCCAGGGAGTAGAGCACGAACGGTTGGCCTCTGCTCCCACAGCCGAAGAGCCACGGCAAAAAACTGGAGCTGTGCCTCTTCTGCAGAAAGTCAGCTTTGCAACGGTGCCATCCGCATTGCTGTCGCTCCTCGATTTCCCAACTCAAGTCCATTACAATGGAACCTCTTTGGCACCCGTGCCCGGCTGCCCAGCATCCCAGGGAGTGGAGCACGAACGGTTGGCCTCTGCTCCCACAGCTGAAGAGCCAGGGCAAAAAACTTGAGCTGTGCCTCTTCTGCAGAAAGTCAGCTTTGCAACGGTGCCATCCGCATTGCTGTCGCTCCTCCATTTCCCAACTCAAAGTCCATTACAATGGAACCTCTTTGGCACCCGTGCTCGGCTGCCCAGCATCCCAGGGAGTAGAGCACGAACGGTTGGCCTCTGCTCCCACAGACAAAGAGCCAGGGCAAACAACTTGAGCTGTGCCTCTTCAGCAGAAAGTCAGCTTTGCAACGGTGCCATCCGCATTGCTGTCGCTCCTCCATTTCCCAACTCAAAGTCCATTACAATGGAACCTCTTTGGCACCCGTGCTCGGCTGCCCAGCATCCCAAAGCGCAGAGCACGAACATTTGGCCTCTGCTCCCACAGCCGAAGAGCCAGGGCAAAAAACTTGAGCTGTGCCTCTTCTGCAGAAAGTCAGCTTTGCAACAGTGCCATCCGCATTGCTGTCGCTCCTCCATTTCCCAACTCAAAGTCCATTACAATGGAACCTCTTTGGCACCCGTGCCCGGCTGCCCAGCATCCCAGGGAGTAGAGCACGAACGGTTGGCCTCTGCTCCCACAGCCGAAGAGCCAGGGCAAAAAACTTGAGCTGTGCCTCTTCTGCAGAAAGTCAGCTTTGCAACGGTGCCATCCGCATTGCTGTCGCTCCTCCATTTCCCAACTCAAAGTCCATTACAATGGAACCTCTTTGGCACGCGTGCTCGGCTGCCCAGCATCCCAGGGAGTAGAGCACGAAAGGTTGGCCTCTGCTCCCACAGCCGAAGAGCCAGGGCAAAAAGCTTGAGCTCTGACTCTTCTGCAGAAAGTCAGCTTTGCAACGGTGCCATGCGCATTGCTGTCGCTCCTCCATTTCCCAACTCAAAGTCCATTACAATGGAACCTCTTTGGCACCCGTGCTCGGCTGCCCAGCATCCCAAAGCGCAGAGCACGAACATTTGGCCTCTGCTCCCACAGCCGAAGAGCCAGGGCAAAAAACTTGAGCTGTGCTTCTTCTGCAGAAAGTCAGCTTTGCAACGGTGCCATCCGCATTGCTGTCGCTCCTCCATTTCCCAACTCAAAGTCCATTACAATGGAACTTCTTTGGCACCCGTGCTCGGCTGCCCAGCATCCCAAATCGCAGAGCACGACCATTTGGCCTCTGCTCCCACAGCCGAAGAGCCAGGGCAAAAAACTTGAGCTGTGCCTCTTCTGCAGAAAGTCAGCTTTGCAACGGTGCCATCCGCATTGCTGTCGCTCCTCCATTTCCCAACTCAAAGTCAATTACAATGGAACCTCTTTGGCACCCGTGCTCGGCTGCCCAGCATCGCAGGGAGTAGAGCACGAACGGTTGGCCTCTGCTCCCACAGCCGAAGAGCCAGGGCAAAAAACTTGAGCTCTGCCTCTTCTGCACAAAGTCAGCTTTGCAACGGTGCCATCCGCATTGCTGTCGCTCCTCCATTTCCCAACTCAAAGTCCATTACAATGGAACCTCTTTGGCACCCGTGCTCGGCTGCCCAGCATCCCAAAGCGCAGAGCACGAACATTTGGCCTCTGCTCCCACAGCCGAAGAGCCAGGGCAAAAAACTTGAGCTGTGCCTCTTCTGCAGAAAGTCAGCTTTGCAACGGTGCCATCCGCATTGCTGTCGCTCCTCCATTTCCCAACTCAAAGTCCATTACAATGGAACCTCTTTGGCACCCGTGCTCGGCTGCCCAGCATCCCAGGGAGTAGAGCACGAACGGTTGGCCTCTGCTCCCACAGCCGAAGAGCCAGGGCAAAAAACTGGAGCTGTGCCTCTTCTGCAGAAAGTCAGCTTTGCAACGGTGCCATCCGCATTGCTTTCGCTCCTCCATTTCCCAACTCAAAGTCCATTACAATGGAACCTCTTTGGCACCCGTGCTCGGCTGCCCAGCATCCCAGGGAGTAGAGCACGAACGGTTGGCCTCTGCTCCCACAGCCGAAGAGCCAGGGCAAAAAACTTGAGCTGTGCCTCTTCTGCAGAAAGTCAGCTTTGCAACGGTGCCATCCGCATTGCTGTCACTCCTCCATTTCCCAACTCAAAGTCCATTACAATGGAACCACTGTGGCACCCGTGCTCGGCTGCCCAGCATCCCAGGGAGTAGAGCACGAACGGTTGGCCTCTGCTCCCACAGACGAAGAGCCAGGGCAAAAAACTTGAGCTGTGCCTCTTCTGCAGAAAGTCAGCTTTGCAACGGTACCATCCGCATTGCTGTCGCTCCTCCATTTCCCAACTCAAAGTCCATTACAATGGAACCTCTTTGGCACCCGTGCTCGGCTGCCCAGCATCCCAGGGAGTAGAGCACGAACGGTTGGCCTCTGCTCCCACAGCCGAAGAGCCAGGGCAAAAAACGTGAGCTGTGCCTCTTCTGCAGAAAGTCAGCTTTGCAACGGTGCCATCGGCATTGCTGCCGCTCCTCCATTTCCCAACTCAAAGTCCATTACAATGGAACCACTGTGGCACCCGTGCTCGGCTGCCCAGCATGCCAGGGAGTGGAGCACGAACGGTTGGCCTCTGCTCCCACAGCCGAAGAGCCAGGGCAAAAAACTTGAGCTGTGCCTCTTCTGCAGAAAGTCAGCTTTGCAACGGTGCCATCCGCATTGCTGTCGCTCCTCCATTTCCCAACTCAAAGTCCATTGCAATGGAACCTCTTTGGCACCCGTGCTCGGCTGCCCAGCATCCCAGGGAGTAGAGCACAAACGGTTGGCCTCTGCTCCCACAGCCGAAGAGCCAGGGCAAAAAACGTGAGCTGTGCCTCTTCTGCAGAAAGTCAGCTTTGCAACGGTGCCATCCGCATTGCTGTCGCTCCTCGATTTCCCAACTCAAGTCCATTACAATGGAACCTCTTTGGCACCCGTGCTCGGCTGCCCAGCATGCCAGGGAGTGGAGCACGAACGGTTGGCCTCTGCTCCCACAGCCAAAGAGCCAGGGCAAAAAACTTGAGCTGTGCCTCTTCTGCAGAAAGTCAGCTTTGCAACGGTGCCATCCGCATTGCTGTCGCTCCTCCATTTCCCAACTCAAAGTCCATAGAAATGGAACATCTTTGGCACCCGTGCTCGACTGCCCAGCATCCCAGGGAGTAGAGCACGAACGGTTGGCCTCTGCTCCCACAGCTGAAGAGCCAGGGCAAAAAACTTGAGCTGTGCCTCTTCTGCAGAAAGTCAGCTTTGCAACGGTGCCATCCGCATTGCTTTCGCTCCTCCATTTCCCAACTCAAAGTCCATTGCAATGGAACCTCTTTGGCACCCGTGCTCGACTGCCCAGCATCCCAGGGAGTAGAGCACGAACGGTTGGCCTCTGCTCCCACAGCTGAAGAGCCAGGGCAAAAAACTTGAGCTGTGCCTCTTCTGCAGAAAGTCAGCTTTGCAACGGTGCCATCCGCATTGCTGTCGCTCCTCCATTTCCCAACTCAAAGTCCATTACAATGGAACCTCTTTGGCACCCGTGCTCGGCTGCCCAGCATCCCAAGGAGTAGAGCACGAACGGTTGGCCTCTGCTCCCACAGCCGAAGAGCCAGGGCAAAAAACTGGAGCTGTGCCTCTTCTGCAGAAAGTCAGCTTTGCAACGGTGCCATCCGCATTGCTGTCGCTCCTCCATTTCCCAACTCAAAGTCCATTGCAATGGAACCTCTTTGGCACCCGTGCTCGGCTGCCCAGCATCCCAGGGAGTAGAGCACGAACGGTTGGCCTCTGCTCCCACAGCCGAAGAGCCACGGCAAAAAACTGGAGCTGTGCCTCTTCTGCAGAAAGTCAGCTTTGCAACGGTGCCATCCGCATTGCTGTCGCTCCTCGATTTCCCAACTCAAGTCCATTACAATGGAACCTCTTTGGCACCCGTGCTCGGCTGCCCAGCATCCCAGGGAGTGGAGCACGAACGGTTGGCCTCTGCTCCCACAGCCAAAGAGCCAGGGCAAAAAACTTGAGCTGTGCCTCTTCTGCAGAAAGTCAGCTTTGCAACGGTGCCATCCGCATTGCTGTCGCTCCTCCATTTCCCAACTCAAAGTCCATTGCAATGGAACCTCTTTGGCACCCGTGCTCGACTGCCCAGCATCCCAGGGAGTAGAGCACGAACGGTTGGTCTCTGCTCCCACAGCTGAAGAGCCAGGGCAAAAAACTTGAACTGTGCCTCTTCTGCAGAAAGTCAGCTTTGCAACGGTGCCATCCGCATTGCTGTCGCTCCTCCATTTCCCAACTCAAAGTCCATTACAATGGAACCTCTTTGGCACCCGTGCTCGGCTGCCCAGCATCCCAGGGAGTAGAGCACGAACGGTTGGCCTCTGCTCCCACAGCCGAAGAGCCAGGGCAAAAAACTGGAGCTGTGCCTCTTCTGCAGAAAGTCAGCTTTGCAACGGTGCCATCCGCATTGCTGTCGCTCCTCCATTTCCCAACTCAAAGTCCATTACAATGGAACCTCTTTGGCACCCGTGCTCGGCTGCCCAGCATCCCAGGGAGTAGAGCACGAACGGTTGGCCTCTGCTCCCACAGACAAAGAGCCAGGGCAAAAAACTTGAGCTGTGCCTCTTCAGCAGAAAGTCAGCTTTGCAACGGTGCCATCCGCATTGCTGTCGCTCCTCCATTTCCCAACTCAAAGTCCATTACAATGGAACCTCTTTGGCACCCGTGCTCGGCTGCCCAGCATCCCAAAGCGCAGAGCACGAACATTTGGCCTCTGCTCCCACAGCCGAAGAGCCAGGGCAAAAAACTTGAGCTGTGCCTCTTCTGCAGAAAGTCAGCTTTGCAACGGTGCCATCCGCATTGCTGTCGCTCCTCCATTTCCCAACTCAAAGTCCATTACAATGGAACCTCTTTGGCACCCGTGCTCGGCTGCCCAGCATCCCAGGGAGTAGAGCACGAACGGTTGGCCTCTGCTCCCACAGCCGAAGAGCCAGGGCAAAAAACTTGAGCTGTGCCTCTTGTGCAGAAAGTCAGCTTTGCAACGGTGCCATCCGCATTGCTGTCGCTCCTCCATTTCCCAACTCAAAGTCCATTACAATGGAACCTCTTTGGCACCCGTGCCCGGCTGCCCAGCATGCCAGGGAGTAGAGCACGAACGGTTGGCCTCTGCTCCCACAGCCGAAGAGCCAGGGCAAAAAACTGGAGCTCTGCCTCTTCTGCAGAAAGTCAGCTTTGCAACGGTGCCATCCGCATTGCTGTCGCTCCTCCATTTCCCAACTCAAACTCCATTACAATGGAACCTCTTTGGCACCCGTGCTCGGCTGCCCACCATCCCAGGGAGTAGAGCACGAACGGTTGGCCTCTGCTCCCACAGCCGAAGAGCCAGGGCAAAAAACTTGAGCTCTGCCTCTTCTGCAGAAAGTCAGCTTTGCAACAGTGCCATGCGCATTGCTGTCGCTCCTCCATTTCCCAACTCAAAGTCCATTACAATGGAACCTCTTTGGCACCCCTGCTCGGCTGCCCAGCATCCCAGGGAGTAGAGCACGAACGGTTGGCCTCTGCTCCCACAGCCGAAGAGCCAGGGCAAAAAACTTGAGCTGTGCCTCTTCTGCAGAAAGTCAGCTTTGCAACGGTGCCATCCGCATTGCTGTCGCTCCTCCAGTTCCCAACTCAAAGTCCATTACAATGGAACCTCTTTGGCACCCGTGCTCGACTGCCCAGCATCCCAGGGAGTAGAGCACGAACAGTTGACCTCTGCTCCCACAGCCGAAGAGCCAGGGCAAAGAACTTGAGCTGTGCCTCTTCTGCAGAAAGTCAGCTTTGCAACGATGCCATCCGCATTGCTGTCGCTCCTCCATTTCCCAACTCAAAGTCCATTACAATGGAACCTCTTTGGCACCCGTGCTCGGCTGCCCAGCATCGCAGGGAGTAGAGCACGAACAGTTGGCCTCTGCTCCCACAGCCGAAGAGCCAGGGCAAAAAACTGGAGCTGTGCCTCTTCTGCAGAAAGTCAGCTTTGCAACGGTGCCATCCGCATTGCTGTCGCTCCTCCATTTCCCAACTCAAAGTCCATTACAATGGAACCTCTTTGGCACCCGTGCTCGGCTGCCCAGCATCCCAGGGAGTAGAGCACGAACGGTTGGCCTCTGCTCCCACAGCCGAAGAGCCAGGGCAAAAAATTTGAGCTGTGCCTCTTCTGCAGAAAGTCAGCTTTGCAACGGTGCCATCCGCATTGCTTTCGCTCCTCCATTTCCCAACTCAAAGTCCATTACAATGGAACCTCTTTGGCACCCGTGCTCGGCTGCCCAGCATCCCAGGGAGTAGAGCACGAACGGTTGGCCTCTGCTCCCACAGCCGAAGAGCCAGGGCAAAAAACTTGAGCTGTGCCTCTTCTGCAGAAAGTCAGCTTTGCAACGGTGCCATCCGCATTGCTGTCGCTCCTCCATTTCCCAACTCAAAGTCCATTACAATGGAACCTCTTTGGCACCCGTGCTCGGCTGCCCAGCATCCCAGGGAGTAGAGCAAAAACGGTTGGCCTCTGCTCCCACAGCCGAAGAGCCAGGGCAAAAAACCGGAGCTGTGCCTCTTCTGCAGAAAGTCAGCTTTGCAACGGTGCCATCCGCATTGCTGTCGCTCCTCCATTTCCCAACTCAAAGTCCATTACAATGGAACCTCTTTGGCACCCGTGCTCAGCTGCCCAGCATCCCAGGGAGTAGAGCACGAACGGTTGGCCTCTGCTCCCACAGCCGAAGAGCCAGGGCAAAAAACTTGAGCTGTGCCTCTTCTGCAGAAAGTCAGCTTTGCAACGGTGCCATCCGCATTGCTGTCGCTCCTCCATTTCCCAACTCAAAGTCCATTACAATGGAACCTCTTTGGCACCCGTGCTCGGCTGCCCAGCATGCCAGGGAGTGGAGCACGAACGGTTGGCCTCTGCTCCCACAGCCGAAGAGCCAGGGCAAAAAACGTGAGCTGTGCCTCTTCTGCAGAAAGTCAGCTTTGCAACGGTGCCATCCGCATTGCTGTCGCTCCTCCATTTCCCAACTCAAAGTCCATTACAATGGAACCTCTTTGGCACCCGTGCTCGGCTGCCCAGCATCCCAGCGAGTAGAGCACGAACGGTTGGCCTCTGCTCCCACAGACGAAGAGCCAGGGCAAAGAACTTGAGCTGTGCCTCTTCTGCAGAAAGTCAGCTTTGCAACGATGCCATCCGCATTGCTGTCGCTCCTCCATTTCCCAACTCAAAGTCCATTACAATGGAACCTCTTTGGCACCCGTGCTCGGCTGCCCAGCATCCCAGGGAGTAGAGCACGAACAGTTGGCCTCTGCTCCCACAGCCGAAGAGCCAGGGCAAAAAACTGGAGCTGTGCCTCTTCTGCAGAAAGTCAGCTTTGCAACGGTGCCATCCGCATTGCTGTCGCTCCTCCAGTTCCCGACTCAAAGTCCATTACAATGGAACCTCTTTGGCACCCGTGCTCGGCTGCCCAGCATCCCAGGGAGTAGAGCACGAACGGTTGGCCTCTGCTCCCACAGACGAAGAGCCAGGGCAAAAAACTTGAGCTGTGCCTCTTCTGCAGAAAGTCAGCTTTGCAACGGTGCCATGCGCATTGCTGTCGCTCCTCCATTTCCCAACTCAAACTCCATTACAATGGAACCTCTTTGGCACCCGTGCTCGGCTGCACAGCATCCCAGGGAGTAGAGCACGAACGGTTGGCCTCTGCTCCCACAGCCGAAGAGCCAGGGCAAAAAACTTGAGCTGTGGCTCTTCTGCAGAAAGTCAGCTTTGCAACGGTGCCATCCGCATTGCTGTCGCTCCTCCATTTCCCAACTCAAAGTCCATTACAATGGAACCTCTTTGGCACCCGTGCTGGGCTGCCCAGCATCCCAGGGAGTAGAGCACGAACGGTTGGCCTCTGCTCCCACAGCCGAAGAGCCAGGGCAAAAAACTTGAGCTGTGCCTCTTCTGCAGAATGTCAGCTTTGCAACGGTGCCATCCGCATTGCTGTCGCTCCTCCATTTCCCAACTCAAAGTCCATTACAATGGAACCTCTTTGGCACCCGTGCCCGGCTGCCCAGCATCCCAGGGATTAGAGCACGAACGGTTGGCCTCTGCTCCCACAGCCGAAGAGCCAGGGCAAAAAACTTGAGCTGTGCCTCTTCTGCAGAAAGTCAGCTTTGCAACGGTGCCATCCGCATTGCTGTCGCTCCTCCATTTCCCAACTCAAAGTCCATTAAAATGGAACCTCTTTGGCACCCGTGCTCGGCTGCCCAGCATCCCAGCGAGTAGAGCACGAACGGTTGGCCTCTGCTCCCACAGCCGAAGAGCCAGGGCAAAAAACTTGAGCTGTGCCTCTTCTGCAGAAAGTCAGCTTTGCAACAGTGCCATGCGCATTGCTGTCGCTCCTCCATTTCCCAACTCAAAGTCCATTACAATGGAACCTCTTTGGCACCCGTGCTCGGCTGCCCAGCATGCCAGGGAGTGGAGCACGAACGGTTGGCCTCTGCTCCCACAGCCGAAGAGCCAGGGCAAAAAACGTGAGCTGTGCCTCTTCTGCAGAAAGTCAGCTTTGCAACGGTGCCATCCGCATTGCTGTCGCTCCTCCATTTCCCAACTCAAAGTCCATTACAATGGAACCTCTTTGGCACCCGTGCTCGGCTGCCCAGCATCCCAGGGAGTAGAGCACGAACGGTTGGCCTCTGCTCCCACAGACGAAGAGCCAGGGCAAAGAACTTGAGCTGTGCCTCTTCTGCAGAAACTCAGCTTTGCAACGGTGCCATCCGCATTGCTGTCGTTCCTCCATTTCCCAACTCAAAGTCCATTACAATGGAACCTCTTTGGCACCCGTGCTCGGCTGCCCAGCATCCCAGGGAGTAGAGCACGAACAGTTGGCCTCTGCTCCCACAGCCGAAGAGCCAGGGCAAAAAACTGGAGCTGTGCCTCTTCTGCAGAAAGTCAGCTTTGCAACGGTGCCATCCGCATTGCTGTCGCTCCTCCAGTTCCCGACTCAAAGTCCATTACAATGGAACCTCTTTGGCACCCGTGCTCGACTGCCCAGCATCCCAGGGAGTAGAGCACGAACGGTTGGCCTCTGCTCCCACAGCCGAAGAGCCAGGGCAAAGAACTTGAGCTGTGCCTCTTCTGCAGAAAGTCAGCTTTGCAACGATGCCATCCGCATTGCTGTCGCTCCTCCATTTCCCAACTCAAAGTCCATTACAATGGAACCTCTTTGGCACCCGTGCTCGGCTGCCCAGCATCCCAGGGAGTAGAGCACGAACAGTTGGCCTCTGCTCCCACAGCCGAAGAGCCAGGGCAAAAAACTGGAGCTGTGCCTCTTCTGCAGAAAGTCAGCTTTGCAACGGTGCCATCCGCATTGCTGTCGCTCCTCCAGTTCCCAACTCAAAGTCCATTACAATGGAACCTCTTTGGCACCCGTGCTCGGCTGCCCAGCATCCCAGGGAGTAGAGCACGAACGGTTGGCCTCTGCTCCCACAGCCGAAGAGCCAGGGCAAAAAACTTGAGCTGTGCCTCTTCTGCAGAAAGTCAGCTTTGCAACGGTGCCATGCGCATTGCTGTCGCTCCTCCATTTCCCAACTCAAAGTCCATTACAATGGAACCTCTTTGGCACCCGTGCTCGGCTGCACAGCATCCCAGGGAGTAGAGCACGAACGGTTGGCCTCTGCTCCCACAGCCGAAGAGCCAGGGCAAAAAACTGGAGCTGTGCCTCTTCTGCAGAAAGTCAGCTTTGCAACGGTGCCATCCGCATTGCTGTCGCTCCTCCAGTTCCCAACTCAAAGTCCATTACAATGGAACCTCTTTGGCACCCGTGCTGGGCTGCCCAGCATCCCAGGGAGTAGAGCACGAACGGTTGGCCTCTGCTCCCACAGCCGAAGAGCCAGGGCAAAAAACTTGAGCTGTGCCTCTTCTGCAGAAAGTCAGCTTTGCAACGGTGCCATCCGCATTGCTGTCGCTCCTCCATTTCCCAACTCAAAGTCCATTACAATGGAACCTCTTTGGCACCCGTGCCCGGCTGCCCAGCATCCCAGGGAGTAGAGCACGAACGGTTGGCCTCTGCTCCCACAGCCGAAGAGCCAGGGCAAAAAACTTGAGCTGTGCCTCTTCTGCAGAAAGTCAGCTTTGCAACGGTGCCATCCGCATTGCTGTCGCTCCTCCATTTCCCAACTCAAACTCCATTACAATGGAACCTCTTTGGCACCCGTGCTCGGCTGCCCAGCATCCCAGCGAGTAGAGCACGAACGGTTGGCCTCTGCTCCCACAGCCGAAGAGCCAGGGCAAAAAACTTGAGCTGTGCCTCTTCTGCAGAAAGTCAGCTTTGCAACAGTGCCATGCGCATTGCTGTCGCTCCTCCATTTCCCAACTCAAAGTCCATTACAATGGAACCTCTTTGGCACCCGTGCTCGGCTGCCCAGCATCCCAGGGAGTAGAGCACGAACGGTTGGCCTCTGCTCCCACAGCCGAAGAGCCAGGGCAAAGAACTTGAGCTGTGCCTCTTCTGCAGAAACTCAGCTTTGCAACGATGCCATCCGCATTGCTGTCGCTCCTCCATTTCCCAACTCAAAGTCCATTACAATGGAACCTCTTTGGCACCCGTGCTCGGCTGCCCAGCATCCCAGGGAGTAGAGCACGAACAGTTGGCCTCTGGTCCCACAGCCGAAGAGCCAGGGCAAAAAACTGGAGCTGTGCCTCTTCTGCAGAAAGTCAGCTTTGCAACGGTGCCATCCGCATTGCTGTCGCTCCTCCATTTCCCAACTCAAAGTCCATTACAATGGAACCTCTTTGGCACCCGTGCTCGGCTGCCCAGCATCCCAGGGAGTAGAGCACGAACGGTTGGCCTCTGCTCCCACAGCCGAAGAGCCAGGGCAAAGAACTTGAGCTGTGCCTCTTCTGCAGAAAGTCAGCTTTGCAACGATGCCATCCGCATTGCTGTCGCTCCTCCATTTCCCAACTCAAAGTCCATTACAATGGAACCTCTTTGGCACCCGTGCTCGGCTGCCCAGCATCCCAGGGAGTAGAGCATGAACAGTTGGCCTCTGCTCCCACAGCCGAAGAGCCAGGGCAAAAAACTGGAGCTGTGCCTCTTCTGCAGAAAGTCAGCTTTGCAACGGTGCCATCCGCATTGCTTTCGCTCCTCCAGTTCCCAACTCAAAGTCCATTACAATGGAACCTCTTTGGCACCCGTGCTCGGCTGCCCAGCATCCCAGGGAGTAGAGCAAAAACGGTTGGCCTCTGCTCCCACAGCCGAAGAGCCAGGGCAAAAAACTTGAGCTGTGCCTCTTCTGCAGAAAGTCAGCTTTGCAACGGTGCCATCCGCATTGCTGTCGCTCCTCGATTTCCCAACTCAAAGTCCATTACAATGGAACCTCTTTGGCACCCGTGCCCGGCTGCCCAGCATGCCAGGGAGTGGAGCACGAACGGTTGGCCTCTGCTCCCACAGTCAAAGAGCAAGGGCAAAAAACTTGAGCTGTGCCTCTTCTGCAGAAAGTCAGCTTTGCAACGGTGCCATCCGCATTGCTGTCGCTCCTCCATTTCCCAACTCAAAGTCCATTACAATGGAACCTCCTTGGCACCCGTGCTCGGCTGCCAAGCATCCCAGCGAGTAGAGCACGAACGGTTGGCCTCTGCTCCCACAGCCGAAGAGCCAGGGCAAAAAACTTGAGCTGTGCCTCTTCTGCAGAAAGTCAGCTTTGCAACGGTGCCATCCGCATTGCTGTCGCTCCTCGATTTCCCAACTCAAACTCCATTACAATGGAACCTCTTTGGCACCCGTGCTCGGCTGCCCAGCATCCCAGGGAGTAGAGCACGAACGGTTGGCCTCTGCTCCCACAGCCGAAGAGCCAGGGCAAAAAACTTGAGCTGTGCCTCTTCTGCACAAAGTCAGCTTTGCAACGGTGCCATCCGCATTGCTTTCGCTCCTCCATTTCCCAACTCAAAGTCCATTACAATGGAACCTCTTTGGCACCCGTGCTCGGCTGCCCAGCATCCCAGGGAGTTGAGCACGAACGGTTGGCCTCTGCTCCCACAGCCGAAGAGCCAGGGCAAAAAACTTGAGCTCTGCCTCTTCTGCAGAAAGTCAGCTTTGCAACAGTGCCATGCGCATTGCTGTCGCTCCTCCATTTCCCAACTCAAAGTCCATTACAATGGAACCTCTTTGGCACCTGTGCTCAGCTGCCCAGCATCCCAGGGAGTAGAGCACGAACGGTTGGCCTCTGCTCCCACAGCCGAAGAGCCAGGGCAAAAAACTTGAGCTGTGCCTCTTCTGCAGAAAGTCAGCTTTGCAACGGTGCCATCCGCATTGCTGTCGCTCCTCCATTTCCCAACTCAAAGTCCATTACAATGGAACCTCTTTGGCACCCGTGCCCGGCTGCACAGCATCCCAGGGAGTAGAGCACGAACGGTTGGCCTCTGCTCCCACAGCTGAAGAGCCAGGGCAAAAAACTTGAGCTGTGCCTCTTCTGCAGAAAGTCAGCTTTGCAACGGTGCCATCCGCATTGCTGTCGCTCCTCGATTTCCGAACTCAAGTCCATTACAATGGAACCTCTTTGGCACCCGTGCTCGACTGCCCAGCATGCCAGGGAGTGGAGCACGAACGGTTGGCCTCTGCTCCCACAGCCGAAAAGCTACGGCAAAAAACTTGAGCTGTGCCTCTTCTGCAGAAAGTCCGCTTTGCAACGGTGCCATCCGCATTGCTGTCGCTCCTCCATTTCCCAACTCAAAGTCCATTACAATGGAACCTCTTTGGCACCCGTGTTCGGCTGCCCAGCATCCCAGGGAGTAGAGCACGAACGGTTGGCCTCTGCTCCCACAGACGAAGAGCCAGGGCAAAAAACTTGAGCTGTGCCTCTTCTGCAGAAAGTCAGCTTTGCAACGGTGCCATCCGCATTGCTGTCGCTCCTCCATTTCCCAACTCAAAGTCCATTACAATGGAACCTCTTTGGCACCCGTGCCCGGCTGCCCAGCATCCCAGGGAGTAGAGCAAAAACGGTTGGCCTCTGCTCCCACAGCCGAAGAGCCAGGGCAAAAAACCGGAGCTGTGCCTCTTCTGCAGAAAGTCAGCTTTGCAACGGTGCCATCCGCATTGCTGTCGCTCCTCCAGTTCCCAACTCAAAGTCCATTACAATGGAACCTCTTTGGCACCCGTGCTCGGCTGCCCAGCATCCCAGGGAGTAGAGCACGAACGGTTGGCCTCTGCTCCCACAGCCGAAGAGCCAGGGCAAAAAACTTGAGCTGTGCCTCTTCTGCAGAAAGTCAGCTTTGCAACGGTGCCATCCGCATTGCTGTCGCTCCTCCATTTCCCAACTCAAAGTCCATTACAATGGAACCTCTTTGTCACCCGGGCTCGGCTGCCCAGCATCCCAGGGAGTAGAGCACGAACGGTTGGCCTCTGCTCCCACAGCCGAAGAGCCAGGGCAAAAAACCGGAGATGTGCCTCTTCTGCAGAAAGTCAGCTTTGCAACGGTGCCATCCGCATTGCTGTCGCTCCTCCATTTCCCAACTCAAAGTCCATTACAATGGAACCTCTTTGGCACCCGTGCCCGGCTGCCCAGCATCCCAGGGAGTAGAGCACGAACGGTTGGCCTCTGCTCCCACAGCTGAAGAGCCAGGGCAAAAAACTTGAGCTGTGCCTCTTCTGCAGAAAGTCAGCTTTGCAACGGTGCCATCCGCATTGCTGTCGCTCCTCGATTTCCGAACTCAAGTCCATTACAATGGAACCTCTTTGGCACCCGTGCCCGGCTGCCCAGCATGCCAGGGAGTGGAGCACGAACAGTTGGCCTCTGCTCCCACAGCCGAAGAGCCAGGGCAAAAAACTTGAGCTGTGCCTCTTCTGCAGAAAGTCAGCTTTGCAACGGTGCCATCCGCATTGCTGTCGCTCCTCCATTTCCCAACTCAAAGTCCATTACAATGGAACCTCTTTGGCACACGTGTTCGGCTGCCCAGCATGCCAGGGAGTAGAGCACGAACGGTTCGCCTCTGCTCCCACAGACGAAGAGCCATAGCAAAAAACTTGAGCTGTGCCTCTTCTGCAGAAAGTCAGCTTTGCAACGGTGCCATCCGCATTGCTGTCGCTCCTCCATTTCCCAACTCAAAGTCCATTACAATGGAACCTCTTTGGCACCCGTGCTCGGCTGCCCAGCATCCCAGGGAGTAGAGCACGAACGGTTCACCTCTGCTCCCACAGACGAAGAGCCATAGCAAAAAACTTGAGCTGTGCCTCTTCTGCAGAAAGTCAGCTTTGCAACGGTGCCATCCGCATTGCTGTCGCTCCTCCATTTCCCAACTCAAAGTCCATTACAATGGAACCTCTTTGGCACCCGTGCTCGGCTGCCCAGCATCCCAGGGAGTAGAGCAAAAACGGTTGGCCTCTGCTCCCACAGCCGAAGAGCCAGGGCAAAAAACCGGAGCTGTGCCTCTTCTGCAGAAAGTCAGCTTTGCAACGGTGCCATCCGCATTGCTGTCGCTCCTCCATTTCCCAACTCAAAGTCCATTACAATGGAACCTCTTTGGCACCCGTGCTCGGCTGCCCAGCATCCCAGGGAGTAGAGCACAAACGGTTGGCCTCTGCTCCCACAGCCGAAGAGCCAGGGCAAAAAACTTGAGCTGTGCCTCTTCTGCAGAAAGTCAGCTTTGCAACGGTGCCATCCGCATTGCTGTCGCTCCTCCATTTCCCAACTCAAAGTCCATTACAATGGAACCTCTTTGTCACCCGGGCTCGGCTGCCCAGCATGCCAGGGAGTGGAGCACGAACAGTTGGCCTCTGCTCCCACAGCCGAAGAGCCAGGGCAAAAAACTGGAGCTGTGCCTCTTCTGCAGAAAGTCAGCTTTGCAACGGTGCCATCCGCATTGCTGTCGCTCCTCCATTTCCCAACTCAAAGTCCATTACAATGGAACCTCTTTGGCACACGTGTTCGGCTGCCCAGCATGCCAGGGAGTAGAGCACGAACGGTTCGCCTCTGCTCCCACAGACGAAGAGCCATAGCAAAAAACTTGAGCTGTGCCTCTTCTGCAGAAAGTCAGCTTTGCAACGGTGCCATCCGCATTGCTGTCGCTCCTCCATTTCCCAACTCAAAGTCCATTACAATGGAACCTCTTTGGCACCCGTGCTCGGCAGCCCAGCATCCCAGGGAGTAGAGCAAAAACGGTTGGCCTCTGCTCCCACAGCCGAAGAGCCAGGGCAAAAAACCGGAGCTGTGCCTCTTCTGCAGAAAGTCAGCTTTGCAACGGTGCCATCCGCATTGCTGTCGCTCCTCCATTTCCCAACTCAAAGTCCATTACAATGGAACCTCTTTGGCACCCGTGCCCGGCTGCCCAGCATCCCAGGGAGTAGAGCACGAACGGTTGGCCTCTGCTCCCGCAGCCGAAGAGCCAGGGCAAAAAACTTGAGCTGTGCCTCTTCTGCAGAAAGTCAGCTTTGCAACGGTGCCATCCGCATTGCTGTCGCTCCTCCATTTCCCAACTCAAAGTCCATTACAATGGAACCTCTTTGGCACCCGTGCTCGGCTGCCCAGCATCCCAGGGAGTAGAGCACGAACGGTTGACCTCTGCTCCCACAGACGAAGAGCCATAGCAAAAAAACTTGAGCTGTGCCTCTTCTGCAGAAAGTCAGCTTTGCAACGGTGCCATCCGCATTGCTGTCGCTCCTCCATTTCCCAACTCAAAGTCCATTACAATGGAACCTCTTTGGCACCCGTGCCCGGCTGCCCAGCATCCCAGGGAGTAGAGCAAAAACGGTTGGCCTCTGCTCCCACAGCCGAAGAGCCAGGGCAAAAAACCGGAGCTGTGCCTCTTCTGCAGAAAGTCAGCTTTGCAACGGTGCCATCCGCATTGCTGTCGCTCCTCCAGTTCCCAACTCAAAGTCCATTACAATGGAACCTCTTTGGCACCCGTGCTCGGCTGCCCAGCATCCCAGGGAGTAGAGCAAAAACGGTTGGCCTCTGCTCCCACAGCCGAAGAGCCAGGGCAAAAAACCGGAGCTGTGCCTCTTCTGCAGAAAGTCAGCTTTGCAACGGTGCCATCCGCATTGCTGTCGCTCCTCCATTTCCCAACTCAAAGTCCATTACAATGGAACCTCTTTGGCACCCGTGCTCGGCTGCCCAGCATCCCAGCGAGTAGAGCACGAACGGTTGGCCTCTGCTCCCACAGCCGAAGAGCCAGGGCAAAAAACTTGAGCTGTGCCTCTTCTGCAGAAAGTCAGCTTTGCAACTGTGCCAACCGCATTGCTGTCGCTCCTCGATTTCCCAACTCAAAGTCCATTACAATGGAACCTCTTTGGCACCCGTGCTCGGCTGCCCAGCATCCCAGGGAGTAGAGCACGAACGGTTCACCTCTGCTCCCACAGACGAAGAGCCATAGCAAAAAACTTGAGCTGTGCCTCTTCTGCAGAAAGTCAGCTTTGCAACGGTGCCATCCGCATTGCTGTCGCTCCTCCATTTCCCAACTCAAAGTCCATTACAATGGAACCTCTTTGGCACCCGTGCTCGGCTGCCCAGCATCCCAGGGAGTAGAGCAAAAACGGTTGGCCTCTGCTCCCACAGCCGAAGAGCCAGGGCAAAAAACCGGAGCTGTGCCTCTTCTGCAGAAAGTCAGCTTTGCAACGGTGCCATCCGCATTGCTGTCGCTCCTCCATTTCCCAACTCAAAGTCCATTACAATGGAACCTCTTTGGCACCCGTGCTCGGCTCCCCAGCATCCCAGGGAGTAGAGCACGAACGGTTGGCCTCTGCTCCCACAGCCGAAGAGCCAGGGCAAAAAACTTGAGCTCTGCCTCTTCTGCAGAAAGTCAGCTTTGCAACGGTGCCATCCGCATTGCTGTCGCTCCTCCATTTCCCAACTCAAAGTCCATTACAATGGAACCTCTTTGGCACCCGGGCTCGGCTGCCCAGCATCCCAGGGAGTAGAGCACGAACGGTTGGCCTCTGCTCCCACAGCCGAAGAGCCAGGGCAAAAAACCGGAGATGTGCCTCTTCTGCAGAAAGTCAGCTTTGCAACGGTGCCATCCGCATTGCTGTCGCTCCTCCATTTCCCAACTCAAAGTCCATTACAATGGAACCTCTTTGGCACCCGTGCTCGGCTGCCCAGCATCCCAGGGAGTAGAGCACGAACGGTTGGCCTCTGCTCCCACAGCTGAAGAGCCAGGGCAAAAAACTTGAGCTGTGCCTCTTCTGCAGAAAGTCAGCTTTGCAACGGTGCCATCCGCATTGCTGTCGCTCCTCGATTTCCGAACTCAAGTCCATTACAATGGAACCTCTTTGGCACCCGTGCCCGGCTGCCCAGCATCCCAGGGAGTGGAGCACGAACAGTTGGCCTCTGCTCCCACAGCCGAAGAGCCAGGGCAAAAAACTTGAGCTGTGCCTCTTCTGCAGAAAGTCAGCTTTGCAACGGTGCCATGCGCATTGCTGTCGCTCCTCCATTTCCCAACTCAAAGTCCATTACAATGGAACCTCTTTGGCACCCGTGCTCGGCTGCCCAGCATCCCAGGGAGTAGAGCACGAACGGTTCGCCTCTGCTCCCACAGACGAAGAGCCATAGCAAAAAACTTGAGCTGTGCCTCTTCTGCAGAAAGTCAGCTTTGCAACGGTGCCATCCGCATTGCTGTCGCTCCTCCATTTCCCAACTCAAAGTCCATTACAATGGAACCTCTTTGGCACCCGTGCTCGGCTGCCCAGCATCCCAGGGAGTAGAGCAAAAACGGTTGGCCTCTGCTCCCACAGCCGAAGAGCCAGGGCAAAAAACCGGAGCTGTGCCTCTTCTGCAGAAAGTCAGCTTTGCAACGGTGCCATCCGCATTGCTGTCGCTCCTCCATTTCCCAACTCAAAGTCCATTACAATGGAACATCTTTGTTACCCGGGCTCGGCTGCCCAGCATCCCAGGGAGTAGAGCACGAACGGTTGGCCTCTGCTCCCACAGACGAAGAGCCAGGGCAAAAAACCGGAGATGTGCCTCTTCTGCAGAAAGTCAGCTTTGCAACGGTGCCATCCGCATTGCTGTCGCTCCTCCATTTCCCAACTCAAAGTCCATTACAATGGAACCTCTTTGTCACCCGGGCTCGGCTGCCCAGCATCCCAGGGAGTAGAGCACGAACGGTTGGCCTCTGCTCCCACAGCCGAAGAGCCAGGGCAAAAAACCGGAGATGTGCCTCTTCTGCAGAAAGTCAGCTTTGCAACGGTGCCATCCGCATTGCTGTCGCTCCTCCATTTCCCAACTCAAAGTCCATTACAATGGAACCTCTTTGGCACCCGTGCCCGGCTGCCCAGCATCCCAGGGAGTAGAGCACGAACGGTTGGCCTCTGCTCCCACAGACGAAGAGCCAGGGCAAAAAACTTGAGCTCTGCCTCTTCTGCAGAAAGTCAGCTTTGCAACAGTGCCATCCGCATTGCTGTCGCTCCTCGATTTCCGAACTCAAGTCCATTACAATGGAACCTCTTTGGCACCCGTGCCCGGCTGCCCAGCATGCCAGGGAGTGGAACACGAACAGTTGGCCTCTGCTCCCACAGACGAAGAGCCAGGGCAAAAAACTTGAGCTCTGCCTCTTCTGCAGAAAGTCAGCTTTGCAACGGTGCCATCCGCATTGCTGTCGCTCCTCCATTTCCCAACTCAAAGTCCATTACAATGGAACCTCTTTGGCACCCGTGTTCTGCTGCCCAGCATGCCAGGGAGTAGAGCACGAACGGTTCGCCTCTGCTCCCACAGACGAAGAGCCATAGCAAAAAACTTGAGCTGTGCCTCTTCTGCAGAAAGTCAGCTTTGCAACGGTGCCATCCGCATTGCTGTCGCTCCTCCATTTCCCAACTCAAAGTCCATTACAATGGAACCTCTTTGGCACCCGTGCTCGGCTGCCCAGCATCCCAGGGAGTAGAGCAAAAACGGTTGGCCTCTGCTCCCACAGCCGAAGAGCCAGGGCAAAAAACCGGAGCTGTGCCTCTTCTGCAGAAAGTCAGCTTTGCAACGGTGCCATCCGCATTGCTGTCGCTCCTCCATTTCCCAACTCAAAGTCCATTACAATGGAACCTCTTTGGCACCCGTGCTCGGCTGCCCAGCATCCCAGGGAGTAGAGCACGAACGGTTCACCTCTGCTCCCACAGACGAAGAGCCATAGCAAAAAACTTGAGCTGTGCCTCTTCTGCAGAAAGTCAGCTTTGCAACGGTGCCATCCGCATTGCTGTCGCTCCTCCATTTCCCAACTCAAAGTCCATTACAATGGAACCTCTTTGGCACCCGTGCTCGGCTGCCCAGCATCCCAGGGAGTAGAGCAAAAACGGTTGGCCTCTGCTCCCACAGCCGAAGAGCCAGGGCAAAAAACCGGAGCTGTGCCTCTTCTGCAGAAAGTCAGCTTTGCAACGGTGCCATCCGCATTGCTGTCGCTCCTCCATTTCCCAACTCAAAGTCCATTACAATGGAACCTCTTTGGCACCCGTGCTCGGCTGCCCAGCATCCCAGGGAGTAGAGCACGAACGGTTCGCCTCTGCTCCCACAGCCGAAGAGCCAGGGCAAAAAACTTGAGCTGTGCCTCTTCTGCAGAAAGTCAGCTTTGCAACGGTGCCATGCGCATTGCTGTCGCTCCTCCATTTCCCAACTCAAAGTCCATTACAATGGAACCTCTTTGTCACCCGGGCTCGGCTGCCCAGCATCCCAGGGAGTAGAGCACGAACGGTTGGCCTCTGCTCCCACAGCCGAAGAGCCAGGGCAAAAAACCGGAGATGTGCCTCTTCTGCAGAAAGTCAGCTTTGCAACGGTGCCATCCGCATTGCTGTCGCTCCTCCATTTCCCAACTCAAAGTCCATTACAATGGAACATCTTTGGCACCCGTGCTCGGCTGCCCAGCATCCCAGGGAGTAGAGCACGAACGGTTGGCCTCTGCTCCCACAGCCGAAGAGCCAGGGCAAAAAACTTGAGCTGTGCCTCTTCTGCAGAAAGTCAGCTTTGCAACGGTACCATCCGCATTGCTGTCGCTCCTCGATTTCCCAACTCAAAGTCCATTACAATGGAACCTCTTTGGCACCCGTGCTCGGCTGCCCAGCATCCCAGGGAGTAGAGCACGAACGGTTGGCCTCTGCTCCCACAGACGAAGAGCCAGGGCAAAAAACCGGAGCTGTTCCTCTTCTGCAGAAAGTCAGCTTTGCAACGGTGCCATCCGCATTGCTGTCGCTCCTCCATTTCCCAACTCAAAGTCCATTACAATGGAACCTCTTTGGCACCCGTGCTCGGCTGCCCAGCATCCCAGGCAGTAGAGCACGAACGGTTGGCCTCTGCTCCCACAGCCGAAGAGCCAGGGCAAAAACCTGGAGCTGTGCCTCTTCTGCAGAAAGTCAGCTTTGCAACGGTGCCATCCGCATTGCTGTCGCTCCTCCATTTCCCAACTCAAAGTCCATTACAATGGAACCTCTTTGGCACCCGTGCTCGGCTGCCCAGCATGCCAGGGAGTAGAGCACGAACGGTTGGCCTCTGCTCCCACAGCCGAAGAGCCAGGGCAAAAAACTGGAGCTGTGCCTCTTCTGCAGAAGGTCAGCTTTGCAACGGTGCCATCCGCATTGCTTTCGCTCCTCCATTTCCCAACTCAAAGTCCATTACAATGGAACCTCTTTGGCACCCGTGCTCGGCTGCCCAGCATCCCAGGGAGTGGAGCACGAAGGGCGGGCCTCTGCTCCCACAGCCAAAGAGCCAGGGCAAAAAACTTGAGCTCTGCCTCTTCTGCAGAAAGTCAGCTTTGCAACGGTGCCATCCGCATTGCTGTCGCTCCTCCATTTCCCAACTCAAAGTCCATTACAATGGAACCTCTTTGGCACCCGTGCTCGGCTGCCCAGCATGCCAGGGAGTGGAGCACGACCATTTGGCCTCTGCTCCCACAGCCGAAGAGCCAGGGCAAAAAACTGGAGCTGTGCCTCTTCTGCAGAAAGTCAGCTTTGCAACGGTGCCATCAGGATTGCTCTCGCTCCTTGATTTCCCATTTCAAAGTCCATTACAATGGAACCTCTTTGGCACCCGTGCTCGGCTGCCCAGCATCCCAGGGAGTAGAGCACGAACGGTTGGCCTCTGCTCCCACAGCCGAAGAGCCAGGGCAAAAAACTTGAGCTGTGCCTCTTCTGCAGAAAGTCAGCTTTGCAACGGTGCCATGCGCATTGCTGTCGCTCCTCCATTTCCCAACTCAAAGTCCATTACAATGGAACCTCTTTGGCACCCGTGCTCGGCTGCCCAGCATTCCAGGTAATAGAGCACAAACGGTTGGCCTCTGCTCCCACAGTCAAAGAGCCAGGGCAAAAAACTTGAGCTGTGCCTCTTCTGCAGAAAGTCAGCTTTGCAACGGTGCTATCTGCATTGCTGTCGCTCCTCCATTTCCCAACTCAAAGTCCATTAAAATGGAACCTCTTTGGCACCCGTGCTCGGCTGCCCAGCATGCCAGGGAGTAGAGCACGAACGGTTGGCCTCTGCTCCCACAGCCGAAGAGCCAGGGCAAAAAACTGGAGCTGTGCCTCTTCTGCAGAAAGTCAGCTTTGCAACGGTGCCATCCGCATTGCTGTCGCTCCTCCATTTCCCAACTCAAAGTCCATTACAATGGAACCTCTTTGGCACCCGTGCTCGGCTGCCCAGCATCCCAGGGAGTAGAGCACGAACGGTTGGCCTCTGCTCCCACAGCCGAAGAGCCAGGGCAAAAAACATGAGCTGTGCCTCTTCTGCAGAAAGTCAGCTTTGCAACGGTGCCATCTGCATTGCTGTCGCTCCTCGATTTCCCAACTCAAAGTCCATTACAATGGAACCTCTTTGGCACCCGTGCTCGGCTGCCCAGCATCCCAGGGAGCAGAGCACGAACGGTTGGCCTCTGCTCCCACAGCCGAAGAGCCAGGGCAAAAAACTGGAGCTGTGCCTCTTCTGCAGAAAGTCAGCTTTGCAACGGTGCCATCCGCATTGCTGTCGCTCCTCCATTTCCCAACTCAAAGTCCATTACAATGGAACCTCTTTGGCACCCGTGCTCGGCTGCCCAGCATCCCAGGGAGTAGAGCACGAACGGTTGGCCTCTGCTCCCACAGCCGAAGAGCCAGGGCAAAAAACTTGAGCTGTGCCTCTTCTGCAGAAAGTCAGCTTTGCAACGGTGCCATCCGCATTGCTGTCGCTCCTCCATTTCCCAACTCAAAGTCCATTACAATGGAACCTCTTTGGCACCCGTGCTCGGCTGCCCAGCATCCCAGGGAGTAGAGCACGAACGGTTGGCCTCTTCTCCCACAGCCGAAGAGCCAGGGCAAAAAACTGGAGCTGTGCCTCTTCTGCAGAAATTCATCTTTGCAACGGTGCCATCCGCATTGCTTTCGCTACTCGATTTCACAACTCAAAGTCCATTACAATGGAACCTCTTTGGCACCCGTGTTCGGCTGCCCAGCATCCCAGGGAGTAGAGCACGAACGGTTGGCCTCTGCTCCCACAGCCGAAGAGCCAGGGCAAAAAACTTGAGCTCTGCCTCTTCTGCAGAAAGTCAGCTTTGCAACGGTGCCATCCGCATTGCTGTCGCTCCTCCATTTCCCAACTCAAAGTCCATTACAATGGAACTTCTTTGGCACCCGTGCTCGGCTGCCCAGCATCCCAGGGAGTAGAGCACGAACGGTTGGCCTCTGCTCCCACAGCCGAAGAGCCAGGGCAAAAAACTTGAGCTGTGCCTCTTCTGCAGAAAGTCAGCTTTGCAACGGTGCCATGCGCATTGCTGTCGCTCCTCCATTTCCCAACTCAAAGTCCATTACAATGGAACTTCTTTGGCACCCGTGCCCGGCTGCCCAGCATCCCAGGGATTGGAGCACGAACGGTTGGCCTCTGCTCCCACAGCCGAAGAGCCAGGGCAAAAAACTTGAGCTGTGCCTCTTCTGCAGAAAGTCAGCTTTGCAACGGTGCCATCCGCATTGCTGTCGCTCCTTGATTTCCCAACTCAAAGTCCATTACAATGGAACCTCTTTGGCACCCGTGCTCGGCTGCCCAGCATCCCAGGGAGTAGAGCACGAACGGTTGGCCTCTGCTCCCACAGCCGAAGAGCCAGGGCAAAAAACTTGAGCTGTGCCTCTTCTGCAGAAAGTCAGCTTTGCAACGGTGCCATCCGCATTGCTGTCACTCCTCCATTTCCCAACTCAAAGTCCATTACAATGGAACCTCTTTGGCACCCGTGCTCGGCTGCCCAGCATCCCAGCGAGTAGAGCACGAACGGTTGGCCTCTGCTCCCACAGCCGAAGAGCCAGGGCAAAAAACATGAACTGTGCCTCTTCAGCAGAAAGTCAGCTTTGAAACGGTGCCATGCACATTGCTGTCGCTCCTCCATTTCCCAACTCAAAGTCCATTACAATGGAACCTCTTTGGCACCCGTGCTGGGCTGCCAAGCATCCCAGGGAGTAGAGCACGAACGGTTGGCCTCTGCTCCCACAGACGAAGAGCCAGGGCAAAAAACTTGAGCTGTGCCTCTTCTGCAGAAAGTCAGCTTTGCAACGGTGCCATCCGCATTGCTGTCGCTCCTCGATTTCCCAACTCAAAGTCCATTACAATGGAACCTCTTTGGCACCCGTGCTCGGCTGCCCAGCATGCCAGGGAGTAGAGCACGAACGGTTGGCCTCTGCTCCCACAGCCGAAGAGCCAGGGCAAAAAACATGAGCTGTGCCTCTTCTGCAGAAAGTCAGCTTTGCAACGGTGCCATCTGCATTGTTGTCGCTCCTTGATTTCCCAACTCAAAGTCCATTACAATGGAACCTCTTTGGCACCCGTGCTCGGCTGCCCAGCATCCCAGGGAGTAGAGCACGAACGGTTGGCCTCTGCTCCCACAGCCGAAGAGCCAGGGCAAAAAACTTGAGCTGTGCCTCTTCTGCAGAAAGTCAGCTTTGCAACGGTGCCATCCGCATTGCTGTCACTCCTCCATTTCCCAACTCAAAGTCCATTACAATGGAACCTCTTTGGCACCCGTGCTCGGCTGCCCAGCATCCCAGGGAGTAGAGCACGAACGGTTGGCCTCTGCTCCCACAGCCGAAGAGCCAGGGCAAAAAACATGAACTGTGCCTCTTCAGCAGAAAGTCAGCTTTGAAACGGTGCCATGCACATTGCTGTCGCTCCTCCATTTCCCAACTCAAAGTCCATTACAATGGAACCTCTTTGGCACCCGTGCTGGGCTGCCAAGCATCCCAGGGAGTAGAGCACGAACGGTTGGCCTCTGCTCCCACAGACGAAGAGCCAGGGCAAAAAACTTGAGCTGTGCCTCTTCTGCAGAAAGTCAGCTTTGCAACGGTGCCATCCGCATTGCTGTCGCTCCTCGATTTCCCAACTCAAAGTCCATTACAATGGAACCTCTTTGGCACCCGTGCTCGGCTGCCCAGCATCCCAGGGAGTAGAGCACGAACGGTTGGCCTCTGCTCCCACAGCCGAAGAGCCAGGGCAAAAAACATGAGCTGTGCCTCTTCTGCAGAAAGTCAGCTTTGCAACGGTGCCATCTGCATTGTTGTCGCTCCTCGATTTCCCAACTCAAAGTCCATTACAATGGAACCTCTTTGGCACCCGTGCTCGGCTGCCCAGCATGCCAGGGAGTAGAGCACGAACGGTTGGCCTCTGCTCCCACAGCCGAAGAGCCAGGGCAAAAAACTGGAGCTGTGCCTCTTCTGCAGAAAGTCAGCTTTGCAACGGTGCCATCAGCATTGCTGTCGCTCCTCCATTTCCCAACTCAAAGTCCATTACAATGGAACCTCTTTGGCACCCGTGTTCGGCTGCCAAGCATCCCAGGGAGTAGAGCACGAACGGTTGGCCTCTGCTCCCACAGCCGAAGAGCCAGGGCAAAAAACTTGAGCTGTGCCTCTTCTGCAGAAAGTCAGCTTTGCAACGGTGCCATCCGCATTGCTGTCGCTCCTCCATTTCCCAACTCAAAGTCCATTACAATGGAAACTCTTTGGCACCCGTGCTCGGCTGCCCAGCATCCCAGGGAGTAGAGCACGAACGGTTGGCCTCTGCTCCCACAGCCGAAGAGCCAGGGCAAAAAACTTGAGCTCTGCCTCTTCTGCAGAAAGTCAGCTTTGCAACGGTGCCATCCGCATTGCTGTCGCTCCTCCAGTTCCCAACTCAAAGTCCATTACAATGGACCCTCTTTGGCACCCGTGCTCGGCTGCCCAGCATCCCAGGGAGTAGAGCACGAACGGTTGGCCTCTTCTCCCACAGCCGAAGAGCCAGGGCAAAAAACTGGAGCTGTGCCTCTTCTGCAGAAAGTCAGCTTTGCAACGGTGCCATCCGCATTGCTTTCGCTACTCGATTTCACAACTCAAAGTCCATTACAATGGAACCTCTTTGGCACCCGTGTTCGGCTGCCCAGCATCCCAGGGAGTAGAGCACGAACGGTTGGCCTCTGCTCCCACAGCCGAAGAGCCAGGGCAAAAAACTTGAGCTGTGCCTCTTCTGCAGAAAGTCAGCTTTGCAACGGTGCCATCCGCATTGCTGTCGCTCCTCCATTTCCCAACTCAAAGTCCATTACAATGGAACCTCTTTGGCACCCGTGCTCGGCTGCCCAGCATCCAAGGGAGTAGAGCACGAATGGTTGGCCTCTGCTCCCACAGCCGAAGAGCCAGGGCAAAAAACTGGAGCTGTGCCTCTTCTGCAGAAAGTCAGCTTTGCAACGGTGCCATCCGCATTGCTGTCACTCCTCCATTTCCCAACTCAAAGTCCATTACAATGGAACCTCTTTGGCACCCGTGCTCGGCTGCCCAGCATCCCAGGGAGTAGAGCACGAACGGTTGGCCTCTTCTCCCACAGCCGAAGAGCCAGGGCAAAAAACTTGAGCTGTGCCTCTTCTGCAGAAAGTTAGCTTTGCAACGGTGCCATCCGCATTGCTGTCGCTCCTCCATTTCCCAACTCAAAGTCCATTACAATGGAACCTCTTTGGCACCCGTGCTCGGCTGCCCAGCATGCCAGGGAGTAGAGCACGAACGGTTGGCCTCTGCTCCCACAGCCGAAGAGCCAGGGCAAAAAACATGAGCTGTGCCTCTTCTGCAGAAAGTCAGCTTTGCAACGGTGCCATCCGCATTGCTGTCGCTCCTCCATTTCCCAACTCAAAGTCCATTACAATGGAACCTCTTTGGCACCCGTGCTCGGCTGCCCAGCATCCCAGGGAGTAGAGCACGAACGGTTGGCCTCTGCTCCCACAGCCGAAGAGCCAGGGCAAAAAACTTGAACTGTGCCTCTTCTGCAGAAAGTCAGCTTTGCAACGGTGCCATCCGCATTGCTGTCGCTCCTCCATTTCCCAACTCAAAGTCCATTACAATGGAACCTCTTTGGCACCCGTGCTCGGCTGCCCAGCATCCCAGGGAGTAGAGCACGAACGGTTGGCCTCTGCTCCCACAGCCGAAGAGCCAGGGCAAAAAACTGGAGCTGTGCCTCTTCTGCAGAAAGTCAGCTTTGCAACGGTGCCATCAGCATTGCTGTCGCTCCTCGATTTCCCAACTCAAAGTCCATTACAATGGAACCTCTTTGGCACCCGTGCGCGGCTGCCCAGCATCCCAGCGAGTAGAGCACGAACGGTTGGCCTCTGCTCCCACAGCCGAAGAGCCAGGGCAAAAAACTTGAGCTCTGCCTCTTCTGCAGAAAGTCAGCTTTGCAACGGTGCCATCCGCATTGCTGTCGCTCCTCCATTTCCCAACTCAAAGTCCATTACAATGGAACCTCTTTGGCACCCGTGTTCGGCTGCCCAGCATCCCAGGGAGTAGAGCACGAACGGTTGGCCTCTGCTCCCACAGCCGAAGAGCCAGGGCAAAAAACAGGAGCTGTGCCTCTTCTGCAGAAAGTCAGCTTTGCAACGGTGCCATCCACATTGCTGTCGCTCCTCCATTTCCCAACTCAAAGTCCATTACAATGGAACCTCTTTGGCACCCGTGCTCGGCTGCCCAGCATCCCAGGGAGTAGAGCACGAATGGTTGGCCTCTGCTCCCACAGCCGAAGAGCCAGGGCAAAAAACTTGAGCTGTGCCTCTTCTGCAGAAAGTCAGCTTTGCAACGGTGCCATCCGCATTGCTGTCGCTCCTCCAGTTCCCAACTCAAAGTCCATTACAATGGAACCTCTTTGGCACCCCTGCTCGGCTGCCCAGCATCCCAGGGAGTAGAGCACGAACGGTTGGCCTCTGCTCCCACAGCCGAAGAGCCAGGGCAAAAAACTTGAACTGTGCCTCTTCTGCAGAAAGTCAGCTTTGCAACGGTGCCATCCGCATTGCTGTCGCTCCTCCATTTCCCAACTCAAAGTCCATTACAATGGAACCTCTTTGGCACCCGTGCTCGGCTGCCCAGCATCCCAGGGAGTAGAGCACGAACAGTTGGCCTCTGCTCCCACAGCCGAAGAGCCAGGGCAAAAAACTGGAGCTGTGCCTCTTCTGCAGAAAGTCAGCTTTGCAACGGTGCCATCCGCATTGCTGTCGCTCCTCCATTTCCCAACTCAAAGTCCATTACAATGGAACCTCTTTGGCACCCGTGCTCGGCTGCCCAGCATCCCAGCGAGTAGAGCACGAACGGTTGGCCTCTGCTCCCACAGCCGAAGAGCCAGGGCAAAAAACTTGAGCTCTGCCTCTTCTGCAGAAAGTCAGCTTTGCAACGGTGCCATCCGCATTGCTGTCGCTCCTCCATTTCCCAACTCAAAGTCCATTACAATGGAACCTCTTTGGCACCCGTGTTCGGCTGCCCAGCATGCCAGGGAGTAGAGCACGAACGGTTGGCCTCTGCTCCCACAGCCGAAGAGCCAGGGCAAAAAACAGGAGCTGTGCCTCTTCTGCAGAAAGTCAGCTTTGCAACGGTGCCATCCACATTGCTGTCGCTCCTCCATTTCCCAACTCAAAGTCCATTACAATGGAACCTCTTTGGCACCCGTGCTCGGCTGCCCAGCATCCCAGGGAGTAGAGCACGAATGGTTGGCCTCTGCTCCCACAGCCGAAGAGCCAGGGCAAAAAACTTGAGCTGTGCCTCTTCTGCAGAAAGTCAGCTTTGCAATGGTGCCATCCGCATTGCTGTCGCTCCTCCATTTCCCAACTCAAAGTCCATTACAATGGAACCTCTTTGGCACACGTGCTCGGCTGCCCAGCATGCCAGGGAGTAGAGCACGAACGGTTGGCCTCTGCTCCCATAGCCGAAGAGCCAGGGCAAAAAACTTGAACTGTGCCTCTTCTGCAGAAAGTCAGCTTTGCAACGGTGCCATCCGCATTGCTGTCGCTCCTCCATTTCCCAACTCAAAGTCCATTACAATGGAACCTCTTTGGCACACGTGCTCGGCTGCCCAGCATCCCAGGGAGTAGAGCACGAACGGTTGGCCTCTGCTCCCATAGCCGAAGAGCCAGGGCAAAAAACTTGAACTGTGCCTCTTCTGCAGAAAGTCAGCTTTGCAACGGTGCCATCCGCATTGCTGTCGCTCCTCCATTTCCCAACTCAAAGTCCATTACAATGGAACCTCTTTGGCACACGTGCTCGGCTGCCCAGCATCCCAGGGAGTAGAGCACGAATGGTTGGCCTCTGCGCCCACAGCCGAAGAGCCAGGGCAAAAAACTTGAGCTGTGCCTCTTCTGCAGAAAGTCAGCTTTGCAACTGTGCCATCCGCATTGCTGTCGCTCCTCCATTTCACAACTCAAAGTCCATTACAATGGAACCTCTTTGGCACCCGTGCTCGGCTGCCCAGCATCCCAGGCAGTAGAGCACGAACGGTTGGCCTCTGCTCCCACAGACGAAGAGCCAGGGCAAAAAACTTGAGCTGTGCCTCTTCTGCAGAAAGTCAGCTTTGCAACAGTGCCATCCGCATTGCTGTCGCTCCTCCATTTCCCAACTCAAAGTCCATTACAATGGAACCTCTTTGGCACCCGTGCTCGGCTGCCCAGCATCCCAGGGAGTAGAGCACGAACGGTTGGCCTCTGCTCCCACAGCCGAAGAGCCAGGGCAAAAAACTTGAGCTCTGCCTCTTCTGCAGAAAGTCAGCTTTGCAACGGTGCCATCAGCATTGCTGTCGCTCCTCGATTTCCCAACTCAAAGTCCATTACAATGGAACCTCTTTGGCACCCGTGCTCGGCTGCCCAGCATCCCAGCGAGTAGAGCACGAACGGTTGGCCTCTGCTCCCACAGCTGAAGAGCCAGGGCAAAAAACTGGAGCTGTGCCTCTTCTGCAGAAAGTCAGCTTTGCAACGGTGCCATCAGCATTGCTGTCGCTCCTCCATTTCCCAACTCAAAGTCCATTACAATGGAACCTCTTTGGCACCCGTGCCCGGCTGCCCAGCATCCTAGGGAGTAGAGCACGAACGGTTGGCCTCTGCTCCCACAGCCGAAGAGCCAGGGCAAAAAATTTGAACTGTGCCTCTTCTGCAGAAAGTCAGCTTTGCAACGGTGCCATCCGCATTGCTGTCGCTCCTCGATTTCCCATCTGAAAGTCCATTACAATGGAACCTCTTTGGCACCCGTGCTCGGCTGCCCAGCATCCCAGGGAGTAGAGCACGCACGGTTGGCCTCTGCTCCCACAGCCGAAGAGCCAGGGCAAAAAACTGGAGCTGTGCCTCTTCTGCAGAAAGTCAGCTTTGCAACGGTGCCATCCGCATTGCTGTCGCTCCTCCATTTCCCAACTCAAAGTCCATTACAATGGAACCTCTTTGGCACCCGTGCTCGGCTGCCCAGCATCCCAGGGAGTAGAGCACGAACGGTTGGCCTCTGCTCCCACAGCCGAAGAGCCAGGGCAAAAAACTTGAACTGTGCCTCTCCTGCAGAAAGTCAGCTTTGCAACGGTGCCATGCGCATTGCTGTCGCTCCTCCATTTCCCAACTCAAAGTCCATTACAATGGAACCTCTTTGGCACCCGTGCTCGGCTGCCCAGCATGCCAGGGAGTAGAGTACGAACAGTTGGCCTCTGCTCCCACAGCCGAAGAGCCAGGGCAAAAAACTTGAGCTGTGCCTCTTCTGCAGAAAGTCAGCTTTGCAATGGTGTCATACGCATTGCTGTCGCTCCTCCATTTCCCAACTCAAAGTCCATTACAATGGAACCTCTTTGGCACCCGTGCTCGGCTGCCCAGCATCCCAGGGAGTGGAGCGCGAGCGGTTGGCCTCTGCTCCCACAGCCGAAGAGCCAGGGCAAAAAACTTGAGCTGTGCCTCTTCTGCAGAAAGTCAGCTTTGCAACGGTGCCATCCGCATTGCTGTCGCTCCTCCATTTCCCAACTCAAAGTCCATAGAAATGGAACCTCTTTGGCACCCGTGCTCGGCTGCCCAGCATCCCAGAGAGTAGAGCACGAATGGTTGGCCTCTGCTCCCACAGCCGAAGAGCCAGGGCAAAAAACTTCAGCTGTGCCTCTTCTGCAGAAAGTCAGCTTTGCAACGGTGCCATCCGTATTCCTGTCGCTCCTCCATTTCCCAACTCAAAGTCCATTACAATGGAACCTCTTTGGCACCCGTGCTGGGCTGCCCAGCATCCCAGGGAGTAGAGCACAAACGGTTGGCCTCTGCTCCCACAGCCGAAGAGCCAGGGCAAAAAACTTGAGCTGTGCCTCTTCTGCAGAAAGTCAGCTTTGCAACGGTGCCATCCGCATTGCTGTCGCTCCTCGATTTCCCAACTCAAAGTCCATTACAATGGAACCTCTTTGGCACCCGTGCTCGGATCCCCAGCATCCCAGGGAGTGGAGCACGAACAGTTGGCCTCTGCTCCCACAGCCGAAGAGCCAGGGCAAAAAACTTGAGCTGTGCCTCTTCTGCAGAAAGTCAGCTTTGCAACGGTGCCATCCGCATTGCTGTCGCTCCTCCATTTCCCAACTCAAAGTCCATTACAATGGAACCTCTTTGGCACCCGTGCTCGGCTGCCCAGCATCCCAGGGAGTAGACCACGAACGGCTGGCCTCTACTCCCACAGCCGAAGAGCCAGGGCAAAAAACTTCAGCTGTGCCTCTTCTGCAGAAAGTCAGCTTTGCAACGGTGCCATCTGCATTGCTGTCACTCCTCCATTTCCCAACTCAAAGTCCATTACAATGGAACCTCTTTGGCACCCGTGCTCGGCTGCCCAGCATGCCAGGGAGTAGAGCACGAACGGTTGGCCTCTGCTCCCACAGCCGAAGAGCCAGGGCAAAAAACTTGAGCTCTGCCTCTTCTGCAGAAAGTCAGCTTTGCAACGGTGCCATCCGCATTGCTGTCGCTCCTCCATTTCCCAACTCAAAGTCCATTACAATGGAACCTCTTTGGCACCCGTGCTCGGCTGCCCAGCATCCCAGCGAGTAGAGCACGAACGGTTGGCCTCTGCTCCCACAGCCGAAGAGCCAGGGCAAAAAACTTGAGCTGTGCCTCTTCTGCAGAAAGTCCGCTTTGCAACGGTGCCATCCGCATTGCTGTCGCTCCTCCATTTCCCAACTCAAAGTCCATTACAATGGAACCTCTTTGGCACCCGTGTTCGGCTGCCCAGCATCCCAGGGAGTAGAGCACGAACGGTTGGCCTCTGCTCCCACAGCCGAAGAGCCAGGGCAAAAAACTTGAGCTGTGCCTCTTCTGCAGAAAGTCAGCTTTGCAACGGTGCCATCCGCATTGCTGTCGCTCCTCGATTTCCCAACTCAAAGTCCATTACAATGGAACCTCTTTGGCACCCGTGCTCGGCTGCCCAGCATCCCAGGGAGTAGAGCACGAACGGTTGGCCTCTGCTCCCACAGCCGAAGAGCCAGGGCAAAAAACTTGAGCTGTGCCTCTTCTGCAGAAAGTCAGCTTTGCAACGGTGCCATCCGCATTGCTGTCGCTCCTTGATTTCCCAACTCAAAGTCCATTACAATGGAACATCTTTGGCACCCGTGCTCGGCTGCCCAGCATCCCAGGGAGTAGAGCACGAACGGTTCGCCTCTGCTCCCACAGCCGAAGAGCCAGGGCAAAAAACTTGAGCTCTGCCTCTTCTGCAGAAAGTCAGCTTTGCAACGGTGCCATCCGCATTGCTGTCGCTCCTCGATTTCCCAACTCAAAGTCCATTACAATGGAACCTCTTTGGCACCCGTGCTCGGCTGCCCAGCATCCCAGGGAGTAGAGCACGAACGGTTGGCCTCTGCTCCCACAGCCGAAGAGCCAGGGCAAAAAACTTGAGCTGTGCCTCTTCTGCAGAAAGTCAGCTTTGCAACGGTGCCATCCGCATTGCTGTCGCTCCTCCATTTCCCAACTCAAAGTCCATTACAATGGAACCTCTTTGGCACCCGTGCTTGGCTGCCCAGCATCCCAGGGAGTAGAGTACGAACGGTTGGCCTCTGCTCCCACAGCCGAAGAGCCAGGGCAAAAAACTTGAGCTGTGCCTCTTCTGCAGAAAGTCAGCTTTGCAACGGTGCCATCCGCATTGCTGTCGCTCCTCCATTTCCCAACTCAAAGTCCATTACAATGGAACCTCTTTGGCACCCGTGCTCGGCTGCCCAGCATCCCAGGGAGTAGAGCACGAACGGTTGGCCTCTGCTCCCACAGCCGAAGAGCCAGGGCAAAAATCTTGAGCTGTGCCTCTTCTGCAGAAAGTCAGCTTTGCAACGGTGCCATCCGCATTGCTGTCGCTCCTCGATTTCCCAACTCAAAGTCCATTACAATGGAACCTCTTTGGCACCCCTGCTCGGCTGCCCAGCATCCCAGGGAGTAGAGCACGAACGGTTGGCCTCTGCTCCCACAGCCAAAGAGCCAGGGCAAAAAACTTGAGCTGTGCCTCTTCTGCAGAAAGTCAGCTTTGCAACGGTGCCATCCGTATTGCTGTCGCTCCTCCATTTCCCAACTCAAAGTCCATTACAATGGAACCTCTTTGGCACCCGTGCTGGGCTGCCCAGCATGCCAGGGAGTAGAGCACGAACGGTTGGCCTCTGCTCCCACAGCCGAAGAGCCAGGGCAAAAAACTTGAGCTGTGCCTCTTCTGCAGAAAGTCAGCTTTGCAACGGTGCCATCGGCATTGCTGTCGATCCTCGATTTCCCAACTCAAAGTCCATTACAATGGAACCTCTTTGGCACCCGTGCTCGGCTGCCCAGCATCCCAGGGAGTGGAGCACGAACAGTTGGCCTCTGCTCCCACAGCCGAAGAGCCAGGGCAAAAAACTTGAGCTCTGCCTCTTCTGCAGAAAGTCAGCTTTGCAACGGTGCCATCCGCATTGCTGTCACTCCTCCATTTCCCAACTCAAAGTCCATTACAATGGAACCTCTTTGGCACCCGTGCTCGGCTGCCCAGCATCCCAGGGAGTAGACCACGAACGGCTGGCCTCTACTCCCACAGCAGAAGAGCCAGGGCAAAAAACTTGAGCTGTGCCTCTTCTGCAGAAAGTCAGCTTTGCAACGGTGCCATCCGCATTGCTGTCACTCCTCCATTTCCCAACTCAAAGTCCATTACAATGGAACCTCTTTGGCACCCGTGCTCGGCGGCACAGCATCGCAGGGAGTAGAGCACGAACGGTTGGCCTCTGCTCCCACAGCCGAAGAGCCAGGGCAAAAAACTTGAGCTGTGCCTCTTCTGCAGAAAGTCAGCTTTGCAACGGTGCCATCGGCATTGCTGTCGATCCTCGATTTCCCAACTCAAAGTCCATTACAATGGAACCTCTTTGGCCCCCGTGCTCGGCTGCCCAGCATCCCAGGGAGTGGAGCACGAACAGTTGGCCTCTGCTCCCACAGCCGAAGAGCCAGGGCAAAAAACTTGAGCTCTGCCTCTTCTGCACAAAGTCAGCTTTGCAACGGTGCCATCCGCATTGCTGTCGCTCCTCCATTTCCCAACTCAAAGTCCATTACAATGGAACCTCTTTGGCACCCGTGCTCGGCTGCCCAGCATCCCAGGGAGTAGACCACGAACGGCTGGCCTCTACTCCCACAGCAGAAGAGCCAGGGCAAAAAACTTGAGCTGTGCCTCTTCTGCAGAAAGTCAGCTTTGCAACGGTGCCATCCGCATTGCTGTCACTCCTCCATTTCCCAACTCAAAGTCCATTACAATGGAACCTCTTTGGCACCCGTGCTCGGCGGCACAGCATCCCAGGGAGTAGAGCACGAACGGTTGGCCTCTGCTCCCACAGCCGAAGAGCCAGGGCAAAAAACTTGAGCTCTGCCTCTTCTGCAGAAAGTCAGCTTTGCAACGGTGCCATGCGCATTGCTGTCGCTCCTCCATTTCCCAACTCAAAGTCCATTACAATGGAACCTCTTTGGCACCCGTGCTCGGCTGCCCAGCATGCCAGAGAGTAGAGCACGAACGGTTGGCCTCTGCTCCCACAGCCGAAGAGCCAGGGCAAAAAACTTGAGCTGTGCCTCTTATGCAGAAAGTCAGCTTTGCAACGGTGCCATGCGCATTGCTGTCGCTCCTCGATTTCCCAACTCAAAGTCCATTACAATGGAACCTCTTTGGCACCCGTGCTCGGCTGCCCAGCATCCCAGGGAGCAGAGCACGAACGGTTGGCCTCTGCTCCCACAGCCGAAGAGCCAGGGCAAAAAACTTGAGCTCTGCCTCTTCTGCACAAAGTCAGCTTTGAAACGGTGCCATCCGCATTGCTGTCGCTCCTCCATTTCCCAACTGAAAGTCCATTACAATGGAACCTCTTTGGCACCCGTGCTTGGCTGCCCAGCATCCCAGGGAGTAGAGCACAAACGGTTGGCCTCTGCTCCCACAGCCGAAGAGCCAGGGCAAAAAACTTGAGCTGTGCCTCTTCTGCAGAAAGTCAGCTTTGCAACGGTGCCATCCGCATTGCTGTCGCTCCTCCATTTCCCAACTCAAAGTCCATTACAATGGAACCTCTTTGGCACCCGTGCTCGGCTGCACAGCATCCCAGGGAGTAGAGCACGAACGGTTGGCCTCTGCTCCCACAGACGAAGAGCCAGGGCAAAAAACTGGAGCTGTGCCTCTTCTGCAGAAAGTCAGCTTTGCAACGGTGCCATCCGCATTGCTGTCGCTCCTCCATTTCCCAACTCAAAGTCCATTACAATGGAACCTCTT
This sequence comes from Psittacula echo, assembly GCF_963264785.1. Lineage (NCBI taxonomy): Eukaryota > Metazoa > Chordata > Aves > Psittaciformes > Psittacidae > Psittacula > Psittacula echo. The sequence continues at coordinate 409,576 of NC_137765.1, forward strand.
TGGCACCCGTGCTCGGCTGCCCAGCATCCCAGGGAGTAGAGCACGAACGGTTGGCCTCTGCTCCCACAGCCGAAGAGCCAGGGCAAAAATCTTGAGCTGTGCCTCTTCTGCAGAAAGTCAGCTTTGCAACGGTGCCATCCGCATTGCTGTCACTCCTCCATTTCCCAACTCAAAGTCCATTACAATGGAACCTCTTTGGCACCCGTGCTCGGCTGCCCAGCATCCCAGGGAGCAGAGCACGAACGGCTGGCCTCTACTCCCACAGCAGAAGAGCCAGGGCAAAAAACTTGAGCTGTGCCTCTTCTGCAGAAAGTCAGCTTTGCAACGGTGCCATGCGCATTGCTGTCGCTCCTGGATTTCCCAACTCAAAGTCCATTACAATGGAACCTCTTTGGCACCCGTGCTCGGCTGCCCAGCATCCCAGGGAGTAGAGCACGAACGGTTGGCCTCTGCTCCCACAGCCGAAGAGCCAGGGCAAAAAACTTGAGCTGTGCCTCTTCTGCAGAAAGTCAGCTTTGAAACGGTGCCATCCGCATTGCTGTCGCTCCTCCATTTCCCAACTGAAAGTCCATTACAATGGAACCTCTTTGGCACCCGTGCTTGGCTGCCCAGCATGCCAGGGAGTAGAGCACGAACGGTTGGCCTCTGCTCCCACAGCCGAAGAGCCAGGGCAAAAAACTGGAGCTGTGCCTCTTCTGCAGAAAGTCAGCTTTGCAACGGTGCCATCCGCATTGCTGTCGCTCCTCCATTTCCCAACTCAAAGTCCATTACAATGGAACCTCTTTGGCACCCGTGCTCGGCTGCCCAGCATGCCAGAGAGTAGAGCACGAACGTTTGGCCTCTGCTCCCACAGCCGAAGAGCCAGGGCAAAAAACTTGAGCTCTGCCTCTTCTGCAGAAAGTCAGCTTTGCAACGGTGCCATGCGCATTGCTGTCGCTCCTCCATTTCCCAACTCAAAGTCCATTACAATGGAACCTCTTTGGCACCCGTGCTCGGCTGCCCAGCATCCCAGGGAGCGGAGCGCGAGCGGTTGGCCTCTGCTCCCACAGCCGAAGAGCCAGGGCAGAAAACTTGAGCTCTGCCTCTTCTGCAGAAAGTCAGCTTTGCAACGGTGCCATCCGCATTGCTGTCGCTCCTCCATTTCCCAACTCAAAGTCCATTACAATGGAACCTCTTTGGCACCCGTGCTCGGCTGCCCAGCATCCCAGGGAGTAGAGCACGAACGGTTGGCCTCTGCTCCCACAGCCGAAGAGCCAGGGCAAAAATCTTGAGCTGTGCCTCTTCTGCAGAAAGTCAGCTTTGCAACGGTGCCATCCGCATTGCTGTCGCTCCTCCATTTCCCAACTCAAAGTCCATTACAATGGAACCTCTTTGGCACCCGTGCTCGGCTGCCCAGCATCCCAGGGAGTAGAGCACGAACGGTTGGCCTCTGCTCCCACAGACGAAGAGCCAGGGCAAAAAACTTGAGCTGTGCCTCTTCTGCAGAAAGTCAGCTTTGCAACGGTGCCATCCGCATTGCTGTCGCTCCTCCATTTCCCAACTCAAAGTCCATTAGAGTGGAACCTCTTTGGCACCCGTGCTCGGCTGCCCAGCATCCCAGGGAGCAGAGCACGAACGGTTGGCCTCTGCTCCCACAGCCGAAGAGCCAGGGCAAAAAACTTGAGCTGTGCCTCTTCTGCAGAAAGTCAGCTTTGCAACGGTGCCATCCGCATTGCTGTCGCTCCTCCATTTCCCAACTCAAAGTCCATTACAATGGAACCTCTTTGGCACCCGTGCTCGGCTGCCCAGCATCCCAGGGAGTAGAGCACGAACGGTTGGTCTCTGCTCCCACAGACGAATAGCCAGGGCAAAAAACTTGAGCTGTGCCTCTTCTGCAGAAAGTCAGCCTTGCAACGGTGCCATCCGCATCGCTGTCGCTCCTTGATTTCCCAACTCAAAGTCCATTACAATGGAACCTCTTTGGCACCCGTGCTCGGCTGCCCAGCATCCCAGGGAGTAGAGCACGAACGGTTGGCCTCTGCTCCCACAGCCGAAGAGCCAGGGCAAAAAACTTGAGCTCTGCCTCTTCTGCAGAAAGTCAGCTTTGCAACGGTGCCATCAGCATTGCTGTCGCTCCTCCATTTCCCAACTCAAAGTCCATTACAATGGAACCTCTTTGGCACCCGTGCTCGGCTGCACAGCATCCCAGGGAGTAGAGCACGAACGGTTGGCCTCTGCTCCCACAGACGAAGAGCCAGGGCAAAAAACTTGAGCTGTGCCTCTTCTGCAGAAAGTCAGCTTTGCAACGGTGCCATGCGCATTGCTGTCGCTCCTCCATTTCCCAACTCAAAGTCCATTACAATGGAACCTCTTTGGCACCCGTGCTCGGCTGCCCAGCATCCCAGGGAGTAGAGTACGAACGGTTGGCCTCTGCTCCCACAGACGAAGAGCCAGGGCAAAAAACTTGAGCTGTGCCTCTTCTGCAGAAAGTCAGCTTTGCAACGGTGCCATCCGCATTGCTGTCGCTCCTCCATTTCCCAACTCAAAGTCCATTACAATGGAACCTCTTTGGCACCCGTGCTCGGCTGCCAAGCATCCCAGGGAGTAGAGCACGAACGGTTGGCCTCTGCTCCCACAGACGAAGAGCCAGGGCAAAAAACTTGAGCTCTGCCTCTTCTGCAGAAAGTCAGCTTTGCAACGGTGCCATCCGCATTGCTGTCGCTCCTCCATTTCCCAACTCAAAGTCCATTACAATGGAACCTCTTTGGCACCCGTGCTCGGCTGCCCAGCATCCCAGGGAGTAGAGCACGAACGGTTGGCCTCTGCTCCCACAGCCGAAGAGCCAGGGCAAAAAACTTGAGCTGTGCCTCTTCTGCAGAAAGTCAGCTTTGCAACGGTGCCATCCGCATTGCTGTCGCTCCTTGATTTCCCAACTCAAAGTCCATTACAATGGAACCTCTTTGGCACCCGTGCTCGGCTGCCCAGCATCCCAGGGAGTAGAGCACGAACGGTTGGCCTCTGCTCCCACAGCCGAAGAGCCAGGGCAAAAAACTTGAGCTGTGCCTCTTCTGCAGAAAGTCAGCTTTGCAACGGTGCCATCCTCATTGCTGTCGCTCCTCCATTTCCCAACTCAAAGTCCATTACAATGGAACCTCTTTGGCACCCGTGCTCGGCTGCCCAGCATCCCAGGGAGTAGAGCACGAACGGTTGGCCTCTGCTCCCACAGACGAAGAGCCAGGGCAAAAAACTTGAGCTCTGCCTCTTCTGCTGAAAGTCAGCTTTGCAACGGTGCCATGCGCATTGCTGTCGCTCCTCCATTTCCCAACTCAAAGTCCATTACAATGGAACCTCTTTGGCACCCGTGCTCGGCTGCACAGCATCCCAGGGAGTAGAGCACGAACGATTGGCCTCTGCTCCCACAGCCGAAGAGCCAGGGCAAAAAACTTGAGCTCTGCCTCTTCTGCAGAAATTCATCTTTGCAACGGTGCCATCCGCATTGCTGTCACTCTTCCATTTCCCAACTCAAAGTCCATTACAATGGAACCTCTTTGGCACCCGTGCTCGGCTGCCCAGCATGCCAGGGAGTAGAGCACGAACGGTTGGCCTCTGCTCCCACAGCCGAAGAGCCAGGGCAAAAAACTTGAGCTGTGCCTCTTCTGCAGAAAGTCAGCTTTGCAACGGTGCCATCCGCATTGCTGTCGCTCCTCGATTTCCCAACTCAAAGTCCATTACAATGGAACCTCTTTGGCACCCGTGCTCGGCTGCCCAGCATCCCAGGGAGAAGAGCACGAACGGTTGGCCTCTGCTCCCACAGACGAAGAGCCAGGGCAAAAAACTTGAGCTGTGCCTCTTCTGCAGAAATTCATCTTTGCAACGGTGCCATCCGCATTGCTGTCGCTCTTCCATTTCCCAACTCAAAGTCCATTACAATGGAACCTCTTTGGCACCCGTGCTCGGCTGCCCAGCATCCCAGGGAGTAGAGCACGAACGGTTGGCCTCTGCTCCCACAGACGAAGAGCCAGGGCAAAAAACTTGAGCTCTGCCTCTTCTGCAGAAAGTCAGCTTTGCAACGGTGCCATCCGCATTGCTGTCGCTCCTCCATTTCCCAACTGAAAGTCCATTACAATGGAACCTCTTTGGCACCCGTGCTCGGCTGCACAGCATCCCAGGGAGTAGAGCACGAACGGTTGGCCTCTGCTCCCACAGCCGAAGAGCCAGGGCAAAAAACTTGAGCTCTGCCTCTTCTGCAGAAAGTCAGCTTTGCAACGGTGCCATCCGCATTGCTGTCGCTCCTCGATTTCCCAACTCAAAGTCCATTACAATGGAACCTCTTTGGCACCCGTGCTCGGCTGCCCAGCATCCTAGCGAGTAGAGCACGAACGGTTGGCTTCTGCTCCCACAGCCAAAGAGCCAGGGCAAAAATCTTGAGCTGTGCCTCTTCTGCAGAAAGTCAGCTTTGCAACGGTGCCATCCGCATTGCTGTCGCTCCTCGATTTCCCAACTCAAAGTCCATTACAATGGAACCTCTTTGGCACCCGTGCTCAGCTGCCCAGCATCCCAGGGAGTAGAGCACAAACGGTTGGCCTCTGCTCCCACAGCCGAAGAGCCAGGGCAAAAAACTTGAGCTGTGCCTCTTCTGCAGAAAGTCAGCTTTGCAACGGTGCCATGCGCATTGCTGTCGCTCCTCCATTTCCCAACTCAAAGTCCATTACAATGGAACCTCTTTGGCACCCGTGCTCGGCTGCCCAGCATCCCAGGGAGTAGAGCACGAACGGTTGGCCTCTGCTCCCACAGACGAAGAGCCAGGGCAAAAAACAGGAGCTGTGCCTCTTCTGCAGAAAGTCAGCTTTGCAACGGTGCCATCCGCATTGCTGTCGCTCCTCCATTTCCCAACTCAAAGTCCATTACAATGGAACCTCTTTGGCACCCGTGCTCGGCTGCCCAGCATGCCAGGGAGTAGAGCACGAACGGTTGGCCTCTGCTCCCACAGCCGAAGAGCCAGGGAAAAAACTTGAGCTCTGCCTCTTCTGCAGAAAGTCAGCTTTGCAACGGTGCCATCCGCATTGCTGTCGCTCCTCCATTTCCCAACTCAAAGTCCATTACAATGGAACCTCTTTGGCACCCGTGCTCGGCTGCCCAGCATCCCAGGGAGTGGAGCGCGAGCGGTTGGCCTCTGCTCCCACAGCCGAAGCGCCAGGGCAAAAAACTTGAGCTGTGCCTCTTCTGCAGAAAGTCAGCTTTGCAACGGTGCCATCCGCATTGCTGTCGCTCCTCCATTTCCCAACTCAAAGTCCATTACAATGGAACCTCTTTGGCACCCGTGCTCAGCTGCCCAGCATCCCAGGGAGTAGAGCACGAACGGTTGGCCTCTGCTCCCACAGCCGAAGAGCCAAGGCAAAAAACTTGAGCTGTGCCTCTTCTGCAGAAAGTCAGCTTTGCAACGGTGCCATCCGTATTGCTGTTGCTCCTCGATTTCCCAACTCAAAGTCCATTACAATGGAACCTCTTTGGCACCCGTGCTCGGCTGCCCAGCATCCCAGGGAGTAGAGCACGAACGGTTGGCCTCTGCTCCCACAGACGAAGAGCCAGGGCAAAAAACTTGAGCTCTGCCTCTTCTGCTGAAAGTCAGCTTTGCAACGGTGCCATCCACATTGCTGTCGCTCCTCCATTTCCCAACTCAAAGTCCATTACAATGGAACCTCTTTGGCACCCGTGCCCGGCTGCCCAGCATCCCAGGGAGTAGAGCACGAACGGTTGGCCTCTGCTCCCACAGCCGAAGAGCCAGGGCAAAAAACTTGAGCTGTGCCTCTTCTGCAGAAAGTCAGCTTTGCAACGGTGCCATCCGCATTGCTGTCGCTCCTCCATTTCCCAACTCAAAGTCCATTACAATGGAACCTCTTTGGCACCCGTGCTCGGCTGCACAGCATCCCAGGGAGTAGAGCACGAACGGTTGGCCTCTGCTCCCACAGCCGAAGAGCCAGGGCAAAAAACTTGAGCTCTGCCTCTTCTGCAGAAAGTCAGCTTTGCAACGGTGCCATGCGCATTGCTGTCGCTCCTCCATTTCCCAACTCAAAGTCCATTACAATGGAACCTCTTTGGCACCCGTGCTCGGCTGCCCAGCATGCCAGGGAGTAGAGCACGAACGGTTGGCCTCTGCTCCCACAGCCGAAGAGCCAGGGAAAAAACTTGAGCTCTGCCTCTTCTGCAGAAAGTCAGCTTTGCAACGGTGCCATCCGCATTGCTGTCGCTCCTCCATTTCCCAACTCAAAGTCCATTACAATGGAACCTCTTTGGCACCCGTGCTCGGCTGCCCAGCATCCCAGGGAGTGGAGCGCGAGCGGTTGGCCTCTGCTCCCACAGCCGAAGCGCCAGGGCAAAAAACTTGAGCTGTGCCTCTTCTGCAGAAAGTCAGCTTTGCAACGGTGCCATCCGCATTGCTGTCGCTCCTCCATTTCCCAACTCAAAGTCCATTACAATGGAACCTCTTTGGCACCCGTGCTCAGCTGCCCAGCATCCCAGGGAGTAGAGCACGAACGGTTGGCCTCTGCTCCCACAGCCGAAGAGCCAGGGCAAAAAACTTGAGCTGTGCCTCTTCTGCAGAAAGTCAGCTTTGCAACGGTGCCATCCGTATTGCTGTTGCTCCTCGATTTCCCAACTCAAAGTCCATTACAATGGAACCTCTTTGGCACCCGTGCTCGGCTGCCCAGCATCCCAGGGAGTAGAGCACGAACGGTTGGCCTCTGCTCCCACAGCCGAAGAGCCAGGGCAAAAAACTTGAGCTCTGCCTCTTCTGCTGAAAGTCAGCTTTGCAACGGTGCCATCCACATTGCTGTCGCTCCTCCATTTCCCAACTCAAAGTCCATTACAATGGAACCTCTTTGGCACCCGTGCCCGGCTGCCCAGCATCCCAGGGAGTAGAGCACGAACGGTTGGCCTCTGCTCCCACAGCCGAAGAGCCAGGGCAAAAAACTTGAGCTGTGCCTCTTCTGCAGAAAGTCAGCTTTGCAACGGTGCCATCCGCATTGCTGTCGCTCCTCCATTTCCCAACTCAAAGTCCATTACAATGGAACCTCTTTGGCACCCGTGCTCGGCTGCACAGCATCCCAGGGAGTAGAGCACGAACGGTTGGCCTCTGCTCCCACAGCCGAAGAGCCAGGGCAAAAAACTTGAGCTGTGCCTCTTCTGCAGAAAGTCAGCTTTGCAACGGTGCCATGCGCATTGCTGTCGCTCCTCCATTTCCCAACTCAAAGTCCATTACAATGGAACCTCTTTGGCACCCGTGCTCGGCTGCACAGCATCCCAGGGAGTAGAGCACGAACGGTTGGCCTCTGCTCCCACAGCCGAAGAGCCAGGGCAAAAATCTTGAGCTGTGCCTCTTCTGCAGATAGTCAGCTTTGCAACGGTGCCATCCGCATTGCTGTCGCTCCTCCATTTCCCAACTCAAAGTCCATTACAATGGAACCTCTTTGGCACCCGTGCTCGGCTGCCCAGCATGCCAGGGAGTAGAGCACGAACGGTTGGCCTCTGCTCCCACAGCCGAAGAGCCAGGGCAAAAAACTTGAGCTCTGCCTCTTCTGCAGAAAGTCAGCTTTGCAACGGTGCCATCCGCATTGCTGTCGCTCCTCCATTTCCCAACTCAAAGTCCATTACAATGGAACCTCTTTGGCACCCGTGCTCGGCTGCCCAGCATCCCAGGGAGTGGAGCGCGAGCGGTTGGCCTCTGCTCCCACAGCCGAAGCGCCAGGGCAAAAAACTTGAGCTGTGCCTCTTCTGCAGAAAGTCAGCTTTGCAACGGTGCCATCCGCATTGCTGTCGCTCCTCCATTTCCCAACTCAAAGTCCATTACAATGGAACCTCTTTGGCACCCGTGCTCAGCTGCCCAGCATCCCAGGGAGTAGAGCACGAACGGTTGGCCTCTGCTCCCACAGCCGAAGAGCCAGGGCAAAAAACTTGAGCTGTGCCTCTTCTGCAGAAAGTCAGCTTTGCAACGGTGCCATCCGTATTGCTGTCGCTCCTCCATTTCCCAACTCAAAGTCCATTACAATGGAACCTCTTTGGCACCCGTGCTGGGCTGCCCAGCATGCCAGGGAGTAGAGCACGAACGGTTGGCCTCTGCTCCCACAGCCGAAGAGCCAGGGCAAAAAACTGGAGCTGTGCCTCTTCTGCAGAAAGTCAGCTTTGCAACGGTGCCATCCGCATTGCTGTCGCTCCTCCATTTCCCAACTCAAAGTCCATTACAATGGAACCTCTTTGGCACCCGTGCTCGGCTGCCCAGCATCCCAGGGAGTAGAGCACGAACGGTTGGCCTCTGCTCCCACAGCCGAAGAGCCAGGGCAAAAAACTTGAGCTGTGCCTCTTCTGCAGAAAGTCAGCTTTGCAACGGTGCCATGCGCATTGCTGTTGCTCCTCCATTTCCCAACTCAAAGTCCATTACAATGGAACCTCTTTGGCACCCGTGCTCGGCTGCCCAGCATCCCAGGGAGTAGAGCACGAACGGTTGGCCTCTGCTCCCACAGCCGAAGAGCCAGGGCAAAAAACTTGAGCTCTGCCTCTTCTGCAGAAAGTCAGCTTTGCAACGGTGCCATCCGCATTGCTGTCGCTCCTCCATTTCCCAACTGAAAGTCCATTACAATGGAACCTCTTTGGCACCCGTGCTCGGCTGCCCAGCATCCCAGGGAGTAGAGCACGAACGGTTGGCCTCTGCTCCCACAGCCGAAGAGCCAGGGCAAAAAACTTGAGCTCTGCCTCTTCTGCAGAAAGTCAGCTTTGCAACGGTGCCATGCGCATTGCTGTCGCTCCTCCATTTCCCAACTCAAAGTCCATTACAATGGAACCTCTTTGGCACCCGTGCTCGGCTGCACAGCATCCCAGGGAGTAGAGCACGAACGGTTGGCCTCTGCTCCCACAGCCAAAGAGCCAGGGCAAAAATCTTGAGCTGTGCCTCTTCTGCAGAAAGTCAGCTTTGCAACGGTGCCATCCGCATTGCTGTCGCTCCTCCATTTCCCAACTCAAAGTCCATTACAATGGAACCTCTTTGGCACCCGTGCTCGGCTGCCCAGCATCCCAGGGAGTAGAGCACGAACGGTTGGCCTCAGCTCCCACAGCCGAAGAGCCAGGGCAAAAAACTTGAGCTGTGCCTCTTCTGCAGAAAGTCAGCTTTGCAACGGTGCCATCCGCATTGCTGTCGCTCCTCCATTTCCCAACTCAAAGTCCATTACAATGGAACCTCTTTGGCACCCGTGCTCGGCTGCCCAGCATCCCAGGGAGTGGAGCGCGAGCGGTTGGCCTCTGCTCCCACAGCCGAAGCGCCAGGGCAAAAAACTTGAGCTGTGCCTCTTCTGCAGAAAGTCAGCTTTGCAACGGTGCCATCCGCATTGCTGTCGCTCCTCCATTTCCCAACTCAAAGTCCATTACAATGGAACCTCTTTGGCACCCGTGCTCGGCTGCCCAGCATCCCAGGGAGTAGAGCACAAACGGTTGGCCTCTGCTCCCACAGCCGAAGAGCCAGGGCAAAAAACTTGAGCTGTGCCTCTTCTGCAGAAAGTCAGCTTTGCAACGGTGCCATCCGTATTGCTGTCGCTCCTCCATTTCCCAACTCAAAGTCCATTACAATGGAACCTCTTTGGCACCCGTGCTCGGCTGCCCAGCATCCCAGGGAGTAGAGCACGAACGGTTGGCCTCTGCTCCCACAGCCGAAGAGCCAGGGCAAAAAACTGGAGCTGTGCCTCTTCTGCAGAAAGTCAGCTTTGCAACGGTGCCATCCGCATTGCTGTCGCTCCTCCATTTCCCAACTCAAAGTCCATTACAATGGAACCTCTTTGGCACCCGTGCTCGGCTGCCCAGCATCCCAGGGAGTAGAGCACGAACGGTTGGCCTCTGCTCCCACAGCCGAAGAGCCAGGGCAAAAAACTTGAGCTGTGCCTCTTCTGCAGAAAGTCAGCTTTGCAACGGTGCCATGCGCATTGCTGTTGCTCCTCGATTTCCCAACTCAAAGTCCATTACAATGGAACCTCTTTGGCACCCGTGCTCGGCTGCCCAGCATGCCAGGGAGTAGAGCACGAACGGTTGGCCTCTGCTCCCACAGCCGAAGAGCCAGGGCAAAAAACTTGAGCTGTGCCTCTTCTGCAGAAAGTCAGCTTTGCAACGGTGCCATCCACATTGCTGTCGCTCCTCCATTTCCCAACTCAAAGTCCATTACAATGGAACCTCTTTGGCACCCGTGCTCGGCTGCCCAGCATGCCAGGGAGTAGAGCACGAACGGTTGGCCTCTGCTCCCACAGCCGAAGAGCCAGGGCAAAAAACTGGAGCTGTGCCTCTTCTGCAGAAAGTCAGCTTTGCAACGGTGCCATCCGCATTGCTGTCGCTCTTCCATTTCCCAACTCAAAGTCCATTACAATGGAACCTCTTTGGCACCCGTGCTCGGCTGCCCAGCATCCCAGGGAGTAGAGCACGAACGGTTGGCCTCTGCTCCCACAGCCGAAGAGCCAGGGCAAAAAACTTGAGCTGTGCCTCTTCTGCAGAAAGTCAGCTTTGCAACGGTGCCATCCGCATTGCTGTCGCTCCTCCATTTCCCAACTCAAAGTCCATTACAATGGAACCTCTTTGGCACCCGTGCTCGGCTGCCCAGCATCCCAGGGAGTAGAGCACGAACGGTTGGCCTCTGCTCCCACAGCCGAAGAGCCAGGGCAAAAAACTTGAGCTGTGCCTCTTCTGCAGAAAGTCAGCTTTGCAACGGTGCCATGCGCATTGCTGTCGCTCCTCCATTTCCCAACTCAAAGTCCATTACAATGGAACCTCTTTGGCACCCGTGCTCGGCTGCACAGCATCCCAGGGAGTAGAGCACGAACGGTTGGCCTCTGCTCCCACAGCCAAAGAGCCAGGGCAAAAATCTTGAGCTGTGCCTCTTCTGCAGAAAGTCAGCTTTGCAACGGTGCCATCTTCATTGCTGTCGCTCCTCCATTTCCCAACTCAAAGTCCATTACAATGGAACCTCTTTGGCACCCGTGCTCGGCTGCCCAGCATCCCAGGGAGTAGAGCACGAACGGTTGGCCTCTGCTCCCACAGCCGAAGAGCCAGGGCAAAAAACTTGAGCTGTGCCTCTTCTGCAGAAAGTCAGCTTTGCAACGGTGCCATCCGCATTGCTGTCGCTCCTCCATTTCCCAACTCAAAGTCCATTACAATGGAACCTCTTTGGCACCCGTGCTCGGCTGCCCAGCATCCCAGGGAGTGGAGCGCGAGCGGTTGGCCTCTGCTCCCACAGCCGAAGAGCCAGGGCAAAAAACTTGAGCTCTGCCTCTTCTGCAGAAAGTCAGCTTTGCAACGGTGCCATCCGCATTGCTGTCGCTCCTCCATTTCCCAACTCAAAGTCCATTACAATGGAACCTCTTTGGCACCCGTGCTCAGCTGCCCAGCATCCCAGGGAGTAGAGCACGAACGGTTGGCCTCTGCTCCCACAGCCGAAGAGCCAGGGCAAAAAACTTGAGCTGTGCCTCTTCTGCAGAAAGTCAGCTTTGCAACGGTGCCATCCGTATTGCTGTTGCTCCTCCATTTCCCAACTCAAAGTCCATTACAATGGAACCTCTTTGGCACCCGTGCTCGGCTGCCCAGCATCCCAGGGAGTAGAGCACGAACGGTTGGCCTCTGCTCCCACAGACGAAGAGCCAGGGCAAAAAACTGGAGCTGTGCCTCTTCTGCAGAAAGTCAGCTTTGCAACGGTGCCATCCGCATTGCTGTCGCTCCTCCATTTCCCAACTCAAAGTCCATTACAATGGAACCTCTTTGGCACCCGTGCTCGGCTGCCCAGCATCCCAGGGAGTAGAGCACGAACGGTTGGCATCTGCTCCCACAGCCGAAGAGCCAGGGCAAAAAACTTGAGCTGTGCCTCTTCTGCAGAAAGTCAGCTTTGCAACGGTGCCATCCGCATTGCTGTTGCTCCTCCATTTCCCAACTCAAAGTCCATTACAATGGAACCTCTTTGGCACCCGTGCTTGGCTGCCCAGCATCCCAGGCAGTAGAGCACGAACGGTTGGCCTCTGCTCCCACAGCCGAAGAGCCAGGGCAAAAAACTTGAACTGTGCCTCTTCTGCTGAATGTCAGCTTTGCAACAGTGCCATCCACATTGCTGTCGCTCCTCCATTTCCCAACTCAAAGTCCATTACAATGGAACCTCTTTGGCACCCGTGCTCGGCTGCCCAGCATGCCAGGGAGTAGAGCACGAACGGTTGGCCTCTGCTCCCACAGCCAAAGAGCCAGGGCAAAAATCTTGAGCTGTGCCTCTTCTGCAGAAAGTCAGCTTTGCAACGGTGCCATCCGCATTGCTGTCGCTCCTCCATTTCCCAACTCAAAGTCCATTACAATGGAACCTCTTTGGCACCCGTGCCCGGCTGCCCAGCATGCCAGGGAGTAGAGCACGAACGGTTGGCCTCTGCTCCCACAGCCGAAGAGCCAGGGCAAAAAACTTGAGCTGTGCCTCTTCTGCAGAAAGTCAGCTTTGCAACGGTGCCATGCGCATTGCTGTTGCTCCTCCATTTCCCAACTCAAAGTCCATTACAATGGAACCTCTTTGGCACCCGTGCTCGGCTGCCCAGCATCCCAGGGAGTAGAGCACGAACGGTTGGCCTCTGCTCCCACAGCCGAAGAGCCAGGGCAAAAAACTTGAGCTGTGCCTCTTCTGCAGAAATTCATCTTTGCAACGGTGCCATCCGCATTGCTGTCGCTCTTCCATTTCCCAACTCAAAGTCCATTACAATGGAACCTCTTTGGCACCCGTGCTGGGCTGCCCAGCATGCCAGGGAGTAGAGCACGAACGGTTGGCCTCTGCTCCCACAGCCGAAGAGCCAGGGCAAAAAACTTGAGCTGTGCCTCTTCTGCAGAAAGTCAGCTTTGCAACGGTGCCATCCGCATTGCTGTCGCTCCTCCATTTCCCAACTCAAAGTCCATTACAATGGAACCTCTTTGGCACCCGTGCTCGGCTGCCCAGCATCCCAGGGAGTAGAGCACGAACGGTTGGCCTCTGCTCCCACAGCCAAAGAGCCAGGGCAAAAATCTTGAGCTGTGCCTCTTCTGCAGAAAGTCAGCTTTGCAACGGTGCCATCCGCATTGCTGTCGCTCCTCGATTTCCCAACTCAAAGTCCATTACAATGGAACCTCTTTGGCACCCGTGCTCGGCTGCCCAGCATCCCAGGGAGTAGAGCACGAACGGTTGGCCTCTGCTCCCACAGCCGAAGCGCCAGGGCAAAAAACTGGAGCTGTGCCTCTTCTGCAGAAAGTCAGCTTTGCAACGGTGCCATCCGCATTGCTGTCGCTCCTCCATTTCCCAACTCAAAGTCCATTACAATGGAACCTCTTTGGCACACGTGCCCGGCTGCCCAGCATGCCAGGGAGTAGAGCACGAACGGTTGGCCTCTGCTCCCACAGCCGAAGAGCCAGGGCAAAAAACTTGAGCTGTGCCTCTTCTGCAGAAAGTCAGCTTTGCAACGGTGCCATCCGCATTGCTGTCGCTCCTCGAATTAACCACTCAATGTCCATTACAATGGAACCTCTTTGGCACCCGTGCTCGGCTGCCCAGCATCCCAGGGAGTAGAGCACGAACGGTTGGCCTCTGCTCCCACAGCCGAAGAGCCAGGGCAAAAAACTTGAGCTGTGCCTCTTCTGCAGAAAGTCAGCTTTGCAACGGTGCCATCCGCATTGCTGTCGCTCCTCGATTTAAACACTCAAATTCCATTACAATGGAACCTCTTTGGCACCCGTGCTCGGCTGCCCAGCATCCCAGGGAGTAGAGCACGAACGGTTGGCCTCTGCTCCCACAGCCGAAGAGCCAGGGCAAAAAACTGGAGCTGTGCCTCTTCTGCAGAAAGTCAGCTTTGCAACGGTGCCATCCACATTGCTGTCGCTCCTCCATTTCCCAACTCAAAGTCCATTACAATGGAACCTCTTTGGCACCCGTGCTCAGCTGCCCAGCATCCCAGGGAGTAGAGCACAAACGGTTGGCCTCTGCTCCCACAGCCGAAGAGCCAGGGCAAAAAACTTGAGCTCTGCCTCTTCTGCAGAAAGTCAGCTTTGCAACGGTGCCATCCGCATTGCTGTCGCTCCTCCATTTCCCAACTCAAAGTCCATTACAATGGAACCTCTTTGGCACCCGTGCTCGGCTGCCCAGCATCCCAGGGAGTAGAGCACGAACGGTTGGCCTCTGCTCCCACAGCCGAAGAGCCAGGGCAAAAAACTTGAGCTGTGCCTCTTCTGCAGAAAGTCAGCTTTGCAACGGTGCCATCCGCATTGCTGTCGCTCCTCCATTTCACAACTCAAAGTCCATTACAATGGAACCTCTTTGGCCCCCGTGCTCGGCTGCCCAGCATCCCAGGGAGTAGAGCACGAACGGTTGGCCTCTGCTCCCACAGCCGAAGAGCCAGGGCAAAAAACTTGAGCTCTGCCTCTTCTGCAGAAAGTCAGCTTTGCAACGGTGCCATCCGCATTGCTGTCGCTCCTCCATTTCCCAACTCAAAGTCCATTACAATGGAACCTCTTTGGCACCCGTGCCCGGCTGCCCAGCATCCCAGGGAGTAGAGCACGAACGGTTGGCCTCTGCTCCCACAGCCGAAGAGCCAGGGCAAAAAACTTGAGCTGTGCCTCTTCTGCAGAAAGTCAGCTTTGCAACGGTGCCATCCGCATTGCTGTCGCTCCTCCATTTCCCAACTCAAAGTCCATTACAATGGAACCTCTTTGGCACCCGTGCTCGGCTGCCCAGCATTCCAGGGAGTAGAGCACGTACGGTTGGCCTCTGCTCCCACAGCCGAAGAGCCAGGGCAAAAAACTTGAGCTGTGCCTCTTCTGCAGAAAGTCAGCTTTGCAACGGTGCCATGCGCATTGCTGTCGCTCCTCCATTTCCCAACTCAAAGTCCATTAGAATGGAACCTCTTTGGCACCCGTGCTCGGCTGCCCAGCATCCCAGGGAGTAGAGCACGAACGGTTGGCCTCTGCTCCCACAGCCAAAGAGCCAGGGCAAAAATCTTGAGCTGTGCCTCTTCTGCAGAAAGTCAGCTTTGCAACGGTGCCATCCGCATTGCTGTCGCTCCTCCATTTCCCAACTCAAAGTCCATTACAATGGAACCTCTTTGGCACCCGTGCTCGGCTGCCCAGCATCCCAGGGAGTAGACCACGAACGGTTGGCCTCTGCTCCCACAGACGAAGAGCCAGGGCAAAAAACTTGAGCTGTGCCTCTTCTGCAGAAAGTCAGCTTTGCAACGGTGCCATCCGCATTGCTGTCGCTCCTCGAATTAACCACTCAATGTCCATTACAATGGAACCTCTTTGGCACCCGTGCTCGGCTGCCCAGCATCCCAGGGAGTAGAGCACGAACGGTTGGCCTCTGCTCCCACAGCCGAAGAGCCAGGGCAAAAATCTTGAGCTGTGCCTCTTCTGCAGAAAGTCAGCTTTGCAACGGTGCCATCCGCATTGCTGTCGCTCCTCGATTTAACCACTCAAAGTCCATTACAATGGAACCTCTTTGGCAACCGTGCTCGGCTGCCCAGCATACCACGGAGTAGAGCACGAACGGTTGGCCTCTGCTCCCACAGCCGAAGAGCCAGGGCAAAAAACTGGAGCTGTGCCTCTTCTGCAGAAAGTCAGCTTTGCAACGGTGCCATCCACATTGCTGTCGATCCTCGATTTCCCAAGTCAAAGTCCATTACAATGGAACCTCTTTGGCACCCGTGCTCGGCTGCCCAGCATCCCAGGGAGTAGAGCACAAACGGTTGGCCTCTGCTCCCACAGCCGAAGAGCCAGGGCAAAAAACTTGAGCTGTGCCTCTTCTGCAGAAAGTCAGCTTTGCAACGGTGCCATCCGCATTGCTGTCGCTCCTCCATTTCCCAACTCAAAGTCCATTACAATGGAACCTCTTTGGCACCCGTGCTCGGCTGCCCAGCATTCCAGGGAGTAGAGCACGTACGGTTGGCCTCTGCTCCCACAGCCGAAGAGCCAGGGCAAAAAACTTGAGCTGTGCCTCTTCTGCAGAAAGTCAGCTTTGCAACGGTGCCATGCGCATTGCTGTCGCTCCTCCATTTCCCAACTCAAAGTCCATTACAATGGAACCTCTTTGGCACCCGTGCTCGGCTGCCCAGCATCCCAGGGAGTAGAGCACGAACGGTTCGCCTCTGCTCCCACAGCCGAAGAGCCAGGGCAAAAAACTTGAGCTCTGCCTCTTCTGCAGAAAGTCAGCTTTGCAACGGTGCCATCCGCATTGCTGTCGCTCCTCCATTTCCCAACTCAAAGTCCATTACAATGGAACCTCTTTGGCACCCGTGCCCGGCTGCCCAGCATCCCAGGGAGTAGAGCATGAACGGTTGGCCTCTGTTCCCACAGCCGAAGAGCCAGGGCAAAAAACTTGAGCTCTGCCTCTTCTGCAGAAAGTCAGCTTTGCAACGGTGCCATGCGCATTGCTGTCGCTCCTCCATTTCCCAACTCAAAGTCCATTACAATGGAACCTCTTTGGCACCCGTGCTCGGCTGCCCAGCATCCCAGGGAGTAGAGCACAAACGGTTGGCCTCTGCTCCCACAGCCGAAGAGCCAGGGCAAAAAACTTGAGCTGTGCCTCTTCTGCAGAAAGTCAGCTTTGCAACGGTGCCATGCGCATTGCTGTCGCTCCTCCATTTCCCAACTCAAAGTCCATTACAATGGAACCTCTTTGGCACCCGTGCTCGGCTGCCCAGCATGCCAGGGAGTAGAGCACGAACGGTTGGCCTCTGCTCCCACAGCCGAAGAGCCAGGGCAAAAAACTTGAGCTGTGCCTCTTCTGCAGAAAGTCAGCTTTGCAACGGTGCCATCCGCATTGCTGTCGCTCCTCCATTTCACAACTCAAAGTCCATTACAATGGAACCTCTTTGGCCCCCGTGCTCGGCTGCCCAGCATCCCAGGGAGTAGAGCACGAACGGTTGGCCTCTGCTCCCACAGCCGAAGAGCCAGGGCAAAAAACTTGAGCTGTGCCTCTTCTGCAGAAAGTCAGCTTTGCAACGGTGCCATCCGCATTGCTGTCGCTCCTCCATTTCCCAACTCAAAGTCCATTACAATGGAACCTCTTTGGCACCCGTGCCCGGCTGCCCAGCATCCCAGGGAGTAGAGCACGAACGGTTGGCCTCTGCTCCCACAGCCGAAGAGCCAGGGCAAAAAACTGGAGCTGTGCCTCTTCTGCAGAAAGTCAGCTTTGCAACGGTGCCATCCGCATTGCTGTCGCTCCTCCATTTCCCAACTCAAAGTCCATTACAATGGAACCTCTTTGGCACCCGTGCTCGGCTGCCCAGCATTCCAGGGAGTAGAGCACGTACGGTTGGCCTCTGCTCCCACAGCCGAAGAGCCAGGGCAAAAAACTTGAGCTGTGCCTCTTCTGCAGAAAGTCAGCTTTGCAACGGTGCCATCCGCATTGCTGTCGCTCTTCGATTTCCCAACTCAAAGTCCATTACAATGGAACCTCTTTGGCACCCGTGCTCGGCTGCCCAGCATCCCAGGGAGTAGAGCACGAACGGTTGGCCTCTGCTCCCACAGCCGAAGAGCCAGGGCAAAAAACTTGAGCTGTGCCTCTTCTGCAGAAAGTCAGCTTTGCAACGGTGCCATGCGCATTGCTGTCGCTCCTCCATTTCCCAACTCAAAGTCCATTACAATGGAACCTCTTTGGCACCCCTGCTCGGCTGCCCAGCATCCCAGGGAGTAGAGCACGAACGGTTGGCCTCTGCTCCCACAGCCGAAGAGCCAGGGCAAAAAACTTGAGCTGTGCCTCTTCTGCAGAAAGTCAGCTTTGCAACGGTGCCATCCGCATTGCTGTCGCTCCTCCATTTCCCAACTCAAAGTCCATTACAATGGAACCTCTTTGGCACCCGTGCTCGGCTGCCCAGCATCCCAGGGAGTAGAGCACGAACAGTTGGCCTCTGCTCCCACAGCCGAAGAGCCAGGGCAAAAAACTTGAGCTGTGCCTCTTCTGCAGAAAGTCAGCTTTGCAACGGTGCCATCCGCATTGCTGTCGCTCCTCTATTTCCCAACTCAAAGTCCATTACAATGGAACCTCTTTGGCACCCGTGCCCGGCTGCCCAGCATCCCAGGGAGTAGAGCACGAACGGTTGGCCTCTGCTCCCACAGCCGAAGAGCCAGGGCAAAAAACTGGAGCTGTGCCTCTTCTGCAGAAAGTCAGCTTTGCAACGGTGCCATCCACATTGCTGTCGCTCCTCCATTTCCCAACTGAAAGTCCATTACAATGGAACCTCTTTGGCACCCGTGCTCGGCTGCCCAGCATCCCAGGGAGTAGAGCACGAACGGTTGGCCTCAGCTCCCACAGCCGAAGAGCCAGGGCAAAAAACTTGAGCTGTGCCTCTTCTGCAGAAAGTCAGCTTTGCAACGGTGCCATCCGCATTGCTGTCGCTCCTCGATATAAACAACTCAAAGTCCATTACAATGGAACCTCTTTGGCACCCGTGCTCGGCTGCCCAGCATCCCAGGGAGTAGAGCACGAACGGTTGGCCTCTGCTCCCACAGCCGAAGAGCCAGGGCAAAAAACTGGAGCTGTGCCTCTTCTGCAGAAAGTCAGCTTTGCAACGGTGCCATCCGCATTGCTGTCGCTCCTCCATTTCCCAACTCAAAGTCCATTACAATGGAACCTCTTTGGCACCCGTGCCCGGCTGCCCAGCATCCCAGGGAGTAGAGCACGAACGGTTGGCCTCTGCTCCCACAGACGAAGCGCCAGGGCAAAAAACTTGAGCTGTGCCTCTTCTGCAGAAAGTCAGCTTTGCAACGGTGCCATCCGCATTGCTGTCGCTCCTCCATTTCCCAACTCAAAGTCCATTACAATGGAACCTCTTTGGCACCCGTGCTCGGCTGCCCAGCATCCCAGGGAGTAGAGCACGAACGGTTGGCCTCTGCTCCCACAGCCGAAGAGCCAGGGCAAAAAACTTGAGCTGTGCCTCTTCTGCAGAAAGTCAGCTTTGCAACGGTGCCATCCGCATTGCTGTCGCTCCTCCATTTCCCAACTCAAAGTCCATTACAATGGAACCTCTTTGGCACCCGTGCTCGGCTGCCCAGCATCCCAGGGAGTAGAGCACGAACGGTTCGCCTCTGCTCCCACAGCCGAAGAGCCAGGGCAAAAAACTTGAGCTCTGCCTCTTCTGCAGAAAGTCAGCTTTGCAACGGTGCCATCCGCATTGCTGTCGCTCCTCCATTTCCCAACTCAAAGTCCATTACAATGGAACCTCTTTGGCACCCGTGCCCGGCTGCCCAGCATCCCAGGGAGTAGAGCATGAACGGTTGGCCTCTGTTCCCACAGCCGAAGAGCCAGGGCAAAAAACTTGAGCTCTGCCTCTTCTGCAGAAAGTCAGCTTTGCAACGGTGCCATGCGCATTGCTGTCGCTCCTCCATTTCCCAACTCAAAGTCCATTACAATGGAACCTCTTTGGCACCCGTGCTCGGCTGCCCAGCATCCCAGGGAGTAGAGCACAAACGGTTGGCCTCTGCTCCCACAGCCGAAGAGCCAGGGCAAAAAACTTGAGCTGTGCCTCTTCTGCAGAAAGTCAGCTTTGCAACGGTGCCATGCGCATTGCTGTCGCTCCTCCATTTCCCAACTCAAAGTCCATTACAATGGAACCTCTTTGGCACCCGTGCTCGGCTGCCCAGCATGCCAGGGAGTAGAGCACGAACGGTTGGCCTCTGCTCCCACAGCCGAAGAGCCAGGGCAAAAAACTTGAGCTGTGCCTCTTCTGCAGAAAGTCAGCTTTGCAACGGTGCCATCCGCATTGCTGTCGCTCCTCCATTTCACAACTCAAAGTCCATTACAATGGAACCTCTTTGGCCCCCGTGCTCGGCTGCCCAGCATCCCAGGGAGTAGAGCACGAACGGTTGGCCTCTGCTCCCACAGCCGAAGAGCCAGGGCAAAAAACTTGAGCTGTGCCTCTTCTGCAGAAAGTCAGCTTTGCAACGGTGCCATCCGCATTGCTGTCGCTCCTCCATTTCCCAACTCAAAGTCCATTACAATGGAACCTCTTTGGCACCCGTGCCCGGCTGCCCAGCATCCCAGGGAGTAGAGCACGAACGGTTGGCCTCTGCTCCCACAGCCGAAGAGCCAGGGCAAAAAACTGGAGCTGTGCCTCTTCTGCAGAAAGTCAGCTTTGCAACGGTGCCATCCGCATTGCTGTCGCTCCTCCATTTCCCAACTCAAAGTCCATTACAATGGAACCTCTTTGGCACCCGTGCTCGGCTGCCCAGCATTCCAGGGAGTAGAGCACGTACGGTTGGCCTCTGCTCCCACAGCCGAAGAGCCAGGGCAAAAAACTTGAGCTGTGCCTCTTCTGCAGAAAGTCAGCTTTGCAACGGTGCCATCCGCATTGCTGTCGCTCTTCGATTTCCCAACTCAAAGTCCATTACAATGGAACCTCTTTGGCACCCGTGCTCGGCTGCCCAGCATCCCAGGGAGTAGAGCACGAACGGTTGGCCTCTGCTCCCACAGCCGAAGAGCCAGGGCAAAAAACTTGAGCTGTGCCTCTTCTGCAGAAAGTCAGCTTTGCAACGGTGCCATGCGCATTGCTGTCGCTCCTCCATTTCCCAACTCAAAGTCCATTACAATGGAACCTCTTTGGCACCCCTGCTCGGCTGCCCAGCATCCCAGGGAGTAGAGCACGAACGGTTGGCCTCTGCTCCCACAGCCGAAGAGCCAGGGCAAAAAACTTGAGCTGTGCCTCTTCTGCAGAAAGTCAGCTTTGCAACGGTGCCATCCGCATTGCTGTCGCTCCTCCATTTCCCAACTCAAAGTCCATTACAATGGAACCTCTTTGGCACCCGTGCTCGGCTGCCCAGCATCCCAGGGAGTAGAGCACGAACAGTTGGCCTCTGCTCCCACAGCCGAAGAGCCAGGGCAAAAAACTTGAGCTGTGCCTCTTCTGCAGAAAGTCAGCTTTGCAACGGTGCCATCCGCATTGCTGTCGCTCCTCTATTTCCCAACTCAAAGTCCATTACAATGGAACCTCTTTGGCACCCGTGCCCGGCTGCCCAGCATCCCAGGGAGTAGAGCACGAACGGTTGGCCTCTGCTCCCACAGCCGAAGAGCCAGGGCAAAAAACTGGAGCTGTGCCTCTTCTGCAGAAAGTCAGCTTTGCAACGGTGCCATCCACATTGCTGTCGCTCCTCCATTTCCCAACTGAAAGTCCATTACAATGGAACCTCTTTGGCACCCGTGCTCGGCTGCCCAGCATCCCAGGGAGTAGAGCACGAACGGTTGGCCTCAGCTCCCACAGCCGAAGAGCCAGGGCAAAAAACTTGAGCTGTGCCTCTTCTGCAGAAAGTCAGCTTTGCAACGGTGCCATCCGCATTGCTGTCGCTCCTCGATATAAACAACTCAAAGTCCATTACAATGGAACCTCTTTGGCACCCGTGCTCGGCTGCCCAGCATCCCAGGGAGTAGAGCACGAACGGTTGGCCTCTGCTCCCACAGCCGAAGAGCCAGGGCAAAAAACTGGAGCTGTGCCTCTTCTGCAGAAAGTCAGCTTTGCAACGGTGCCATCCGCATTGCTGTCGCTCCTCCATTTCCCAACTCAAAGTCCATTACAATGGAACCTCTTTGGCACCCGTGCCCGGCTGCCCAGCATCCCAGGGAGTAGAGCACGAACGGTTGGCCTCTGCTCCCACAGACGAAGCGCCAGGGCAAAAAACTTGAGCTGTGCCTCTTCTGCAGAAAGTCAGCTTTGCAACGGTGCCATCCGCATTGCTGTCGCTCCTCCATTTCCCAACTCAAAGTCCATTACAATGGAACCTCTTTGGCACCCGTGCTCGGCTGCCCAGCATCCCAGGGAGTAGAGCACGAACGGTTGGCCTCTGCTCCCACAGACGAAGAGCCAGGGCAAAAAACTTGAGCTCTGCCTCTTCTGCAGAAAGTCAGCTTTGCAACGGTGCCATCCGCATTGCTGTCGCTCCTCCATTTCCCAACTCAAAGTCCATTACAATGGAACCTCTTTGGCACCCGTGCTCGGCTGCCCAGCATCCCAGGGAGTAGAGCACGAACGGTTGGCCTCTGCTCCCACAGCCGAAGAGCCAGGGCAAAAAACTTGAGCTGTGCCTCTTCTGCAGAAAGTCAGCTTTGCAACGGTGCCATCCACATTGCTGTCGCTCCTCCATTTCCCAACTCAAAGTCCATTACAATGGAACCTCTTTGGCACCCGTGCTCGGCTGCCCAGCATCCCAGGGAGTAGAGCACGAACGGTTGGCCTCTGCTCCCACAGCCGAAGAGCCAGGGCAAAAAACTTGAGCTCTGCCTCTTCTGCAGAAAGTCAGCTTTGCAACGGTGCCATCCGCATTGCTGTCGCTCCTCCATTTCCCAACTCAAAGTCCATTACAATGGAACCTCTTTGGCACCCGTGCTCGGCTGCCCAGCATCCCAGGGAGTAGAGCACGAACAGTTGGCCTCTGCTCCCACAGCCGAAGAGCCAGGGCAAAAAACTTGAGCTGTGCCTCTTCTGCAGAAAGTCAGCTTTGCAACGGTGCCATCCGCATTGCTGTCGCTCCTCTATTTCCCAACTCAAAGTCCATTACAATGGAACCTCTTTGGCACCCGTGCTCGGCTGCCCAGCATCCCAGGGAGTAGAGCACGAACGGTTGGCCTCAGCTCCCACAGCCGAAGAGCCAGGGCAAAAAACTTGAGCTGTGCCTCTTCTGCAGAAAGTCAGCTTTGCAACGGTGCCATCCGCATTGCTGTCGCTCCTCGATATAACAACTCAAAGTCCATTACAATGGAACCTCTTTGGCACCCGTGCTCGGCTGCCCAGCATCCCAGGGAGTAGAGCACGAACGGTTGGCCTCTGCTCCCACAGCCGAAGAGCCAGGGCAAAAAACTGGAGCTGTGCCTCTTCTGCAGAAAGTCAGCTTTGCAACGGTGCCATCCGCATTGCTGTCGCTCCTCCATTTCCCAACTCAAAGTCCATTACAATGGAACCTCTTTGGCACCCGTGCCCGGCTGCCCAGCATCCCAGGGAGTAGAGCACGAACGGTTGGCCTCTGCTCCCACAGCCGAAGCGCCAGGGCAAAAAACTGGAGCTGTGCCTCTTCTGCAGAAAGTCAGCTTTGCAACGGTGCCATCCGCATTGCTGTCGCTCCTCCATTTCCCAACTCAAAGTCCATTACAATGGAACCTCTTTGGCACCCCTGCTCGGCTGCCCAGCATGCCAGGGAGTAGAGCACGAACGGTTGGCCTCTGCTCCCACAGACGAAGAGCCAGGGCAAAAAACTTGAGCTCTGCCTCTTCTGCAGAAAGTCAGCTTTGCAACGGTGCCATCCGCATTGCTGTCGCTCCTCCATTTCCCAACTCAAAGTCCATTACAATGGAACCTCTTTGGCACCCCTGCTCGGCTGCCCAGCATCCCAGGGAGTAGAGCACGACCATTTGGCCTCTGCTCCCACAGCTGAAGAGCCAGGGCAAAAAACTTGAGCTGTGCCTCTTCTGCAGAAAGTCAGCTTTGCAACGGTGCCATCCGCATTGCTGTCGCTCCTCCATTTCCCAACTCAAAGTCCATTACAATGGAACCTCTTTGGCACCCGTGCTCGGCTGCCCAGCATCCCAGGGAGTAGAGCACGAACGGTTGGCCTCTGCTCCCACAGCCGAAGAGCCAGGGCAAAAAACTTGAGCTGTGCCTCTTCTGCAGAAAGTCAGCTTTGCAACGGTGCCATCCACATTGCTGTCGCTCCTCCATTTCCCAACTCAAAGTCCATTACAATGGAACCTCTTTGGCACCCCTGCTCGGCTGCCCAGCATCCCAGGGAGTAGAGCACGAACGGTTGGCCTCTGCTCCCACAGCCGAAGAGCCAGGGCAAAAAACTTGAGCTGTGCCTCTTCTGCAGAAAGTCCGCTTTGCAACGGTGCCATCCGCATTGCTGTCGCTCCTCCATTTCCCAACTCAAAGTCCATTACAATGGAACCTCTTTGGCACCCGTGCTCGGCTGCCAAGCATCCCAGGGAGTAGAGCACGAACGGTTGGCCTCTGCTCCCACAGCCGAAGAGCCAGGGCAAAAAACTTGAGCTGTGCCTCTTCTGCAGAAAGTCAGCTTTGCAACGGTGCCATCCACATTGCTGTCGCTCCTCCATTTCCCAACTCAAAGTCCATTACAATGGAACCTCTATGTCACTTGTGCCCGGCTGCCCAGCATCCCAGGGAATAGAGCACGAACGGTTGGCCTCTGCTCCCACAGCCGAAGAGCCAGGGCAAAAAACTTGAGCTCTGCCTCTTCTGCAGAAAGTCAGCTTTGCAACGCTGCCATCAGCATTGCTGTCGCTCCTCCATTTCCCAACTCAAAGTCCATTACAATGGAACCTCTTTGGCACCCGTGCTCGGCTGCTCAGCATCCCAGGGAGTAGAGCACGAACGGTTGGCCTCTGCTCCCACAGCCGAAGAGCCAGGGCAAAAATCTTTAGCTGTGCCTCTTCTGCAGAAAGTCAGCTTTGCAACGGTGCCATCCGCATTGCTGTCGCTCCTCCATTTCCCAACTCAAAGTCCATTACAATGGAACCTCTTTGGCACCCGTGCCCGGCTGCCCAGCATCCCAGGGAGTAGAGCACGAACGGTTGGCCTCTGCTCCCACAGCCGAAGAGCCAGGGCAAAAAACTTGAGCTGTGCCTCTTCTGCAGAAAGTCAGCTTTGCAACGGTGCCATCCGCATTGCTGTCGCTCCTCCATTTCCCAACTCAAAGTCCATTACAATGGAACCTCTTTGGCACCCGTGCTCGGCTGCCCAGCATCCCAGGGAGTAGAGCACGAACGGTTGGCCTCTGCTCCCACAGCCGAAGAGCCAGGGCAAAAAACTTGAGCTCTGCCTCTTCTGCAGAAAGTCAGCTTTGCAACGGTGCCATCCGCATTGCTGTCGCTCCTCCATTTCCCAACTCAAAGTCCATTACAATGGAACCTCTATGTCCCCTGTGCCCGGCTGCCCAGCATCCCAGGGAATAGAGCACGAACGGTTGGCCTCTGCTCCCACAGCCGAAGAGCCAGGGCAAAAAACTTGAGCTGTGCCTCTTCTGCAGAAAGTCAGCTTTGCAATGGTGCCATCCGCATTGATGTCGCTCCTCCATTTCCCAACTCAAAGTCCATTACAATGGAACCTCTTTGGCACCCGTGCTCGGCTGCTCAGCATCCCAGGGAGTAGAGCACGAACGGTTGGCCTCTGCTCCCACAGCCGAAGAGCCAGGGCAAAAAACTTGAGCTGTGCCTCTTCTGCAGAAAGTCAGCTTTGCAACGGTGCCATCCGCATTGCTGTCGCTCCTCCATTTCACAACTCAAAGTCCATTACAATGGAACCTCTTTGGCACCCGTGCTCGGCTGCCCAGCATCCCAGGGAGTAGAGCACGAACGGTTGGCCTCTGCTCCCACAGCCGAAGAGCCAGGGCAAAAAACTTGAGCTGTGCCTCTTCTGCAGAAAGTCAGCTTTGCAACGGTGCCATCCGCATTGCTGTCGCTCCTCCATTTCCCAACTCAAAGTCCATTACAATGGAACCTCTTTGGCACCCGTGCTCGGCTGCTCAGCATCCCAGGGAGTAGAGCACGAACGGTTGGCCTCTGCTCCCACAGCCGAAGAGCCAGGGCAAAAAACTTGAGCTCTGCCTCTTCTGCACAAAGTCAGTTTTGCAACGGTGCCATCCGCATTGCTGTCGCTCCTCCATTTCCCAACTCAAAGTCCATTACAATGGAACCTCTTTGGCACCCGTGCCCGGCTGCCCAGCATCCCAGGGAGTAGAGCACGAACGGTTGGCCTCTGCTCCCACAGCCGAAGAGCCAGGGCAAAAAACTGGAGCTGTGCCTCTTCTGCAGAAAGTCAGCTTTGCAACGGTGCCATCCGCATTGCTGTCGCTCCTCCATTTCCCAACTCAAAGTCCATTAAAATGGAACCTCTTTGGCACCCGTGCCCGGCTGCCCAGCATCCCAGGGAGTAGAGCACGAACGGTTGGCCTCTGCTCCCACAGCCGAAGAGCCAGGGCAAAAAACTTGAGCTGTGCCTCTTCTGCAGAAAGTCAGCTTTGCAACGGTGCCATCCGCATTGCTGTCGCTCCTCCATTTCCCAACTCGAAGTCCATTACAATGGAACCTCTTTGGCACCCGTGCTCGGCTGCCCAGCATCCCAGGGAGTAGAGCACGAACGGTTGGCCTCTGCTCCCACAGCCGAAGAGCCAGGGCAAAAAACTTGAGCTCTGCCTCTTCTGCAGAAAGTCCGCTTTGCAACGGTGACATCCGCATTGCTGTCGCTCCTCCATTTCCCAACTCAAAGTCCATTACAATGGAACCTCTTTGGCACCCGTGCTCGGCTGCCCAGCATCCCAGGGAGTAGAGCACGAACGGTTGGCCTCTGCTCCCACAGACGAAGAGCCAGGGCAAAAAACTTGAGCTCTGCCTCTTCTGCAGAAAGTCAGCTTTGCAACGGTGCCATCCACATTGCTGTCGCTCCTCCATTTCCCAACTCAAAGTCCATTACAATGGAACCTCTATGTCACCTGTGCCCGGCTGCCCAGCATCCCAGGGAATAGAGCACGAACGGTTGGCCTCTGCTCCCACAGCCGAAGAGCCAGGGCAAAAAACTTGAGCTGTGCCTCTTCTGCAGAAAGTCAGCTTTGCAACGGTGCCATCCGCATTGCTGTCGCTCCTCCATTTCCCAACTCAAAGTCCATTACAATGGAACCTCTTTGGCACCCGTGCTCGGCTGCTCAGCATCCCAGGGAGTAGAGCACGAACGGTTGGCCTCTGCTCCCACAGCCGAAGAGCCAGGGCAAAAAACTTGAGCTGTGCCTCTTCTGCAGAAAGTCAGCTTTGCAACGGTGCCATCCGCATTGCTGTCGCTCCTCCATTTCCCAACTCAAAGTCCATTACAATGGAACCTCTTTGGCACCCGTGCTCGGCTGCTCAGCATCCCAGGGAGTAGAGCACGAACGGTTGGCCTCTGCTCCCACAGACGAAGAGCCAGGGCAAAAAACTTGAGCTGTGCCTCTTCTGCAGAAAGTCAGCTTTGCAACGGTGCCATCCACATTGCTGTCGCTCCTCCATTTCCCAACTCAAAGTCCATTACAATGGAACCTCTTTGGCACCCGTGCCCGGCTGCACAGCATCCCAGGGAGTAGAGCACGAACGGTTGGCCTCTGCTCCCACAGCCAAAGAGCCAGGGCAAAAAACTTGAGCTCTGCCTCTTCTGCAGAAAGTCAGCTTTGCAACGGTGCCATCCGCATTGCTGTCGCTCCTCCATTTCCCAACTCAAAGTCCATTACAATGGAACCTCTTTGGCACCCGTGCTCGGCTGCCCAGCATCCCAGGGAGTAGAGCACGAACGGTTGGCCTCTGCTCCCACAGCCGAAGAGCCAGGGCAAAAATCTTGAGCTGTGCCTCTTCTGCAGAAAGTCAGCTTTGCAACGGTGCCATCCACATTGCTGTCGCTCCTCCATTTCCCAACTCAAAGTCCATTACAATGGAACCTCTTTGGCACCCGTGCTCGGCTGCCCAGCATCCCAGGGAGTAGAGCACGAACGGTTGGCCTCTGCTCCCACAGCCGAAGAGCCAGAGCAAAAAACTTGAGCTGTGCCTCTTCTGCAGAAAGTCAGCTTTGCAACGGTGCCATCCGCATTGCTGTCGCTCCTCCATTTCCCAACTCAAAGTCCATTACAATGGAACCTCTTTGGCACCCGTGCTCAGCTGCCCAGCATCCCAGGGAGTAGAGCACGAACGGTTGGCCTCTGCTCCCACAGCCGAAGAGCCAGGGCAAAAATCCTGAGCTGTGCCTCTTCTGCAGAAAGTCAGCTTTGCAACGGTGCCATGCGCATTGCTGTCGCTCCTCCATTTCCCAACTCAAAGTCCATTACAATGGAACCTCTTTGGCACCCGTGCCCGGCTGCCCAGCATCCCAGGGAGTAGAGCACGAACGGTTGGCCTCTGCTCCCACAGCCGAAGAGCCAGGGCAAAAAACTTGAGCTCTGCCTCTTCTGCACAAAGTCAGCTTTGCAACGGTGCCATCCGCATTGCTGTCGCTCCTCCATTTCCCAACTCAAAGTCCATTACAATGGAACCTCTTTGGCACCCGTGCCGGGCTGCCCAGCATCCCAGGGAGTAGAGCACGAACGGTTGGCCTCTGCTCCCACAGCCGAAGAGCCAGGGCAAAAAACTTGAGCTCTGCCTCTTCTGCAGAAAGTCAGCTTTGCAACGGTGCCATCCGCATTGCTGTCGCTCCTCCATTTCCCAACTCAAAGTCCATTACAATGGAACCTCTTTGGCACCCGTGCTCGGCTGCCCAGCATCCCAGGGAGTAGAGCACGAACGGTTGGCCTCTGCTCCCACAGCCGAAGAGCCAGGGCAAAAAACTTGAGCTGTGCCTCTTCTGCAGAAAGTCAGCTTTGCAACGGTGCCATCCGCATTGCTGTCGCTCCTCCATTTCCCAACTCAAAGTCCATTACAATGGAACCTCTTTGGCACCCGTGCTCGGCTGCCCAGCATCCCAGGGAGTAGAGCACGAACGGTTGGCCTCTGCTCCCACAGCCGAAGAGCCAGGGCAAAAAACTTGAGCTGTGCCTCTTCTGCAGAAAGTCAGCTTTGCAACGGTGCCATCCGCATTGCTGTCGCTCCTCCATTTCCCAACTCAAAGTCCATTACAATGGAACCTCTTTGGCACCCATGCCCGGCTTCCCAGCATCCCAGGGAGTAGAGCACGAACGGTTGGCCTCTGCTCCCACAGACAAAGAGCCAGGGCAAAAAACTTGAGCTCTGCCTCTTCTGCAGAAAGTCAGCTTTGCAACGGTGCCATCCACATTGCTGTCGCTCCTCCATTTCCCAACTCAAAGTCCATTACAATGGAACCTCTTTGGCACCCGTGCTCGGCTGCTCAGCATCCCAGGGAGTAGAGCACGAACGGTTGGCCTCTGCTCCCACAGCCGAAGAGCCAGGGCAAAAAACTTGAGCTGTGCCTCTTCTGCAGAAAGTCAGCTTTGCAACGGTGCCATCCGCATTGCTGTCGCTCTTCCATTTCCCAACTCAAAGTCCATTACAATGGAACCTCTTTGGCACCCGTGCTCGGCTGCCCAGCATCCCAGGGAGTAGAGCACGAACGGTTGGCCTCTGCTCCCACAGCCGAAGAGCCAGGGCAAAAATCTTGAGCTGTGCCTCTTCTGCAGAAAGTCAGCTTTGCAACGGTGCCATCCGCATTGCTGTCGCTCCTCCATTTCCCAACTCAAAGTCCATTACAATGAAACCTCTTTGGCACCCGTGCCCGGCTGCCCAGCATCCCAGCGAGTAGAGCACGAACGGTTGGCCTCTGCTCCCACAGCCGAAGAGCCAGGGCAAAAAACTTGAGCTGTGCCTCTTCTGCAGAAAGTCCGCTTTGCAACGGTGCCATCCGCATTGCTGTCGCTCCTCCATTTCCCAACTCAAAGTCCATTACAATGGAACCTCTTTGGCACCCGTGCTCGGCTGCCAAGCATCCCAGGGAGTAGAGCACGAACGGTTGGCCTCTGCTCCCACAGCCGAAGAGCCAGGGCAAAAAACTTGAGCTCTGCCTCTTCTGCAGAAAGTCAGCTTTGCAACGGTGCCATCCACATTGCTGTCGCTCCTCCATTTCCCAACTCAAAGTCCATTACAATGGAACCTCTATGTCACCTGTGCCCGGCTGCCCAGCATGCCAGGGAATAGAGCACGAACGGTTGGCCTCTGCTCCCACAGCCGAAGAGCCAGGGCAAAAAACTTGAGCTCTGCCTCTTCTGCAGAAAGTCAGCTTTGCAACGGTGCCATCCGCATTGCTGTCGCTCCTCCATTTCCCAACTCAAAGTCCATTACAATGGAACCTCTTTGGCACCCGTGCTCGGCTGCTCAGCATCCCAGGGAGTAGAGCACGAACGGTTGGCCTCTGCTCCCACAGCCGAAGAGCCAGGGCAAAAAACTTGAGCTCTGCCTCTTCTGCAGAAAGTCAGCTTTGCAACGGTGCCATCCGCATTGCTGTCGCTCCTCCATTTCCCAACTCAAAGTCCATTACAATGGAACCTCTTTGGCACCCGTGCTCGGCTGCCCAGCATCCCAGGGAGTAGAGCACGAACGGTTGGCCTCTGCTCCCACAGCCGAAGAGCCAGGGCAAAAAACTTGAGCTGTGCCTCTTCTGCAGAAAGTCAGCTTTGCAACGGTGCCATCCGCATTGCTGTCGCTCCTCCATTTCCCAACTCAAAGTCCATTACAATGGAACCTCTTTGGCACCCGTGCTCGGCTGCCCAGCATCCCAGGGAGTAGAGCACGAACGGTTGGCCTCTGCTCCCACAGCCGAAGAGCCAGGGCAAAAAACTTGAGCTGTGCCTCTTCTGCAGAAAGTCAGCTTTGCAACGGTGCCATCCGCATTGCTGTCGCTCCTCCATTTCCCAACTCAAAGTCCATTACAATGGAACCTTTTTGGCACCCCTTCTCGGCTGCCCAGCATCCCAGGGAGTAGAGCACGAACGGTTGGCCTCTGCTCCCACAGCCGAGGAGCCGGGACAAAAAGACGCTAGACATGGGATATATGGGGGTCATGGGAGACAAAGGGGACATTGAGCATAAGAGACATGGCACATGGGTGACATGGGTAGGTTTGGAGGCACATGGCCATGGTGACACCAGACATGGGACATGGAGGACATGGACATGCAGACATGGAACATGGGACATGGGACATGGGACATAGGACATAGAGGACATAGGACATAGGGGACATGGTTGACATTGGAGACACGTGGTCATGGTGACACATGGGGGACATGAGGGATATGGTGGACATAGAACATGGGGGTCAAGGGTAGATATGGAGACACATGGCCATGGTGACACTAGGTATGGGACATGGGACACATGGGACACATGGGGGACATGGGACATTGGGGACATTGGACATGGGGGACATGGGTGGGTTTGGAGACAGAAGGCCATGGTGACACCAGACATGGGACATGGGGGACATGGGATATGGGGGACATGGGACATGGGTGACATTGGACATGGGTGTCATGGGAAGATCTGGAGACACGTGCCTGTGGTGACACCGACACCCAGGCATTCCCTCTCCCCAAACCTGAGATTCTCCAGTGTCTCGTACAGGGTTGTGCACCCCTATTGCCCATCCCTTTTGTCCCCCCCCCACCGAGGTGCCACCTCCTTCTGACCGTGTCCCTCTTGATGTCCCCTTGCCTCCAGCTTCTCCTACCTCATCGGCAAGGACACGTGCCTGGAGGCCTGGCCCTCGGAGGCAGCATGTCAGGAGCCCGACCTCCAAACCCTGTGCCAGGACTTCGTGGAGTTTGCTGAAGCCATTACCATGTTTGGGTGCCTCTCGTGAGCACCCATGGGTGCTCCCCACCCTGCTGCCCCTTGGTTTTGGGTTATAAAGGTCCTTTCTGATTGCCTGGCTCTGTGTTGGGTCATGGGGACACCATAGGGGACAATAGGGTGGTGAGGCCTTCAGAGCGGTCATGTGGGCTTTGTAGGGGGCAAGAGGAGTGTGGGGGCTCCATAAGGGTTGATGGGGTCACCATAGGGGTGAGGGGGACTCCATAAGGGTGATGGGGACTCCATAAGGGATGATGGGATCATGGGGACACCATAGGGGTGATGGGGACTCCATAGGGGATGATGGGGTCACCATAGGGGTGATGGGGACTCCATAGGGGATGATGGGATGATGGGGTCACCATAGGGGTGATGAGGACTCCATAGGGGATGATGGGGTCACCATAGGGGTGATGGGGACTCCATAGGGGATGATGGGATCATGGGGACACCATAGGGGTGATGGGGACTCCATAGGGGATGATGGGATCATGGGGACACCATAGGGGTGATGGGGAATCCATAGGGGATAAATAGGGTAGTGCATGGGGTCACGATGCTCTGGACCCTCCAGACCCCAACCCAGAGGCTTGGGTCCCTCACTGGAAGCCTGTGGAGACCCCTTTGCCCACCCTCAAAGTCCTCAAGCCTGGAGAGCAGTGGGGTTCTCCAGTGGCTCGTATAGGGTTGTGCACAGGGGTGCTCACTGGGGGGGGATTGAACCCTGACATTCAGGGGAACCCCCAAGCCCCCAGTCCCATCCCCAGCTTGGGTTTGGGGCAAATTGGGGTGGCCTGGGGCAGTTTCGGGGGTGTAGGGGCAGATTGGGGGGTCAGGGCTATATTGGAGGATCAGGGCTCTACTGGGGGGCTCTGGGGTAGATTTGGGGGTGCAGGAGCAAACCTATGGGTCTGGGGGGGTCAAAATGGGGGTGCAGGGGCTATTGGGGGGGGCGGTCAGGGCCAACCCATTCACTCCCAGTTCACCAGCAGCCTTTGTGCTTAGAAGCGGAGATTCTCTGCTGGCTGCTATGAGGTTGAGCACACACCACACCACACACACCCCCAACTTCCGGTTATGGGGGGGATGAATGCAGGGGGGGGGGCTTGGGACCCATATGTGACACCCCCATCCCCCCCCCTTGTTCTTGTTTCCTGCTGCTGAGGCCGGATGAGGCCATGGGGGGGGCGGAATGGGAGGGACCAAAGCGGGGGCTTGCAGTGGGGTTGTGCATATACATGTGTGTGTGCATTGGCACATGTATGTGCAAACAGACATATGTGGGTTCATACACACGTGTATGGGAGCATAAATAACTTCATTAATCAATAAATAATCGTTATTAATCAATAAATTAAGGTCTTAATTTAAGGAGGGGCGGGACCCCCACCAGGCCTGCTGGGGGAGGGGGGTGGGAACCTGCAGGGACCCCACTTCTCTGGTCCCAAATGACCCCACCATAGGGAGCTCAGAGGTCTCCAAGTGTCCAGCATCGGGGTCCCCCCAGATGGCCACCATGGGGGTGTCCAAGGTCCCTTGATGTCCCCAGCCTCTGGGGTCACCAGCACCATGGGGCATGGGGGTCAGCAATGGTCCCTTGATGTCCCTTGATGTCCCCAGGTCTTTGGTCATGGGGGTTGGCAATGTCCATTGGTGTCCATTGACGTCCATTGACGTCCCTTAATCTCTGTGGTTGGGGGTCTTGGCACCCAAACCTCAACGTGTGGAGGTCAGCAATGTGCCTTAATGCCCCCAAATCTCTGGTCATGGGGGTCTTGGCACCCAAACCTCAGCGCATGGAGGTCAGCAATGTCCATTAATGCCACTTACTGCCCCTTGATGTCCCCAGGTCTCTGGTCATGGGGGTTAGCAATGTCCATTGGTGTCCATAGGTGTCCATTAATGTCCATTGGTGTCCACTGATGTCCATTGAGGTCAGCGATGTCCATTGATGGATGTCCATTGAGGTCAGTGATGTCCATTGAGGTCCATTGGTGTCCATTGAGGTCCATTGATGGATGTCCACGGAGGTCAGCAATGTCCATTGGTGTCCATTGATGTCCACTGAGGTCAGCAGTGTCCAGTGATGTCCACTGGGGTCCACTGAGGTCAGCAATGTCCATTGATGTCCATTGGTGTCCACTGATGTCCATTGAGGTCAGCAATGTCCACTGATGTCCATTGGTGACCATTGGTGTCCACCGAGGTGAGCAGTGTCCATTGGTGTCCATTGATGTCCATTGAGGTCAGCGATGTCCATTGATGTCCGTTGGTGTCCATTGAGGTCAGCAATGTCCATAGGTGTCCACTGGTGTCCATTGATGTCCATTGAGGTCAGCGATGTCCATTGATGTCCATTGATGTGCATTGG
This sequence comes from Psittacula echo, assembly GCF_963264785.1. Lineage (NCBI taxonomy): Eukaryota > Metazoa > Chordata > Aves > Psittaciformes > Psittacidae > Psittacula > Psittacula echo. The sequence continues at coordinate 443,235 of NC_137765.1, forward strand.
TGTCCATGGGTGTCCATTGAGGTCAGCAATGGCCATTGGTGTCCATTGGTGTCCATTGATGTCCACTGATGTCCATTGACGTCCATTGACGTCCATTGATGTCCACTGATGTCCATTGATGCCCATCGGTGTCCACTGAGGTCAGCAATGGCCATTGGTGTCCATTGGTGTCCATTGCTGCCCATTGAGGTCAGCCATGTCCATTGATGTCCACTGATGTCCATTGACGTCCATTGACGTCCCTTGACGTCCCCATCTCCAGCCACATCCTCAAGCCATGGCCTCCTCCACCACCCCCCTGCCTGCACCCACGGGGTCCCCCGCGATGCGCAGCAGCCCCACGAAGTTCCCCTCCCGCTCGTCCTGCGCCAGCTGCCACCCGGCCCCGGCCCGCTCCGTGTCCCCGACCAGCGCCAGGCTCAGTCGCTCCCCGGCACGGAGCCGCCCCACGGCCTGGACCAGAGCCGAGCGCACGGGGCCGGGGCCATCGCGCAGCGCCACGGGCACCGCCAACAGCGGCCGCGGGGCCCCCGAGCGGCGGAGCTGGAGGGTGGCGGTGCCGGGGGGACACGCAGGGGCCGTGCAGGTCAGGGCGAGCTGCCCATAGAGCAGGTAGAGCCCGGCCGTCGTCACCCGCAGGTCCCCGGCTGTCGCCTGAACGTCGCCACTGAGGAAGACGCCGCTGATGCCGTGTTCGTAGCGCCAGAGAGGGGAGGATGGCGGCGATAGGGAGCCTGTGGGGGGAGAGGGAGAGGGGTGGTGAGGGGTGGGGATGGGTGACCCCAAGGGGAGATGGGTTCTGCAGCTCTCCTCGGTGGCCCCAAGGCGCTGCAGGAAAGCCAGGGATGTGGAACAAAGGGAGCACAGGGATGGAAGATGCTCTGTGACACCCTGGGTACCACAGGGATGGAGGATGCTCCGTGACACCCATGGGACACTCCGTGACACCTTGGGTACCACAGGGATGGAGGATACTCCGTGACACTCTGGATACCACAGGAATAGAGGATGTTCCATGACACCCTGGGGACCACAGGGACGGAGGATGCTCCGTGACACCTTGGGTACCACAGGAATGGAGGATACTCCGTGACACCCTGGGTACCACAGGAATAGAGGATGCTCCATGACACCCTGGGGACCACAGGGACGGAGGATGCTCCGTGACACCCTGGGTACCATAAGGATGGAGGGTGCTCCATGACACTCTGGGTATCACAGGGATGGAGGATGCTCTGTGACACCCTGGGGACCACAAGGGCAGAGGATGCTCCATGACACTCTGGGTACCACAGGGATGGAGAATGCTCCATGACAACAGAGGATGTTCCATGGCACCCTGGGTACCGCAGGGATGGAGGATGCTCCATGACACCGTAGGGACCACAAGGATGGAGGATGCTCCATGACACCCTGGGTACCACAGGGATGGAGGATGCTCCATGACACCCTGGGCACTCTGTGACACCACGGCCGCCCTGAGACATGTCCGGATGCTGCAGGCCTTGGGGTGACATTTCCATTGTGAGGGCGGAAGGAGGAACCCACAGGAGGGTTTTCGAGATGACTGAGCCACCCGCCTAAGGAAGGGCCTGTCCCCATCTCCCTTTGTCCCCTCGTGGTGGCCTCAGGCCCTGGGGACTTACCAGCACTCAGCAGCATGTGGGCAGCTGTGGGAGCCTGAGGAGAGAAAGGAAACGAGTGTCAGGAAGCACCCAAAGCGTCCTTGTCCCCAGTGCGCCCCTCAGGGAAGGGGAAGTTGGCGTCACATCAGGATGTGGGGACTTTCCAGCATCCCCCTGGGGACTCGGGGGGGTCCCCAAGCAAGGGGGTGAGACCTGGATATGGGGAGACTTGGTGTGTTTGGGGATGGGAAACTGAGGCACGGGGAAGGATTGGGGGTCTCCAAGAGGCAGGCAGGTGGTGGATACCCCATTGGTCAGTAGGGATGGAGGGAGGAAGGGAGAGATGGATGGAGGGAGGGATGGATGGACACCACCAGGATGTGCAACCTGAATGGACACCCAGAAGGATGGGAAGGATGGAGGGAGGAAGGGAGGAATGGATGGTGGATGGATAGATGATGGATGAAGCGATGGATGATGGATGAAGGGACGGATGATGGATGAAGGGATGAACACGACTAGGATGTGCAACCTGGATGGACGCTGGAAGAACAGCCACCCACAAGGGTGGGAAGGATGGAGGGAGGAAGGGAGGGATGGATGGATGGATGGATGGACAGACGAATGGATGGATGATGGAGGGATGGATGGACACCACCAGGATGGGCAACCTGGATGGACATTGGAGGAACAGACACCCAGAAGGATGGGAAGGGAAAGCCCAGATGGACACCCAGAGGGACGGACAGACATCCAGATGGATGCTTGGACAAGTGGACACAGACGGACACCAGAACAGAGACCCTCGGACATCCGGACACATGGACCACGAGGCAGAGACTGGGACAGACCCTTGGACACTGGGACAGATGGACTCGGGGGGGGGGCACGGACACGGACCTGCGGCAGGGTCCCCCTCTGGAGCATCCCGCAATGGAGCATCCCCAGGAGCGCGGCGGCCGCTGCGGCGGCTCCGAGAGCGGCGGCTCCGAGCGCGGCGAGAACCGGGAAGAGGCGGCGGCGGCTCCGGTCCCAATCTCGGTCGTGGCCGGGAGGCAGCGGCGGGGACTCGGGGTCGGCGATCGGCGGCATCGCAGCAGGGACCGAGCGGCGGAGCCGCCTCTTAAAGGGACCGGAGCAGGGAGGGACCGGAGGCGGGGACCGGAGGTGGGGACCGGCCGGGAAGGAACCAGCGGCCTCGGGGGCGGGGGTAGCCCGGGCGGGACACGGGATGGGATGCGATGGGATGGGGGGGATCCAGCCTGGGTGACGTCACCTCCTCCCCCCCAAGGGGATTTCGCCTCCTCCGGTCCCTCCCTGCTCCTGCGGGGGGGGGGGGGGGAACATCGGGAATGGGAAGGGGATGGGGGGGGACGAGGATGACACAAGCAATGGGGGGGGGGGGGCGGCTTCCTGGGTTCAACACCGGGCCCCCCCCGTGCAAACCAAATGGGTGGTCAAGAGAAGGATCCCCCACCATGGAAAACACCCCCCTATGGAAGCCCCCCCATTGAGAACAGCCCCCCTATGGGAAACAGCCCCCTATAGCAGACTCCTCCCATTGTGAACACCCCCCCCATGGAAAACACCCCGCTATGGGAGACCCCCTCATTGAGAACATCCACTATGGGAAACACCCCTCTATGTGACAGCCCCCCCCAATGAGAACCCCCCACCATGGAAAACACCCCCCTATGGCAGACCCCCCCATTGAGAACCGCCCCCATGGAAAGCATCACCTATGGGAGATCCCCCCGATTGAGAACATCCCCCTGTGGAAAACATCCCCTATGGGAGAGCCCAGGTTGAGAACATCCCCCCCCCATAGGAAACACCCCCCTATGGGAGATCCCCCCAACTGAGAACATCCCCCCCTATGGAAAACAGTCCGCTATGGGAGACCCCCCCATTGAAACCTGCACCCTTCATGGGAGACCCCCCCATAGAAGACCCCCCCCATGAAGATGCCCCCCATGAAGATCCCCCTCATGGGACCCCCCCCCCAGACACCCCCTCCATGGGACCCCCGCCAAGTGCCCCCCCAAATAAGCCCCCTATGGAAACCCCCTCGAAACGGGACCCTCATCCATGCCCCCCCCCAGGACCCCCCCGATAACTCTTATGGGGTCCTTATGGGGTTCCCCTATAAGTGAGCCTCCCCATATAAAAGCGCCCCCCCCCCCAAGGGGGAACCCCCCCATCGGGGACTCCCCCGCCAGGCCCCGCCCCTTTCTCTGACTCCGCCCCCTTTAGCACCGCCCCTTCTCTAGCCCCGCCCTTTTCCGTGCACCCCCCGGGTCACAGGAGGCCCCGCCCCTCCCCTCCATCGAACCAAACAGCGCGCGCGCGGGCGAGTGACGCCAGCGCGCCCGCCGACGGGAGGAGGGGAGGTACCGGAAGAGCGAGTCACGTGACTCCGTGAGCTGGGTGCTGGGCCGGGCGGGAGGGGCAGGGATGGCGGGGGAGGGACGCGGGAAAAGCCGGGAGGGCGGGGGAGTGGGCGGGGCTTAGACGGAGTGGGCGGGGCTACGTAAGTGGGCGGGGCCTCGGCTCTTCCGGGCAGCGCAGGTTGGTGCGGGGGGGGCGAGCAGCGTGGGAACGAGGGGGGATATTGGGGGGGGCGGGGTAATAGGAATGGGGAGGGACCGAGGGGCATCCATGGGGGGGGTCATAGGAACGGGGGGTTCCCGAAGGGGAGGGCCGTGGGATGGGGTGTCCCCATGGGGGGGGTTATGGGAAGGGGGAGGTCTCGAAAAGGGGGGACCGAGAGACACCCATGGGGGGGGTCATGGGAATGGGGGTGTCCCCATGGGGGGGCGTTATGGGAACCAGGGGGGTCTTAAGGGGGGGGACCGAGGGACACCTATGGGGGCCATGGGATGGCATGTCCCCATGGGGGGATCATGAGAAGGGAGGAGTCTCGAAGGGGGGGGACCGAGGGACACTCATTGGGGGGGGATCATGGGAACGGGGGGCGTCGAATGGGGGGGACAGAGGGACACCCACTGGGGGCGGTTATGGGAATGGGGGGGTCCCGAAGAGGGAGGCCATGGGATGACTGACCCCCATGGAGGGGGGTTATGGGAACAGGGGGGTCTCAAAGGGAGGGACCGAGGGACACCCATGGGGGGGTCATAAGAATGGGGGTGCCCCCATGGGGGGATTATGGGAACGGGGTTTCCCGAAGGGGGGACCTGGGTATGGGGTGTCCTCACGGGAGGGGTTATGGGAAGGGGGGGGTCTCGAAAGGGAGGGACCAATGGACACCCGTGGGGGGGGTCATGGGAACAGGGAGGGTCTTAAGGGGTGGACAACCAAGGGGCACCCATGGGGGCTGTGGGATGGGGTATCAAGGAAGGGGGGGGACACCCATGGGGGTCCCCTTTGGGGTGGTGCCATAAAGCTGAGGGGGGGGGAAAGGGGTTGGGGGCAGGTCCAGGGGTGAGGGGGAGACCCTGGGGGGGGTCACAGGAAGTGGGGGGGTGTAGGGGTGATGATAGGTGGCCATGGGATGGGACAGGATGGGGTGGGCATTCCGGGGAACACAGCGCTGGGGTGCCCATAAGGACAAGGGGGACACCTAGGATGGGGGGGGACAATTGGCGTGCCCCCCAGGATGAGGGTGGCCACGGGGACCAGTTGAAGCCATAGCAGGACTGAGCTCGTCCTCTTTGTCACAGGGACCTGTTGCCACCTCCCCATCACCCAACAGGTACCCAACAGCCCCAAAACTGCCCTAAAATGGGATGATTTTGCCCAATCTGATCCTTTTTGGCCCTGTTTTGCTTCCAGAAGAGGGGAATTGGGGTTTAGGGATAAACTCTGGCTCCTGGTCCGGCTCTGGGTGTAGGAAGTGACCAAAGGCCTGTGGATGAGGGGGGAGTCGGACTGGGTTTGACAGCAGCAGCCTCTGCCCTGGGGTCATTGCAGAGCCTTCATTAGGGGTAATTATACAAAGGAGCTGGGATGGGGCTGGGAAGTGCTGCAGGGTCCAGTTAAACCGGGTCCAGTTCATCAAATCCAGTTAAACTGGGTTTAGTGAATCGGGTCCAGTTAAACTGGGTTCAATTCATCAGGTCCTGTTGAACTGGGTTCAGTGAATTGGGTCCAGTTAAACTGGGTTCAGTTGACCAGGTTCGATTAAACTGGATTCAGTGAATTGGGATCAGTTAAAATGGGTTCCATTGACCTGGCTTGAGCAAACTGAGTTGAATGAATCAGGTCTGATTAAACTGGGTTCAATGAATCAGGTCCAGTTAAGCTGGGTTCCATGAATTGGGTCCAGTTAAACTGGGTTCAGTGAATTGGGTCCAGTTAAACCGGGTTCAATTGATGTGGTTTAATTAAACTGGGTTCAATGAATTGGGTTCAGTTAAACCGGTTTCCATGAATCGGGTCCAGTTAAACTGGGTTCATCCCAGGTTGGAACATCTGGGATGGGGACAGGGATGGGGATGGGGATATAGATGAGGATAAGGATGGGGGGACAGGGATGGGGATGAAGAGGGGACAGGGATGGGGATAGGGATAGGGGTGAGGATAAGGATGGGGGGACAGGGATGGGGATGAGGATGGGGACAGGGATGGGGATGGGGCTGGTGACCCCCATCTCTGGCCTTTGCCTTTTCTCCCTCCCAACCCCATTGCCCAGCTCCCTGAACACCAGCATTCCCTATGGATCTCACCAGCATCGCCTGCGCCGCGCTCCTGGCACTGCCAGTGGTGGCCCTGATGGCACTGGCGCATCGCTTGGGGCTCCTCTACCAGCTCTTCCATAAGGTAGCACAAACCGGGGTGCGAACGGGATGGTTTGGCCAAAGCCCACCTCTTGGAGCTGGTGGCAACCTCAGGTGTGCTCCTGCTGACCATGGCACTGTGCAGGTGGACCCCCAAAGCCCTCGGCACGGTGGGGAGCTGGTGGCGGAGGTGCTGAAGGCGCACGGGGTCCGCTTCATCTTCACCCTGGCCGGTGGCCACATCTCCCCTGTCCTGGTGGCCAGCGAGAAGGTCGGGATCCGGGTGGTGGACACCAGGCACGAGGCCACTGCGGTGTTTGCCGCTGATGCTGTCTCCAGGATCTCCGGTGAGGATGTGGAGGGGTTTGGGGTGATCCCATCCATGGTCAACATCTCCTGCCCCAATGGATATGGATGGGGTTTGGGGTGATCCCATCCATGGTCAGCATTTCCTGCCCCTATGGATGGAGGGTTTTGGGGTGATCCCATGCATGGTCAGCATCTCCTGCCCCAATGGATGGAGGGGTTTGGGGTGATCCCATCGATGGTCAACATCTCCTGCCCCTATGGATGGAGGATTTTGGGATGACCCCATTCATGGTCAGCATCTCCTGCCCCAATGGATATGGGTGGGTTTGGAGTGATCCCATCCATGGTCAGCATCTCCTGCCCCAATGGATGGAGGGGTTTCGGGTGATCCCATCGATGGTCAACATCTCCTGCCCATATGGATGGAGGATTTTAGGATGGTGGGTTTTGACCCCATTCATTCCCTTTGGAGATTACTTGGCAGCTCCAGTGAGGATGAGATGAGGAGAAGATGACCCCATCCATGACCAGCAGCTTCTCCTGCCCCAATGGATGGATGGGTTTGAGATGACCTCATCCATAGCTATCACCTTCTCCTGCCCCAATGGATGGAGGACATTGGGGTGTTGGAGCTTAGTGGGATCCCAGTTGTGCCAAATCAATGACTTTATGGATGTCCAAGGTCCTTCCATGGTGGCTTTGTCCCTGGTTTTGTCCTCCAGGACCTAATCCATCCACTCGGTCCCCATCTTCATGAGCATCCACGCATCCCCTGACCCCCTGGCCATACCTTGGGGTTCTGATGGTCCCCACTGGCCTCCCCTTAGGTCGCATTGGCGTCGCCGTGGTCACCGCCGGTCCCGGTGTCACCAACACGGTGACAGCCGTCAAGAATGCCCAGATGGCCGAGTCCCCATTGCTGCTCATCGGGGGGGCAGCCGCCTCCCTGCAGAAGGTGGGACCTCAAAACCAACCAGTTTTGGGAGGTTCTTTAACCATTTTGGGGTGTTCTTCACCCAATTTTGGGAGGTTTTCACCCATTTTGGGGGGTTCTTCTGTTTTGGGGGGGTTCTTCACCCAATTTTTGGGATTCTTCACCTATTTTGGGGGGTTCTCCACCCATTTTGGGGGATTCTTCACTATTTTTTTGGTTCTTCACCCATTTGGAGGGTTCTTCACCCGTTTTGGGGCATTTTTCACCTATTTTGGGTGGTTTTCAACCATTTTGGGGGGTTTTTCACCTGGGTTTGGGTGTTCTTCACTTTTGGGGGGTTCTTCACCCAATTTTTGGGTTTCTTCTCCCATTTTGGGAGTTTTTCACCCATTTTGGGGGTTCACCCATTTTGGGGGGTTCTTCACCCATTTCGGGTCTTCTTCACCCATTCTTGGGGTTCTTCAGCCATTTTGGGCATTCTTCACCCATTTTTGGGCATTCACCCATTTTGGGGGGGTTCACCCATTTTGGGCATTCTTCACCCATTTTTGGGGGGGTTCTTCACCCATTTTGGACATTCTTCACTCATTTTTGGGGTGTTCTTCACCCGTTTTGGTCATTCTTCACCCGTTTCTTGGGTGTTCTTCACCCATTTTGGGCATTCTTCACCCATTTGTGAGGTTTCTTCACCGATTTTTGGGCGTTCCTCACCCATTTTTGGCGTTTCTTTTACCGTTTCGGGGGTTTCAAGCCTTGTGGTCCTCACCTCCCCAGGGCCGAGGAGCTCTGCAGGACATTGACCAGCTCTCGCTCTTCAGGACCCTCTGCAAAGCGACCATCTCGGTGCGAACCGTGCGGGACATCGTCCCCACGCTCCGCAAAGCTATCACCACCGCGCAGTCGGGGACCCCAGGTAAGGAATTGGGGTGGTGGTACCCCAAAACCAACCCCAGGTTTGGGGTGATGGGTTTCATCCCCACCATGGGTCATCCAATGTGGATTTGGGGGTGATATTGATGAATCAGTGGGTTTTAAGCCCCCAAAGTGGTTTTGGGGTGACATTGGGCTCCTCTCCATTGCCATCACCACTGCACAGTCAAGGACCACCAGTAAGGAATTGGGTGGTGGCACCCCAAAACCAACCCCAAGTTTGGGGTGATGGGTTTCATCCCCACCATGGGTCATCCAGTGTGGATTTGGGGGTGATATTGATGGAATCAGTGGGGTTTAAGCCCCCAAAGTGGTTTTGGGGTGATATTGGGGTCCTCTCCATTGCCATCAGCACCGCGCAGTCAAGGACCACCAGTAAAGGATTGGGGTGGTGGCACCCCAAAACCACATCCAGGACACCTGGTGGTGGGTTTCATCCCCCATATGGGTCACCCAATGTGGGTTTTGGGGTGATATTGATGAATCAGTGGGTTTCAACCCCCAAAGTGGTTTTGGGGTGACATTGGGGTCCTCTCCATTGCCATCACCACCGCGCAGTCAAGGACCACCAGTAAGGAATTGGGGTGGTGATACCCCAAAACCACATCCAGGACACTTGGTGGTGGGTTTCATCCCCACCATGGGTCATCCAATGTGGATTTTGGGGTTATATTGATGGAATCAGTGGGGTTTAAGCCCCAAAGTGGTTTTGGGGTGACATTGGGGTCCTCTCCATTGCCATTGCCACCATGCAATTGGAGGCGACCAGTAAGGAGTTGGGGTGGTGATACCCTAAAACCACATCCAGGACACTTGGTGGTGGGTTTCATCCCCACCATGGGTCACCCAATGTGGTTTTTGGGGTGATATTGATGGAATCAGTGGGGTTTAAGCCCCCAAAGTGGTTTTGGGGTGACATTGGGGTCCTCTCCATTGCCATTGCCACCATGCAATTGGGGGCAACCAATAAGGAGTTGGGGTGGTGGTACCCCAAAACCAACCCCAAGTTTGGGGTAATGGGTTTCATCCCCACCATGGGTCATCCAGTGTGGATTTTGGGGTGATATTGATGCAATCAGTGGGTTTTAAGCCCCCAAAGTGGTTTTGGGGTGACATTGGGGTCCTCTCCCTTGCACCCCAATCCCATAGGACCCGTCTTCGTGGAGCTCCCCATCGATGTCCTCTACCCCTTCCATGTGGTGCAGAAGGAGATCACTGGCACCAAGAGCGCCCGGGGGCTGCGGGGGAAGGTGGTTCAATGGTGAGCAGCACCCCCAAATGGGAGCCAGCACCCCAAAATGGTACCCAGCACCCCAAAATCCACCCATCCCATCCATAGGTACCTCCAAAACTACATCCGGAACCTCTTTGCGGGTGCCTGGGACCCCCAGGATGTGTCCCCGTTGCCAGTGAAGGTGCCGTTGGCCACTGAGGATGAGGTGGGATATGGGGGGGATACAGCATGGATGGGGGGCTTTGGGTGTCTGGGGGTGGGGGGGTTGTAGGGGGATGAGGTAGGATGGGTTTGGGATGGAATGGGATGGGTTTGGAAGGGACTGGGATGGGTTTGGGATTGGATGAGGTGGGTTTGGAAGCACTGGGATGGGTTTGGAATGGAGCAGAACTGGGGTTTGGGGTTAAATCAACTGAGTTTGGGACTTGGATAAGCCAGTTTAGGGGCCAGATTAAGCTGAGTGGAGGTGGGTTTGGGTCTGATGGAGGAAATTTTGGGTCTGAAGGATTTTGGGTCTGAAGGAGGTGGGTTTGGTCTGAAGGAGGTGGGTTTGGGTGTGAAGGAGGTGATTTTGGGGCTGAAGGAGGTGATTTTGGGTCCGAAGGAGGTGATTTGAGGTCCGAAGGAGGTGGTTTTGGGTGTGAAGGAGCTGATTTTGGGTGTAAATGAGGTGATTCTGGGTGTAGATGAGGTGGTTTTGGGTCTGAAGGAGGTGGTTTTGGGTCTGAAGGAGGTGGTTTTGGGTCTGAAGGAGGTGATTTTGGGTCTGAAGGAGCTGATTTGGAGTCAGAAGGAGGTGATTTTGGGTGTGAAGGAGCTGATTTGGGTCTGAAGGAGGTGATTTTGGGTGTGAAGGAGCTGATTTTGGGTGTGAAGGAGCTGATTTTGGGTCTGAAAGAGCTGGTTTTGGGTGTAAATTGGGTGCTTTTGGGTCCCAGGTCCAGCGCTGCGCGGAGCTGCTGAGCAGGGCCACCAAGCCCCTGGTGCTGGTGGGCAGCCAGGCCCTGCTGCCCCCAACGCCGGCCGAGGAGCTGTGGTGAGGCCAGGATGGGACTGGGAGTGAGGAGCCAGTCTGGGGACAATTGAGCTGGTTTTGGGTACAAATCGGCCAATTTGGGGACCAATGAACTGGTTTAGGGATGGAGGGACTGGTTTGGGGATGGAGGGATCGGTTTGGGGACAATTGACCTGATTTTGGGTACAGATCACCCAATTTGGGTACCAATGAACCGGTTTGGGGATGGAGAAAGCAGTTTGGGGATGGTTTGGGAACAGTGGAGCTGGTTTGGGGTCAGATCAGCCAATTTGGGTACCAATGAACCAGTCTGGGGATGGAGGAACCGGTTTGGGGACAAGTGAGCTGGTTTTGGGGTTGGATCAGCCAATTTGGGGACCAATGAACCAGTTTGGGGATGGAGGAACTGGTTTGGAGATGGTTTGGGTACAGTTGAGCTGGTTTTGGGGACAAATCAGCTGATTTGGGTACCAATGAACCAGTTTCTGGACAGAGGAACTGGTTTTGGGATGAAGGAACCAATTTGGGGATGGTTTTGGAACAGTGGAGCTGGATTTGGGGACAGATCAGCAAATTTGGGGTCTGGTGAGATGGTTTGGGGACGTCAAAGCTTATTTGAGGATGGACGAACCAGTTTGGGGACAATTGAGTTGGATTTGGGGCTGGATCAGCCCATTTGGGCTAGGATGAGCTGGATTGAGGACAAATGAACCAGTTTGGGGCCAATTGAGCTGGATTTGGGGCTGGACCATCAGCTTGGGGACAGTGACGCCACGTTTGGGTCTGACTGAGCCCATTTTGGGCTCAAATGCACCAATTTTGGGGCCGAACCGAGCCGCTCTTGGGGTGCCCTGAACCAACCACATTTGGGAGTGAAACCACCCAATTTTGGGCCTCAACCATCGCGGTTTTGGGGCCAAAACCACCGAATTGAGGTATGTTCCCCCCCAGTGCAGCGCTGGAGGCTCTGGGGGTCCCCTGTTACTTGGGGGGCACAGCGAGGGGGCTCCTGCCCCCCAACAGCCCCATCCTCCTGCGGCAGAGCCGGCGCGAGGCCCTGCGGGAGGCAGACCTGGTGCTGCTGGCAGGTACTGGGATGGGCTGGGATGGGGTTGGGATGGGGATGGGATGGGGATGGGGATGGGGTCGGGATGGGGATGGGATGGGGTTGGAATGGGGATGGGATGGAGCTGGGATGGGGTTGGGATGCAGCCAGGATGCAACAGGGATGGGGCTGGGGTGCAGCCAGGGCAAGGTTGAGATGGGGCTGGGGTGGGGTCGGGATGGGGTCAGGATGAGACCAGGATTGGGTTGGGATGCGGCTGGGATGTAGCCAGGATGCAGCTGGGATGGGGTCCGGAAGAGGCTGGGATTGAGTCAGGATGGTGTTGGGATGGGTCCCAATTCCATATGGAAAACTGTGCTTCCTTTGGTTGCATTCCAAAGGGGAAGGGGCACACGCGTTGCGTCCCCATCCCAACATCCCCCTGTGCATCCCTAAGGTGCTGTGTGCGACTTCCGCCTCTCCTATGGGCGCCTCTTTGGCCGCGGCGCCACCATCGTGGCCGTGAACCGGGATCGGGAGCAGCTGCTCCGGAATTCCGATGTCTTCTGGAAAGCCCGGCTCGCCATACAAGGTGGGAGCATCCCGGGCCTGAGGTGGGTGCTATGGGGTGGGCGCTATGGGGTGCTATGGGGTGATGGGTACTCTCCATAGGGGATGCCGCATCCTTCGTGGTGCGGCTGGCGCGGAGCCTCCCGGGATACGGCTGCTCCGGGGAATGGCTGCAGCGGCTGCGGGAAAGGGAGCGGAGCAAGGAGCAGGAGAACCGGTGAGAGGGGATGGGATGGGAATGGGAATGGGGATGGGGACAGGGATGAGGTTGGTGATGAGGATTTGAACAGGGATGGGGATGGGAATGGGACAGGGATGAGGTTGGGGATGAGGATTTGAACGGGGATGAGGATTCGAACAGGGATGGGGATGGGGATGCAAATGGGGCAGGGATGAGGTTGGGGATGTGGACCGGGATGGGGGTAGGAATGGGACATGGATGAGGTTGGGGATGAGGATTTGGACAGGGATGGGGATAAATACGGGGATGGGGTTGAGGATAAGGATGGGGATGGGGACAGGTATGGGGATGGGGATGGGAATAGCAACAGGGATGGACTTCAGAGACAGGCACACGAGCAGGGATGGGGTCAGGAAAAGGGATGGGCATGGGCATAGGGATGTGGACGGGGAGCGGGATGTGGACAGGCCATGGATGGGGAGAGGGAGCTTCCCATTCCCAGTTTTGGGGGATCCCAACCCACTCCCAACTGCTCTGGGGGCTCCATTGCCATCTCTGGCACAGCCCAACACATTCCCAACTGCTTTGGGGGCTCCATGTCCATTCTTGGTCCATCCCAACCCGTTCCCAACTGCTCCATCCCTGTCCCTGGCATATCCCGAGCCATTCTCAATTGCTCCATCCCCATTCTTGGCACATCCCAACCCATTCCCAACCGCTCCATCCCCATTCCTGGTGCATCCCAACCCATTCCCAACTGCTCCATCCCTCTTCCTGGTGCATCCCAACCCGTTCCCAACCGCTTTGGAGCTCCATCACCATTCTTGGCACATCCCAACCCATTCCCAACCGCTCCATCCCCATCCCTGCCGCATCCCAACCCATTCCCAACCGCTCCATCCCCATCCCTGCCGAATCCCATCACCTCTTCCCACCTCGGGAACAGGGAGAAGGCGGCAATCCCGACGGAGCAGCACCTGAACCCTCTGGAGCTGCTGCAGGTCCTGGATGAGCTCCTGCCTCCCGAGAGCGTCTTGGTGGCCGATGGGGGGGACTTCGTGGGTACCGCAGCCTACATCGTGCGGCCCCGGCGGCCCCTGGCATGGCTGGATCCCGGTGAGGAGCCCTCAGGATCATGGGATCACAGGGAGCTCAAAGCTCACCCATTTCCACCAGGGTCACTTGGATGCTCCATGCCCCATCCAGCCTGGGATGCTTCATGCAAACCTTCTCCGTTCAGCCCATCCCAGTGTCCCACCGCTTCCTTATCTCCAAGCTGAACTTCCCATGGAACCCATCACCCCTTGTCCTGTCCCTGAGGAAGGTCCCTCCATGTCCTCCTTGTGTGGAGGAGACCAGAGCTGGATGCAGCACCCAAGTGGGGTCTCACCAAGCAGAGCAGAGGGGCAGGATCCCCTCCTTGGACCTTCTCAGGCTGCTCCATCCAGTCCGTGTCTCCCTTGGGATCATCCCAACCCATGCGCAAGGACCTTTCCCTTGGTCCCATTGATCTCCATGAGGTTCCTACCTGTCCAGGTCCCTCTGGATCCCATCCCTCCCCTCCAGCTTGGTGCCACCACAGCCGTGCCCATGTCCCCAGCAATGATGCTGAGCCCAGCACTGAGTCCTCAGTCTCCACCTGGCCATCGAGCCGTTGACCACAGCTCCCTGCTTGTGGCCATCCAGCCACCATAGGGGACACAAGCAAGGGGACAGGGCCAAGGGACACCGCGTGGGTGACACAACCAAGGGGACACAACCAAGGGGACATGACCATGGGTGACACGACCAAGGGGACGTGACCAAGGGGAAACAATCATGGGTGCCATCCCCATGGATGACACCACCATGGGTGACATCAACATGGATTGGATGACCCCACCATGGGCAACATGGCCATGGGTGCCACCACCGTGGGTGACATGACCAAGGTGACACAACCAATGGGACGTGACCATGGGGGACATGAACAAGGGGGCATGACCAAGATGACACTACCAAGGGGACATGACCATGGGTGGCATGACCAAGGGGACATGACCATGGGTGACATGAACAAGGGGACATGACCAAGGTGACATTACCAAGGGGACATGACCATGGGTGCCACCAGCATGTGTTACGTGACCAAGGTGACACAGCCAATGGGACATGACCATGGGTGACACCACCATGGATGCCATCACCATGGGTGACACCGCCATGGGTGACACCACCATGGATGCCATCACCATGGGTGCCACCACCATGGGTGCCATCACCATAGATGACACCCCCATGGGTGCCACCCCCATGGGTGACACAATCAAGGGGACACCCCCATGGGTGCCCCCCCGTGCTGTCCCCACAGGCCCCTTTGGAACGCTGGGTGTCGGAGGCGGGTTCGCACTGGGGGCCAAGCTCTGCCGGCCCGAGGCCGAGGTACCGGGACCGAGCCGGGGGGGACCCTGGGGACGGCGGCGGCCGCTGCTGCCCCCGTGTGGCCTCAGGGCGCCATGACCCGTGTGTGTGTATCCCCCTCCAGGTCTGGGTCCTCTATGGGGATGGGTCCCTGGGCTACAGCCTCATGGAGTTCGACACCTTCGTGCGGCACAAGGTGGTGGGATGGGGGAATGGGTGGGAATGGGTTGGAATGGGGTGGGAATGGGGTGGGAATAGTGGGAAGGGGGGGAATGGGGTGGAATGGAGGGGAATGGAAGGAAATAGGTTGGGAATGAGAGTGAATGGAAAGGGATGGGGGGGATGTTAGGGGAATGGAGAGGAATGAGGGGGAATGGAGGGGAATTGGGAATGGGAGGGAATGAGGAGAATGAGGGGGAACGGGGAGGGGTTGGGGGAATGCAAGGGAATGAGGGGAATTGGGTGGGAAAGGAGGGGGAATGGGAAGCGAATGGAGGAGAATTGGGAGGAATGGGAGGGAATGAAGGGAATGGGGTGAGAACGGGGGGAATGGGTGTGAATGGAGGGGAATGGGGGGAAATGGAGGGTTCTAGAGAGGAACAGGGCAAATGGAGGGGAATGGGGCGGGAATGGGGATAATGGGAGGGAATGGTGTTCAATGGGTGTCAGTGGTGGTGTTTGGGGTTCCATGGGTGTCAGTGGGGGTTATGGGTTTCAGTGGGTGTCAGTGGGGATTAATGGGTGTCAGTGAGGTTCAGTGGTTGTCAGTGGGGGTTAATGGGGTTCAATGGCTGTCAGTGGGGGTTAATGGGGTTCCATGGGTGTCAATGGGGGGTAATGGGGTTCAGTGGGTGTCAATGGCATTCAATGGGTGTCAGTGGGGGTTAATGGAGTTCCATGGGTGTCAATGGGGCGTAATGGGGTTCAATGGGTGTCAGTGGGTGTTAATGGGGTTCAATGGGTGTGAGTGGGGTTCAGTGGGGGTTAATGGGGTTCCATGGGTGCCCATGGGTGTCCCGGCAGGTCCCGGTCATTGCGCTGGTTGGGAACGACGCGTGTTGGAGCCAGATCGCACGGGAGCAAGTGGCTCTGCTGGGCAGCGGCGTCGCCTGTGGCCTCCACTACCTGGGTGGGTGCCAATGGGGGTCCCCATGGAGTGCATTGGGTGTCCCCATGGGGTGCATTGAGTGTGTCTGGTGTCCCCATGGGATGGCTCAGCCCATACCTGGTGTCCCCATGGGTTGGCTCAGCCCATACCTGGTGTCCCCATGGGTTGGATGAGCGCATACCTGGTGTCCCCATGGGTTGGATGAGCGCATACCTGGTGTCCCCATGGGTTGGATGAGCGCATACCTGGTGTCCCCATGGGTTGGATGAGCGCATACCTGGTGTCCCCATGGGTTGGCTCAAGCCATACCTGGTGTCCCCATGGGCTGGATCAGCCCATACCTGGTGTCCCCATGGGTTGGCTCAAGCCATACCTGGTGTCCCCATGGGTTGGCTCAAGCCATGCCTGGTGCCTCCATCGCTCCATGGCGGTGCCAGTGCCATTGTCCCTGCAGGATATCACCTGGTGGCTGAGGCTCTGGGTGCCAAAGGCTTCGTGGTTGGGCGCCAGGACCAGGAGCGCTTGGGCAGCGTCATCCGCGCAGCACAGGATTCGTGCCGCGGCGGCCACCCTGTCCTGCTCAACGCCCTCATCGGCCGCACCGGCTTCCGCGATGGCTCCATCTCCGTGTAGGGACCGGGGCCACCGATGGTCACAAAGAGGCCTCAAAGGGGCTCCCAATTGGCCCCAAAGTGGCCCCAAAATGGTCCCAAAGTGTCACCAAAACGGCCCTAAAGTGACCCAAAGTGTCCCCAACATGAGCCCAAAGTGGTTGCAAAGTGGCCTCCAAGTGTCACCAAAATAGCCTTAAAGTGACCCAGTGCGGCTCCAAATTGGCCGCAAAATGGCCCCTAAATGACTCTAAAATAGCCCCAAAGTGGTGCTAAAGTGGCCCCCAAATGGCCTGAAAATGTCCCAAAAGTAGCCCCAAAATGGTCACAAAGTGGCGGCCAAGTGTCACCAAAGAGGTCCTAAAGTGACCCAAAGTGGCCCCAAAATGGCCATGAAGTGTCACCAAAGAGACTCTAAAGTGGCCCCAAAGTGTCACCAAAATAGCCCTAAAGTAACCCAAAGTGGCTCCAAATTGGCCCCAAAGTGTCCCCAACATGAGCCCAAAGTGGCCCCAAAATGGGCCTAAAGTGTCACCAAAAAGGCTCTAAAGTGTCACCAAAATGGTCCCAAAGTGTCACTAAAATGGCCCTAAAGTAACCCAAACTGGCTCCAAATTGGCCCCAAAGCGTCACCAAAGTGGCCCCAAAATGGGCCCTAAATGGCCCCAAAGTGGTGCTAGACTGGCCCCCAAATGGTCTGAAAATGGCCCCAAAGTCGCCCCAAAATGGTCCCAAAGTGTCACCAAAATGGCCCTAAAATGACCCAAAGTGGCTCCAAATTGGCCCCAAAGTGTCCCCAACATGAGCCCAAAGTGTCCCCATGGGATGGGTTTGGGTGACCCTGGGGACAGCCGCATCCTTGCCCCCATCCCCACAGCATCCCCATGGGGTGGGTTTGGAGCCACATCCCTGTCATCATTTGGGTGCCAAGCCCTTGGGGACCCCCAAAGTGACACTTTGGGGACCGTGCCCCCCCTTATCGATGTCCCCCCCATATCAATGTCCCCCCCCCTTTAGATGCCACCGCACATAGAGCCTGGTGGCAAGTGCAGCTTGTGTCATTTATTGCTGGTGACAGTGACAAGGCAGTGGCAGGACAAGGGGGGGGCTAGGCCACCATGGGAGGGGACACAACACACAAGGGACACCTTTGTGTCCCCCCCAGGCACTAACCCTGGTGACTTCACATTGAGCTGGTTCCTTTAAGGCTAATACTGAGCAAGGCTTGGGGGGGGTATTTTGGGGTCCCCCCCACCCCATAATACTGGTAATGGGGTAGAAGGGATGGGGGGTGGTTTTTGGGGTCCCCCCCATAACACTGTCAATGGGTCTATTTTGGGGGTGCAAAGAGGCTGTGGTGATGGTGCAATAAATAAAGCTGAGTCCCCCCACCCCTGTACCGGCTGCCCCCACCGTGGGGGGGGGGGCTGGAAAATGGGGGGGGTCCCCCCATTGTCACCCAAACTGGGTGTGGGTGACACTGGGGTGCCCTAGAACCCCTTTTGGGGTGCAAAAGGGGGTTTTGGGGGGGGGCAGAGCCATGGAGGTCATGGACCCTTGTCAATAGTCCCTAATACTGATGGGGTTGGGGGGGGGGGGACAAGGGTCCCAATGAGGGGGGGGTTCCCCATTGTCACCCAGGCTGGGGGTGGGTGATATTGGGGTGTCCCATCACCATTCATGGGGTGCAAAAGGGGGACATGGACCCTTGTCAGTAGTCCCTAATACTGATGGCTTTGGGGGGGGACACAACTGGGGGGGGGGCCCAAGGGGGGGACAAGGGGACAAAAAGGCACTTGGGCCATCTCCAACCAAACCAGAGCCAAAGGAGGCCCTGAATCCTTCCTCTGAGCCCCCCCTGCAAGATGGGGGGTGGAAGCTGGAGCTGGGGGGCAGGGTTTGGGGGGGTCCCCACCTCAGCCCTGGTGGCATCGGTGCCACCGTCAGGTCCCTCCTGCTCCGTGCTGTGCAAATCGAAGGCAACTCCAGGCAAGTGCTGCTGTTTGGTGGCATCGTCACTGGTGGTAGCATCATCACCAGTGCCTGTTGTCACCAGTGTTTGTGTTGTCACCAGTGGTGGCATCATCACCGGTGTCATCATTGTCACTGGTATTGGCATTGTCACTGGTGGCATCATCACTGGTGGCATCCTTGTCACTGGTCTTGGCATTGTCACTGGTGTCTGGTGGCATCATCACTGGTGTCATTATTGTCACCAGTACTGGCATGATCACTGGTGGCATCATCACTGGTGGCATCGTTGTCAATGGTCTTGGCGTTGTCACTGGTGTCTGGTGGCATCATCACTGGTGTCATCATTGTCACCGGTATTGGCATTGTCACTGGTGTCAGCATCACCGGTGTCTGTTGTCAGTGGTGTCTGTTGACATTGTCACCGGTGTCATCATTATCACTGGTGTTGGTATCATCACCAGTGCCAGCATTGTCACTGGTGTCTGTTGGCACTGTCACCAACATTGATGACTGTTGTCATCGATGCCAGTGGCACCAGCGTCCATTGTCACTGGTGTCTGTTGTCACCAGTCTTCGTTGTCACTGGTGCCAGTGTCACTGGTGTCCATTGTCACCAGTACCGCTGTCACAAGTGCCGTTGTCACCAGTATCCGTTGTCACCAGTATCCATTGTCACTGATTTCACCATCACAGGTGTCCGGTGTCACCAGTGTCCGGTGTCACCAGTGTCCGGTGTCACCAGTGCCATTGTCACCAGTGTCCATTGTCACCAGTGCCATTGTCACCAGTGTCCGCTGTCACCAGTGTCCGCTGTCACCAGTGTCCGCTGTCATCAGTGTCCGCTGTCATCAGTGTCCGCTGTCACGGTGCCACTGTCACCAGCGTCCATTGTCATCAGTGTCCGCTGTCACCAGTGTCCGTTGTCATCAGTGTCCGCTGTCACCAGTGTCCGTTGTCACCAGTGCCGCTGTCACCAGTGTCCATTGTCACCAGTGCCGCTGTCACCAGTGTCCGTTGTCACCAGTGTCCATTGTCACCAGTGCCGCTATCACCAGTGCCGCTGTCACCAGTGTCCGTTGTCACCAGTGTCCATTGTCACCAGTGCCGCTATCACCAGTGCCGCTGTCACCAGTGCCACTGTCACCAGTGTCCATTGTCACCAGTGCCGCTGTCACCAGTGTCCGTTGTCACCAGTGTCCATTGTCACCAGTGCCGCTATCACCAGTGCCGCTGTCACCAGTGTCCATTGTCACCAGTGCCCGGTGTCACCACTGTTACGGGTGTGCCCGGCGCCCCGCGGCGCGCTCACAGGCACACGTTGATCTGCTGCCCCAGCTCCCTCTCCAGGTCCAGGATGAGCGCATCGAAGTCCTTCAGGTTGAGCCGGGGCCCGAACGCCGCCGCGGGCTCCTCCCGCAGCCCGAAAGGTGCCTCCCCCCCGCCGGGGTCCCCGTGGCCCGGGGTCCCCGTGGCGCTGGCCCCGGGCAGCAGCAGGAGCTGGCGGCCGCACACGCTCCAGTCCCCCGCGTACCGGTTACTGGGGGGGCTCTCGGGGCCGCGGGGCCGGGCCCGGGCCACGACCGCGGGCTCCGGCAGTTCCAGGCGCAGCCGCGGCGCTCGGGGGGGCGCTGTGGAGCAGAGAGAGGGAAGGGTGGGAATAGGAGCTGGGAATGGGGACACTGGTGGGAATGGGCAATGGGAATGAGGGGAATGGAGGGGAATGGGGAAGGGGGCACAGGTGGAAATGGGCACTGGGAATGGGGGGGAATAGGGATGGGGGCACAGGTGGGAATGGGCAATGGGAATGGGGGGGAATGGGGGTCGTGGGGATGGGGGCACTAGTGGGAATAGGCAATGGGAATGGGGGGAAAGGGCAGTCATGGGGATAGGGACACTGGTGGGAATGGGCACGGGGAATTGGGAGGAATGGGAGTCGTGGGGATGGGGGCACAGGTGGGAATGGGAGCTGGGAATGGGGAGAGAAAGGGGGGTTATAGGGATGGGGACACTGGTGGGAATGGGCACTGGGAATTGGGAGGAATGGGAGTCGTGGGGATGGGGGCACAGGTGGGAATGGGAGCTGGGAATGGGGAGAGAAAGGGGGGTTATAGGGATGGGGACACTGGTGGGAATGGGCACTGGGAATTGGGGGGAAAAGAGGGTCATGGGGATGGGGGCACAGGTGGGAATGGGGGCTGGGAATGGGGAGGGAAAGGGGGGCAGGGGGATG
Source organism: Psittacula echo (assembly GCF_963264785.1). NCBI lineage: Eukaryota > Metazoa > Chordata > Aves > Psittaciformes > Psittacidae > Psittacula > Psittacula echo. The sequence continues at coordinate 464,137 of NC_137765.1, forward strand.
GGGGCACAGGTGGGAATGGGGGCTGGGAATGGGGGGAAAGGGGGTCATGATGATGGGGACAATGGTGGGAATGGGCACTGGGCAGAAATGGGGGGCATTGGGATGGGAACACTGGTGGGAATGGGCAATGGGAACTGGGGGGGGAAAGGGGGTCATGGGGATTGCATGGGGATGGGGACACTGGATCAGTTACTGGGAATGGGGGGCACTGAGCAGCAGGAATTAGGGGGACCCTGAGAGAGATGTTGGATGTGGGGGCCCTGGGAATGGGGGCATCCATTACTGGAGATGAAGGGGGGGGGCATGGAGCTTTAGTTGGGAATGGGGACACTGGATCAGCTACTGGGAATGGGGGGCACTCCAAGAGCAGCCATAAGGGGGGTGACCCCACTTACCCGGCCAGGCCTGCAGCAGGTAGTGCAGCACCTCAATGTGCCTCTTGAAGTCCACAGCGCTGGCGATGTCCTGGCTGTGGGTGCTGCTGTGGGTGCTGCCATGGGTGCCAACGCCACGGCTTGGGGTGAGCAGCACCGGCCCGAAGCACACGGCAATGTTCTGGGGGTTCATGCGGTTCAGGTCATGGTGCGAGGCCACCAGGCTCAGGTGGTCCAGGAGCCGTGTCAGGGTGGCCTGACGGACACGAAAAGCACTTGATGGTGCTGGGAACACACTTTATGGTGCTGGGAACCCACTTTTGGGTGATGGGCACTCACTTTATGATGCTGGGAACACACTTTATGGTGCTGGGAACCCACTTTTGGGTGCTGGGAACCTACTTCATTGTGATGGGATCCCACTTTATGGTACTGGGAACCCACTTTATGGTGCTGGGCACTCACCTTATGGTGCTGGGAACACAATTTATGGTGCTGGGAACCCACTTTTGGGTGATGGGAGCCCACTTCATGGTGCTGGGAACATACTTTTGGGTGCTGGGCACTCACTTTTTGGTGCTGGGAACACACTTTTGGGTGATGGGAGCCCACTTCATGGTGCTGGGAACATACTTTTGGGTGCTGGGCACTCACTTTTTGGTGCTGGGAACACACTTTTGGGTGATGGGAGCCCACTTCATGGTGCTGGGAACATACTTTTGGGTGCTGGGCACTCACTTTTTGGTGCTGGGAACACACTTTTGGGTGATGGGAGCCCACTTCATGGTGCTGGGAACCTACTTTTGGGTGCTGGGAACCCACTTTTGGGTGCTGGGAACCCACTTTATGGTGCTGGGAACCTACTTTTTGATGTTCAGCACCTACTTTTTAGTGTTGGGCACCCAATTTGGTCCTGGGCACCTACTTTTTGACACTGAGTACTCACTTTTTGATGTTGGGCACCCAATTTGGTTCTGGACACCCACTTTTTGGCACTGGGCATCCACTTCTTGATGTTGGGCACCCACCTCTTGGTGCTGGGCACCCACTTTTTGATGTTGGGCACCCAATTTGGTTCTGGACACCTACTTTTTGGCACTGGGCATCCACATTTTGACATTAGGCACCCACTTCTTGATGCTGGGCACCCACTTTTTGATGTTGGGCACCAGATTTGGTTCAGGACACCTACTTTTTGGCACTGAGCACCCACTTTTTGATGTTGGGCACCCAATTTGGTTCTGGACACCTACTTTTTGACATTCGGCACCCACTTCTTGGTGTTGGGCACCCAACTAAGCAATGGGCACCCACTTTCTGTTGCTTTGCACCCGCTTTTTGGCACTGGGCACCCACTTTTGATGCCGAGCCCCCACTTTGGTGCTGAGCACCCACCTTCTCCACGTCGGGCAGACACTCCAGCAGGGTGACTGCATCCTGCTCCCCCGGTGCCACCCGCGGGGGCCTCTTGGCCATGGCCTCCAGCACCACGTGGTGGAGCGCTGGGGTGATGAGTGGCGTGGGCAGCTCCCGTAGGTAATCCTTGAGGATCCCTATGGCAAGAGGACCCCATGGGGCCGTCAGGGTGGTCCACGGGAGCTGAGGGGCACCCATAGGGTGGCACCCACCCGTGATGACGTTGATGTCGGGGTAGAGATGCTCAGAGAGCGTCACGGCCGCGCTGTCCCGCTCGAAGGCGTCGCGGAGCTCCTTCTTGACTGCAGCTGAGCCACACAACCGGTACAAGCCCACCACCTGCATGGGGACACCAGTACAGACCAGTATAGACCAGTATGGGAGGTTCAAACACCACCACCTGCGTGGGGACACCAGTATAGACCAGTATAGACCAGTATGGGGGGGGGTTCAACCACCACCACCTGCATGGTAACACCAGCATAGACCAGTACAGGGAGGTTCAACCATCACCACCTGTGTGGGGATACCAGTATAGACCAGTATAGACCAGTATGGGGGGTTCAAACACCACCACCTGCGTGGGGATACCAGTATAGACCAGTATGGGGGGGGTTCAACCATCACCACCTGCATGGGGACATCAGTACAGACCAGTATAGACCAGTATGGGAGGGTTCAACCACCACCACCTGCATGGGGACACCAGTATAGACCAGTATGGGAGGGTTCAACCATCACGACCTCCATGGGGACATCAGTATAGACCAGAATGGGAGGGTTCAACCATCACCACCTGCACGGAAACACCAGTATAGACCAGTATGGGAGGCTTCAAACACCATCACCTGCGTGGGGATATCAGTATAGACCAGTCTAGACCAGTATAGGATGGTTAAAACACCACCACCTGCATGGGGACACCAGTATAGACCAGTATGGGGGGGGGTTCAACCACAACCACCTGCATGGGAACACCGGTACAGACCAGTATGGGAGGGTTCAAACATCGCCACCTGCATGGGGACACCAGTATAGACCAGTATAGACCAGTATGGAGAGGTTCTACCATGACCACCTGCATGGGGATACCACTATAGACCAGTATGGGAGGGTTCAATCACCACAACCACTATGAGACCCCAGTTTGGGGTGGATTCCTCCCCCAAACCCGCAGGAACCACCATGGGGACACCACTTTGGGTGCGTTGCTCCACCAAACCCCCTTTAACCACTGTGGGGACACGAGTTTGGCTGCATTTCTCCACCACAACCACCACCAGACATCACTTTGGATGCATTCTCCATCAAACCTCCTTTAACCACTACAGGGACACCAGTTTGGGGTGGATTCCTCCACCAAACCCTCTTGAACCACTATGGGGACACCGGGATGGGGTGGAATCCTCCACCAAACCCCCAGGAACCATCATGGGGACACTAGTTTGGATGCGTTCCTCCACCACAACCACCACCAGACATCACTTTGGATGCATTCTCCATCAAACCTCCTTTAACCACTATGGGGACACCAGTTTGGGGTGGATTCCTCCACCAAACCCTCTTTAACCACTATGGGGACACCCGTATGGGGTGGAATCCTCCACCAAACCCCCAGGAACCATCATGGGGACACTAGTTTGGATGCATTCCTCCACCACAACCACCACCAGACACCACTTTGGATGCGTTCCTCCACCACAATCACCACCAGACACCAGTTTGGGGTGGATCCCTCCACCAAAGCCCCCTCCAAGCACCCCTCATGAGCAGGACTCACCTTCAGGCCACGTTTCTCTATCTCGGCCACACACTTCTGGATGATCAAAGGCACTTTGGTGGCCGTCTTCTCCCTTTCCACCAGTTTACCCAGTTCCACCCCGAAGACGCGTGGCTCCTGCTCACTGGGACAGTCCCACTGCTCCACCAAGGTGAACTTGGAGTAGAGGACACCCCGCGGTTGCAACCTCACAGCCAACTGCTGGGCACGGCACCCTGCGGAGCCCAACGTTGCCATCAACCTCATCACCAAGCACCCAACCCCAACCACGACCCCCTCATCCTCATCCTTACCGCGGAAGATGTGGGGCAGCACCACAGTGCCATGGCAACAGAGCCGGTTGCGGCAGGAGGTGGCATCCCAGGAGAACACCATCACCTTGAGGTGCTGAGCACCCTCCAGCTCCAGGTTGAAGGTATGGTTGAGCCCCAGGAAGCCCGCCTTGCAGGACAGCAGCGCCGTGCGGGCCCGGTTGGCCGCGTCCACCTGCAGCACGCAGAAGACCTCACGCCCATCACCTCGGGGTGGCTTCAGGTCCTTCACGCCGTGGAGGTGGACGCTCACCAAGCCGGAGATGCGCTGCCCGCAGCGGGGTGGCATCTCCCCACTGCTGTAGGGGTGGAAAGCACCCACATCCAGGCCTAGATCCACCTCTTCTGGGTCGCAATGGGGCTTGGCCTTCATTGGAAGCTCTGGGGAGTCTCCATCACTCAAGTAGCCACCTCTGGGGGTGGCTCTGGCCCGCGGTGACGCCACGCTGGTGTCCAAGTGGTAGCGGCTGATGACGTTGCTGGATTCCTTCCTCTCGGAGGGGGATGCTCCCTCCTCATGGCCTCGGGAACGGGGATTCCGGAGGCTCAGCTTCCTCCGGAGCTCTGGAAGCTTCTTCATCTTCATGGAGAGGCGGCGCACGGTGCCCGGGGACTTCACCTTCTGCAGGGCCCGGCTCTTGGTGGGGCTGGCGGGAGGTGATGGGGTGGTCGAGACCTTCCCTGTGCCAAGGGGAAAGGGGTGAGTGGGGTTGGGAATGGCAGGGGGGAAAATTCAGGATGGGGTGGGGATGGGGAGGCTGGGATGTGGAGAGGGGATGGGGAATGCAGGGGATGGGGACAGTGCCTGTAGGGTCTTGGGGACACCCTCACCCACAAAATGTGGGTGCCCAACATTAAAAGGTGGGTGCCCAGTAACAAGAAGTGGGTGCCCAGCACTAAGGTTGGGTGCCCAGCGGCAAGAAGTGGGCACCCAGCAATAAGAAGTGGGTGCCCAGTGGCAAAAAGTGGGTGCCCAGCACTAAAAGGTGGGTGCCCAATAACCAGAAGTGGGTACACAATAACCAGAAGTGGGTGCCCAGCACTAAAAAGTGGGTGCCCAGCACCAAATAGGGTGTCTAATATCAAAAAAGTAGGTGCCCAGTGCCAAAACTGGGCGCCCAACATCAAGAAGAGGGTGCCAAGCACTAAAAACTGGGTGCCCAGCACCAAAAAGTGGGTGCTCAATACCAAAAAGTGGGTGCCCAGCACTAAAAAGTGGGTGCTCAACACTATAAGGTGGGTGCCCAGCACCAAAAAGTGGGTGCCCAGAAAGTGGGTGCCCATAAAGTGGGTGCCCAAGAGAGCAGGACCCAGGCTATGGGTCCCAGGTCTCCTCACCCCCAGGCTGTGTCCGTCCCGGCTCCTCAGTGCTGTGGGCTCCGGAGCTCTCCCCCATTCCCAACGCATCCTGGGCGGGCTCTTCCCTCCCCGCATCGCGGCTCCCACTTTTCTTCGCGGCACTCCCAGGCTGCGGATCCTCATCCTCCGGGATGGGGTTGTACCAGATGTCCCCCTCGCTGCCAGCAGCACCGGGATCCACCTCGGCTCCAGCTCCCGGCTCATCCAAACCTGGAATCTTCATGGATGATAGCACCCAGTGCCGGCTGCTCCGCTCCAAGCTCTGCAGGTAGGCTCCATGCCCAGGATTCCTACCGGGAATCCCCAGCTCCCCGGAGCCGTTCAGCGCCTCCGCTTCCTCCGCCAGCTCCAGATCGTCCTTCCCGGGATGCTCAATGCCAGAGGCAGGATCCGGCTCTCCGGTGTCCACCGGATCTTGGGAAGCTTTGGCAGGAAGCGGCTGCTTCTCATCCCGGCCTCCACAGGAGAAACGGGCCCAGTTCTGCCGCCGCGACGCAGCTGGCAGCGGATCCATGGATGCTGCTTCAGGATCCGGTGGGGAATCAGGGCTTGGAGTGGGAGGATCTATGGGAGGAAGGGAATAAGCCGGGACGGGATCCCAAAATCCCAACGCCACCACACCAGGACCTCTCTCTTGTCCCCAGCACCATCCCGAGCATCCCACCATGGCTCCCTCAATCCTCATCCCAAATCCGGCGCTGTCCCGCATGGGAACAGGCAGCGGATCCAAACATCTGGATCTCCGGATGTTTACTGCTGGCCGGATCCAAGACATTCCCATTGCTCCAGCAGGGAATGGGGGAGGGACAGCCCCGACCCCTCTGCACCCAAAAGGATGGGGCTGCACCCCTGCACCCTGTGCACCCTTCCTTAGTGGGGTCGCTTTATGTGGGATGCAGAAGAGACCCCAAAAGTAATGGGGGTCCCTTCCTATAGGGGGTCTCCTTATGTGGGGTGCAGAAGGGACCCCAAAGTGATGGGGGGGGCCCTTCCTTGGGGAGGTCCCTTCCTTAGGGGCTCCCTTTTCCTTTTAGGGTGCAGAAGGGACCCCAAAATGATGCGGGGGGCCCTTCCTTAGGGGGGTCCCTGTTCCTCTTTGGGTGCAGAAGGGACCCCAAAGAAATGGGGGGGGAGTCCCTTCCTTAGGGGGGTTCCCTTTATGTTGGGTGCAGAAGGGACCCCAAAGAAATGGGGGGGGAGTCCCTTCCTTAGGGGGGTTCCCTTTATGTTGGGTGCAGACGGGACCCCAAAGTGATGGAGTCCCTTCTTCAGGGGGGACCCCTCCTTCGGGGGTCCCTTTCCTCTTGGTTGGGGTGCAGAAGGGACCCCAAAGTGATTTGGGGGGGTCCCTTCCTTAGGGGGGTCCCTTTCCTCATGGGATGCAGAAGGGACTCCAGTGTAATGGGGGTCCCTTCCTACAGGCGGTCCCCTTATGTGGGATGCAGATGGGACCCCAAAATGATGGGGGGGTCCCTTCATTAGGGGGTTCCCTCTTTAGGGGCTCCCTTTTCCTTTTGGGATGCAGAAGAGACCCCAAGGTAATGAGGGTCCCTTCCTTAGGGGGATCCCTTTAAGTGGGGTGCAGAAGGGACCCCAAAGTGATGGAGCCCCTTCTTTAGGTGGGATCCTTCCTTAAGGGGCTCCCTTTTCATCTTGGGGTGCAGAAGGGACCCCAAAGTGATGGAGTCCATTCCTTAGAAGGGTCCCTTTATGTGGGGTGCAGACGGGACCCCAAACTGATGGGGGGGTCCCTTCCTTAGAAGGGTCCCTTTCCCCTTGGGATGCAGAAGGGACCCCAAACTGATGGGGGGGGTCCCTTCCTCAGGGGGTCCCCGTTCCTTTGGGATGCAGAAGCCCCCCCCCCCATGGTGCTAACGGAGGGGTCCCGTCCCATCCCGCCCGTTTTATCCCTACCTCGGTCCTTCCCGTCCGGCTTCTTCCCTCTGGGCCGGTCGCGGCCCCTCAGGCGAGAGAACGTTCTCCTCAGCAGCGGCTCCGCCATCGCCCTGCCTGGTCCCCTTCAACCCCTCACTCCGGTCCCCTTCAACCCCTCACCCCGGGCCCCTTTAACCCCTCCCCGGTCCCTTTCAACCGGTCCCGGTTCCCTTTGAACCGGTCCCGGTCCCCCTCAGCCGGCCCCGGCCCCTGGGCCCGCCCGTTCCCCTCAGCGCGGCGGGGCCCGGAGCGGCGGCTCCGCCATGATCCCGCCGTGCATTCCCGGGCCGCCGCCGGCAGCGCTGCCGGGAGCTGTAGTCCGGAACCGGGGGGACCCCCCCATAGACCCCCCATAGAACCCCATGGACATCGGGGACCCCCCCCATGGAGCCGCCCCCCCCCCCCCCCCCCAAAGACACGGGAGCGGCTGAGGCCTGGCCCGCGGCCTGAGGTGAGGGGATGTGGGGGGACATAGGGCGTAAATGGGGTCTTTAGGGGGTTTAAAGGGGTATTTGGGGGGGATGAGGGGTACTTGGGCTCTCGGAGGGGTTTTATGGGGCTCAAGGGGGTATTTAGGAAGGTTTGGGGGTCCGGGGGGGGCATTTAAGGGGCTCAAGGGGGTATTTGGGGGGGCCTAAATGGGGTCTGGGGGGTATTTAGGGGGCTCAAGGGGGTGTTTGAGGGGACCTAAGGGGTATTTGGGGGTCCAGGGGGGTATTTAGGGGGCTCAAAGGGGTATTGGGGGGGGCTAGGGGGGTATTTGGGGTTTGGGAGGGGATTTAGGGGGCTCAAGGCGGTATTTGGGGGGGTTCTGGGAGTGTTTGGGGTCTGGAGGGGATTTAGGGGGCTCAATGGGGTGTTTGGGGGGACCTAAGGGGTATTTGGGGGTCCGGGGGGGGGGTATTTAGGGGGCTCAAGGGGTATTTGTGGGGACATGAGGCATATTTGGGGATCTGAGGGGGTATTTGGGGGGCTCAATGTAGTGTTTGGGGGGCCTGGAGGGTGTTTGGGGGCCTGGGGGGGATTTAGGGGTCTCATGGGGGTATTTGGCGGGGAGCTGGGGGGTATTTAGGGACCTGGGGGGATTTAGGGGGCTCAAGGGGGTATTTGGGGGTCGGGGGGGGGTAAATGGGGGGTATTTCGGGAGCTCAAAGGGATATTTGGGAGCCTGGGGGTGATTTAGGGGTCTCTGTGGGGTATTTGGGGAGCCCTGGGCGGTATTTGGGGGGTATCATAAGCACCCACTGCTCCCCCCAGGGGCCCCCCAAACCCACCCCCCCCCCCTTCACCCCCTCACCATGGGCGCCCCCCATGCCCAGAGCAGGGCCTCACTCTTCACATGTGTTTATTGCTCCGCAGGGACAGCCCCCCCCACCCCAATCCCACCCTGGCCCCCCCCCCTTTTCCCTGCAGATCCATCCGTGCATCCCAAAGGAATGTGCTGGAAGGCGGAGGCTGCACCCGGAGCGCTGCAGGGGGGATGTGGCAAGCAGACGGGTGCCGATGGGAGCCCCTCATCACCAAGGGGGTGCTGGACGGGGGTAGTTTTGGGGTGCCCCGTTTAGGGGTGCCCCTCGCACACCCATGGGAGCTGGCTGGTGCAGGGGTAATCGTACCACAGAGCATCCTCCCTCACTGCTGCACAGTTCTCCTGGCGCCCACCATTGGGCTCGCTCCTGTGCCAAGAGCTGTGACAAAAGAGGGGGGGATCAGGACACTTTAGGGGTGTCCCTGGCCCCCCAAACCCCATCCCGTTGTCCCCAGCACCCATAGGGCTCTACCTGCTTTCCCAGGACAAGATGGACCCGTTGGCTCGCTTCCAGGTCCCTTCCACCTCTTCATCCCGGATGCCGAGCCAGGAGGAGCTTTGCAGCATGGTCCGGATGTGATCCTGGGGGCAAAGGCGGTGTCACCCCATGGCACAGCCCCCCGCAAAGCCCTTGGGGACAGCAAGGGGACACCAGGTAGGACCTGATGCCATAACAGCCCTCAGCACTGGCACAGCCTCTGCCTGGGGGTAGGGGGGCTCATTGGGGTCTCGGCTATCCTAGGACTGGTTTAAGTCCTGTATAGTCAGGGTTAGGGCTGAGTTAGAACCTCATGGAGGATCTTAGGGTTGACTTAAGCCCTATGTATTTAGAGTTAGGGCTGGGCTAGAGCCTCATTGGGGTCTGAAGGATCTTAGGGTTAGCTTAAGTCCTATATAGGCAGGGTTAGGGCTGGGTTAAAGCCCTGTTGGGGTTTGGGCTACCTTGGGGTTAGGTTGAGTCCTATGAGTACATGCAGAGTTAGGTTTAGGATAGGATTACAATTACAGATAATGAGGTTGGGGTTGTGGTTGAGGACAGGTTTAAGGTCAGTCTTAGGGGTAGGTCTGGGGTTATGGTTAGGATTAGGCTTAAGTTTAGGGATTTTAGGGTTAGGGATGGATTAGAAAGAGGTTTCAGATGGATTTGGGTCGCTATGAGATTGATGGCTCAGATTAGGAATGAGGTTGGGCTTAATTGTAGGCTCTAGGGTGTAAAGTTTAGGTAGAGCTTAAGGTGAGGTCACCCCAAACCTATCATAGTGTTCCTTGTAGGGCTTCACCTGAGGCTTCCCTGCCCCTTCCCAATACCCCCCTTCCTGGCTGTGCCCCTCACCTTCTCTTCAGGCCCATCCACCTCCAGGAGCTGAGCCCCTAGGAGCGAGCAGAAGCGCTGGGCGTTCTCCCAGGAAGCGGCTGTCTTGGAGTACAAATAGCAGGAATTCCGGAAGTGGAGCCACCCTTTGGAGCAAGGGGGACAGCCTGCGGGACGGGGGCACAGAAAAGTGGGGTCACCCCCCCCAAAGGGAGCTGCAAGAGCCCGTAACACGGCCCTGGCCAGGGACACAACCCTGAGCATCCCCCCTGGGTTAGAGCCCTGCTGGGCTTTGGGTTAAATCCTATAGATTAAGGTTTAGGACTGGCTTGGGGTCCCATTAGGGTTTAAAGTGGGTTAGGATTAGGTTAAATCCTGTCTATTTAGAGTTCTAACTGGGTTAGGATTAGGTTAAATTTTATCTCTTTAGGGTTTAAACTGGGTTAGGATTAGGTTAAATCCTATTTAGCGTTTAAACTGGGTTAGAATTGGGTTAAATCTTGTCTATTTAGGGTTCTAGCTGGGTTAGAATTAGGCTAAATCCTGTCTATTTAGGCTTCTAACTGGGTTAGGATTAGGTTAAATCCTATTTGGAGTTTTAACTAGGTTAGGATTAGGTTAAATCCTATCTATTTAGGGTTTAAAGTGGGTTAGGATTAGGTTAAATCCTATTTGGGGTTTTAACTAGGTTAGCATTTGGTTAAATCCTATCTATTTACGGTTATAACTGGATTAGGATTAGGTTAAATCCTCCATTAGGGTTTGAGCTTGGTTTAGGTTAGGTTAAACCACCCTAAAAGGGTCAGCTCAGGTCCAGCGCCCTGCTACAGCCTGCCTTTAGCTTAAGCCATATCCATGCCAGTTTAGGGCTATCCTTGGGATGAAGGATGCTGGGACCTACAGGAGCGGGAGCAGACGTCATCCTTGCTCCCCTGGACCACCCAGCGGCTCCACGGCCCGTCCCCGGTGTAGAGCATCACCGTGCGCTGCTGGTTGTTGCCATAGTTGAAGTAGAGGTCATATCCAGCCAGCGCCAGCAGCCCTCCATCCCGGCATTCCCAACGCTGCAGCTTGCCATCATCCCGGCACGGCTCCAGCCTCACCAGGGCCAAGGTTTGGCCACGGGTGGCTGTGACACAGCGCTGGCTCTGCCAGCCCCACAACCGGCCCCCTTGGAGCCATTGGAAGCGTTGGGAAGCAGCACCGGGCCGGCACGTGGTCGCCGTCAACTGGTGCCCGTCGGCCTCAATGCACTTGCGGTGGTCTTCGTTGTAGAGCAGGAAGGAACGGGAGGCTGGGAAGGTAAGAGAAGGTCCAAGGAATGGATCCTGCCCCTTTGCCCTGGTGAGATCCCACTGGGATGCTGCATCCAGCTCTGGTGTCCTCTAGGGAGCAAGGCCAGAGGAGGACGAGCAGGGGCTGGGGCAGTTCCCGTATGGAGCCAAGCTGAGGACATTGGGGCTGGAGGAGCTGCATGGAGACCTCAGAGCAGCTTCCAGGGTCTGAAGGGGGCTCCAGGGATGTGGAGAGGGAATTTCATCAGGGATAGGACAATGGTGATGGGTTCAAACTGAAACAGGGAAGTTCAGGTTGGAGATAAGGAAGTTCTTCCCTGGGAGGGTGGTGGGACACTGGGATGGGTTGGATGGAAAAGGTCTGGATGAAGCATCCCTGTTCAAGGCCAGGTTGGACACAGAGCATGGAGCAACCTGCTCCAAGGTGTCCCTTCCACATTGGAACTGAATCTTAAGGTCTTTTCCAACCCAAACCATTCCATGAATCCATGATACCCAGGGATTGAGGACACATCCATGGAGAAGGAGGGAAGGGGGGAACACACATGCCATGGACACGCACCCACATTCGGCATCGCCTTCGCCTTCTCTGCCTCCAGCTCCGCCGTCAGGGCTGCAACTGATGGGGACACAGGGACATGGTCACCCTGTCACCGTGTCTACAGCAGGGCTGGTGTGGAGGGGTGCTGAGCACCCAGAACCCCCCCTAGAGACCCCAATCATAGCAATTCCCAATCATAGGAAGTTCTTCCCTGAGAAGGTGGTGGGACACTGGGATGGGTTGGATGGAGCAGGATTGGGTGCCCCATCCCTCGCAGTGTCCAAGGCCAGGTTGGAGCAACCTGCTCTAGTGGAAGGTGTCCTTGCCCATGGCAGGATAACCTTAAGCTCCCTTCCAACCCAACCCATTCCATGATTCCCATGGGGCTCCCCAATCCCTATGGACCATCACTACTCACTGTGCCGTGAGCCGATGGTGAGGAAGAGGATGTTCATCAGCACCGAGACCCCCAGGGCCACGGTGGCCACCAGCACCAGCTTCCCTTTGGAGCAGCCCTTGGATGGAGCTGGGGACACGGGACGGGTTGTCTTTGGGCTTGGTGATGATGGCTCTGCCCTTGTCCATGCTGGCTCTGGCACATGCTTCTGGCTTGGGGTGACCTCAAGAGGGTCCAGGGGCTCGTAGGGGTTCTCCTCTGTGGGGCACAAGGTGCTGTGGGGCAGTGGGGGGCAGCTGGGGGGTCATCCCCTACCCAGTGCCACCAGCATCCCTTAGAGCATGAGGATGCTCCAAGGGTGGGATCTGGAGTCTCCATCGGTGTCACCATTCACCTCCTTGGACACTGGGGGCCACCAACACCCCCCCACCATGGACAACCTCCTTGGATGCCAGGTATGGAGATGGGGACACCCTAAGGGTGGGAATGGGGGGGTCCCCTTTGGTGCCACCACCCCTCCGGGGACCCCTCTTGAGGATCCCTCTTTGGGTACCCCAAGGACAGCCATTGGGTACCAGGGATGGAGATGGGGACCCCCCTTTCTTGCCACCACCCCTGCTCATGGGAACAAAGTAAGACCCCAAAAGGGACATTGGGATGTCCATTAAGGACAATGGGGCTGCTGGGCTCCCCCCCCCCCCCCAAGCACACCCAGCACCCAAGGGTGCTCCCTACCTTCCCCCTTGCCAGGTCCTGGCACCCACTTTTGCCCCTGGCTGGGCTCCACGTTGCCGTACATGGTCCCTGTGGTGTCCCCAATGAGTGTCACCACTGATAAACCCTGTGGGAAGTGGTGCTGGGGGGGGCCGGATGTGCCCTCACCCCAGGGATGGGCCTCAAAGGGGCCCCCCAGCACCCTAAAGCTTGGCTCAGCACCATGGGTGCTGGTGAAGGCCCCAGTGTCCCTCTAATCAGGATGCACCCATGGCACTGCCCATGGTGTCCCTGTCCTCAGGTTGTCCTTGTCCCCAGAGTGTCCTTCTCCCCAGGGTGTCCTGATGCCATTCCCCCCCATGCAGGAAGAGCCGGGTGCTATCAGCACCCACCAGCACCCAGCTCACTGCATCCGGTGATGGGTGTGAGGTCGGGTGTGCTGGGGGGGCAATGGGTGTCCCATGGACACACTGGGTGTCCCATTGTGGTGCTGGGTGTCCCATGGTGGTGCCGGGTGTCCATGGTGCTACCGGATGTCCCATCACGGTCCCCATCGATCCAGTGTCCCCTCTCCCACCTCCCAATCCCGGGATGTTCCCGCGGTGCAGCGCGGCCGCCAGGCGGCGCCATAACCACGAGCGGAGGGGAGAGGAAGGATCGGGAATACCTGGAATGGGGACACCGGGAACGGGGAGAAGCCATTGGGGACCCAGGGAGGAGCCGGTACCGGGGCTGCCCCCCTCCCCTGGAGCCGCTTGGGGCCGTTTCCTCTTGTCCCATCCCTTGGGAGCAGAGCCCAGCCCCGTCCTGGCCCTGCACCGGTGCTGCTCCAGGCCAGGATGGTGCTGGAATTCTTGGCTCCCAGCTCCATCAATCCGCACCCGCAGCTCCTTTTCCATGAGGAAAACCAGCGCTGCAATGGGGCTGGTGTGGCCCAAGTGGGGGTTTGGGGCTGAACCTCATCCCATGGTTCCAGATCCATATGGAGCCCCTCCAGCAGCTACAGGTTCCCAACCAACCTGGTGTCACTTGGGTGCCCTCCATCCCCTCATCCAGAGCATCAGTGCAGAAAAGAACCACTGACCCCAATCCAAGCCCCACTGGATCCCAATCCCAACTGGATCCAAATCCCGAGCTCCATTGGATCCCAATCCCCATCGGATCCAAGCCCCATTGGATGATGTGAGGCATGGGCTGAGCCTCATTGCATTCCAAACCAAGCCCCACTGGATATCAATCCAAACCCTACTGTATCCCCATCCTGATCCCCACTGGATCCCAAACCCAAGCCCCATTGGATGCCAAACCCAAGCCTCATCAGATCCCCATCCAAGCCCCACTGGATTCCCATCCTGATCTCCATTGGATGCCAAGCCCCATTGGATGCCAAACCCAAGCCTCATCAGATCCCCATCCAAGCCCCACTGGTTGATGTGAGCCATGGGCTGAGCCCCACTGCATCCCAAACCAAGCCGCACTGGATCCCCATCCTGATCCCCTTTGGATCCCAATCCAAGCCCCATTGGATGGCAAACCCAAGCCTCATGACATCCCCATCCAAGTCCCACTGGATGATGTGAGCCATGGGCTGAGCCCCCCTGGATCCCAAACTCAAGCCCCATTGCATCCCAAACCGATCCCCATCAGATCCCAATCCCGAGCCACAGGTTGAGCCCCAACGGCTTCCTTTTAATTAATAATCTCAAGGATTGATTAAAAACGGAACTTTTCAACCGCTTTTGGTGGTAAATAACAACAATGGAGTAAAAAAAACCCCACAGGATCAGGACCATGGAGAGCACCAAACCCCCCCTCCATGGAGAGGGGCTTGGCCCAGTGCAACAGTGCAGGAGAGAGGGAAAGGGGGATCCTGGAGCCCCCCGTGCCCCCCTCCCGGCTTTGGGATGAACCGGGATGAGTGGGAAAGTACTGTGAAGGGGCAATGGAAACAGGGAGGCCCCTGCGGGGGGAGGTAGTGGCGGCTCCGGGGCTCTTTGGGGTCACATCTGGGGTGCAGAGGGGTTCTGGGGCTGGCTCGAGCGGTGCCGAAGGGAATTCTCCTCCTCCATCTGGGAATAGATGGGATATGGGATGGGGACAGGGGATGGGGACACGGGACGGGGACACGGGATGGGGACAGGGGAGCACCCATGGGCCCATTTGGGACCATGCTCAGGCTCAGGGCACCCTTTAGGCCCCCCCAGCCCAGGTGCAGCCCATTCTGAGGCCCCCCCATGGCACTCACAGCCCCCGTGGCGCCGGTGCTGGCCCGTTCCGAAGGGGCGGCCACATCCTGCTCATCCCGGGGGGGGTCCAGTTCCTCGTCCTCATAGTCTGTGACGTCATCAGATTCCTCTGGGGGGGGGCACAAGGAGAGGGTTGGGATTGGGACTGGATTGGGATCGGGATCAGGTTGGGATTGGGATCAGGACTGAGACCAGGATCAGGACAGGGATCAGGGTCGGGACTGGGATCGGGGTCGGGACTGGGATCAGGATCAGGACTGGGATCAGGATTGGGATTGGGATCAGGGTTGAGATAGGGACTGGGATCAGGATTGGAATTGGGATCAGGGTCGGGATTGGGATCAGGATCAGGACTGGGATCAGCATCGGGATGGGGATCAGGATCAAGACTGGGATCGGGATTGGAATCAGGACTGGGATCAGGATCGGGATTGGGATCAGTTTCAGGATGGGGATCAGGTTTGGGATGGGGATCAGGATCAGGACTGGGACTGGGATCAGGATTGGGATTGGGATCAGGATCTGGATGGGGATCAGGATCAGGACTGGGATAAGGATGGGGAGCCCCATTCCCAGCTCACCTTCGGCGCAGGGCTGCGCTGGCTCGATGCGGGACACCATCTCAGCCAGGTCAATGAAGTGAGTCTTGAGCACCTACAGGGGGACAAAGGGACCCCAAAGAGCCCCCCCCATGCATGAGGGTGGAAGAGGGAGGAGAGGAGAAGGTGACAGGAGGAGGACACAAGGATGATGGGGAGGGTGATGGAGAGGGACCACAAGGGGACCGGGATGCTGAGGGGCACCTGAGATGGACCAAGGGGACAGAAAGATGCTGGGGAGGGACCAGGAGAAGGGAAACCCCTTAAAGCCAAGGTGCCAGGTCCAGGGTGTCCCCAGGGTGCCACCACCCCCCAGGAGCTGGTGTCCCCCCATGCTCACGTCCACGCGCTCGATGTCGCAGAAGTCGGCCCATCGCCGGTCCTTCACCATCTTCTCAATGATGTCGTACTGGCTCCAGTGGTCGAAGACCATCTTGCCATGGTGGTACCCAACTTCCTGCAGGGGGTGGCCACAGAAGCTGGAGAACCCGGAAGGACAGCCCAGACACCCAACTGATGGGCAAGGACACCCAGCTGGTGGCCGAAGACACCCAACTGGTGGTCCAGGACACACAAATGATGGTCCAGGCACCCAAATGATGGCCAAAGACACCCAACTGATGGTCCAGGACACCCAACTGCTGGTCCAGGACACCGAACTGATGGCCCAGGACACCCAACTGATGGCCTAGGACACCCAAATGATGGCCCAGGCACCCAAATGATAGCCTAGGACACCCAACTGATGGCCCAGGACACCCAACTGATGGCCAAGGACACCCAACTGATGGCCCAGGACACCCAACTGATGGCCTAGGACACCCAAATGATGGCCCAGGCACCCAAATGATAGCCCAGGACACCCAACTGATGGCCCAGGACACCCAACTGATGGCCAAGGACACCCAACTGATGGCCCAGGACACCCAACTGATGGGCAAGGACACCCAGCTGGTGGCCGAAGACACCCAACTGGTGGCCAAGGACACCCAACTGATGGCCCAGGACACCCAACTGATGGCCAAGGACACCCAACTGATGGCCCAGGACACCCAAATGATTGCCCAGGACACCCAACTGATGGCTGAAGAACCCCAACCCATGGCTTGGAGCACCCGATTGATGGCGTGAAGCTGGTCCAGGCCACCCCAGTGACCTTCTCCCCCCCTCAACTCACATAGATCTCATCGAACTTGCCAAAGTCCATGGTCTTGAAGCTGTCGATGGGGGGCCGGATGTACTGGCAGTAGGAGCTGGACTTCACCACCTCGAGCTGCCGCACGCAGGACACGTAGGCCAGGCGGGACTGGATCTCGGCCATGTCGGGCACCTACAAGGGTGAGGAGCTCACCAGCATCCCATGGGCCTCACCTTGACCCTTCCATCCAACCTCCTCTTCACCCATCCACCCATCCTCACCTTGACCCTTCCACCCAACCCCACCTTGACCCTTCCACCCAACCCCACTTTGACCCTTCCACCCATCCTCACCTTGACCCTTCCACCCATCCTCACCTTGACCCTTCCACCCATCCTCACCTTGACCCTTCAACACATCCTCACCTTGACCCTTCCACTCAACCTCCCTTGCCCCTTCCACCCAACCCCACCTTGCCCCTTCCACCCAACCCCACCTTGCCCCTTCCACCCAACCCCACCTTGACCCTTCCACCCAACCCCACTTTGACCCTTCCACCCATCCTCACCTTGACCCTTCCACCCATCCTCACCTTGACCCTTCAACACATCCTCACCTTGACCCTTCCACTCAACCTCCCTTGCCCCTTCCACCCAACCCCACCTTGCCCCTTCCACCCATCCTCACCTTGACCTTCTCAGCCCAGGGGTTGAGGCGCTTCCAGAGGAGCCACCAGCCAGACAAAGTGTCCCCATAGTTGCACAGGTCCGTCTCGTCCTGGCTTCCCACGTCGATGGCCACCACAGTCTTGGCCCCCATGCTGCGGGCGATGTCAGCTGTGGGTAGAAGAGAAGAAGCTGGGTCAACAGCATCATGGTCAAGCCCTGCTCTGAGCCCATGGTGAGAGCTGGTGCCATGAATGGAGCAGGGATGGTCCATGAGGCCAAAGCCACACTGGGGCTCATGGTGGGAGAAGCAGTGTCCCATTGGGTGCCAGAGGTGGTGGTAGGAGCCCATTGGTAGGACGCGCCAATGGGCAGCGGTGATGGGGCAAAGAGAGGGCACAGGCAAGCGGCAGTGTCTGTGGTGGGATGCAAAGGAGCATGGAGGTGCCCCAGGAGGACGTCAGCAGATGACAGGAGGTGTATGGGGATGGTCTGAACATGGAGGAGGTTGGAGATGCTGCAGGAGGATGCCTGGTGCTGAGGACATCAAGAGGTGACGATGGGACGTGAAGAAAGGTGGTTTGCATCACCATGGAGATGTTCCAGGAGGACATCAGGAGATGATGGGAGGTGGATGGAGATGGCTTAAACATGGAAGAGGTTGGAGATGCTGCAGGAGGATGCCTGGTGCTGAGGATGTCAAGAAGTGATGATGGGATGTGAAGGAAGGTGGTTTGCATCACCATGGAGATGCTCCAGGAGGACATCAGGAGATGATGGGAGGTGGACGGAGATGGCTTGAACATGGAGGAGGTTGGAGATGCTCCAGGAGGATGCCTGGTGCTGAGGACGTCAAGAAGTGATGATTCAAGATGGAAGGAGGTCATTTGGATAAGAAGGGAGATGAAGGTGCTGGGGCCACCAAGAGACGATGATGCAGGATGGAGGAAGGTGGCTTTGACCAAAGACACCAAAACATGGTGCAGGATGGAGGAAGGTCACCTGCACATGAAGGAGGATGACAACATCCTGAGAGGGCACCTGGTGCCAAGGACACCAAGAGCTGGTAGAAAATACATGGAGGTGTCTTGCAGGTGAAGGAGGATGGAGAAGCTCAAGGAGGAGCTGAGACCATCAAGAGAGGACAATGAGAGATGGACAAACGTGGCTTTGCACGTGATGGAGCATGAAGGTGCCCCAGGAGGACACCCAATGCTGAGAGCACTGAAGCTGGTGCAGGATGGAGGGAGGTGGCCTGCAGGAGAACAGAGATACCCTCAGAGAACACCCAATGCCAAGAAGAGGATGATGCAGGCGGTTGGCATCAAAGGAACATGAGGATGCTCTGGAAGTGCTGAGGATACCAAGGATGCTGCAAGATGAAGGCCTGCATCTTGTGTGTGAAGAAGCATGAAGATGAGAAGCCACCAGATAGGGAGGACACCAAGAGATGATGCAACATGAAAGGTGGTGGGACACTGGCACAAGGTGCCCAGAGAAGCTGTGGATGCCCCATCCCTGGCAGTGCTCAAGGCCAGGTTGGATGGGGCTTGGAGCAACCTCCTCTAGTGGAAGGTGTCCCTGCCCATGGAATTGGATGAGCTTCAAGGTCCCTTCCAACCCAATCCATTCCATGATTCCCTATGGAGAACACCAAGAGATGCTGCCAGATGGAGGCACATGAAGACGCCAACAACGAAACCATCAGGAAGATGCAAAACCAAGCCAGATGTCCCAACTCCAACCTCACCATCTCCAACCATTGAGAACCCACCTCATGGTGGCCACGTAGCCCCCACCCAGCCACTCGCCACCACCTCCAAGGCCAGGCCAGAGTGACGGTGATGGTGTGGAGCTGCTACTTGCCTGGCAGGTTGTTGATGTAACCACCATCCATCAGTAAGTTGCCATCCTTGGGGTCACAGAGTGGTGGCAGGTACCCAGAAAGGGTCATGCTGGCTCGCACGTAGCGCCAGAGCGAGCCTACGCCAGCAGGAACAAACCCAATGAGCACAACCCACCTGAGACCCCTCCTTGGGGCTGCCCCTCGCCCCTGCCCAGGGACGTCTACAGCCCATGGGGGCACCCATGGGTGGTAGAGGAACCCAACTGCGCGTCCTTGACTTTGGCTGTTGGTAAAGCTCAACTTGGGATGGGACATGGGTTTGGGAGGTGGGTTCTTGGAGGGGTTGGTGGTCCCGGTGAGGGAGATGCTGACCTGGGACATTGTTAACATAGCAGCCATCCACGAGCCAGTGGCTGTCCTTGGGGTCGCAGAGAGGAGGCAGGTAGGGGGTGTAAGAGGTACTGGCTCGGACGTAGCGCCAAAGGCTGCCTGCCGGAGGGAGAGGACATGGTCATGGCCATGGAGGCCCCAGCAGTAGGTGACCAAGGAGGTTTGGAGCCCCAGAACCAAGCCAGCCAGGATGGGGGAAGGACGGAGATGCTGGTTAGGGGTGGTGAGCAGGGATTAGTTGGCATTAGAAGCCAGAGGAACAGGCAGAGCAAGAGCAAGGCTGCTCTGGGAAGCCACCACAGGCAGCCTCGTGGATGGCTCAATGTCCCAGGTGAGCTCCAACACCAGGCAAGGAGGAGGGGCAGCCACCACTGTGTCCCACCACCACCGCGATGTCCCCACCACCACCGCGATGTCCCCACCACCACCACATCATCCCCATCACCACCACATCATCCCCATCACCACCACATCATCCCCATCACCACATCATCCCCATTACCACCACATCATCCCCATCACCACCACATCATCCCCATTACCACCACATCATCCCCATCACCACCACATCATCCCCATCACCACCACATCATCCCCATCACCACCACATCATCCCCATCACCACATCATCCCCATCACCACCACATCATCCCCATCACCACATCATCCCCATCACCACCACATCATCCCCATCACCACAACATCATCCCCATCACCACATCATCCCCATCACCACCACATCATCCCCATCACCACCACATCATCCCCATCACCACCACATCATCCCCATCACCACCACATCATCCCCATCACCACCACATCATCCCCACCACCACATTGACCCCACCACCACCACATCATGCCCATGCTGCTCATGCTGTGAGCGTGGGTTATGGGGTTAGTGGTGAGCAGCTATGTTAGAGGAGACACACACATGCTCGAGGTGTCAGGGTGAAGCTTCACCCCCCACTTCTGCTCCCAACCCCACCAGGCACAGGCAGACCCTCACTGGGAGCTGAGCCTGGGGGGGTGACCAGGTTGGGCTTGATGATGCTTAAAGGTCTTCTCCAACCTGATTGATTCTGTTGGAAGCCAGCACTGCCTGGACTCACCAGGAGCCCTCCAAGCCCTTTCCTGGCTGGACCAGGATGTGTCTTCTCCTTGGGACATGGCAAACCTTCCCCCATGGAGCAGCGACACGTTTTGGGGTGCTGGTGAGGAAGGTCCCCACAAAGGGGGCTGTGGTAGCACCAGAGAATTTCTCCATGGAGTCCTTACCATCCGTGTGCACCCGCATGGTGGAGGCCGTGATGTCGGTTGTGACGTTGAAGTAAGGCAGCCACAGGTCCTGTGGGGACAAGATGGGGTGGGTGACACTGTGGGGACACTGTGGGGTGGGTGAGGAGCTGCTCAGGACCCTCACCATGGGGGGGTGACCCACCTCAATCTGCTTGTCCTGGAAAACCTTGTTGATGCTGTCATTGAAGGCTGAGCCCGAAAACATGGAGGTGATGGGGTAGGTGAGGTCCAGGACAGTCGCAAACACTGAGTTCATGCACTGGAGGAGGAGGAGGAGGAGAGAAAGGAGAGAGAAGGAGGAGGAAAGAAGGAAGAGAGAAGAAAGAAGGAGGAGATAGAAAGAGGGAGAAAGGAGAAGGAAAGAAGGAGGAGAAGGAGAAGAGAAGGAAGAAGAGAGATGGAGAAAGAGGAAGAAGGAGAAGAAGAGGAGGAGGACGAGAGAAGGAAGAAGAAAGGGGAGAAAGAAGTAGAAAGAAGGAAGAAAGGAGAAAGAAGGACAAGAAGAGGAGGAAGAGAGAAGGAGAAGGAAGAGAACAAGGGAAGAACAAGGGAAGAGAAGGAGGAGAAGAAAAGCAGGAGGTAAAAAGGATGAGGAGGGAGAAGGAGAAGAGAAGAAGGGAAGGAGGAAAGAAAGAGGAAAGGAGGTGGAAGAAAGAAGAGTAAGAAGAAAAGGGGGAGGAAGAAGAATAAGGAGAGAAGAAGATGAGGAACAAGGTAGAGGAGAAGGAGGAGGAAGAGACGGAGTTAGAATAAGGAGAGAAGGCGAAGGAGGAGGAATAAGAGGAAGGAGAAGACACAGGAAGAAGAGGAAGAGGAACAGGAGGAAAGAGACACTTCCCCCGGCAGGAAGGTCCTTCTCTGTGGTGGGGCCATGCCCTGGCACCCACCTTGGCCCACTCCCGCGCCCGCTGCCTGGTGCTGTCAGCACAGCGCTCCTCAGCGTAGAGCGCCCCGATGAAGGCACCGATGGAGGTGCCACCAACCATGTCAATGGGGATCCCCGACTCCTCCATCGCCTTGATCACCCCGATGTGGGAGCAGCCCCTGGGCAAAGAGGAGGATGGATGAGATGGGGACCTCCGCACGCCACCGAGTCCCATCCTTGGTGTGGCACCGACCTGGCTCCGCCACCACCCAGGACGAGGGCGATGGTGTTGCCGGTGAGGACCCGCGCCAGGCGGGAGAAGTCGCTGTGGATGTCGGCCTTCCTCTTATACAACTTCTCATATGTCTCCTGCTGTGGATGCGATGGCCATTGGGTGCCAATGAGAGAGGTGGACCACCAAGGCCACCTCTAGGACACACACACGTACCAGCCTGGCCGGGTTCCGCCGCGTGAAGATATGCTTGGGACACCTGATGTGGAGGTGACCCGAGCACCAACTGCGCATGTTGAGCCACTCAACGGTGCGGGAAGGGCCGGGACCACCCTCGCGGTGGAGGAGAACCAACTGCTTCAGAGCCCGCACTGCCGTGTTCTCTAGCATCTGCTCCAGCTGTAGAAGCCATCAGCCACCCACTGCCATGGGGTCCCACCACCTCCTACCTCCTCAAGCTCACCTTTCCCACCATTGGCTCTTGGTCACCCATCCCTACAATGAGGATGCAGTCAGCCTGACGTATGCACCGCACGGTCCAGGAGGTCAAGGTGGAGTCGGTCAGGTAGAGGACAATGCGGTGGCTGTCCTCCTGCTGTGCCAACCACCCCGAGAGGCGGTACTCCTGGATGCTGCCGAGATGGAGGGGTCAGCAGGTGGCACGGTGATGGTGGGTCGCTGCTGATGGTCCTCCCAATGGGAGTTACCTGTCCAGCGCCAAGTAGCCCAGGTTGATACGGAGGACGTCGCTGGTGAGGAGCAAAGTGGGACCTGGAAGAGGTGGGACATGGTCACCACCATGCTGTGGTCACCATTGTGCCATGGGGCTGTTGTCACCAGGTCATGGATGCTACCATGCCATGGGGCTGTAGTCACCATCATGCTGTGGTCATCATCATGCCCATGGGGCTGTGGTCACCACCGTATCATAGTCACCATTGTGCCATGAGATTGTGGTTGCAACCATGCTGTGGTCACCACTGTGCCATGGTGCTGTGGTCACCAGTTCATGGATGGTACCATGCCATGGGGTTGTGGTCAGCACCATGCTGTGGTCATCATCATTGCCATGGGGTTGTGGTCACCATCATCCTGTGGTTGCCAGCATGCCCATGGGGTTGTGGTCATTAGGTCATGATAGCAACCATGCCATGGGGCTGTGGTCACAACCATGCTGTGGTCATCATCATGTCAAGGGGCTGTGGTCACCAGGTCATGGATGGTACCATGCCATGGGGCTGTGGTCACCACCATGCTGTGGTCATCATCACTGCCATGGGGCTGTGGTCACAACCATGCCATGGTCATCATTGTGCTATGCAATTGTGGTCACCACCATGCTGTGGTCACCACTGCACTGGCACTCACCGATGGCATCAAGAGCGTGCTTGAGCTCCAGCGAGAAGGCCACGGCGGGGACACTGTCACACACCGGCAGCACTGCCACCGTCGAGAGGTTGCTGGTGGGGTTGATGGGCTCCGAGCTGGAGGCCATGCCCAAGCCAGAGCCTACATAGACAGGACCACAGGGAGGTGGACACCTTCCATGCGCTGCTCTGAAGATGGCCACCAGCCCTGGAGAAGCCACCTTGTTGTCCCCAGTCCCTTTAGGACCTACTTGCAAAGGGCGCGCGGAGCTGCTGCAGGTTTCCCAAGATCTTCTGACTCAGGAGGTGGATGAGGCGGGTGACAACCTGCAGGAGCCAGGATGGGGATGGCATCAGCCCCATGGAGTCATCAGACCTGGCAGGGCTTCCTAAGCTGGACCCTGAACTAGTGTCCCATGTGCTTTTTTGGGTGCCACCACCACCACCTCAGAGAGGGACACCCATTGAGGACCTCTGCTGGCTGGAAGGGACACATGGACATTCTCCTTCCATAGGAAGAGGGTGAAGACCCCAGGATGGAGGATCTGGAGGTACCTGGGGGTATCTGCGCTTGATGTTGTTCAAGGTGCCCTCAGGCAGCTTGGCCAGCTCCGAGTCCCGCACCGCATGGACCGTGGTGGCACGAGGCTGCCGGGTGAGGGCTTCCACCTGCAGTAGAAGACACGTGGCCATGATGCACCATCCAGACGTCCACGGTGGCCACCCCACAGCCCTGCCATGGCTCTCACCACCCCGATGAGGTCTGCACGGCCATACTCCCCAACCAGCTCCTTCTTGCCACTGCCCTTCTGGATGACGGAGCGGAGGCGCCCATTGAGCACGATGTAGGTACAGTCTGACTTGTCACCCTGCCTGGGGGACACCACCAGTGTGTGGAGCTCAGGACCTCAGCCCCATGCCAACGTGGTGCTCCCCAAGGTGAGGTGGGCACCCATCCCTTGGTACCCACCTGTAGAGCGCCCGCCCGGCCTCCACTGCCATCCAGTCAATGGCAAAGTCCATCTGGCGCACGAAGGGGGACATACGGGCCACCACGATGTGGGCAACGGTCAGCACCACGCTGGGCTGCTCTCGCATGATGCTATAGGCCAAGAGCAGTTGGGGGGACCCCCAAGAGATACCACCTTGAGAATCCCCTTTGGAATCAACCCTTTGCCCCCAAAGCTCCTCCACTCACTCGTAGAAATCCATCTTGGACATCTTGAGGAAGGTGCAGTCACGGTTGGCCTTGATGGTGTAGATGAGGGGCTCACCAGTGAGCACGCCCAGTTGTCCCACCATCTCTCCAGGTTGGGTCAAGAAGAGGAAGACATGTTCTGCCTTGTCAATCATCTGCTGGTACACGTGCAGGCAGCCACATATGACAAAGTAGAGGCTCGCGTCCTGCCAAGATGTCACCCCATCACCATTGGAGGCCACCTGAGATCCTCAGCATCACTTGGGGCCTTTCTTCTGGTTCTCTTCACAAGGTGTTTTGCAACCTCCAGATGGCTCTGGGGATCGTTCCTGACCTCTGTCACCCATAGGGCAGGAGTAGGACGAGGAGCACCCCATGGAGAAGAAGGGTGACGGGAGCAGCTCCCCAAAACCCAAACCAACCTGTTCCCCTTCACAGGCAATGACCGTCCCAGCCTTGGCGTGATAGAGCTGAACACGGTCATCGAGGAGAGAAGGGTCCTAGAAGGAAGAACAGCATCACATGAGGTGATGGGGACCACAGCAAGGAGACAGGGGGCAATGGGGACAACCACAAAGTGATGGAGGACCACCCCAAAGAGATAGGGGACCACCATGAAGTGATGGGGATCCACCATGACGTGAATGGAGCCACCACAAAGTGATGAAGACCCACCACAAGACCACAAGAACCCATCATGAAGCAACATGAACCACTACAAAGCAAGAGAGGACCAACATGAAGTGACGAGGACCACCGTGAAGCCACGGGGGACCACCACAAAGCCCCAGAGGAGCTGTTTCTGCTCTCACCTCCAGCTTCATGAGCTTGCCCAGCTCTTGCTTGGCAGTCTCCAAGATGGTGCTGCTCTGGCTGCCCTGGTATGGTCCCACGGGAGGGTTCATAGGGGTGGGCTCCTCCCTGCCATAGCTGTAGCGGTAGATACCAGATGGCTGCTCCTCCAACGTCACCGTCTTGCGTTCCTTAGGCTCATGGGAGATGGACTATGAGGGAGATGGGACAGGTCCATCACCATCCATGGTCACCCTGGTGGGGCTGGTGAAGGATTTGGGTGGACACAATCATTAGGATTGGAAGGGACCTCTGGAGATCATCTGGGAGGCCAAGGCAGGGCCACCTCCAGCAGGTTACACAGGAATGTGGCCATGGTGGGTTTGGAGTGTCTCCAGATCCCCTTGGATCCTGATCCTGACCAGGGATGGATCAGCTGCTCCCCCAACTCTGTATCTCCATCCCCAGCTCTGTATCTCCATCCTCAACTCTGTATCACCATCCCCAGCTCCATATTTCCATCCCCAGCTCTGTATCTCCATCCCCAACTCTGTATCTCCATCCCCAGCTCCATATCTCCATCCCCAATTCCATATATCCATCCCCAACTCTGTATCTCCATCCCCAATTCCATATCTCCATGCCCAGTTCCACATTTCCATCCCCAGCTCCATACCTCCATCCCCAGCTCCATATCTCCATCCCCAACTCTGTATCTCCATCCTCAATTCCATATCTCCATGCCCCATTCCATATCTCCATGCCCCATTCCATATCTCCATCCCAGCTCCATATCTCCATCCCCAGCTCTGTATCTCCATCCCCAATTCCATATCTCCATGCCCAGTTCCGTATCTCCATCCCCAGCTCTGTCTCCCCCATTCCTTCATCCACATCATTGAGAAACAAGGTGAAGACGACCCTGAAGTATCAACTCCTGCAGAACATCACTGACTATGGGCTTCCAACTGGATTCTCCTCCATTATCCCAACCCTCTTTACCCGGGAGAAGGTGGGAAAGGCGCTGGTCCTGTCTTCCTGCAGCGACACCGAGATGCGCCCGCGCTCGTAGGCCAGGTCGAAGTCAGAGTGAGGACCCTTCTGGATACCTGCAATGGGTGAAGGTGGGGTCACCAGTGTCCAAGACAAGGGTGTTGGATGGGGAATGCAGGATGGGGGTGGACAAGGATGGGAGAGGCAGGATGGGGGTGCACAAGGATGGGAGATGCAAGAACACAGGGTAGGAGAATGCTCTGGGGTGGGGGCCACATGAGTTTGGAAGAGGTCTACAACCCTGGTCGCCCTACATGACCTTGGGACTCCCCAATTCCTTCTCCCAGCCTCTGACCCACCAGCAATGTCCACAGGCATGGAGATGCAGCGGCTCATGGTCGGCCTGGGGGGCTCTGGGCCTCCGGCTTTCAACGGCTCAGCAGCTGGATGAGAAACCACCCTAAGTACAAGCAGCAGAGCCCCCCATCGTGGTGGTACCACCATGGGGAGAGGTTCCAGGGCCCCATTCCCAGCTCCTACCTGGCTCCCGGCCCTCATCCGTGTGGCCGAGGCCGCGCTTGCCGTGGCGGACTGGGCTGGTGCGAGCGGCGTGGCTGGGCTGTGGGAAGAGCTTTGGTGGTTGCATGTCCTACAATGGGGAGCATGAGGAGGGTTGGGGCTCTTCAGAGCCATCCCATGGTGAGGAGGAACTCACGTGGCTGAAGAGCTCATTGGTCAAGCCAAGGTAGTTGTGCAAAGCCAAGAAGGTGACTCGCTGAAGGCGCACCATGATGATCTACAGGGGGTGGAAGAAGCCATCAGTGGTCTCCTGGCACCCCAAGGGGACAACCCCATGGGGGTCCCACCAAGCCAGACCCACCTGCACCATCCGCACCAAGCTCTCGGGGTAGTTCTCAAAGATGGCTGAGAAAGCTTCAACTGGCAACCGGAGGATGGTGGAGTTTGCTGCTGCCCGGGCACTCACTGTCTTGTATGGACGTTGGTGGCCCTAGGTGACACATCGAGGTCCATCTCAGCCATGGATGAGGGATGGTGGCAGCTGGGGGCTGGCAAAGTTCACTGGTGGCACCAGGGTTTTGGCTGGTTGGGCTTGGGGATGGCTATGGCTGGGCTGGGAAGGTTTGGGGACATCTATGGTCAGGTTGGAGGGACTTGGAGTCAACCACTATCAAGCTTAGGAGGCTTGGAGACGGTCACAACCAGGTTTAGGGGGCTTGGGGACAACCATGATCAAGCTTAGAGGGCTTGGGGATGGCCCCAATCAAGCTTAGGGGGGTTGGGGATGGCCATGACCAGGTTTAGGGGACTTAGGGACATGGCTGGCATCGGTACCGTGAGGACATCGACAATGCTGAGCAGGCTGTGCACGCTGTCCCCAGGGAACACCTCCTTCATCACCGTCTCCTTCCCATCCTGCACGGCACAAACTCCCTTTGCTCTTCCCATCTCCATGCCCTTGGTGTCCCCATCCATCCATCCATCCATCCATCCATCCATCCATCCATCCATCCATCTATCCATCCATCCATCCATCCATCCATCTATCCATCCATCCATCCATCCATCCATCTATCCATCCATCATCCATCCATCCATCCATCCATCCATCCATCATCCATCTATCCATCCTTCTTCCATCCATCCATCCATCCATCCATCCCTCCATCCATCCATCTATCCATCCATCCATCCATCCATCCATCATCCATCCATCCATCCATCCATCATCCATCTATCCATCCTTCTTCCATCCATCCATCCATCCATCCATCATCATCCATTCATCATCCATCCATCATCCATCTATCCATCCATCCATCCATCATCCATCTATCCATCCATCCATCATCCATCCATCCATCCGTTCTCCGCCTCCCTTTCCCCTGGCTGTCCCTATCCCTCCCTCCCTGTGCCACCTCCTGGCTGCCCCCATCCACACCGGTTCAGTGAGGATCAGCTCCAGTTTCCCATCCTGCAGCACGTAGATGCTGGAGTCAGCTTGTCCCGGCCGGAAGACGTATTCCCCTTGATGGCACTGCTGGAACACCATGTGCTTGCAGAGCTCCAGGAACAAGGGCTTCTCAAAGTGACCCAGCACCCTGCGGGGACAAGGATGGGGACAAGAGGTGACACAGAGCCCACCAGGAGCTGCTCTGCTCCCCTGGAGCCACCACAGCGATGGGGATGCAGAAGGGAAGAACATCCTTCAGGGGAGCGGTCCAGCCTGTCCCCATGCAAAGCGATTGGATCCTGAGCCCTTGATCCTGCTCCTGACCCCAGGGATGGATCCTGGTCCCCTTGGATCCTAATCCTGACCTCAGGGATGGATCAAGGATGGATCCTGAGCCCAAGGATGGATCCTGGTCCACCTGGACCCTAATCCTGACCCATAGCAATGGATCCTGACCCTCAGAGATGGATCCTGAAGCCCCCTAGAATCCGCTCCTGACCCTCAGGGCTGGATCGTGACCCCAGGGCTGGATCCTGGTCCACTTGGATCCTGCTCCTGAACCTAGAGATGGATCCTGATCCTGACCCCAGGGCTGGATCCTGACCCCAAGGGCTGGATGCTGGTCCCACTGGATCCTGCTCCTAACAGCAGTGATGGATCCTGATCGTGATCCACAGGGATGGATCCTGTTCATGATCCACAGGGATGGATGCTGAAGCGCCTTAGATCCCGTTCCTGACCCCATGGCTGGCTCCTGCTCCCTCTGGATCCTGTTCCTGACCCCATGGCTGGCTCCTGCTCCCTCTGGATCCCATTCCTGACCCCATGGCTGGCTCCTGCTCCCTCTGGATCCCATTCCTGACCCCATGGCTGGCTCCTGCTCCCCCTGAATCCTGTTCCTGACCCCATGGCTGGCTCCTGCTCCCTCTGGATCCCGTTCCTGACCCCATGGCTGGCTCCTGCTCCCCCTGAATCCTGTTCCTGACCCCATGGCTGGCTCCTGCTCCCCCTGAATCCTGTTCCTGACCCCATGGCTGGCTCCTGCTCCCTCTGGATCCCGTTCCTGACCCCATGGCTGGCTCCTGCTCCCTCTGGATCCCGTTCCTGACCCCATGGATGGCTCCTGCTCCCTCTGGATCCCCTTCTCCTGCTCCTTACCGCACGTTCTTGAGCATGAAGAGCACCTCGGAGGGCAGGTGGGAGCTGCCGGTGTCGAACTCGCCCAGGTCGGCCTCCAGCAGCACCGGCGATGGCTCCTTCATCTGCAGCTTCGGCAGCTCCTTCTGCATGTGCAGGAACCTGAGGGACATGGAGGTGGCACCAGGTCATTGCCGGGTGTCCCCTTTGGTGTCCCCATCCCACGGCACCGGCGGGCTCCTCACTTCCTGGCCAGGTTGAACATCCTCAGCCTCCTCTTCATGCGCGGGCGCGAGGC
Organism: Psittacula echo; assembly: GCF_963264785.1. NCBI lineage: Eukaryota > Metazoa > Chordata > Aves > Psittaciformes > Psittacidae > Psittacula > Psittacula echo. Next base: position 493,917 of record NC_137765.1, read on the forward strand.
GCTGCAGATGGTGGTGTCCATCAGGGACGACGTGGATTGGGACACCTGAGCGTGGGGACATGGAGGTGGCACTCAATGGGGACACCAAGAAGCCACCAGCACACACATCCCCCCCCTTTGTGGTCACCTCAATGTCACCTTGCGCATGATCTTGCGGCCGTAGAAGAGCATCTTGTCCCGCTTGCGGAAGCGGTACCGCGGGGACTCCTGCTCCACGGCTCCTGGGGACACTGATGGGGACAGGGCAACGGGGACGCTGTCACCTCCCTGTTCCCAAGGCCACCATGGTGGGGACAGAGCAATGGGGATGCTGTCACCTCCCTGTCCCCAAGGCCACCATGGGGGGACACTCACTCTTCAGGCGCAGGCGGCGCAGCAGGACCACGGTGGCCACAGTGATGGCAGCGAAGAAGGTCAAGCCCAGGAAGGCTCCCAGCACCTGCAGAGGGACAGGGGGGGTCCCCAAGGGCATGGGGACAAGTGGGGGGGTGATTGGTGGCACTGCCACTGCGGTGACATGGAGCCATTGGGGGACAGAACATTGTCTTTTGGGGACCTGGGGACAGGTTTGGGGCCCTTCAATGGGAGCTCAGCAGCATTGGGGATGGGGACACCATCCCCTAGGGGACATGGGGACACATTTGGGGCCCTTCAAGGGGTGCTCAGCAGCATTAGGGACCTGCCACCACCCTTTGGGGACACACTGGTGCCCCCTCACCGTGGAGAGCTGCTCCTCACTGAAGAACAGGGCCATCGCAGCCATGGCGGACTCGTCCTGCGGGGACATGGGGACACCCTGGTGACACTCCATGGGGGTGGCTGTCACCCCCCCAGGTCCATGGCGGGGACAGCTCCTACCTCCACCTCCTCCTGCGGCTCCAACTCGCTCTGCCCCATGGCCTCAGCCTGCAGAAAGAGCCCAAAGCCACCGGGTTGGGGACACCCAAGGGACACCTCCACATGGGTGAAACCCCACCAAGGGCTGGCTTTGGTTTGGGGGTTGCTGTGTGATGGGTGCAATAGGGACCCGCCAAGGGTGACATCAAGGGGCCAGGAGGGGACTTCAGTGTCCCCACTTGGGGACTTCAGTGTCCTCTCCATGGTGGGGACAGGAAGAGGTGGCAGGAACACTGTGGTTGCGACAGTGCCTGTGGAGGCCACCAAATGGTGTCACCCATCGTGGTGTCACCCTGTCCCTGTCACCCATGGTGGTGTCACCCTGTCCCTGACACCATCACGGTGTCACCCTGTCTCTGCCACCCATCACGGTGTCACCCTGTCCCTGTCACCCATCACGGTGTCACCCTGCCCCTGTCACCATCACGGTGTCACCCTGTCCCTGCCACCCATCATGGTGTCACCCTGTCCCTGTCACCCATTGTGGTGCCACCCTGCCCCTGTCACCATCAGTGTCACCCTGTTCCTGTCGCCCATCACGGTGTCACCCTGTCCCTATCACACATGGTGGTGTCACCCTGTCCCTGTCAGCATCACAGTGTCATCCTGTTACTGTCACCCATTGTGGTGTCACCCTGTCCCTGTCACCCATGGTTGTGCCACCCTGTCCCTGTCACCCATCACAGCAGCCCTGGTTGTGTCACCTTCATGTCCCCCCCCATCACCTCCCATGGGAGGTGGCAACAGCACCGGGGCCTGGTGATACCCCCATGGGTGACAACAGCCACCCATAGGTGACAACCGCCATTCATGGGTGACAACTGCCCCCCCTCATGGGTGACAACAGCCCCATAGGTGCCAATTACCCCCCTCATTGCTGCCATCACCCCCCCTCCACTATCACCACCCCCGCTTGTTCTACCCCCCCCCGGGGGCAATATTAACACCCCCCCTTTACCCCACCCCCCCCAAGGCCAGTTTTGCCCCCCCATGGCTGCTATTGCCCCATCACCCCCATGTCCTTCAGCCCTCCCTTTACCCCCCCAAAGCAATAACTACCCCCCCCGTGGCTATTATTGCCCCCCCCCCCTTATTACCCCATCCCCAGCCTCTTCTTGCCCCATCCAGGGCAATTGGGGGGAGGGGGGGGGAAAGCTGCCCCTTCCAATATTACCCCCCCCAACAGTTTTGCCTCCTCCCCATTATAGCCCCCCCCATGTTATTGCCCACTCCCCAGGCCGACATTGCCCCCCATAGGCCTGCATTTCCCCCCCCCTTAATACGGCCCCTTAACGGGTCCTGCATCCCCCAAATTCCCCTCTGGATCCCCCCTAATGCCGGTTCTGCCCCTCCGGGCGTTAATTGCCCCCCAACGGACGTTAATGCCCCCCCATAGGCGTTAATGCCCCCCCTCCCGGCCCTCACCGGCCGCCGCCTCACGCCCGGCTCCGGCCCCGGCGCTAACGGAGGTCATGCCCCCTTTAAAGCGGCCCCGCCCCTCGCCGTGACGTCTTACGTGCGGGGGCGTGTCGGTGCGGCGGCGCCATGTTGGGAAGGTCGAGGAGGACACAGCGCAGGTTGTTGAGGGGCGCCATCTTGGGTGTGGCGCGGGAAGATGATGTCATCATAGGGGAAATGCGGGGGGGGCGTGCTGAGGGAGGCGCCATCTTTGGTGTGGCGGGGAGGGTGTGATGTCATCAAAGCGCGACACCGATAGGCACGTCGTGGGGCCGTCGCCATATTGGGAGTGGCGGGGGGGGGGGACGACGACACAGCACCCATAGCCCCGCTGTGAGCCCTATGGACACCCCATGGTGCTGGCACCCAAACCCCCCTCCCACCCCATGGCGCGGGGTCCCCACAGCAGCACCCACAGGCCCCATTCATCTCCCAGGGCGCTTTATTCCCCCACGACAGGGGCACCCACTGGGACCCCCTGCTCCTGGACCAGGCGGCAAAGGCCAGGCTGAGCCCGGCCACAACTCAGTCCATGAATGAGGAGGCCTTGAGGACCCAACCAAGGGGGCACAAAGCTCCAAGTCCCCTGCAAAAGCTCTTCCAAGGAGTTCCAAAGCTCCCAAAAGCTCTTCCAAGGAGTTCCAAAGCTCCCAAAAGCTCTTCCAAGGAGTTCCAAGGCTCCCAAAACCTCTTCCAATGAGTTCCAATGCTCCCACGTTGCTCCCGAAAGCACTTCCAAGAAGTCCCAAAGCTCCCAAAACCACATCCAAGAGGTTCCAAGTCCCCCTATGGGGCTGCCCAGCATCCAGGCTTGGGAGCAGCTCAAAATCCATAAGGAATAACGGTGCCATCAGCACCCATTCTCTGTCCCCGCTTCGGGGTGCTAAAAGCAGCTATAAAGGACCTTAAAAGCAGAGGGGGGCAAAGGGACATCGTCCCCATGGTGTCCCCAAGGTGTCCCAATGGGTCCTGCCTCAGTTCACCAGCAGCGCGTTGTCTTGCAGAGGAGCCCTATGGGGAGAGCAGAAGGAATGGGATGGATTTGGGGTGGGAAATCCACACGGATTTGGAATCCAGGAACCCAAAAGGATCCCCCCCACCCTGGGGAGCACCCTAAGGAGCAATAGTGGGGGCATGGGCCACAGCGAGCCCCACATGGAGGGTCCCATGGGAGCAGCAACTCACCGGGATCCGCATGGGATAAGGAGTGAAAAGAGCCTCAAATCCCCCTCTCCAAGTCCAAATCCATTGGGAAAACTCCCCCACAGGCCCCACTCACCGCTCGCAGCAGCAGAAGATGGAGCAGGATGCGGTGCTGTCGCGCCGGTACTTGCCCGACTTGGGGCTGTCCTTGCACTGGGCGATGTAGGTGTGGAGCTGGGAAACGGGGGGCTCCCCCTCGCACTGGTGCTGTGGGAAAGAGGAAGGAATTCCTTAGGGAATGCCGTCAGGGTATGGGATGAGCTCAATGGGATCGGCGCTGCTGTGTTGGGCAATGGGGACCTTATTGCTCTCTGGAGCTGCTCTCCAATCCCAAGGGATGGGATAGGAGGAACCAGCCTCCAGGAGAGGTTTAGACGGACGCTGGGATGAGTTGGAAGCAGGGCAGCGCCGGAGTCACCATCCATGGAAGTGCTCCCATATCATAGACAAGCCCATGGGCTTCGTGCTGCCCTTGGCAGCTCTTTCCTAACCTGCTCGATGATCCCACAAAGCGAATCCCAACGGATTGAGCCTTGGCTGAAGGCCTCACCTTGATGGTCTCGTAGGAGCCAGTGATGAGGGCAATGAAGAGGCTGAGGACCATGTAGATGAAGAGGCTGATGAAGGTGTAGAGGTAGACCTGGCTGAAGAGCCACACCAGGTAACTGTGCTGCTGCATCTCGGCGAAGGTGACGAACATGTCATCGCCATTGAGCAGGGAGAAGAGGCACTCAGACACCATGGAAAGGGACCGGAACTGGGATGGGATGGGATAAAAGGGCTGGGAAGTGGCCCGAAAGCCACCGTGGTACCACCAGGTTGAAGCTTCCAACAGGCCACTGGGTCTAATCCCAATGGGAGAGCAGCCATGGGCCCATTGCCACACTGGGACCTCCCCATGGGGACAGCATCCATGCCTCCACTGCCACACTGAGACCCCCATGGGGACAGCACCCATGGCCCCACTGCCACCCCCATGGTGACAGCACCCATGGCCCCAGTGCCACCCTCATGGGGACAGCACCCATGGCCCCACTGCCACCCCCATGGTGACAGCACCCATGGCCCCAGTGCCACCCTCATGGGGACAGCACCCATGGCCCCACTGCCACCCCATGCACCCAGAGCAGCACCTTCACATGGTAGGGACCCAGCACGATCCAGCCACAGAAGCAGTAGCCCAGGTAGATGACGGCCACGCAGCAGCAGAACCGGATGACGTTGGGAAGAGCCACCCTGAGCGTGACAATGAGGATCTGGAAGAGGAAAACCACTTGGGAATGATCCCAGTCTTTGAGGGTGTCATTGGGAGGGGACCCCCAATGCATCCTATGGGGCCCCAAGGTAGAGCGGGATGGGGACACTGGGGACATGCAGACCCATAGGGTGAGCCTGAGCTCATCCAGGCGCCATTCCCAGCGTTGGGAATCGTCCCTGCTGTCACTCACGTTGTACTTCTGGAAGAAGGTGAGGTACCGGATGACCCCAACCCACACGAGCAGCGTGGAGGTGCCCAGCAGGATGCTGCAGACATCGTAGCCGGCGAAGTTCTGCAGGGACAGAGGGGCCCCAGGCTCTGATGCTGTCCCCAAGGCCCTGGCAACCAGTGCCTGGGGCCACGAGCCACCAGGCAGCCGCAGGATGGGACCTTCTGCTGCCACTGGGGTCCCATTGGACCAGCACCCATCAGGAGTGATGCATGTTCATAACCCCACCATAAAACAACCCCCAAGAGCTTCACCCAATGCACTCTCAGCACCCATGGGTGCCCATTGCCTCCTGCCTTTGGCTGCCAATGGGGTCCCATTGGACCAGCACCCATCAGGAGCGATGCCTGTTCCCAACCCCACCATAAAGCCACCCACGACAGCTTCACCCACTGCATTGCCAGCACCCATGGGTGGCCACTGCCTCCTGCCACGTGGAAACGTCCCCTCCTGGGTGCACGGGGACACTGGTGGCAGCACCCGGGGCACCCAGGACCTCGGGTACCTTGGATTCGATGCCAATCTTCATGATGGTGCCCACCACGGTGAGGACATCACTGATGACCAGGAGGATGTACCAGCCATTGAGGAACTCCATGCGGTCTGAGAGGCACACGCTCTGGTTGTACCGGCGCTGGAAGAACCGGCTGAACTCCTGCGTGGCGAGGAGAAACCTTAACCCATCCCACAGCATTCCCATGGGGAAAGGGCCTCCTCCAGACCCCAGCTCCACCCATCCCCACGCAGAGGTGGGGATGCAGCATCCCAGCACTCACATGCTGGAGCAGCAGGCCCCGGATGATGGAGCGAGCGCAGAGGATGAAGGACAAGGAGCAGACGAGGATGACGACGACATCGAAGAAGAGCCTGAAGAAGTTGTCACCTACAAGAGGCACCGGGGCTCTTCTCAGCACCCAGCAGCACCCTTCTGGCACCCAAAGCGGGGGCAGATGCCAGCGCTGTGGCTCCCACCTCGGCCGAAGACGCTGGGATCTTTGCATTCCTTGATGTCGGCCCGATTGTCCAAGCGGATTTTCACCCGGCCACTGTGAGCCTTGTTGTCAAATGTGATCTGGGGACAAGGGGGGTGCTGACAGCTCAGGAAAGCCATGGGAATGGAGACAGGATGGGATTGGGGCAGGACGGGATTGGGGCAGGACGGGATTGGGGCAGGACGGGATTGGGGCAGGACGGGATTGGGGCAGGACGGGAACGGGGCAGGACGGGATTGGGGGCAGGACGGGAACGGGGCAGGACGGGAACGGGGGCAGGATGGGAACGGGGCAGGATGGGAACGGGGGCAGGATGGGAACGGGGCAGGATGGGAACGGGGGCAGGACGGGAACGGGGCAGGATGGGAACGGGGGCAGGATGGGAACGGGGGCAGGATGGGAACGGGGGCAGGATGGGAACGGGGGCAGGATGGGAACGGGGGCAGGATGGGAACGGGGGCAGGATGGGAACGGGGGCAGGACGGGAACGGGGGCAGGACGGGATTGGGGGCAGGACGGGATTGGGGGCAGGATGGGTCCCTGTGTCCCCGCCCCCCAGTGCCACCACTCACAGTGATGGTGAAGGTGTAGCAGTCGGGGATCTCGTTGTTGATGATGGTTTGGATGTTGATGGCTTTCAGCTTGAACTGGATGGTGACATTGATGAGCCTGTGGAAGGGACAGTAGGGCTCACACAGGGTGTCTCAGCCCACTTGGACACCCCAAAAACCCTAAGAGATGATGCCAAGAATCAAAGCACCCTCTCAAACCATGGTGCCAAGAGTCAAACACCACCCAAGAGGGGCCAACACCTTCCTTTGGGTGCCCCAGCCAAGGTGTCCCCACCTTTAGAGGAGCAATGACTGGACTCATTTCCATCCCACAAGTTGGTTGGAAACCAATGGGGCTTTTCCAGCTTCAGCAGGAGGAGATCCCCACGTTGGGGTCCCAGCTCATGCCCATGGGATGTCCCCAGCACCCAAAGGCGGTCATTTACTTGTGGAACTTGAGGGTGAAGTTCTTGTAGCTGCGATCCAGCTCTGGAGAAAGAGGCTGTGGGTCCTCAGGGTCCACTCCCAAGCAGTCTACAGGGAGGAGAGGCACCTTCAGTGAAGCCCAAAGCCCTCCCATATCCCCCTTGGGGACCTTCTTTAGCCCCAAATCCCAATCCCAAGACCTCTGGGATGAGCAATTCCAGCTTTAACGTCCCCAAAAGCCACCTGTGACAATCTTGGGGTCGATGTTGAAGGTGTCATTGGCCGGGTCGATGCGTCCCTTCCTGTAGTACTGCTGGCACAAGAGGAGGGCCGAGTGGTTGCCTCCATGCACGTAGGCATAGCGCCCGATGGTCTCGTTGGGAATGGCCAAGTACTGGGAGAAGGAGATGCCAAGAGGAGCTGGATGTGGCCTGGAGCCACCTCAGTGTCCCCAAGGCACCTCTTGGTGTGCCCAAAGCATGGCTCTCACCTTCTCCACTGCATAGAACATGTGCTCGTAGAGGTCCTGCTGGGTGTAGACAGCGTAGGAGTCCTCGGCCCCATCCACATAGTCCTTCAGGAAGAGGTGCTTGAAGGCGATGGTGTTCTCCTCCTTGAAGGTCACCACCATCTGGTTGCTGAGGCCAAACAGGATGAGCTGCGGGACAAAGACCACCGGGATTCAAGCCCTGTCCTGGGCACGGGGAGCACTGGGGCACAAAATGCAGCGATTTCAGCCCAAAGATGATCCCAACACGACATCGTCACCCAATAATGGATGAGCATCAGCACCTCCCTAGTGTCCTCCTGTCCCAGTGCCACCAATGCCACCCTCCCCAGTGTCCCCATGTCCCAGTGCCACCCTCCCCATTGTCCCCATATCCCAGTGCCCCCCTCCCCAGTGTCCCCATGTCCCAGTGCTCCCAGTGCCACCCTCCCCATTGTCCCCATATCCCAGTGCTCCCAAGTGCCACCCTCCCCAGTGTCCCCATGTCCCAGTGCCACCAGTGCCACCCTCCCCAGTGTCCCCATGTCCCAGTGCCACCAGTGCCACCCTCCCCATTGTCCCCATATCCCAGTGCTCCCAGTGCCACCCTCCCCATTGTCCCCATGTCCCAGTGCCACCAGTGCCACCCTCCCCATTGTCCCCATATCCCAGTGCCCCCCTCCCCAGTGTCCCCATGTCCCAGTGCCACCAGTGCCACCCTCCCCAGTGTCCCCATGTCCCAGTGCTCCCAGTGCCCCCCTCCCCAGTGTCCCCATGTCCCAGTGCCACCAGTGCCACCCTCCCCATTGTCCCCATATCCCAGTGCTCCCAGTGCCCCCCTCCTCAGTATCCCCATGTCCCAGTGCTCCCAGTGCCCCCCTCCCCGGTGTCCCCACGTCCCTGTCCCCCTGTCCCCGCTGTACCTGGACGGTGACGAGCAGGATCTTGGCCAGCTGCAGGCCCAGCTTCACGGGCCGCCGCCCGCGGGCCCGGTACTTGTCGCAAGGGCTCATGAAGAAGTACTTGAGGCGGCGGCGCAGCTCCTCTTCCTCCGCCACCCCCGGCGGCTCCGTGCTCCCGTAGGCGGGCCCGCGGCCCAGCAGCCGCTCGGTCTCTGTAGGGACAGGGCCGGTGACCGACGGGGCCCCCGTTCAGGCCCCCTTCAGGTTTGCCCCCTTCAGGCCCCGGCCCCGGCCCCGGCTCACCTGACGGCGCCGCCATGACACCGCCGCAGCGCGGCTTCAGCCGCCCGCCTCACGTGACCGCGGCCCTGAGCGCCCGCCCCTTTGGTCGTAGCCACGCCCCCTTGGCGGTAACCCCGCCCGTCTGCGGCTGTAGCCACGCCCACCAGACATGTGATTGGTCAGCCACCGCATAGCCCGCTGTGGCCACACCCGCTGGGTGGACGAGGCCACGCCCACCCGGTGGCTTGCCTGTGCCGGGGTGGTGACTTGGGGGGGGCACATACATGTACAATGACATGGGACATGTGGGGACACATGTACAGAGACATGGGACATGAGGGACACATACATGTACAGCAACATGGGACATAGGTGACACAGACATGTACGGTGACATGGGGGACACATACATGTACAGTGACATGGGACGCATGCGTGCCCACACCATGTCCCATGCATGATGGAGGAGGACACATCCCCACTGCCCATCCCCATCACACACCACAGCATCATCCCCTCCATGGGACCTTTATTCCCCTCTCCTCCTTCAGGTGTCCCAATGTCCCCATGGTGTCCCCACGGTGTCTCCATGGCTTCTCCATGGTGTCCCCACAGTGTCCCCATGGTGTCCCTCAGGCCTCCTTGGGCAGCGGCTCCAGCAGCAGCCAGAGCCCATCCTCGGTGCGCAGGATGAGCTCGGGCTTGCGCCGCGGCGGCCGCGCCGTGTCCAGGCGGATGCGGAACCGTGCCACGGTCAGGGCCGCCACCACCTTCATCTCGGCCATGGCGAAGCTCTGCCCGATGCAGTTCCTGCCACCACGTCCCCTTCTGTCACCTCCATGGGTGCCAGCGGCCACCATCCGGGTTGGTGGAACCTCCCCATGGGGATGGAGATGCCCCCCGGACACCCAGACTTGGGTCCATCACCCCAGCGTTGATGTCCCCACCATGACTTACCTGGGGCCAGCAGAGAAGGGGATGAAGGCCAATGGGGACCGTCCCTGGCTGTTCTCTGGGCTGAACCTCAATGGGTTGTAGACCTGGAGTGACACCATGGGGACACGGTTGTCCCTACCCACGGTGATGGGGGCATCTCACCGCCCCATGGCCATGCCACCAACCCCATGTGGTTCTACCTGAGGATCGGGCCACATTTCGGGGTTGTGATGGGTCCCATAGATGCTCATCAAGCAGATGACCCCTGGTGGGACAGCAACGGCCACCTTAGGGACAAGGGGACAAGGAGGTGGCACCGGGGATACGCTGGGGGAGCCGTACCCTTGGGGATGACCCTTCCATCGCGTGTGGCCAGGTCCTGGGTGCAGCGGCGGGACACGGCGGTCACCGGGGGATGCAGGCGGAGGCTTTCCTTGATGCACATGGTGGTGAAGGGCAGGCGGGACAGGTCCTCCCTAGGGGTAAGGGATGGTGGCACCGGTGTCTCAATGGTGGCTGAAGGGTGGCAATGGGGACCTCTCACCATTCGATGTCTTCCACATCCCGGCCCTTGAGGAGCTCCTGGACCTCCTGGCGGCAGCGGTCCTGGTGCTGCTGGTGGCTGGCCAGGTTGTAGAGCAGCCAAGCCAAGGCGCTGGCTGTGGTGTCGTGGCCTGCAGGGGCAAGGGGTGAGCTTGGGGACATGGGGGCCACCTCCTTGTGATGGTGCCTGGTGGTGGCTTGTCCTCACCTGCAAACATGAAGGTGTTGGCCTCGGCTGCGATGTCCTCGTCCGACAGCGGGTTCCCATCCTCGTCCTGCCGAGGGTGAACGTGGTGGTCAATGGGCAACCTGTCCCATGGCCACCACTGTTCCATGGCCACCACCATCTCCTTGGTCACCTCCACCTCCCTATGGCCACCAGCCTACAGCCAGGTCTGCCCATGGCCACCATCATCTCCTTGGGCCACCACCCTATGGCCATCATTCCTCATAGCCACCAGCATCCCCTTGGCCACCTCCATCTCCCTATGGCCACCAGCCTACAACCAGGTCTGCCCATGGCTACCACCATCATTTCTTTGGCCATCACCAGCCACTACAGCTATCACCCTATGGCCATCCTTCCCGACAGCCACCACCATCCACTTGGCCACCTCCACTTCTCTATGGTCAACACCCTATGGCCAACCTTCTGTGGTTGCCACCATCCACTTGGCCGCCACCACTGCACAATGGCCACCACACTATACCCAACCTTCCATGACCACGACCATCCCTTTGGCCACCACAATGCCCTTGGTCACCACTGTGCCCTTGATCACAACCAGATCCTATGGCCAACATTCCTCATGGTCATCACCATCCCCTTGGCCACCACCACCCTCCTATGACCATCACCACCCCACGGCCAGCCTTCCGTGGCCACCACCATCCCCTTGGCCACCACCACCCCACAATGGCCACCACCACCCCACAATGGCCACCACCCCATGGCCAACCTTCCCCATGGCCACCACCATCCCTTTGGCCACCCATGACCATCACCCTATGGCCAACCTTCCATAGCCACCACCATCCCCTTGGCCACCACCACGACTCTGTGGTCACCACCCTCCCACAATGGCCATCACCCCATGGCCAACCTTCCCCATGGCCACCACCCCATGGCCACCTTAGCGAGCAGCAGGAGGTCGATGAAGTCCATGCGCTGGCCGCGGCGCTGATCCACCCAGGCCTGGTGGCCCAGGCGCTGGAGAGCCTGGCGCCGGCGCTGCACCACGGCCGCGGTGAAGCCATGGACGGTGGCACAGGCCTGGGTGAAGCGGCGCCCATCGCCCGAGAGCCGGTAAAGCCACCAGGAGTAATGGAGAAGGTGCTGCTGGCGCCGCACCACCAACCTGCTCAGCTCCAGGATGGCCTTGATGTACTCGCTGGGCTGCCTACAGACCAAAAGGGGTGGTCAATGGGGCCACCCCTATGGCCATGGGGGGCTTCAGGTTATGGGGGACACCAAAAGCCCTTGAGGAATAAGGGGGGACCCCAAAAAGGAGAGGTTGGGGTGGTGGGACCTTGATGGGTGCAGAGGCCATGGGACCATCAGCGGTGGTCAACAGGGGCCATCTCAATGGGCATGGGGAGATGTAGCTTATGGGAGGCATCTAAAGGGGACCCAAAGCCTTGGAGGTGAGGGAATTAGGGGGGACCCCAAAGGGACAGAGTTGGGATGGGGGGATCTTGATGAGTGGAAAAGCCATGGGACCATCAGGGATGTCCAACAGAGGCCACCTCAATGGGCATGGGAAGATGAAGCTTATGGGGGACACTTAAAGCGGACCCAGAGCCTTTGAGGTGAGGGAATATGGGGGGACTCCAAAAAGGAGAGGTTGGGGTGGTGGGACCTTGATGGGTGCAAAGCCCATGGGACCATCAGGGATGTTCAACAGGGCTCACCCCATAGGGCATGGGGAGCTTCAACACGGACATGGGGTGGCAGAAGGTCCCATGGCCATAGGGACATGTGGGAATGAGCTGGGGTGATGACACCTAAAGGGAACTCCACTGGGGATCAAACCAGAGCAGGTGGGATCCCAAGAGGGACATGGGGTGACCTTGATGGGTGCAAAGGCCATGGGAGAACCTCCACTGGGGACCACACCAAAGCAGATGGGACCCCAAGAGGGACATGGGGTGACCTTGATGGGTGCAAACCCAGGGAGGACCCCAGTAAGGGACAGAGTAAGGGGTGCCCCTTGTGTGGGGACCCTAAGAAGGGGGAACAGGGGGACAGGGGACAGGGTGACACCCAAGGGTGACACCAAGGACACAGGGTGCTGCTCACAGCTGGCAGTGGCTCTCGTGGCTGAAGATGCATTTCTGGAGGGTGTCCAGGGTGAGGAGGCTGAGCTGGTCCAGCACCTCCAGCGCCACTGCAGCACCCATGGGCCCCGCTGCTGCGCGCCACTTGTCCTGTGCAGGGATGGGTGCTGGGGATGGGTGCTGGGGCAGGAAGGATGCTGGGTGCAGGATGGGTGCTTGGGGGCAGCATGGATGCTGGGTGCAGGGATGGATACTGGGTGCCGGATGGATGCTGGGGTCAGGATGGGTGCTGGGAGCAGGATGGGTGCTGAGGGCAGGATGGGTGCTGGGTGCTGGGAGCAGGATGGATGCTGGGTGCAGGATGGGTGCTGGGTGCCAGATGGGTGCTGGGTGCCAGATGGGTGCTGGGTGCTGGGTGCAGGATGGGTGCTGAGTGCCAGATGGGTGCTGGGTGCCAGATGGGTGCTGGGGGCAGGATGGGTGCTGGGTGCAGGATGGGTGCTGGGTGTAGGATGGGTGCTGGGGGCAGGATGGGTCCTGGGTGCAGGATGGGTGCTGGGTGCCCGATGGGTGCTGGGTGCAGGACAGGTGCTGGGTGCAGGATGGGTGCTGGGTGACAGATGGGTGCTGGGTGCAGGATGGGTCCTGGGTGCAGGATGGGTGCTGGGTGCCCGATGGGTGCTGGGTGCAGGACAGGTGCTGGGTGCAGGATGGGTGCTGGGTGACAGATGGGTGCTGGGTGCAGGATGGGTGCTGGGTGCAGGACGGGTGCTGGGTGCAGGATGGGTGCTGGGGTCAGGATGGGTGCTGGGTGCCAGATGGGTGCTGGGTGCTGGGTGCAGGATGGGTGCTGGGTGCCAGATGGGTGCTGGGGGCAGGATGGGTGCTAGGGGCAGGATGGGTGCTGGGTGCAGGACGGGTGCTGGGTGCCCGATGGGTGCTGGGTGCCCGATGGGTGCTGGGTGCCAGATGGGTGCTGGGTGCCAGATGGGTGCTGGGTGCAGGACAGGTGCTGGGTGCAGGACGGGTGCTGGGTGCAGGACGGGTGCTGGGTGCCCGATGGGTGCTGGGTGCAGGATGGGTGCTGGGTGCAGGATGGGTGCTGGGTGCCGGACGGGTGCTGGGTGCAGGACGGGTGCTCACGTGCATGACGTGGGTGCTCTGGTTGAAGATGCCCAGGTAGCCCTTGAGCAGGTCCCCATGGAAGGCGGGCGTCAGGAGCCGCCGGTGCTGCACCCACTTGCGCCCATGGCTCAGCAGCAGCCCGTCCCCTGCCGGGGGTCACCCATTGCCACTGGAGGGGCACCCATGGGTGCTGCCCACCCCATCCAGCACCCCTGAGCCCCTACTCACCCAGCCAGGGCTGGAGGAAGCCGTAGAAGAGGTGGTCCTTGGGGACGATGGAGGCTGCGGGAGGGGAGCAGGGATGAGGGTGGCCTCGTGGCAAGGAGGGCGCTGGGGTCCCTTGGGTGGGGGACCCATAAGCGCCACAGGAAGGGGGTGTGGGTGCAAGGAGGCCACCAGGTTGGTGATGACACCTTTGGGTGGCCATGGGGACACCCAAGGAGAGGTTGGTGGCCACTATTGGGTGCTATAAGGACTAGCTATGGTGACACTTTTGGGTGCAGGTTGGTGTTGGGTACCATGGGGACACCTTTGGGTGGCTTTGGCCTCAAGAACAGGCTGGCGGCCACTATTGGGTGCTATAGGGGCTAGGCATAGCGACACCTTTGGGTGCAGACCAGTATTGCGTGCCATAGGGATGGGTGCAGGTCGGTGTTGGGTGCCATAGGGATGGGTGCAGGTCGGTGTTGGGTGCCATAGGGATGGGTGCAGGTCGGTGTTGGGTGCCATAGGGATGGGTGCAGGTCGGTGTTGGGTGCCATAGGGATGGGTGCAGGTCGGTGTTGGGTGCCATAGGGTTGGGTGCAGGTCAGTGTTGGGTGCCATAGGGATGGGTGCAGGTCAGTGTTGGGTGCCATAGGGTTGGGTGCAGGTCGGTGTTGGGTGCCATAGGGATGGGTGCAGGTCAGTGTTGGGTGCCATAGGGTTGGGTGCAGGTCGGTGTTGGGTGCCATAGGGATGGGTGCAGGTCGGTGTTGGGTGCCATAGGGATGGGTGCAGGTCAGTGTTGGGTGCCATAGGGATGGGTGCAGGTCAGTGTTGGGTGCCATAGGGATGGGTGCAGGTCGGTGTTGGGTGCCATAGGGATGGGTGCAGGTCAGTGTTGGGTGCCATAGGGTTGGGTGCAGGTCGGTGTTGGGTGCCATAGGGATGGGTGCAGGTCGGTGTTGGGTGCCATAGGGATGGGTGCAGGTCGGTGTTGGGTGCCATAGGGATGGGTGCAGGTCGGTGTTGGGTGCCGCGGGGACACCTTTGGGCGCAGCTCTGCATTGGTTGCAATGCGGCCCCGTGGCCGCGGGGCGGCGCTGGTGCCCTACCTGCGGCCGTGAGCACGGGGCGCAGCGTGTCGGGGTGGAAGAGCCGCAGGACCGGCAGCCAGGGCAGGAGCCACCAGAGGCAGCCGCGGCGGTACCGGGCCGCCAGCGCCTCCGCCTGCTCCAGCCCCTCCTCCGTGCTCTTGGCCTGCCCAGGGGACAAGGGACAGGACTTGGGGACACTGAAGCTGTCCCCCCCTTGTCCCCCCTTCCTGCCCCATTGTCGCCCCTCTTGTCCCCCCTTGCCTGACTGCTGTCCCCCCATTGCATCCCCTCTTGTCCCCCCCCTTTGCCTCCCCGTTGTCCCTCCTCATCCGCCCGTTGCCCTCCCCTTGTCCCCCTGTTGCTGCCGCTTTGTCCCCCGTATCCCCTCGTTATCACCCCATTCTCCCCCGTTGTCCCCTCTAGTTCCCCCTTGTCCATCCTTGTCCCCCCCCGTGCTACCCTGTAGTCTCCCCTCGTTGTTCCCCCATTGTCCCCCCATTGTCCCAACCATGGCCGCCCCATTGTCCCTCTGTTGTCCCCTCTCATTCCCCTTTGTCCCCTCGTTGTCGCCCCTCGTTGTCCCCCCAGTCCCATCGTTGTCCCTCCCTTGTCTGCTCTTTTGTGTGTCGCCACCCCCCCGGGCTGTCGCCCTTCGCTGTCCCCCCATTGTCCCCCTCTTGTCCCAACCATTCCCACCCCGTTGTACCCCCACATCCCATCATTGTCCCCCCATGGTCCCCCCATTGCCGCCTCCTTGTCCCCCCACTTCCCATCGTTGCCCCTCGCTTGCCGGCTCTTGTTCCCGCGCTGTCGCCCGTCGCTGTACCCCCCGTTGTCACCTCATTGCCGCCCCATTGCTGCCCCACATCCCATTGTTGTCCTCCCATTGCCGGCTCTTGTCCCCCCCGTCGCCGCCCGTCGCTGTCCCCCTCATTGTCCCCCATTGCCATCCCCTTGTCCCTCCGTTGTCTCATTCCCCCTTGTCCGCTCTTGTCCCCCCGCTGTCGGCCCTCGCTGTCCCCCCTTTGCCGCCCGCCGCTCCCCGCCTTGCCCCCCCCTCACCATTCCCGTGTGCCCCAGGACCCAGCCGCGCCAGGGCGGGAGCGGGAAGCGCCGGAGGTGCCCGCACGTGTCCCGGATGCGGGTGAGGAGGCCCAGGGAGCCCCGCAGCCCCCGCAGCGCCAGCGCCAGCAGCGCCAGCAGCGCCAGCAGCGGCCCCAGCGCCATGGGGACAGGGCAAAGGCCACGGAGCCGCCTCCTCACGTGGCGCTGGTGTCATGTGTGTCATGGGGCATCAACCCGTCACGTGTGTCCTGGGGGTGCATGCCCTGACATGTGTGTCCTCGCGGCACCATCCCCTCATGCATGGTGGCATCATGCACTAACATGGGTCCTGGTGGCACATGCACACATGTATGAACACACACCCCACCCCTGCTCACCTCCATGCATACATATGTACATGTGTGCACATTCACACGTGTATGCATGCACACACCTTGTGCACTGCACACGTACATACATGTATGTGTGTCCATACACTCCATGTACACACAATGCACACACACACATACACACATGCACATATGAACACACCTCCTGAGCACACATATGTAGAAGCACTCCATACACAAGCACATGCACACACACACGAACATCCCCCCTGTGTCCACGCATGTGCATGCACCCCCAAGCATGTGCACACACGCATGCCCATACATGTAGAAGCACCCCATGCACACGCGCACACACATGCACATGTATGCAGAAACACACATGCGTGTGCACATACACCCTCCATGCATGTGCATGTACACATACATGTGTGGAGCCCCTTCCTGGGCCCCTCCCACAGCACACGCGTGTGTCAGCCGTGTCCCCGCCCCGTGTCCCCTCCCCAGTGCCATTGGTGGGGACAAAGTCCGGTGACCTGGAGCCGGCAGCACAGGAGGGACCCGGAGCCGGCAGCATGGTCCTGAGGCTGCTCCTGGTGCTGAGCATGTGCGCCCGCCCTGGCACAGGTAGGGACACGCCTCAACACCCCACAACATGCTAAAGCACCCCACAACACGCTAAAGCACCCCACAACACGCTAAAGCATACCATAACACGCTAAAGCACCCCACAACACGCTAAAGCATACCATAACACGCTAAAGCACCCCACAACATGCTAAAGCACCCCATAACACGCTAAAGCACTCCATAACATGCTAAAGCACCCCACAACATGCTAAAGCACCCCATAACACGCTAAAGCACCCCACAACACGCTAAAGCACCCCATAACACGCTAAAGCACTCCATAACATGCTAAAGCACCCCACAACATGCTAAAGCACCCCATAACACGCTAAAGTGCCCCACAACACGCTAAAGTACCCCATAACACGCTAAAGCACCCCACAACATGCTAAAGCACCCTAGAACACGCTAAAGCACCCTAGAACATGCTAAAGCACCCCATAAGACGCTAAAGCACCCCACAACATGCTAAAGCACCCACAACATGCTAAAGCACCCTATAACATACTAAAGCACCCTATAACATGCTAAAGCACCCTATAACATGCTAAAGCACCCTATAACATACTAAAGCACCCCCCCAACATGCTAAAGCGCCCCATAACACGCTAAAGCACCCCATAACATGCTAAAACACCCACAACATGCTAAAGCACCCTGTAACACACTATAGCACACTATATTAAAGCCCCCTATAACATGCTAAAGCACCCTATAACATACTAAAGCACCCTCCCAACATGCTAAAGCACCCCATAACACACTAAAACACCCCACAACACAGTAAAGCACCCCACAACATGCTAAAGCACCCTATAACATGCTAAAGCACCCCACAACACCCTAAAGCACCCCACAACACGCTGCAACATGCCCCAGCATCTCTCAGTACATCCCAACACACCCCAGTGCGCAAGCACACGCTCTAACATGCCCCAACACGCCTCCACACACGTGTGCCAACGGCAAGGGCCCCTTGGCAGGCTCTGGTTGCTTTGATTTGCCCTAATCTGGGTGATTCCAGCCCAAATCTGTGCCCAAGTGGGGGGTGGAGAGGAACGGGGGTGCTGATGGGTGCTGATGATGGGTGCAAGAGCCCGGGGGCTGGGAGGCTTTGCTTGGATTGGGGGGGGGTTTAGCCTTGTTCTGGGTTGGTTTCAACCCAGTTTTGGGTGGTTTCAACCCTGTTTTGGGTGGTTTCACCTCGTTTTGGGTGGTTTCAACCCTGTTTTGGGTGGTGTCACCTTTTTTTGGGTCCATTCACCCTTGTTCTGGGTGCTTTCACCTTGCATTCACCCACCTCTGGGTGCCTTCCCCCCGTTCTGGGTGCATTCACCCTGGTTTTGGGTGCAGTTGCTCTGCTCTGGGCACTTTCATCCCGTTTTGGGGTGGCTTCACCTGGTTTTGGGGGCATTTGTCCCTTTTTGAGTGCTCTGGCCCTGTTTTGGGTGCTTTCACCCCGTTTTGGGTGCTTTTGTCTCGTTGGGGGGGGGGGTCACTCTGTTTTGGGATGGTTTCGCCCTATTTCGGGGTGGTTTACCCCTGTTTCGGGGTGGTTTCACCCTGTTCTGGGGTAGTTTCACCCTGTTTTGGGGTGGTTTCGCCCTGTTCCGGATGCATTCATCCTGTTCCTGGGTGCTTGCGCCCTCCTCTGGACTCTTATCACATTGCTCTGGGTGCCTTCCCCCTGTTTTGGGTGCATTTGCCTTTTTCTGGGTACTTTCTCCCCTGTTCTGGCTGCTTTCACCTGGTTTGGGTCCTTTCACCCTCTTTTGGGTCCTCTCACCCCGGTTTGGGCCCATTCACCCTGTTTTGGAAGCTCTCATCCTGTATTAGGACGTTTCCCACCTGTTTTGGATCGTTTCCACCCTGTTTTGGGTCTTTTCACCCTCTTTTGTGTCCTTTCCCCTCTTTTGGGTCCTCTCAACCTCTTTTGGATCCTCTCACCCCGGTTTGGGTCCATTCACCCTGTTTTGGAAGCTCTCCTCCTCTTTTGGGTCCTTTCTCCCGTGTTTTGAGCCTTTACATCCTCTTTCGCGTCCTTTCCCCTCTTTTGGGTCCTCTAACCCCGGTTTGGGTCCATTCACTGTGTTTCGGAAGCTCTCATCCTCTTTTGGGTCCTTTCCTGCCTGTTTTGAGCCTTTTCACCCTCTTTGCATCCTTTCCCCCCTCTTTGCATCCTTTCCGCTCTTTTGGGTCCTGTCACCCTCTTTTGGGTCCTCTCACCCCAGTTCGGGCCCATTCACCCTGTTTTGGAAGCTCTCATTCTGTATTAGGACATTTCCCACCTGTTTGGGGTCCTTTCCCCCCTGTTTTGTGTCCATTCCCCCTCCCTCATCCCCATGCATGCTCCGTCCCTCCCTTCCCCTACAGCCACCCCTTCACCCATGGGTGCTCCTCCTGCAGGTCTCCCACCGCGCCGCATGGACTCTGTGGTTGAGCTCGTGGAAGCCCTCGACTCCAACCACCCCAACCTGACCCTCCCCGAGCTGGCGCGGGCGCTGGGTGCCTGCAGCACCCCTGGGTGCCGCGTGGTGCTGGGGGAGCCCCCCCCCGTCCCACCAGCGCTCAGCCACGACCAATGGGTGCCCCTCACCCAGCTCCTCCACCGCGATGCTGTGGCGCTGGCACCCGACGGCTCCACCGTGGCCCTTGGGCCTCTCCTCACCGGCATTGAGGTTGGCCAAAAGACGGTGTCGGGGTGGCCCTTCCCCACCTTTGAGCCCCCCATTGATCCTCTTTACGCTGTCACCATCACCGAGGCCTTGGGGACATCGTTCCTCTTGGCTCGCGGTGGTGATGGAGCCACGCTGGGACCCGGTGGCTGTTGGGACGATGTGGATGACCCCCAAAACTACACCCTCCTGGGACCCCCGTCACCCATCCCTGACGCCGTCGCCAATGGGGCTATGGATGGGGTGCTCTTGGGTGCCCGAGTGGCCCAAGCACCCATCCCGCTTGCTGATCTGCTCCGGGGTTACTATGGGATGGACAACAGCACAGAGCAAGGGAGACCCCGCAGCAGCTACCGGCGGCGAGACTTTGGGGTGCTGATGGGGCCGGAGAAGCTGGAGCAGGAGGTGGAGGCGATGCTGAGGGTGCTGCGGGTGCTGCCACCCACAAGGGAGCTCCTGCAGGATGTGGGACCCGAGGAGGTGGCGGCCATCGCGGGCCGGGCGGCGCGGGACTTCACCCAGCTCTACGTGGGTAGGGAGGGGGTGATGGGAGGTCTTTGCGCCCCAGTGGAGCTTGGGTGGGATGGGGGTCCCCAATGGCACCCTGATGGAGGTGGTACTAAAGGGAGTGAGGAGTGGTCACACGTGGCCTGGGATGGTGGGACACTGCTGTGGTCCATGGATGGACATTGGTGTGGTCCATGGATGGGAATCGGTCCTGTCCATGGATGAGCATTGGTGTGGTCCCTGGATGGACATCAGTGTGGTCCATGGATAGACGTTGGTGCGGTCCATGGATAGACATTGGTGCGGTCCATGGATGGGCATTGGTGCAGTCCATGGATGGATATCGGTGTGGTCCATGGACGGACATCGGTGTGGTCCCTGGATGGATATTGGTGTGCCTCCTTGATGGACACCACCATGTCTTCCAGATGGACATTGTGTCCTATGGATAATGGCTCCCTGGACACTGCTTTGTCCTCTGGATGGACACTGATGTGTCTCCTTGGTAGCCACCACCATGTCCCCTGTATGGCTATTGGTGTGTCCCCCTGATGGCCACCACCGTGTCCTCTGGATGGCCACCAATGTGTGGTGGGATAATGGGTCCCTGAGCACTGCTTTGCCCTCGGATGGACACTTGTTTGTCCCATGGATAATGGGTCCCTGGACACTTCTTTGTCCCCTGGATGGCCACCAATGTGTTCCCAGGATAATGGGTCCCTGGACACTGCTTTGTCCTCTGGATGGGCACTGAAGTGTCCCCTGGATGGCCACCAGCCAAGGGACCCCCTGAGCAGATGCTCCATGTCCTTTAGATGAAGGGACCCCAGGAAGCCACTTCCATGTGTCCCTCACTGGTCAGACGCTCCATGTTGCCATGTCCCCAAGGAGATGCTCCATGTCCCCATGCCCTAAGGAGATGCTCCATGTCCCCATGCCCCCAAGGAGATGCTCCATGTCCCAGTGTCCCCAAGGAGGTGTTCCGTGTCCCCAAGGAGGTGTTCCATGTCCCCAAGGAGATGCTCCATGTCCCAGTGACCCCAAGGAGGTGTTCCATGTCCCTATGGAGATGCTCCATGTCCCCTTCCCTCGCAGAGTGCCCACCCATCGTGCTCCGGTGCATGTGGGGTGCCCGTCCCTACCGGGGCACCCCCAGAGCCTTGACCTTGCCCTTGGAGTCGGTCTTCATCCACCACACGTTCATCCCCAGCGCCCCGTGCCACAGCTTCCGCTCCTGCTCCCGTGCCATGCGCTCCATGCAGCGCTTCCACCAGGACACACGTGGCTGGGACGACATCGGATACAGGTGAGAGCCCAGCGCCACCGACAGCGGTCCCATCACCCATCACCACCAACCGTGGTCCCATCACCCATCACCACCAACCGTGGTCCCATCACCCATCACCACCAACCGTGGTCCCATACCCATCACCACCGACCGTGGTCCCATCACCCATCACCACCGACAGTGGTCCCATACCCATCACCACCAACCGTGGTCCCATCACCCATCACCACCGACAGTGGTCCCATACCCATCACCACCAACCGTGGTCCCATACCCATCACCACCAACCGTGGTCCCATCACCCATCACCACCAACCGTGGTCCCATCACCACCGACAGTGGTCCCATCACCCATCACCACCGACAGTGGTCCCATCACCCATCACCACCAACTGTGGTCCCATCACCCATCACCACCAACTGTGGTCCCATCACCCATCACCACCAACCGTGGTCCCATCACCACCGACAGTGGTCCCATCACCCATCACCACCGACAGTGGTCCCATCACCCATCACCACCGACAGTGGTCCCATCACCCATCACCACCAACTGTGGTCCCATCACCCATCACCACCAACTGTGGTCCCATCACCCATCACCACCAACCGTGGTCCCATCACCCATCACCACCAACCGTGGTCCCATCATCCATCACCAAGCACCTCATGATGCCCAATGGGTGCTTTGCAGCTTCGTGGTGGGCTCCGATGGGTACCTGTACCAAGGCCGAGGGTGGCATTGGGTCGGTGCCCACACCAAAGGCTACAACAGCAAAGGCTACGGGGTGGGGTATGTTGGAGACTTCACAAGCACCTTACCTGACCCGGACACCATCGCCCTGGTGAGGGACCAGCTCCTGCCCTGCGCTGTGAGGACAGGGAGGCTCCACCATAACTACACCCTCCGGGGGCACCGGCAAATGGGTCGCACCGACTGTCCCGGTAACTCCTTGTTCCAAGAGATTGAGACCTGGAGCGGCTTCAAGGTGAGCACCGGCCTTGGTGGCATCTCCAAGGCTTGGAGGTTGGGGTGCGTGGTCCAGCGCAAGGGTTGGATGAGGTTGAGGATGCTGATGGTGGCTTCTTCTCTCCTCTGCAGTGAGGATCAGCACCGTGGGTCCTGGGCTGGTGGGTGAGGGTAAGGTTGCAATACAGTCTACAGGGGTGTTGGCCCAATGGGTGATGGTCTGGATGGAGCCTGGTCCAGAAGATGTTGGTTTGATGGGGGCCAGATTAGATGGATCATGGTCTGGATGGACACCGGTGCCATGGATGCCGGTCTGGATGGACCCTGGTCCAGATGGACACCAGTGCCATGGTTGGACCTTGGTCTGGACGCACACCAGTGCCATGGATGCTGGTCTGGATGGACCCTGGTCCAGGTGGACACCATTGCCATTGTTGGACCTTGGTCTGGATGGACACCGGTGCCATGGATGCTGGTCTGGATGGACCTTGGTCCAGATGGACATCAGTGCCATGGTTGGACCCTGGTCCAGACAGACCCAATGGATGCCATCAGAGATCAGCCATGGTCCAGATGGGCACCAGTGCCATGGTTGGATCTTGGTCTGGACGCACACCAGTGCCATGGATGCTGGTCTGGATGGACCCTGGTCCAGGTGGACATCAGTGCCATGGTTGGACCCTGGTCCAGACAGACCCAATGGATGCCGTCAGAGATCAGCCATGGTCCAGATGGACATCAGTGCCATGGTTGGACCTTGATCTGGATGGACACCGGTGCCATGGATGCCATCAGAGATCAGCCCTGGTCTAGGTGGACACCAGCCTGATGGAAGCCAGCACAGGTGGACCCGGGCCCAGAAAAACCCCAGCCTTGAAGTCCACTATCCTGGATGGATCCCGGCCTGGTCCCACCATTCCAGATGGATCCTGGCTTGGTCCCATCAGCCCAGCAGACCCTCCCCATGGCCACCAACCATCATAAATCCCCCCCACAATAAAGTCAGTGCCAGGACGTCAGTTTTGGGTTGTTCCTGGAGGGGGAAACTGAGGCACGGGATGGGGGATGCCCATGGAGTGATGGGAGAGGACTTAAGAGGGTGCTGGTGTGCCCCAAGACGCACTTCCCTTGCCCACCCCATATAATCCCTAAGGACCCCCCCACCTCCATAACTCCCCTTTAAGACAAGCACCCATGTCCCCAGCTGCACCCCCCCCCATCAAAGCAGCATCCGTTCACTCTGAAGCCTAATGATGGCCTCAAAGCCACACGCACGGAGCTGGTCCCCACGGTCCCCAGACCCCATTGGGGTGGCTTGGTGGGGCCGAACCTTCTGGAGGAGGCCCAGGCGTGAGCTGGGAGCAAAGATCTCGGCATCAGCAGCATCCCCATGGGGCAGAGGCGGAGGTGAGGGTGTGACTGAAACTCCTGCTTGGTCACATGGGGAAGCCACGACAGGAACTGGGTGCTGGAGGAGGCAGAGAGGAGCTGAGGTACCGCGGGGCCGGGGGGGGACAAGAGGGGGACATGGGGGGGACAAAGGGGGGATACGGGGGTGGTACCCCAGGGTGATGCTCCAGCCTTGGGGTGTGCTGAGAGTGCTGGGGAGGGAGGGAGGGATGAAGCAACACCCTGAGGGGCGATGGGTGCTGCAGAGGAGGGTGCTGGAGGGTGATGGCACCCCAAAAGTGATGCTTTGCCCCCCTCCATCGTCAGGGTTTGGGCACCTTCCTTGAATCAAGGGGGTTGGTGGGTCCCAAAGCCACCCCCACTCAATGAGGAGGTGCTGGGGGTGCTGCCACCCATGGGTGCATCCTGGGGGTGCTGGGGGGTGCCCAGGGGCTGAGGGCTGGGTGCTGGGGATAGGAGGAAATGAGGCGGCTGCGGTGACGGAAGCGACTGCTTGTGCTCAGGGCCGGGGTGGTGACAGGGCACCTGCATGGGTGTCACCGTGCCGTGGGTGTCACCGTGTCATGGGTGTCACCGTGTTATGGGTGTCACCATGGTTCTGGGTGTCACCGCGGTGTGGGTGTCACCGTGTCCTGGTACCTCTGCGCCGTGCTATGGATGGATGCTGCAGGGGCCAGGGGCGCCCCAGGGATGTGGCACCCACTAGATGGGAGAAGAGCACCCAGATTGGGGTGGGCACCCAGAGCACCAGGTTGGGGCGTCTGGATAGGGGGCTATATAAGAGTGCCTATACGTGGGTGTCTGGATAGGAACACCCTGCATTGGGGTCCCAGATATGGGTGCCCCCATAGAGGTGCCCATATGAGGGCACCCAGGTAGGGGTCCCTGGATGGAGGTGCCCATACAGGTTCCATGGTCATGGGTGCCTATGTATGGGTGCCCTTATGGGGGTGTCTGCATAGGGGAAACCTGAATGAGGGTGCTCAGATGTGGGTGACTGGATGTGGGTGCCCAGATAAGGGCACCCAGATGTGGGTACCTGGATGTAGGTGCCCAGATGTAGGTGCCTGGATGTGGGTGCCCAGATAAGGGCACCCAGATGTGGGTACCTGGATGGGGATACCTGGATGGAAATGCCCCAGTAGGAACACTTGGATGGGGCACCCAAATTGGGGCTGATGCGTGCAGATACCCGGTTAAAAGCACCCATCCCAGCACCCCCACCCCATGGACACCCATGGAACATGGTTCTCCCCATCCCACAGATGGAGGTGATAGAGAAGCCCCCACTGGGACCTGAGACACCAACGCTACTGAAGAGCTACCGATGGCGAACAGCAGCACCCATGGGTGCTGAGCGGGGCGCAGGGTCCCTGGGCAGCCGCCGCTGGACCCGCTTGCAGGGGTGGAAACGTTCCTACAGCCACCCTGAAGCTGATGGAGCCAGTGATGGGGTGGGACAGGGCAGCTCCAACCTGCGGGCACCCAAAGGCAGCAGCCGCCGGTCCCTCTTCCAAAGGGCGTTTTCAGCCCCCACCAAGGGGACCAAGGAGAGCAGAGCACCCGAGGGTGGCAAAGCCGCCCTGCAGAGGTACCTGTGCTCCATGGCCAAGAGGAAGGGGCATGGGGAGAGTGGAAGCAGGGCTGAGAAGGCGCCTCTTGATGCTGCTGCAGGTATGGGGTGATGGGGAGAGTGGGGGTCAGGGTGCTGGAGGTGGGTGCTGGGGATGGGGGTGGTGGTTGGGGTGGTGGTGATGATGATGGGTGATGGGTTAGGGGTGGTGGGTGGTGATGATGGGTGATGATGATGGGTGATGGGTTAGGGGTGGTGGGTGGTGATGATGGGTGATGATGATGGGTGATGGGTTAGGGGTGGTGGGTGGTGATGATGGGTGATGATGATGGGTGATGGGTTAGGGGTGGTGGGTGGTGATGATGGGTGATGATGATGGGTGATGGGTTAGGGGTGGTGGGTGGTGATGGATGATGGATTGAGGGTGATGGGTGGTGATGGGTGATGGATCAGGGGTGATGGGTGATGATGATGGGTGATGGATTGGGGTGACGGAAGTGTGTGATGATGGTGGGTGATATGTTGGGGGTGATGGGTGATGGGTTGGGTGCTGGTGGCTGGTGGGCAATAGAAACAGGTGATGCTCTGGGATGCAGTGAGTGACAGGTGGTGGTACCTCCATGGCCACACGTCCCTGGCACCACCACCCTGTCCATGGGTGACAGGGCCATCGTGAGCACCCAATGTCCCCCTGCAGTGAGCACCCACGGGTCATCACCAGCCCTGCTGGCTCCAGCACCCAATGGCCCCGTGTGGGACGTCTCCCACTTCTCACTGGTGGATGGACACTTGGTGCTGGTGGGCCGGGACGAGGAGGTGAGGACATGGGGGCACCCAGGGGCTTGTGCCGGAGTCCTTTGGGTGCTGGGGGCACCCATGGGTGCTGTTACCTGACCCCAATGTGCCACCAGGCCTCATGCAGGAGCAGGAACCGGATGGGGAGTTCCATGGCTGAGAGCTTCAATGTGCACCCAGCGGGCAGCAGGAGGGACCCCGGTGAGCTCGTGGCACCCATGGGTGCCCGCACCCTGTGCCGTGGGTGCTGGTGTGTGTGCAGGTTCAGGGCATGGAGCCCCTTGGGCCACGTGTTGTGCCATGCACCATGCGTGTGCCATATGGTGATGCGTCATGCACCATGGGTTGTGCCATGCATCAGGCCATGCAGCCATCGAGCACCATGCACTGGGCAGTGAATCACGGCCGTGTTGGGTACCATGCCCCACACCACACCCCATAGCATGTACCATGCCATGCCCCACACCATACAGCAGACCAAGCCCTGTGCCACGCACCACGTCACACCTCATGCATCACTGCCTCCCTTGTGCCATTTGCCTTGCCATGGCATGCCCATGCCATGCAGCACCCCATGCATCCCACCATGCCCCATGCATCCCACAGCTCCCCATGCATCCCATTGTTCCCCATACATCCCACCGTTCCCCATGCATCCCACCATTCCCTATGCATCCCCCCATGCCCCACACACACCCTACATGGGAGGAAGCTGAGGCTGGGTGCAGGGAGGAAGCGCTGGGTGCAGCGCGGTCACCACTTCCTCCCGCTGCTGCATCTGCTGAGGGCCGATAAAACCCCTTGGGGCTCCTCACCATGGGGCCCTGGTGCTGCTCAGCACCATGCAGGGACCTGCGTTACACCCCAGCACCCACAGGGCCAGGGCAGGATAAACCCTTCTGCCCCCTTCTCCCTTTCACCCATCAGCACCCATTTGGCTGCATCTGAGGGTGATGGATACAGGGGGGTACCAGCAGGATTTGGTACCCACATCCTGGTGCACGGTTGATGGGAACAGGGGTTATGGGTGCATCCTGCACCCCCCCAAGCCCTGGCATGGTGCTGGGGTGCTGGTGAATGGGTGTCAATGCCGGGTGCCTCCCCAGACCCTGCTGTGGACGAGCGGAGCACCCATAGCCCAGCGAGAAGCTCCGAGAGCGACACCTCCCAGTTCCACAACGTCAAGGTGGGCACCCCCAGCACCCATCACCCCCAACCCCTGTGGGTACTCCGCACCCATGGGTGCTGCAGCACCCATCTCCTTCCCCGCACCCAGGGGCTGCTATGGAAGAGGCTTTGGGACCGCAAGGGTCGTGGTGGCGGCCCCGGCAGCGACAGGTACAGCACCAAGGCAATGGGTGCCCGGGGTGGGCCATGGGTGCTGCTGAGGGTGCCCTGGTGATGGGGTCTGTGCCCCCACAGGGTCCCCAGCCGCTGTGGGTCCAGGGAGTCGCTGCTGCCAGCGCCCAGCGTGGCCGAACTGGACCTCAATGGGGACAACGTCCTCGTGCGGCCCCTGCACGGCAGCATCGTGGGGGAGAGGTTCTGCTTCCAGGTAATGGGGTGCCCTGCACCCATGGGGGCACCCCTGGGGCCACCCCAGGTAACCTAAAGGGGACCCTTGGGCACCCAAAGCACCATGGAGGGGCATGCAGAGCAGTGTAAGCACGCTAAAGGGGCCCCCAGGGCACCCAGAGCAGTGCAAGCACCCTAAAGGGGTACCCAGGGCACCCAGAGCAGTGCAAGCACCCTAAAGGGGTACCCAGGGCACCCAGAGCAGTGCAAGCACCCTAAAGGGGTACCCAGGGCACCCTGAGGGGCACCCGGAGCAGTCCAAGCTCCCTAAAGGGGCACTTAAGGCATCCTAAAGGGGCACCCAGAGCTGTTCAAGCACCCTGAAGGGGCAGCAAGGGCACCCCAGGGCACCCAGAGCAGTCCAAGTACCCTAAAGGAGCACCCAGGGCACCCAGAGCAGCCCAAGCACCCTGAAGGGGCACCCATGGCCCCCAGGCACTGTGAAGGGGACCCCCAAAGGACACGCCAGCCCCTCCATGGCACCCATGGGTGCCCCTGCAGACGCCCTCTCCGCACGCAGGTGATCACGGCCGAGGGCAGCCGCTCCTTTGGGTGCACGTCCCTGGCCGAGCGCGACCGCTGGATGGAGGAGCTGCGCCGCACCGCGCAGCCCAACAAGGTGGGACCATGGGGGCACCCATGGGGCACCCCCGGCACCCTGACAGGAGGGTGCGGAACCCCCCAGACCACTCTGGAGTCTTGGGTCCCCTGGATGTGGATTTCCCCCTGCGGGTCCCCTATGGGAGCTCAGTTGTCCCCTTGTGTCCTCTCCTGTCCCAATGGCCTGCTCTGCCCCCAAGTCCCCTCCTGTTCCCTATGTCCCCTTGTGTCCCTCCATATCTCTCCCATTCCCACATGTCCCTCCCTGTCCCCATTGTCCCCTCCTGTCCCCATCTCCCCCATCCCCACATCCACCCCCAAACCTCTCTGTCCCGTGGCCCCCTTTCCCCCTCACATTCACCCACTCCTCTATGTCCCCCTTGTCCCATATCTGCTTGTCCCCATATCCCCATAACTCCATATTCCCATATCCCCATGTCTCCATATCACCATGTGTCCTTATCCCCATATCCCCATGTCTGCATATCCCCATATCCCATATACCATATCCCATATCCCCATGTCCCCATATCCCATACCCCATATCCCATATCCCCATATCCCATACCCCATATCCCATATCCCCATATCCCCGTGTCTGCATATCCCCACATCCCATACCCCATACCCCATATCCCCTATCCCCACATCCCATACCCCATACCCCATATCCCATACCCCATACCCCATACCCCACATCCCATACCCCACATCCCATACCCCATACCCCATATCCCCTTCCTATATCCCATATCCCACCCCTACAGGACAACTGCGAGCGCCTGGAGCTCTCCCTTACCCTCTGGGTGTACGAAGGCCGGGACCTGCCCCCTCGGCGGCGCCTCCGGTGTCACCTCCACCTTGACGGCTCCCTCTTCGCCCGCACCACGGCCAAGGTGGCCGGGCCCGAAGGAGACCTCTTCTGGGGCGAACTCTTCCAGTTGGGCGCTCTCCCACCCACCCGCGCCCTCACCCTCGCCCTGTGCCATGACGAGGACCCTGCTCAACCTGTGGCCTCCATCACCATCCCCTTGACCGAGCTATCGGGCGCGCGGCAGCCCCTGGAGCGCTGGTACCCATTGGGTGGCCCCGGCGAGCGGGTGCCGGCGCTGCGGGTGCGCGGGCGCTACCGGGAGGTGCGGGTGCTGCCCATCGTGCGCTACAAGGAGCTGGCTGAGTTCATCACCTTCCATTACCGGGAGCTCTGCGCCCGTCTGGAGCCCATCATTGCTGCAAGGCACAAGGAGGAGCTGGCCGGGGCCCTGGTCCGCGTCTTGCAAAGCACTGGGAAGGCCAAGGTGGAGTGGGGATGTGGGCATGGTGGGGTGGGTTGGGATGGATGGGGTGGGGTGGGTCGGGATGGGTGGGTTGGGTTGGAATGGATTAAGTTGGGATGGGATGTGATCAGGTGGATGAGTTGGATTGGGTTGGGATGAATGAGTTGGGTTGGGATGGGATGGATGGGTTGGGTTGGGATGGGATGGATGAGTTGGGGTGGGATGGGATGGATGAGTTGGGGTGGGATGGGATGGATGAGTTGGGGTGGGATGGGATGGATGAGTTGGGGTGCGGTGGGGCGGGATGGATGGGTTGGATTGGTTTGGGATAAATGACTTGAGTTGGGATGGGATGGGTGAGTTGGGTTGGGTTGGGATGGATGAGTTGAGTTGGGATGGGTGAGTTGGGTTGGGTTGGGATGGATGAGTTGAGTTGGGATGGGTGAGTTGGGTTGCATTGGGATGGATGAGTTGAGTTGAGATGGATGAGTTGGGTTGCATTGGGATGGATGAGTTGGGTTGGGATGGATGCATTGGGTTGGAGTGGGGTGGGATGGATGCATTGCACTGGGTGGGATGGGTTGGGTTGGAATGGGTTGGGGTGGAATGGATAGCTTGAGTTGGAATGGGTTGGGTTGAGCTGGAATGGGGTGAGATCAGGTGTGTGTGTTGTGTTGGGGTGGGATGGGATGGATCAATTGAGTTGGCGTGAGATGGATGAGTTGGGTTGGGATGGATGAGTTGGATGGGTTTGGTTGGAATAGGTTGGGTTGTGTTGAGTTGACTTGGCATGGGATGGAATGGGATGTGTAAGTTGGGATGGGATTCCTGGGATGGGAAACGCAATCCAGGGGAGTGCCAGGAGATCCTGGACCATCCCAGAGTGGGAAGATCAAGCCAGTTGCGTCCATGGGTACCCCCTGGGCCCTCAACACGTCCACCTGCAGTCGTTCCTCATTGACCTCGGTGTGGCGGAGCTGGAGCGCTTCGATGACCATGAGGCCCTCATCTTCCGGGAGAACACCTTGGCCACCAAGGCCATTGACGAGTACATGAAGCTGGTGGGGCGCAAATACCTCCAGGACACGCTGGGTATGGCTGAACAGGTCTTTGTGGGACATTATGGGGTGACTGGGGTGCAGCACAACTTGGCATAATGTTACAAAGCGCTCCAGAGAGTTATGGATTAGGTTGACCTGGGATGGGATGAGATCAGATGGATGGGTTGGGATGAATGAGTTGGGTTGGGATGGATGGGTTGGGATGGATGGGTTGGCATAGATGGGTTGGGATGGATGGAATGGAGGGGTTGGGTTGGGATAGATGGGTTGGGATGGATAGATTGGGTTTGGATGAATGAATTGGGTTGGGATGGATGGGTTGGGTTAGGATAGATAGATTGGGATGGATGGGTTGGGATAGATGGGTTGGAATGGATGATTTGGGTTGGGATGGATAGATTGCATTGGGATGGATGAGTTGGGTTGGGATGGATGAGTTGGGTTGGGATGGATGGGTTGGGATGGATAGATTGGGTTTGGATGAATGAATTGAGTTGGGATGGATGAGTTGGGTTGGGATGGATGAGTTGGGTTGGGATGGGTTGGGTTGGAATGGGTGGGTTAGGTTGGGATGGATGGGTTGGGATAGATAGATTGGGTTTGGATGGATGAATTGGGTTGGAATGGATGGGTTGGAATGGGTTAGGTTGGGAGGAATGGGTTAGGTTGTGCTGCAGGACACCCCAGAACATTCATGGGGATGTGATAGAGGCTGGTCACAGCCATCCCCATGGTGGTGGCTGGTTGGTCCCCTCATGGGCTGTCCCTTGGTGTCCAGGTGAGGCCGTGGCCCAGCTCTGCACCTCGGAGGAGAGCTGCGAGGTGGATCCCAGCAGATGTGGTGGCCTCGACCTCTCTGACAACCAGAAGAACCTGAAGCAGGTCTGCGAGGAGACCTTCCAGCGCATCGCTGCCTCCTGCGAGTGAGGGACAGCCCTGCATAGGCATGGGATGGCCATGGGGATGGCCACCAGCAGGGGCAATGGGACTGGCATGAAGGAGGCCTCCAACAGCAGGAGGACCTGGGGATGGACGTGGGCACAGGGATGTGTTTGGGGACAGGAATAGGAACGGGAAGAAGGACAGGCACTGGCACCAGGATGGGCATGGGGATGGGTCTGGGGACTGGCACCAGGATGGACACGGGGATGGACGTGGAGATGAGCACCACCAAAGACTCATGTCCAACCTCAGCAACAAGCACAGGGGCCCAGCACAGGGCCAAGCAAAGGCATGGGGGGGCACCACATCCCGCAGCCCCTCATGGTCACACATGGGGGTGCTCCAGGACCTCCCTCCTGGCTCAGCACCCCTGAGGGTGTCTCTGTCCCTGCAGCACCTTCCCTGTGGAGCTGAGTGAGATCTTCATGGCGTGGCGGGAGGCGTGTGTGGCGCGGGGCAAGGAGCCCATCAGTCACCGCCTGGTCTCAGCCTCCTTGTTCCTGCGGTTCCTCTGCCCCGCCATCATGTCCCCCAGCCTCTTCGGCCTCATGCAGGAGTACCCGAGCGAGGCCACCTCCCGCACCCTCACCCTGGTGGCCAAAGTCATCCAGAACCTGGCCAACTTCACCACGTACGGCACGGTACCAGCATGGGGGGTACATGGCCATGGGGAAACCATGGGGCAACGGGGACCTCTCCATTCCATGCATGGACCTGATGAGGCCCAGCTGCAGAGCCTCACATGTCATCTGTGGTGGCCTGACGTACGGGGGGCTTGGTCCATGAACATGGAAGTGTCCTCACCCATGTTCTGGCTTGTAGATGAGGTGGTGACACAGTGCAGGGACATTGGCTGGGTTCAGGGGATGGTTCTGGTCTTGGTTGGGTCTAGGGATGGGCTTAGAATCAGTGGTCCCAGTTTGGCTTCAGAGGGTGGGTTTGGTCCCTGATGGGTCCAAAGACTTGGTCCATGATCCTGGAAGTGGCCTGACCCATGACCATGGAGGTGGCTCATGAACCATGGTGGTGGCTCATGACCATGGTGGTGGCCCATGACCATGGTGGTGGCTCATGACCATGGAGGTGGCCCATGAACCATGGTGGTGGCTCATGACCATGGTGGTGGCCCATGACCATGGTGGCGGCCCACGACCACAGTGGTGGCCCAGACCATCACCCAAGTAACCAGCCATGGTGTTCCCCAGCTTTGGCGAGAAAGAGGCCTACATGGGCTTCATGAATGAGTTCTTGGAGCACAACTGGAGCACCATGACAGGCTTCCTGCAGAGCGTGGCCAACCCCGAGAGCAGTGGCCACATGGGCACCTATGATGGCTACGTGGACCTGGCCCTGGAGCTCGCCACCCTTCACCTTCTGCTCTGTGACATCTTCTCCAGCCTGGACCAGGTGCCACCAACCCATTTGTCCCCAAGGGAGACTGGCAGGACTGGTGGCCACCTCCTTCTCCTCACCTATAGAGTTGGTGCCCACTGCCCCACGGCCACTCATTGTCACCTTAACGTCCATGTCTTGTCCTGGTAGGCCACGCAGAAGGAGCTGGAGCCCCTGCCCACCATCCTCACTGCCATCAAGGAGGGGACCCCTGTCCCTGTTTCCGTCCGTCTCAGCTCCACCACGGAACGAAGGTACCAGTGGGTGGACACAAGGAGACGTGGTTCTGGTTCTGGTTGGGTTTGGGAGATGTTTCTGGTACCATCTGGATTTGGGGTGTCTCTGGTTCTGGTTGGGCTTGAGGTGTCTCTGGACCTGACTGGGATTGAGGTGCTTCAAGTCCAGGCTGGGGCCAGGACATGGGTTTGATCCCAACTGGATTTGGAGTGCCTCTGGTCCTGTTTCAGTTCATGGTGGCTCTGGTCCCTCCTGGGTCCTGGTCCCATTTGGGCTCAGGTTGGTTCTGGTCCCTTCTGGCTCCATCATCCCCCAGCATCCATCCATCCGTCCATCCATCCATCCATCCATCCAACCATCCATCATCCACCCATCCCTCCATCCGTCCATGATCCATCCATCCATCCATCCATCCATCAATCCATCCATGGTCCATCCATGATCCATCCATGATCCATCCATCCATCCATCCATCCGTCCATCCATCATCATCCATCCATCCATCCTCCATCCGTCCATCCATCCATGATCCATCCATGATCCATCCATCCATCCATCCATCCATCCATCATCATCCATCCATCCATCCATCCGTCCATCCATGATGATCCATCCATGATCCATCCATCCATCCATCCATCATCCATCCATCCATCATCATCCATCCATCCATCCATCATCATCCATCCATCATCCATCCATCCATCATCATCCATCCATCCATCCATCCATCCACCCATCCATCCATCATCATCCATCCATCATCCATCCATCCATCCATCCATCCATCCATCCATCCATCAATCCATCCATCATCCATCCATCATCCATCCATCATCCATCCATCCATCCATCATCCATCCATCCATCCATCCATCCATCCATCCATCATCCATCCATTCATCCATCCATCATCCATCCATCCATCCATCCATCCATCAATCCATCCATCATCCATCCATCATCCATCCATCCATCCATCCATCCATCCATCATCCATCCATTCATCCATTCATCATCCATCCATCCATCCATCCATCCACCCATCCATCCATCATCATCCATCCATCCATCCATCCATCCATGATCCATCCATCATCCATCCATCCATCCATCCATCCACCCATCCATCCATCCATCCACCCATCCATCCATCATCATCCATCCATCATCCATCCATCCATCCATCCATCCATCATCCATCCATCCATCCATCCATCATCCATCCATTCATCCATTCATCATCCATCCATCATCATCCATCCATCATCCATCCATCCATCCATCCATCCATCCATCCATCCATCATCCATCCATCCATCCATCCATCCATCATCCATCCATTCATCCATCCATCATCCATCCATCCATCCATCCATCAATCCATCCATCATCCATCCATCATCCATCCATCATCCATCCATCCATCCATCCATCATCCATCCATTCATCCATCCATCATCATCCATCCATCCATCCATCCATCCATGATCCATCCATGATCCATCCATCCATCCATCCATCCATCCACCCATCCATCCATCATCATCCATCCATCATCCATCCATCCATCCATCCATCCATCCATCCATCATCCATCCATCCATCCATCCATCCATCATCCATCCATTCATCCATTCATCATCCATCCATCCATCCATCATCCATCCATCCATCATCATCCATCCATCATCCATCCATCCATCCATCCATCCATCCATCCATCATCCATCCATCATCCATCCATCCATCCATCCATCCATCCATCCACCCATCCATCCATCATCATCCATCCATCCATCCATCCATCCATCATCCATCCATCCATCCATCCATCATCCATCCATTCATCCATTCATCATCCATCCATCATCATCCATCCATCATCCATCCATCCATCCATCCATCCATCCATCCATCATCCATCCATCCATCCATCCATCCATCATCCATCCATTCATCCATCCATCATCCATCCATCCATCCATCAATCCATCCATCATCCATCCATCATCCATCCATCATCCATCCATCCATCCATCCATCATCCATCCATTCATCCATCCATCATCATCCATCCATCCATCCATCCATCCATGATCCATCCATGATCCATCCATCCATCCATCCATCCATCCACCCATCCATCCATCATCATCCATCCATCATCCATCCATCCATCCATCCATCCATCCATCCATCATCCATCCATCCATCCATCCATCCATCATCCATCCATTCATCCATTCATCATCCATCCATCCATCCATCATCCATCCATCCATCCATCCATCATCCATCCATCATCCATCCATCCATCCATCATCCATCCATCCATCCATCCATCCATCCATCCATCCATCATCCATCCATCATCCATCCATCCATCCATCATCCATCCATCCATCATCATCCATCCATCATCCATCCATCCATCCATCCATCCATCCATCCATCCATCCATCATCCATCCATCATCCATCCATCCATCCATCCATCCATCCATCCATCCATCATCCCTCTCTCCCTCTGTCCACCCCTCTCACCCCAGGCCAGCAGAGAGCTTCAAGCCCGGTTTCGTGCCTCCGCGGGACCTGGGCAAGCACAGCCCCCTCATCAAGAGCCAGTCCCTGCTCAGCATCCGCCGGGTGCGGGGCCGGGAGGACGGACCCGACCCGGAGCCAGCCCCGGCCCCTGCTCCGGCCGCGGCCGCGGTCCCCGGCCGGGAGCGCCGCAACGTGCAGCGCACGCAGAGCGTCCCGGCGCGGAGCAGCGGGGCCCGGCGGCACCAGGGCAGCGCCCAGCACCGGGCAGAGCCGCCCGCCGCGGACCCCCCGGGGGCCGTTGGCCCCTGCGATGCTTCGGTAAAGGCACCGCAAACCCTGGTGTGGGGCTGGGGCCATGGGGGGGTCATGGGTGCTGTGAGCCCAAAGCACCCCAGGGTGCTCCCCACCACTCCCGACTGCCCCCCATCACCCCCGGGTTCTCCACATCACCCCTGGGTGCCCTCCTACCTCTGGGTACCCCCCCCATCACCCCTGGGTACCCCCCATCGCCCCCGGGTATCCCCCAAACCCTGGGTACCTTCCTATCCCTACATGCCCCCCATCACCCCCTGGGTGCCCCCCATCACCCCCTGGGTGCCCTCCATCACCCTGGGTGCACCCCTACCCCTGGTTGCACCCCATCATCCCTTGGGGTGCACCCCCAAATCCCTGGGTGCCCCCCAGCACTCCCTAGGTCCTAATGCCCCCATCCTCAGCACTACTGGGTCCTAAAGCCTCCCTCCCATCAGTCAACTGCTCCATGGCCCCCCAGCAACCTTCGTGTGCCCCTGAGTGCCCCTTACCTGGCAGCGCCACCACCTTAGGGTGACACCATCGCTTGTGCCACCACCCCGGGGTGACACCCAGGGTTAAACCAGCACCCAATGGGTGTCCCTGGTGCCGCAGGGCCGCAGGAAGCTCCGCAAGTCCACGGTGCCCTGGCAGCGCTACGTGGAGGAGGTGGCAGCAGTGGTGGCACAGGGCGAGCTCTATGGCATCCACCCATTGGAGGAGGTAACCATGGGGTGGTGGCACCCAGAAGCCATTGGGTGCCCCACTGGAGAAGGGAGCCATGGGGTGGTGGCACCCAGAAGCCATTGGGGAGCCCCATTGGAGAAGGGAGCCATGGGGTGGTGGCACCCAGAAGCCATTGGGGAGCCCCATTGGAGAAGGGAGCCATGGGGTGGTGGCACCCAGAAGCCATTGGGTGCCCCATTGGAGAAGGGAGCCATGGGGTGGTGGCACCCAGAAGCCATTGGGGAGCCCCATTGGAGAAGGGAGCCATGGGGTGGTGGCACCCAGAAGCCATTGGGTGCCCCATTGGAGAAGGGAGCCATGGGGTGGTGGCACCCAGAAGCCATTGGGTGCCCCATTGCCCCCATCCTTGTCCCTGCAGCACGGGCAGGTGCTGGAGGCGCTGAGGAAGGAGGTGGAGGAGAAGCAGGAGCAGGCGCGGGTGCTGGAGCTGCGCGTGGCCGAGGTGGAGGCGCAGCTCCAGGGCATGGAGCAGGAGCGGGAGCAGCACCGGGAGCAGCTCCAGAGGCTCCGGAATCAGCTGGAGGAGGCCAATGCTCGAGCGGCCACTTTGGGAGCAAGGTAGGGGAGGGGATGGGAGTGGGTGACCCAAGGCAACGGGTGCCCCAAAGCAATGAGTGCCCCAAAGCAGTGGGTGCCCCAAAGCAATGAGTGCCCCAAAGCAGTGGGTGCCCCAAAGCAGTGGGTGCCCCAAAGCAGTGAGTGCCCCAAAGCAATGGGTGCACCAAAGCAATGGGTGCCCCTAAGCAATGGGTGCACCAAAGCAGTGGGTGCCCCAAAGCAATGAGTGCTCCAAAGCAATGGGTGCACCAAAGCAATGGGTGCCCCTAAGCAATGGGTGCACCAAAGCAGTGGGTGCCCCAAAGCAATGAGTGCTCCAAAGCAATGGGTGCACCAAAGCAATGGGTGCCCCTAAGCAATGGGTGCACCAAAGCAATGAGTGCCCCAAAGCAGTGGGTGCCCCAAAGCAATGAGTGCTCCAAATCAATGAGTGCCCCAAAGCAATGAGTGCCCCAAAGCAATGAGTGCCCCAAAGCAGTGGGTGCCCCTAAGCAATGGGTGCACCAAAGCAATGAGTGCCCCAAAGCAGTGGGTGCCCCAAAGCAATGAGTGCTCCAAATCAGTGGGTGCCCCAAAGCAATGGGTGCCCCTAAGCAATGGGTGCACCAAAGCAATGGGTGCCCCTAAGCAATGGGTGCCCCTAAGCAATGGGTGCACCAAAGCAATGGGTGCCCCTAAGCAATGGGTGCACCAAAGCAATGGGTGCCCCTAAGCAATGGGTGCACCAAAACAATGGGTGCCCCAAAGCCACGGGTGCTCCAAGCCAGTGGGTGCCCCAAGACAGTTGGTGTCCTAAACCAGTGGGTGCCACAAAGCAATGGGTGTCCCAAAACAGTGGGTGCACCAAACTCATGGGTACTCAAACCAATGGGTGCTCCAAAGCAGTGGGTGCCCCAAAGCAATGGGTGCTCCATACCAATGGGTGCCCCAAAGCAATGGGTGCTCCATACCCATGGGTGCTCCGTACCAATGGGTATCCCTCCAGCATTCCAAGACCTGGGCTCATCCCATCCCAATCCAGGTTGACAGCGGCTGAAGGCAACAGGAAGAAGGACCTGGAGAGGCTGAAGAGCAGCGAGGAGAAGAGCTGGGAGCTGGTGAGAGCTAGGACGTGGGGTACCCATGGGTGACAAAGGTGGCAGTTGACGACAGTGGGTGACCAAGGGTCACAACGGATGACAATGGGTGGCAACGAGTGGCAATGGGTGACAAAGGTGGCAATGGGTGACCAAGGGTGACAATGAATGACAATGGGTGGCAAAAAAAGGTGACCAAGGGTGGCAGTGGGTGACAGTGGGCAACAATGGGTGACAGTGGGTGACAATGGGTGGCAATGGGTGACATTGAGTGTCAGTGGGTGTCAATGGGTGGCAATGGGTGGCAATGGGTGACAATGGGTGTCAATGGGTGACAATGGGTGGCAATGGGTGACAATAGGTGTCAATGGGTGGCAAGGGGTGACAATGAGTGTCAGTGGGTGACAATGGGTGGCAATGGGTGACAATGGGTGACAATGAGTGTCAATGGGTGTCAATGGGTGACAATGGGTGTCAATGGGTGACAGTGGGTGACAATGGGTGACAATGGGTGGCAATGGGTGTCAATGGGTGACAATGGGTGACAATGGGTGTCAATGGGTGACAATGGGTGTCAATGGGTGTCAGTGGGTGACAATAGGTGTTAATGGGTGACAATGGGTGACAATGGGTGTCAATGGGTGACAATCGGTGTCAATGGGTGACAATGGGTGACAATGGGTGTCAATGGGTGTCAATGGGTGACAATGGGTGGCAATGGGTGACAATGGGTGGCAATGGGAGGCAATGGGTGACAATGGGTGGCAATGGGTGGCAATGGGTGACAATGGGTGACAATGGGTGGCAATGGGTGTCAATGGGTGACAATGGGTGTTAATGGGTGACAATGGGTGACAATGGGTGGCAATGGGTGTTAATGGGTGGCAATGGGTGGCAATGGGTGACAATGGGTGACAATGGGTGGCAATGGGTGGCAATGGGTGTCAATGGGTGACAATGGGTGTTAATGGGTGTCAATGGGTGGCAATGGGTGTCAATGGGTGACATTGGGTGTTAATGGGTGACAATGGGTGACAATGGGTGTTAATGGGTGGCAATGGGTGTCAATGGGTGACAATGGGTGTTAATGGGTGGCAATGGGTGTCAATGGGTGGCCTCGCAGGAGAGAAGAGTGCTGGCGCTGGAGCAGGAGCAGGGGCAGCTGCAGGCCGCCATCACCCAGGCCTTGGGCCACCACAGGAGGGTGGGACACCGGGTGCTGGGGGACGATGCCCAGGCCACCAGCGTGTGACCACCCTGTCCCAGGGCATCCCTAGGGCTTCCCAAGGGGATCACCCCCATCCCATGGGATAATAAACAGCGTTGGGGTCACCCGCACAGGGTGGTTGTGTCCTGACACCCGCCTGGGCCATGTTGGGGACCATGGGGACCCTTTCGGACCATGGGGACCCTTTGGGGCCATGGGGACACGTTGGGACTATGGGGACACGTTGCGACTATGGGAACACACTGGGGCCACGGGGACACTTTGGGACGATGGGGACACGTTGGGATCATGGGGACACGTTGGGGACCCCTTAGGACCATGGGGACCTTCTGAGGCCATGGGGACCCTTTGAGGCCATGAGGACCCTTTGGAGCTATGGGGAACCTTTCGGACCATGGGGACACGTTGAGGCCATGGGGACACGCTGGGATCATGGGGACACGTTGGGGCCATGGGGACACACTGGGGCCATGGGGACACGTTGGGACCATGGGGACACGTTGGGGCCATGGGGACACTTTGGTGACACACTGGGGCCATGGGGACCCTTTGGGGCCATGGGGCCACGTTGGGGCCACGATAGATTCGCGCTGAGCCGCCCCTTATCAGACCTCCCCTCCTCCGCCACTCTCAAGATGGCGGCGCGGCGCCGCCGTCGCTCGCCGATGACGCAACACTGCCGCGCCGCTTCCCCCCCCCCCGTAAGGTCGGTGCCTCCCTTTCGCTTCCCTTTCCCCTCTTCTCCCGCCACTCCCAAGATGGCGGCGGCGCCTCTCCTCCTACGTCATCAGCGGCGCGCCGGGAGCGCCGGGAAGGGCGGAGGGCGGCGGCGCGCAGCGGCCGCTCCGGCGGGGCGGGGGCGCGCGGCGGGGGCGGCGCGGCCCAAGATGGCGGCGGCGGCGGCGGCAGCGGCGGAGGCGGTGCTGGGGCCTCGTTCGCCGCCCCCAAGATGTCGGCGGCGGCCTGGTCGCGCCCGGCGTGACGTAGTCAGGCCCCGCCGCCGGGAGGGAGGCGGGGGAGCGGCCGGAGCGGAGCAGGAGGCGGTGGCGGCGGCGGGACCGGCGGGGCCCCCGGCGGGGGATTTAAAGGGACCATGGCCCCGTCGTGGCGGCTGCTGTGGAGGCCGGAGCCGGGCAGGAGGCGGCGGCGGTTGCAGCAGCGGCGCTGCCGCTGAGGGGGAGCTGCCCGGAGGGCCCGGCCCCGGGGGACCGGCGGGGTGAGTGCACCCGGGGAGCGGCGCGGGGGGGGCCTCGGCCCGGCGGGAGACAAAGCGGAGGGAACCGCGCTTGGGGCGGGGGGAGGCGGCGCTGACACCCCCCGGACCCCCTGTACCGGCCCCGTCCGGGGTGCTGAAACGAGGGGTGGGGGGACCCGGGGTCTGAAGTAACCGGGAAGGGACCGGGGGGACCCCGGTGTCCGGGGAGGGACCCAGGGTCTGAGGTAAACGAGAGAGGTCCGGGGGGGCCTCGGTACCTGAGATAACCGGGAAGGGCCCAATGGGTCCGGGGGTTCTGAGGTAACCGGGAAGGGACCGAGGGGTCCGGAGGGGTCCGAGGTAACCGGGAAGGGCCCAATGGGTCCGGGGGGGTCCGAGGTAACCGGGAAGGGACCGAGGGGTCCGGGGGGGTCCGAGGTAACCGGGAAGGGCCCAATGGGTCCGGGGGGGTCCGAGGTAACCAGGAAGGGACCGAGGGGTCCGGGGGGGTCCGAGGTAACCAGGAAGGGACCGAGGGGTCCGGGGGCTTCTGAGGTAACCAGGAAGGGACCGAGGGGTCCGGGGGCTTCTGAGGTAACCGGGAAGGGCCCAATGGCTCCGGGGGGGTCCGAGGTAACCAGGAAGGGGCCAAGGGGTCCGGGGGCTTCTGAGATAACCGGGAAGGGCCCAATGGGTCCGGGGGTTCTGAGGTAACCGGGAAGGGACCGAGAGGTCCGGAGGGGCCCAATGGGTCCGGGGGGGTCCGAGGTAACCGGGAAGGGCCCAATGGGTCCGGGGGGGTCCGAGGTAACCAGGAAGGGACCAAGGGGTCCGGGGGCTTCTGAGGTAACCGGGGAGGGACCAAGGGGTCCGGGGGGGTCCGAGGTAACCAGGAAGGGACCAAGGGGTCCGGGGGGTTCTGAGGTAACCGGGGAGGGACCAAGGGGTCCGGGGCATGGGGGGCCCCGCGTGTCCAGGGGGGTACAGGGAGGCCCGGGGGTGTCTGTGCTCCACTGGGGCTCCATTGGGGCCCCAGGGCCTGGGGCAGGCAGAGGCGGCAGCCCCGGGACACGGTGCCAGGATGGATCCCGATCCCTGCTAACGCTTCCCATGGGCCCTTCCCGTGCTCCACCGGCACAGGGGCAAAGGGACCAAGCTGTGCCGAGGGGTTCAAGCAGCATCCGGGCATGGAATCTCCATCGGGAGCCCCTCATCCCGGTTCTCTGCTGCTTGGAGCCGGGAATGTTTCCTCTCCCCAAGCAGCTCCATGGTGGGGAGCAGGTCGGAGCCCAGGCACCGCATGGCACCGTGGCAGGAGCGATGACCTGGACCACCTTTGGCTTATCCCAGCATGGTTTGATGCCGCTTGGAATCCCTTTGGATCATCCCGGCACAGCTGGACATGGAATTCCCTCCCCAGAGCATGGTTTTAAGGAGGTGCCGCATGGATCATAGCTGCTTGAGGCTGGGAAATCCCCTTCCCATGGTGCCGACGACCCTGCAGCCCATCCCAGCACTGGATCCTGCTCAAAACTCCTTGGATCCTGCCAGGACCCCTCTCCAAAGGATTTGCTGGAGCCAAATAGGAAGAGCTCCACAGGGAAAGTGTCCTTTGCTCATTCTGGCTTTGGGATGGGGTCAAAAAGCTGCTCCTGTCCTAAATGAGCTTGGTAACGCCAAGGAGGAAAATCATCCAGGATCAGCCCTGAGAGCTTCCCGGATCCTCCCTGAATTCCTTTTGCATGGATATCCGGAGTGCTCTTCACGTGTTTTCTTCATGGCTCTGATGTGTTTTGCAT
Organism: Psittacula echo; assembly: GCF_963264785.1. NCBI lineage: Eukaryota > Metazoa > Chordata > Aves > Psittaciformes > Psittacidae > Psittacula > Psittacula echo. The sequence continues at coordinate 536,547 of NC_137765.1, forward strand.
GGAGATGGTGTTTGTGCCACCTTGATTGTGGCCTGGGATGGAACGGGAAAGACCAGCACCATCATCCCGTGATCCAGTAAGGAGGAAGGAATCACATGGAAAACCCACGGAGCTGGAATCTGCCGGCTCAGAGCGAGCTGGACCCTGTGAGCTTGGGTGTGAACTGGTTTGGAGGCGGTAGAATGGGCACAGCCTGTGGTATGGCTCTGCTTTGCTGGGCAAGGGCCTGAAGAGCACGTGGAGGGGGCAAAAAGAGGATGAATGGGGACCAAAAGAGCACGTGGAGGGGGCAAAAGAGCACGTGGAGGGGGCAAAAGGAGGATGTGTGGGGACCAAAAGAGGATGTGTGGGGACCAAAAGAGGATGTGGAGGGTCAGAGTGAGCACGTGGAGGGGCCAAAAGAGGACATGGAGGGGTAAAAGAGAATGTGGAAGGGGCAAAAGAGCACATGAAGGGACCAAAAGAGCACATGGAAGGACCAAGAGGGCGTGTGGAGGGGCCAAGAGGACCCATGGAGGGGCCAAAAGAGCACATGGAAAGGCTAAAAGGACCCGTGGAGGGCCGAAAAGACACGAAAAGGCCCCAATAAAGGGGGATCCAAGTCCCAACCAAAGTCTTCCTTAAGTCCAAGTCTTCCTCAGGCTCCAGCCCAGAGGATCCCGGATCATGAGCTCCTCCCAGAGCCGTTTGGCCTTGGGGAAGGGCCCTTTTCCCTCCTGGACTTCCAGGGCAGGGAATGATTGTCCCCACTTAACCGGTTTAGCATTTAAATTGTCCCGATCCTGCTCCGCCTTTGCATGGCTCTGGGCTGATGGGCTGGGGGAAGGGATTCCTCCGTCTGGCTCCCACCTTTGCAGGGAGCAGAGCTTGGGAAGCAACCTTGGGAAGAGGCTTTGGAGACATCACGGTGAGCACCGGAGTCTTTTAGGGTGTTGTTATGGAGCAAATTGGAATGGGGGGGGGGGAATCTCCTTCGTTTTCCCTATCGTGATGAGCTTAACCCCCCCCCCCCCCGGTGGTTTTTTGGGAAGGTTGGTGGCACAGCACATGGATGCAGCCGTGTTTTGGGAAGAATCAAAGGGAAAACTTGAGGAAATCCGTGATTTATGGAGCAAGGTGGGAATGTGACACTGATGTCATCTCCCCTCCCCCCGCCTTGGTCTGTGCTGGGTTTGGGGTTGTGATGGGTGATGCTGAGCCTGATTCCAAGGATTTGGTGTCATTCCCAGTGTGGGGAATCTGGGACAGCCGCTGTGGGATGTGTGGTGGGGTGCAAAGGTTGGGACAGAGCGTGGTGCCAAAGAGATGCCGGGGTTCAGTGCTGGAGAAAGGAGGTGGCAGCTTCCAGTAGGATTCTCCCAATGGATTCAGGCCTGGAGTTGGCTCAGATCAAACCCACAGGCCCCCAAAATGCAATTTTTAAAATATAAACCCATTTTGGGGTGTTTTTCACCCATTCTCACCTGAATGGATCCCCCCCCGGCTTGGAAATGTACCAGGATCTCCATTTGGATCGAGATGTGGCTGCTATTAAGAAGGGAAAACTCCACAATGGCCTTTCCAACCCTGGATCCCAGGTTCTCCTTCCTGTCCCCCGGTGCCTTTCCCTGCAGTGGGGTGGCACATTTTGAGATGATTCCTTGCTGTTTGTTGGGAATTACAAAGAGGAATGTTGGTGCCACGCTGGAACAACACCATGTGGAAGCTTCTCCAACGCTCCCTGTTGGCACCACGGATGAGCCACTGGTGGGAGAAGTGGTAAAACGGGAATGCTGTGTATGTCCGACTGGATTGAAGCTGGATGGTGGGTAACGATGAAGCCGGTGTGGGGAGAGTGGATGGCTTCATCCGAGTGGAGCATCCCTGATCCCAGCAAACCCCTAAACATCCACAACTTGGGCTTCGCTCCCCAAACCCCTCCCATGGACATGGAGCAAGCATCGATGGGGAGGCAATTGTGACAGTGAGAGCATCCCACCAGCACTGGGTGCCAATTGGGGATGCTTCCCAAGGAATATCCATACATCCAAAGCCAGCCGGAGCACCTGATCCTCACGAATGAAAGCCTCTGGCACGTGGAGCCAACATAGGAATGAGCTGAATTGATTTCCTCTTTTCCCTTCTTATGGGCAAACTCAACCCACATTCCCTGGGGGAGTGTCGGGATTCCAGGTTGGCATTTTGCGATGGCTGCAGGCTGTCGGTTGGGGTTTGCTCCATCCCTTCTCCTCCCTCAGCCCCCGGGGCAGGAAAACTCCTTGTGCCAGCTTGGAATAATTCCCTCTTCATTTGCATTCCTTACCTTGAAGGTATTTATAGGCTCTTCTCCAGGGTAAATTTAGCTCCTTCCTCTCCTCCCGTGTGCCTTTATCCTCCCATGGAGCTGATAAGCCCTTTAGTGCCTCTTTCCTCCTGGTTTTCCCTTCTCCGCCTGGATCTGGATTCAACCCATGCAGCAGAGAGCAGGATCCTGATCTGATCCTTTCATTTCTCCCAATGATCCCAGTTTTCACCCTTTACCAGTAGGATCTGACCCTGGAAGGTGTTTTGGGGTGATGGGTTGGGATTGGGGACATCCACACTCGAGTGGCCAACACTTGGTTGCCCCTTTGAGGGGTCCCCCACCCTGAAGGTATCCATCCACTTGGATTCATCTGGGGGAAGGATGCAGCACAGCATCCCAACCCCCCCCCCCCATCCTGGGTTTGGGGATAGGTGGTGGCAGAGCCAAGCTGTGGCTTTCCCATCTTGGGGGGATAAAGGAACAGTTTGAGGGTGACTGGTGGGGATTTGGGAAGTGCATGGCAGGGAATGGTGGGGATGAGCCTGGAGAGCAAATTGGGGTGCAGGGAAGGGAGGGAGGCTTCATATTGGGGTCCATCAACTCCAGCAGGGCCCCAGCACCAAGGAGTGAGTGATGGGACCTGATGTCTCACCTGCTTCTAGGCCACCAAGAGCTTTGGTGACCACAGCAAGGCCTCGAGACCCAGAGCAGCCCCTGCCTCTCCTCCAGCTCACCAAAATCCAGCTTCCCTTCTCATGTCCTCCTCTTGTATCCCTGCTTCCTTCCAGGTTTGGCCGTGGGTCCCTGGCCATCGGCATTCCCGAGTGCCGGCGCGGCGCTTTCATCCGAGTGACCCAGCACAATCGCCGAGGGATGGAGAAAGCTGTCCCGAGCTTCTCAGAGCGCCAAGGAGATGGAGGCAGAGCCCTGTTGATGCCACCAGAGCCAAGCAACGAGACTTTTCCTCCTCTGGAGTGTCCCCAAGGGGAAGAGCGAAGAGCAGCTTTCCTGCAGGATGCAAAGAAGCCCCTGGAGAACCCCGGGAGCTCATTGGAAACGGAGGCAGAGCTCGAGGAAGATGCTTTCTATGCTGAGGATGACCTGGAGACCATGAGCAGGGAGGGGAAGGGACCCTCCAGTGTTGAGCTGTGCCCGTTGCAAGAGGAACCTGACTTCTTCTCATCGCTGGCTCGTCAGGAGCCCGACGTCGCCCTGGAGGCAGACAACGTTGCTGGTGAGTCCCTGGTTGGTGCCATTGGGGTGGCTTTTGGGGATGGGGGTGAGACCAATGGGATGAGGTTCAACAAGGCTCAGTGCTGGGTCCTGCACTTGGGCCACACCAATCCCATGCAATGCTCCAGGCTTGGGGAAGAGCGCCTGGAAACTGCTCATGGAAAAGGAGCTGGGGGTGCTGGTTGGTGGAACTTGTAGTCAAGAGTCTCCAGTTGGTATTGGTGTCCATGTGGGTGTTGAGATGGTGGCTTTAACTCTTTGGATGGAGCTGATCTGGCCAATTCCTCATCTTCTCAACGTCGTTGCTCCAAGTTGTCCATAGATCCCTGGATGTCCGGTGTCTTTAGAGGATTAACATTCTCCTGCCTCAGCTTCTCCATCAACCCGGATGCAACCACCCCGAGTCCTACCTGAACCCCTCCATGTGTTTGCTCTCCTGTCTTTCCCCATCCCTGCATCCCTGCTGGGAATCAGGTGGCCATGGATCCCACCAGTGACCTCTATTTGTCCCCTGGCTGGTGGGTGGCTTTGTCTCCATCTGGAATGGGAGTCTCCATCAACAGGGTTGACTTCAAACCTCGTCTCCTGCTTTGCAAACCCCCATCACTGCCTCCCAACTGGAGAAACCAAGGTGAAATGGCCCAAAATGCCCCAAAACGGAGGCATGCCAGGCTAAGGGCCTTATGGGGTGGGAAGACCCCACACAGAAGCTTGTGGTGCCACCAACCTGAAGGCTCTTCTGATGTTCTTTGGCGGCTCTGTTCTGCACCACTGGGCTTTGAGCTGAGCAGGAGGAAGGAATTCCCATTGCACCTGAACCCTCCCCAGCACCAAGAGCGATGGAGGCTGGTGCAGAACCCTTCCCATGGCCTTTTGGTGGCCTCTTTCCCCTTCCTTGCTCCTTGGGGGGCTGTTTTTGGCTGTTCCTTGGGAGTTTTTGGGGATGCTGTAACACAACAGGGACTCAGAACCAGTTGTGGTAACTCAGGGCTGTGCATGGCACCAACAGGCGCTGAGATGCTCCAACCTTCGCCCCATCACTGTGTGGGGCTGCTCCCTGTCCCTTCATGGGGTGTTTGGGGATGCTGCTTCCCTGTGAGACCCACAGGGTGGGATCTGAATGGTTGAGCCTTTATCTCCATGCTCCTGGTCCCGCCTTGTCCTTATCAGCCCAGCCAGGAGGGATTTCCTCCCCATATCAGCACAGGGATCATGGGAGCAGTTGGAGCTGTGGTCAGAGCCCATCTACACATGGAGCTTTCACTTGGTTCTTCTTCCCCCCACCCCCCTCATGGCTTGGGGGTGCCCTCAGTGTGTCCCCCATGTCCCCAGAGGTGATGGAGCATGAGGAGGTTCCACTGGAGGTGAGGGGAGGTTCTGAAGGAGGATTTGCCATCATGGCACTGGAAATGGGGAGGTTGAGGTTGTGGTTTGGGCTGCAATGTGGGGTGGATGGTGCCATGAGGTCCCTGATGTGGGGACATGTTGTTTTGGGATTGCTGTGGCACTGGGGGGTGTCCCAGGGTCCCCAGTGTGGGGGCAATCCTCCTCTGGGTCAGGAGCGGTGCCACCAAGGCCCCTGATGTGGGGCCATGTGGGTGCCCTGGAGATGCTGTGATAACACAAGGTAGAAGCAGAAGGAACTTTTGTGGGGCTGGTGTGAGGTTCTGGACCCCAAACCTGGGGTTTGATGGGCAGTTGGTGGAGTTTGGTGGGATTTTGATGGGGTTTGGTGAGGTTTGATGGTGTTTGGTGGGGCTTGATGGGGTTTTGATGTTCATTTGGTGGTGTTTGGTGGGGTTTTGATGGGGTTTGGTGAGGTTTGATGGGATTTGGTGGGGTTTGATGGAGTTTTGATATGCATTTGGTGAGTTTGATGGGGTTTGGTGGGTTTTTTGATGGAGTTTGGTGGGGTTTGACGGGGTTTTGATGTGCATTTGGTGGGGTTTTGATGGGGTTTGATGAGGTGGGATGGGGTTTAGGTGGGAATGGGTTTAATTGGGATTAGGTTTAGGAATGACCCTGGGGGAAGGTGCTGGTTTGTCCCACCAGCTCGGTGCTCTCTGGTCCCATGGGGCTGTAGCTTGTAGGTCTCTTTCCTCCTGTATCCTCTCTTAGGAGGCAATTCCAAAGTGTGGGATGTGATGGGTGCCGGTGCTGCGGCTGTTGGGAAGTTGTTCCCATCCATATCTCCAGCTTGGAGTGCTTTGGGACCAATCCATCCTTGCGTTGGCTTTCATTTGCCACTGGGGAATACTGATGCTCAACCGCATCCCACCTCTGGGATGCTGGGAAGAGCCTGGGGTGTTGGGTTTGGGATGGAGCCTTACTTTTGGTGGTGGCCTCTGGTCCCTAAGCAGGACATGGGTATTGGGCTTGGGTCGTGTCACCTACCAACAGAGCATGTGTGAGAGTCCTGAGGTGCTGCCGCCTGTCCCACCTCTTCCTGATGGATGTTCCAAGGAACATCTGGATGAGCCTCCTTGGGGACTTGGAGCAAAGGCCTGGAGCAGTTGGGTTATGGGAGCCTGGGATATCAACTGAACAGGATGAGGAGATCAGAGTATCCTCAGCCCTTCCAGTGCTGGGGTTTCTCCTGGATCTGAGCTTTGGTGGGTGCTGAGACCTCATGGCACCATCCTAGCTTTAGTTGGGAAGAACTGGAGTGAATTTAGATAGGTTTTGGGGTGAAACTCGTTGTTTTTGCATGGTGGGTCCCCATGTTGAGGTGCTCCAGCCTAGGAAGTGATGCTTTGGTTTGATCTTGGCTTGAGCAGAGAGCTCTGAGCCTTTGCTGTAGCCCATCCCAGGGTGTGTTTGCCAAGTGCTGGGCCACTTTATGGCCCATCCTTGAGCCTCGTCTAGAGCAGATACCCAAGACATGAGACCAAACACCTGTTGGAGATGCAGCTCCTCCTAATAATGCCTTAACTCCTCAGGTCAGCCCCTGGTGCACCCATCCAGTGCCTCTTCCTGACATTCCTTACCCAGGCCCATGAAATCCAGGCTGATTTCCCCCTTATCTCTTTCCTTGCTGGAGCTGGGCTGAGTTTAAGCTCTCGGCCTCCCTGAACTGGGAGGTTCTGCTCCCATTCCCAATGACCTTCCCGACTGCTCCCTCTTGGTGGACGCTGCCAGGAGAGATGTCATCTTGTTGCCTAGCAAGTAAATAACTGAAGGCTTGAGGCCAGGACAAGAGGCAGGGCTTGGCTGGAGCTGGGATGTGGAGTGCCCTTGGAAACCTGGAAGTTGGATGGAAAACCCCCACGCTGCATCCCTGTAACAGTGAATCTCTTCCCAAAGAGCCCCTGTGCTGTGGTGAGACCCCACTTGGGTGCTGCATCCAGCTCTGGTGTCCTCAGCATAAGGACATGGAGGTGCTGGAGCAAGGGCAGAGGACGCCACAGGGATGAGCAGAGGCTGGAGCTGCTCCCACATGGAGCCAGGCTGAGGACATTGGGGCTGGAGGAAAGAAGCTGTGTGGAGACCTCAGAGCAGCTTCCAGTGATGAAGGGGGCTCCAGGGATGTGGAGAGGAGCCTTCATCAGGGACAGGACAAGGAGTGATGGGTTCAAACTGGAAGAGGGGAATTCAGGTTGGAGATAAGGAAGGTCTGCCCTGGGAGGGTGCTGGGACACTGGGATGGGTTGGATGGAGAAGGTTGGGAGGCCCCATCCCTGGCAGTGCTTAAGGCCAGGCTGGACAGGGCTTGGAGCAAGCTGCTCTAGTGGAAGGTGTTCCTGCCCATGGCACTGGGATGGAACTGGATGACCTTAAGCTCCTTTCCACCCCAACCCATTCCATGATTCCATGACTTTGGGGGTCGGGAGCTTTCCACCTATGCCATGGACTAAGCCCCAAAGCAAGGGTTTGGTTGAGTGCTTGGCTTGAGATGCAGTCCTCAAGCATCCCACCAAGAGGATGGAGGGGGAGCATTCAAGGTGGGCTCAAGCTGTCGCCTCACAGGGACAAGGTGTGTGGTGAGAGAGGGTCCTGCCTGATGCCTGGTGATGGTTCTTGGTGCACAGGGAGAAGGGCTCATCCCAACACTCCTCCCGGCACCTGCCGTGCCTGTCTTTTGATGCCTATAAATAACTCCCAGATCCACTCCCGGAGCTCCTGGAACTGGGCCACGGGATATAAATAGGCTGGGGACAACTCTGGGCACGGCCAGGGATTCTCCTGGTGCCTCTGCAAAGTAGGACATGGCCCAATCCTGCTTCTCCACTGGGTGCTGCGCTGCTGCGACTCTGCTTTGTGGCCATGCAAAGGCAAGGTCTTGGTTTTGGGGGGGAAGTGTTGGGGTTTGGGGTGGTTTGGTTGGGTGCAGCACCCCTGGGTGCTGTCCTGCTCCATCCAGGTTCTCCAGAGATGTGGAAAACCTGGAAACTGATGGTTTCGCCTCAGTATCAGTGGGATAAAAGCTCTTCAGGAGCGTGGTTGTGGCAAGAGGAAACTGGTGCTGGGTCAAGCTGGGGATGGAGAGGCTTTGCGCTGGGCCTCCTGCAGCTCCATGTCTGGGCAGGATCATGGTGGATAGCCCCAAAATGCTTGGATTTAGGTGCTTTAACAGCAAAAAAGAGGATAAAAGGAACTCTTGGTTGATGATGTTGGTCCCCTCCTAGATAGGGATGAAGGGAAAGCAGAGCCTTTAACACCAGTGATTGGCCCTGGGGAGCAATGATCTCCCAGTTGAGTTGGATTTGTATGGGATCTGCTGCCACAATTCCATGCACGGAAGTGGCCCGATGGGATTCATCCAGCTGGGAGAGTTGGACAATGGCCTTGTGGGACCTTTTGTGGCTCTGGAGAGGTCCCAGTCAACTGGAAGTGATCAAAGCCAAGGTGGATTCAGGAGGGGAAGGTCGTCTCGTCCTGACTATCCTCATGGATGAGGGAAGGTGTCTCTGTTACACAGCATCCTTCTGGACTGCTTTTTGAGGTGCTTCAACCCAGTTTTAACCATGGTGAGGCCAAATCCTTCCTCCATCGATGCTGTTTTAGGTGCTTAAACCCAGTTTTAACCATGGGGAAGCCAATGGTTCCCATTGTTGTTGTTAGGTGGTTTATCCCTGTTTTAACCATGGGGAAGCCAAATCCTTCCTGGAATGGGATGGATCCAAACAAGTTGAGTCTGCACCAGAGGCTGGAATCCCATCAAGCAGCTTGGATTGGAACTGCTCTTCCATGAGCTGCTGACGAGGGAAGTTGGTTGCCTCTGGCCCCATAAATCTTCCTTAAAGCTGGATGGATCCGAAGGGATGAATTTGCTCCTGGAACTCTTTCAGGGAAGTAAAAAAGCAAGGAAAGGTTTGCAAGGATCCACTTGGAATCCTCTGGAGAGCGCTGGCACCCTCAGAGGGGCGCTCTTTCTCATTGCCTTTGCTTTTAAAAGGCTTGGTAATTCCCAGTTTTGGGAATTTTGGGATGGGAATGGGAAACACTGGGGAGAGATTTTGGGTTGGAGGTCGTTGTCCTGGGGCTAAATGGGACTGAGACCATCCCAAAAGGTGCTTTAAGCCAGGCGTCATTGGTGCAAGTGATGCTCAGAGGTTGCAGCGTGGGCCAAGCTGGCAGAAGGAGCAGGTTTGGGCCCTGCCTTGGTCCCATTTGTGAGAGCCTCAGGAATCCCATTGGTTTGGAGTATCCTGGGAATTCCCTCTTGTCCTGGAGCCTGGGGTCGAGCCCTTAACCCTCAGTATTGGCCTTGTACCACTTTTCTTTTGGAGGAAGCACAACCCAGACCTCTTGACTGCTGGACCTTTTGGGATGGGTTTGGGCTCTTCATCCCCCTCCTGAGCTCTGCAAACACCCCAAGAGCCAAGAAGAGCCATGCGTGACCCTTGTGCTGTGGGCAGGGAGTGTGGGGAGGCTGGGAAGAGGAGCCAAGCTGCTCTCTGGGAACGTGTCGGGTTCCCTATGGATCGTGCCAAGGCAAACAAGCCACGCTGCCGGCTGCTCGCGGCTCCACATCCTTCCCCCTGCCTCACACCTCCAGCGCTTGGGGTTCATCTCGCTCACGCTCCAGTGATGGAGCCTCATGTAGGGGCTCCTTGACAGGGTATTTATGAAGTTTTGGGGTGGAAAAGGGGGTTTTCAACCTCCTCGGATGTGCCAGAGGTTTTCCAGCAGGGAGCGGATGCCTGCTGGAGCTGCTGCCAGCTGCTGGCTCTGCTCTGCTGCCTCCAGAAGTCAGGGAGCTGCAAGTTGCAAACACACTTAGATGGAATTATGGAATGGGTTGGGTTGGAAGGGACCTTAAAGCCCATACAGTCCCAGCCCCCTGCCACGGGCAGGGACACCTTCCATAGAGCAGCTTGCTCCAAGCTGACCTTGAGCACTGCCAGGGATGGGGCATCCCAACCTTCTTCATCCAACCCATCCCAGTGTCCCAGCACCCTCCTAGGGAAGAAACTTCCTTATCTCCGAGCTGAGCTTCCCTGTTCCAGTTTGAACCCATCACCCCTTGTCCTATCCCTGATGAAGGTTCCTCTCCACATCCTTGGAAGCTGCTCTGAGGTCTTCAGGCAGCTCCTCTTCTCCAGCCCCAATGTCCTCAGCCTGGCTCCATGTGAGAGCTGCTCCAGCCCCTGCTCATCCTCCTCTGCCCTTGCTCCAGCACCTCCATGTCCTCATATTGAGGACACCGGAGCTGGATGCAGCATCCAAGGGGGGTCTCACCAGAGCTCAGCTGCTCCCCCTTGATGCAGCCTAAGCCATGGGGATTATTGATAGCTCCCATTGAGCTTCTCCTCACCCAGCACCCCCAAATCCTTCTCCTTGGGCTGCTCCATCCGTTCTCCACCCAACCCGGAGCAGTGGGGGGGGAATTGTGCTGGGATGAGCTGGAGCTTGCTGGATGCTGAGTCAGCAGGGCCAGCACCTCCCCTTGCAGCAGGTCCCAACCTCCGGCGGCTGAGACCCAGAGCCCACATCCTGAGCGGCTGCTGCCTTCCCAACTGCCGGAAGGTTGTGGTGGGGGGGACAGGAGAACCTGGAATGGTGACAGAGGGGGACAGGAGAACCTGGAATGGTGGCAGAGGGGACAGGAGAACCTGGAATGGTGACAGAGGGGGACAGGAGAACCTGGAATGGTGACAGAGGGGGACAGGAGAACCTGGAATGGTGGCAGAGGGGGACAGGAGAACTTGGAGTCATGATGGTGACAGAGGTGAGAGGAGGGACAGGAGAACCCTGGACCAGCGATGGTGACAGAGGAGAGAGGGGTGCCCCCATCCCGCAGCACGTGGTAGGACCCTGGTCTCATGTGGGGTTATGGGGGGGTCTGTGGTGTCCAGGCTTCTACCCCTTCCGGTTCAGTTGGTTGGGTGGATACTGGGAACAGGCAGGATGGAGCTCCAAGGATGGAGGTGCCTCTGGAGGGACCATCCTCTGTCCCCATGTACAAAATGAACCCAAGGAGGAGACCAAAGGGTGGGAATTGTGCTGATTCCCAGCATCCCAAATGCATTCCAGGTGTCTTGTGCCCAACCTCTCTTGGTGGGGAGACCCTGCATGAGATAAGTGTCAGGTCATGGAGGAGCCGTTCCTTGCTTTTGGACCTGATCCCATCATTCCCAGTACTTCTCTGCATAAAACCCACTGAAATGGCTCCAAAAGAGCCGAGCAAGGGATGGCTGGGATGCATGGAGCTGGCAGGATGGATGGGAACAGCATGTGGTTCCCTCTTTGCTGTGGTTTTGGAGCTGGTTTGTGTTTGTGCTGCTTGGAGCCAGAGGGACAGGTAGGGATGGATTTGCTCCTCCTATGAGCCTCAGTGAATGCTTTGTTGGAAGGGTGCCATTAAAACCATGGAATCCTGGGGCTGGGAAGCTGCATCCCTTCAGGATGCTGGCTTGTTCAGCCCATCCCAGGGCTGCCCATCAGGATCTGCCTCTCCCGCCCCTCACAGCCAATACGGAGTCCTCCAAGTCCAAAGTCCCAACTCAGGCAGCTCCTCCCAAGCCAGAGCCTGGAGTAAAGCAGGAGCAGCTCCCAGCAGTGAGTGTCCAACCCATCCTGCTGCATCCCATCCAGTCGGATCCCTTTGTGTTGGAGCTGCAGCTTCCCCTGGATCTGGAGCAGAACACGGGGTACGTAGGGATTGATCTGCTCCACACCTCATGGTCTGCTCCACTTGGGCCCTTTCCTGTGTCTTTCCCTGCCTGTGCAAAGTCCACACTGGATCTGTCAGCACCTGGATGCTGATTGCACAATCCCGGGCATTCCAGCCCTTAAATCCATGAGCTTCCGGCCCCCAGAGAGGTGAAGGAACCCACGTTGCTCCCAGGAAGCCCAAGCAGGAGCTGTTGGAGTTGCATGGACACAAGGGCACCATCCGCAGCTCCATCAGCAGCCACGTGAGACACAATGTGGTGCCAGCTCCTGCTCTCAAGGTCACCTCCCTGCAGGGTCCCTGCATGTCCTGAAGCCCTGAGATGCCACGAGGAGGAAGTGCCTCTGGTTTCCATCAGCTTTCATTGGAGCAGGACCTGGAGCTACATGGGAGGAAAACCAACCCCAGCTGTGCCCAGTTTGAGGAGGAAACACAAAGGTTGTCTCTGGCCAAGCCCTCTGCAGCAGATCCTGTGGAGTCAGGAGCCCAGTTCCCACCTTGCTCCTGGTAAAGGGTTGGAGAGCATCACCTCTGGCTCCATTCGGATGCTCCCTGAGGCTGGGGGTGAAATGGGCTCTCCTGGAACGTGGCTGTCGCCAAGCATGGGGTGATGCTGGGCTCTTGGAATGGAGGTGAGTGTCTCCTCCAAGAGATGCTCTGTTGTGGAGCATCTCATGGTGCTCCTGTGGAGCTCTGCCTCTGGTGGCCCTATCTCGAGTGGGTTGGGGAGGAAAGAGCTGCTGGTTGCCCCCTCTTCTGCAGAAATCCATGCTTGGCTTCTTCTGTGGCCTGCAAGAGCCATGGCTGGGGCTATGGGATGGATTTGGAGATGGGCTGGGATGTGGGAAGTGCTTCCCTGTGTTTTGAGGAGCAAAACAAGGGTTAGGGGCTGGAAAACATCCCATTTTATGGATATCTTCTGGATATCACTGGAGCATTCCCAGTGTGGGTGCCTCATTGCCCTGGTACCAAACCCTGGTGCTGGGTTGGGTGGCATAACATCAATGAGCACCCAGCCACTCACTTGGCCAACAGTGAGCTCCAGTGCCACCATCCCGGTGTTTTCCCAATGCTTATCCCACCAGATGGCTCTCTCCATTGGTTTTCTCACCACTTCTGGTGGTTCTGGACCACGTACGGAGCCCAGATCTTTCCTTCCAGGTTCTCTCCATGGTGTATCAGGAGCTGGTGCCAACGTGGAGTGGTTCTGCTCTCCAAGGAGACACCTCAAGGTTAAAGCTCGAGCTTTAGCTTGGAGCTGGCCTTTAGCTCCAGAGCTAAACCAGCCCTTGCATCACCTCAGCAGATGATGCAGTATCTCCCCCGTTGCCTCATACCAGTGCTCAGATGGGCCCTCAGCCTCTAGAGGAGACAAAACGTCTCTTCTTGCTTCTCTTTCTCAAGTTCCTTTCCATAGGCTGCAATTCCAAAGCTTGGGAGAACGTGTGTGGGGTCAGAGGAGGCTTTCTGGGGGGCTTTTGGAGGCCCTCAGGCTGCAAGTTCCTGCCCACTTTGGTTCAGTTTTGGTGCTCGAGGAGCTCAGTTGGGGTCTAAACCAAGTCATCACCCTCTGAGGGACCTCTTCGTGTCCTCCCATGGAGGTTGCTCCTTGTCCATTGATGTCCTTTGGAAGTGCTGATCCTTCTGCAGTGGGAATTGGATCTGGGAGCTACTCGAGTTGGAGCTGAGGCTTCTTCCTCATTCTTCATTGCTGAGATAGGAGATGCAGGAGGTGTGTGTGGGGGGGTGTCCTTCATCCCATCCTGGAAGGGAATCCTGTTGTATTCCAGGATGGAGCCTCTCACAGTCCAGCAGCTTCTGAACTTTGGGAACTGATTGTCTTCTGAAGGGTTTTCTGTCCATCTTCACCCCTCTCTGCTCCTTTAGGCTGTCACAAGACCTCCACCATTGGATTGGAAACCACCATCCAAAAGACCTCTTGGTTTCAAAGTCTTCTTTGGGTTTTTAATCCTAAAATGATGGAATAATTGAGGTTGGAAGGACCCTCTGGAGGTCTTCATCCCATCTCTGTGCTCCAAGCAAAGAGAGGTTGCTCCAGCCCCATCCAGTTGAGCTTCAAGCATGTCCAAGGATGGAGATCCAAGGAGAAAGTGTCCCATGTTGTGACTTCCTTGTCCTCTGCTTGCACAGGTCCAGGCTTCATCTTCTCTCCACCCTCAAATGGGTGGCTGGAGGTAGCACCTTCATGCTCTTCATCCATCACATCCTCCAGTCCCTGATGCATGGGGACCTTCATTAGGCTCTCTTCATCCAATGGTGGCTCTACTAGCACCTCAGTGTCCTTCTGATGCCGTAGGGACCACCTTCCTCGTTGTCACAGCTACTGTTGGGTGCATCTTTAGCCTTCAGATATGTGTTGAGTAGCTCCGGTACGAAGCAACCCAATGCCTTTTTGTAGGAAGCATCTGCCATAGGAAGAGGGTGCCATGGAGGAGCACCTCAGTGCTCATCCTGGTGGCTTCTGGGGCCATGGTGAAGGTTGAGGTGACGTGATTTGCACCCTGATACACGACTGAGCCTCTTGAGTGCGGAGGCCTCCATGAGGTTCTTCTGGAGATGACCCTTTGGAATGTGTTTTGTGGTTGATCATCACCAAACGTATCCAGAGCCGGGTCCAGGAGATCTCCTGGGCTCCATGTACCTGCTCCTCCACTGGGGATCTCACAGGTTTCTCCCTTATCAATGGCTTTTTTGGGTGTGTTTTGGCCATGGGCCATCATGCGATGGTTTGGTTTCAAAGTGTCTCCATGTCCTGCTTGGTGCTTTCGGTCTTGGGAGGGAGGAAGAACATTGAGGAAAGACCCATGGCCTTGTGTTCATAGAATCATGGAATGGGTTGGGTTGAAAAGGAGCTTGGGATCATCCAGTTCCAACCCCTTCCCACGGGCAGGGACACCGTCCATAGAGCAGCTTGCTCCAAGCTGGCCTTGAGAACTGCCAGGGATGGAGCATCCGAACCTTCTCCTTTCAACCCATCCCAGTGTCCCAGTGCCTTCACAGGGAAGAACTTCCTTATCTCCAAGGTGAACTTCCCTGTTCCAGTTGGAACCCATCACCCCTTGTCCTATCCCTGCTGAAGGTCCCTCCATGTCTTCCTGATGTTGAGGACACCAGAACTGGATGCAGCACCCAAGCGGGATGTCCCCAGAGGGGCAAGATCTCCTCCTTGGACCTGCTGCTTGGACGCAGCCGGTTTGGAGGGTGTTTGACCTCTTGGAGGAGAAGCCTGAGCTTGGGAATGGATCCAGCTCTGCTCCCTGGGGAGGAGCTGCAGCTCCTGGCCTTGAGGAGCTGCATTTCCATAGAGGGTAACGTGGAGCCTCTGAAGCCATGAAATTCCCTCCTCCAAGCAGCAGGATGGCGGGAGGGCAGGTCCCTGCTCCCAGGAGGGGATAAATCACCTCGTGTTTGCCTCCAAAGGAGACAGCTTCTAAAAATAGGGATCATGCTGGAGCTGTGGAGAACAAAAGAGTCCCTGCGAGGCTCCTGCCACCAGCTTCCTCCCTCATCCCTGTCCTCTGCCCCCTCCAGCCACATTCTGGGGCTTAGGGAAGTGTTTAAAGCCTTCCCATTGGAAGAGCAGCCGGAGGAGAAGGATTTGGGAGTGTTGAGTGAGGAAAAGCCCAATGGGAGCCATCAATAACCCCCATGGCCTGGGCTGCATCAGGTGGGAGCAGCTGAGCTCTGGTGAGATCCCACTTGGGTGCTGCATCCAGCTCTGGTGTCAACATAAGGGGGACATGGAGGGACCTTCAGCAGGGATAGGACAAGGAGTGATGGGTTCCAACTGGAGCAGGGAAGTTCAGCTTGGAGGTAAGGAAGTTTCTTCCCTGGGAGGGTGCTGGGACACTGGGATGGGTTGGATGGAGAAGGTTTGGATGCCCCATCCCTGGCAGTGCTCAAGGCCAGGTTGGACAGGGCTTGGAGCAACCTGCTCCAGTGGAAGGGGGTTGGAACTGGATGAGCTGTAAGGTCCCTTCCAACCCATTCCATGATTCTATGAAGGGTTAGGATCCTTCCCATCCTTTCCCTGGCATTCCCACCAGTGCCTCAGGTTTTCCTGAATGCTCTCCCATGACCTCGGCAGCTTGGCCCTGGATCCCACCAGCCTCTTCCAAAGGGAGTTTGGAACCAAGAGGACCTGATGTAGGAGCCAGGGATGCTGCCACCTCTCCAGAGCTGATGCTGGATAAACCCTGGATGTGGCGGTCCCAGCTCTGCAGGAGCTCCAACCCCATCATCTCCAGGTGAGACCTTGGAGATGCTTGGCCTTAGAAGTCCTCTGCTTTCAGGGCAGGTCTTGCTTTTGCATTCATCAATGAGGTTCTCTGGCTCAGTGCGTGGTGAAGGTTCAGCTGCTCTTCACTCATCCCTTTCCTTCATAAGCCCCAGGCATGGTTGGTGCTGGATCTGCTCCCTCCTCCAAGCTGTGGCAACCTCGTTCCTGTGGCCTCCTGCTCTTTTCCACCCCACCAATGAACCCCAGGCAACATCTTGGGCATCCCATGACCCAAGGTGATGATGGGGATGATGATGATGGAGCAGGGGCACAGGGCAGGTCCTTGGCTTGGCCAGGGGTTGGGCCACTGCAGGTAACCAAATGGATTCATGGATTCACTCAGCTTCCCAGCCTGGAAGAACAAGGGAGTCCCGGCTTTCCAAGTGGCTGGACCAGGATGAGAGAACCAGCACGCGGAGCAAGTGCTGCCTTGAGCTCAGGCTTGACCAATGTATCCTGGTAGGTCCAATCCAGACACAGCCAAAGGCTTTTCTCCTCTCGAGGAACGACATGTCCAGCTCTGATGGAGCTCAGCAGATCTTCAGGAGGCATTTTCCTGCCTGGCATCTCATGAGCAGACTTGGAAGTGCTTTACAGGATCCATCCCAAGGGTTCAACCAACACTGTCATGAAGCAAAGCTCCTCCAAGCCCCAGCTGATGCTCAGGCACCTGGAGAAGCCTTGAATACCATTCCAAAGGCAGGGAAGCGCGCCAGTGCCATGGAGGCCCCATCCATAGAGGCAGGAGAACCAGTTTTCTCCAAGACAACCCTTATCCAGCCACTCGTGCTGGTACCCATCTTCCTGCTTGGCTGCAGGAATGATTCTCCATCAAAAAGGTTCCTATGGGATTAAACCCTCAAGTGAGGCTTGGGAATCCCATAATCCAGGCCTGGCTGAGGTGGGAATGCCGGGCACAGGAGCAGAGGGGGGTTACGGGCTGGGAATGCATCCCAAAACCCCATTTGAAAGAGCCTCAGGTGGACACTGACCTTGGGGCTTTCCTCTCTTGCAGATGAGCCTGATCCTGCCCTGTCCGGTGCTGTCCCGGCTGCTGCTCACAGGACGGAACTCGGGTAAGTTCCCAAGGGATTTCTCCATGGATCCTTCTCTCCCTGTGCTCCAGTTCCAGAGCCCTCAAATAGCTCCCTATGTTGGAGGAGGGATTGTCCCACCATGGAGGACATCAGCTGGTCCCTCTAGAGCCAGGCAGCTCCATCCCCGTGCTGCAGAGCAGTGTGGGCTGCTCCAGTGCATCCCATTTATCCCGCTTCCCAACAAACCTCCCTGCTCTGCCTGCCCTAAGTCACATCCTGGAGCCACCCCAGTTCCTCTTGGAACCATCCCCATTGCCCTCAGAGCATCCCAGTTCCCCTTGGAGCATCCCAATTCCCTTTGGAGCCATCCCAGTTCCCTTTGGCACCCCTGGGCCTGTCCCTGCCGTGAGGGACAGCGATGCTGGGAAGTGGGTGCTTGATCTGGGTGCATTGGGTGCCCCAAAGGGGTGTCCCAAAGCACTCGGAGCACCCAGGAAGGGCCGGGATTGAGGTGCCAACCCAAGGCTTATTTTAGTGCCTATTGTTCCTGGCTCCTTCCGGGGCCAGAGGTTCCTTAAGGAGTTGTTTTAATCCGGTTTTAATCACGTTTTTATCATGGTTTTATCATATTTTAGTCCTGGTTTACGTTTTAGTCTTGTTTTAATCACATTTTAGTCATGTTTTAGGATGTTTCAGTCCCTTTTACATTTTAGTCCCATTTTAATCACGTTTTAGTCACATTTTACTTGTGTTTTACTCCTGGCTTACTCATGTTTTACATTTTAATCACTTTTTAGTGACATTTTAACCCTGTTTTACTCACGTTTTATTCCTGTTTTACATTTTAACCACATTTTAGTCAGGTTTTAATCCCGTGTATGGGATTTCAGTGGTGTGGGAATCGCATTTCCCCACTGCCACACCACAGACAATGGGGATCCCGGCCTCCAATCCACAGTCATTCCTCTGGAATTAAAACAGGGAAAGGTTTGGAGCGGGGAATGGTGACTGAAGTGGGTTGGGAGGATCAGCTCTTCCCTCAACTTGGCTTTTCCCAGGAAGGAGCTGGGAATAAATAGGTTGGAAAAGAAGGCGAGATTGATCCATGTGGATCTGGCAGTGCTGCTGCCTCCATCCAACAAAGCCACTTTGTTCTCCTGCAGCACAACTTGAGCCAGTGTTTTGCTGGTCCTGGAGTCATTGGGCTCTATGACCCAGGAGGTTCTTTCCCTAGGGATGGGTTAGCAGCGGGCAGGAACCGGGATGTGGTGGTTTCCATCCTGCTCTTGGCCATGGGTGCTGTGTAGAGGGAGAAGCCAGGCATGAAGCTGGCTGTGGAGGACAGAAGGGTCACACCATTAGGATGGGGACACAGAGGACCCTTGGGTCTGTTTAATCCCCATGAAGCTGCCATCAGGGCCATTGGGGCTCCTGGATCTCTTGAAGCCTAAATGTGGGGATCTGGTGCCATTCCAGGCTCTTTAGATCCTGTCTCGTGCTGCTGATCCCATGCCAGAGGGAGCCATCCCTGTTGCACCCTCATGGTCCTCACCATGTCCTTTCTTCCCTGAGAAAGCCTCCAAGCCCAATGTAGGACTTAAAACCCCACCAGGCTGGAACTGCCCCTTTGGTCCCAGAGACCTTTGGGATGGTCCCTGTTGACCATGAGATCTATTTTGGCCTGAAGTGGGAAGCATTGTTGCTACGAGCACGTACCCCAGTTGAGGTGGGGATAAAGGAGACCATCAGGTGTCCAAGTATCCCAAGAAGTTAGGAGGGGAAAGGGAAGGAGAAGCAGAGAGTGGAATGGAGCAAGGGAAAGGCGACGTGGTGATGGGAACCCAACAGCCCTGTTGTACTTGGCATGAAGCAACTGTAAGGAGCAGATAGAGCCATCACCAAAACAGGCTTGGAGCAAGGCCAGGAGAAGGGATGGGTGACCTCATGTCCCTGCTCATTGCAGGGGGTTGCAGATGAGCTTTGAAGGTCCCTTCCAACCCAAACCATTCCATGATTCTAAGGTGCAGCAATGTGGCCATGGAAGGTGGAAAGAGATGGGCTTGACTTGGTCCCAAGTCTTTCTTTGGGACAATATGGGAGTCCCCATGAAACCCCATCCCATGTCACCCTGTAACACCAATGGGAATGTCTCCGTTGTCTCCTTCACCCCTTCTTAACTCTCCAAACTCATTTGCAGCTCCACAAACGAAGAGCATTTGGAGTTCCAGAAGGCTTTGTACCGAACAGATGCCAGGAGCTCCTTGGACCTGCGAGCCATGGCCTGGGACACCTCCACCCTGGAGAGCAGAGCAGGCGATGGCAGAGAAGAAAGCACTTTAAAGAGGCTCTCTGGCTTGAAGGACTTGAAGGACACGCGGTGTGGAACGGAGGCACCATTTGCCATGGAGCCCCAGGTTGTAAACACGGTGCAGGTGGACCCTGAGAGTGACTCTGAGGACCTGGGTGGTGGCAAGGGGACAGCAGGGCCACCCAGCCCTTGTGCTGGGGCATCGGTTGGCGGCAGTGGCGAGGAGAAGTACCTGAAAACGGAGCCAAAGCAACTTGAAGGCCTCAGCAAAGAGCACTTAGAGAAGAGCAAGAGGGGGGTCCAGAGGGTGGACTGGATCTCAAGACCCACCAGAAGCCCAAGTCCTCACTATAAAGACATGGGCAAGGTGACAGATGTAGCAGCCAACCTGCCCTTCCGGGGCCAGGCTGTGCATGAAGTGCCTCCTCCGCTGTTCAGGAAAACACTGAACCCTGTCCTCAGCAAGGCCAAATCCTTGGAAAGCTCCTCATCCCATAGGAAGGGGCTGCTGGTTGACTCGGACTTGGGGGAGATCAACCCGCTCAACGCGGCTGAGTGGACAATCCCAAAGCTCGGCGCGGACCTGGCCGTGGGCAAACAGACCTGGACAGTGAATGCTGAAGACTCGGTGGAGAGGATGCCCTTGATGTCTCTGGATCCTGCTCCCTGCAGCTCCTACGACATCGAGATGAGGCCCTATGTGTGCAGTGTGTTGGTGGAGGAGCAGGGGAAGGAGGAGCTGGGTCCGGAGGAGGACCCCACGGTGTACACCTGCATCGAGTGCAGCATCTACTTCAAGAAGAAGGAACACTTGATGGATCACATGCTGCAGCACAATCGTGGACCAGGCAGGGACCAAGACAGGGATGCTTTGGGAGGACAGTGTCAGTTCTGCTGCAACGAGTGTGGATGGGCCTTTGGAGACCCCACGTCTTTGGAGCAGCACAAGAGGCTCCACCAGGAATCCAGGGAGAAGATCATTGAAGAGATCCAGAAGCTGAACGAGTTCCCAGACGAAGGCCGGGACGCACGGCTGCAGTGCCCCAAGTGTGTCTTTGGCACCAACTCCTCCAAGATCTTTGTCCAACACGCCAAGATGCACGTCAAGGAGAGGAAGGACCAAGGGGCCAAGAAGCTGAACCTCTTTGGAAGCACAAGCAGTGGAGAAATCCGGGATAGCCCCATGCATGGCATCTACAAACCCTTCAAACCCAACGAACACGTGGCTCTGCAGATGCAGGTTCCACCCCAAAGCAGCAGCAAAGGGCTCAGCACCTGCGTGCTCTGCAGCTTCCCGGCTCCCAACGACGACATCCTCAAGGAGCACATGAAATACGCCCATTCCCACCTCTCCTGGGACACAGAGGTGTATGAGGATGATCCCAATCAACCAGGAACCAGCAGAGATGCCTACAGCCCGGCCCGCCCGGCCCGCTTTGCCGACACGGATTACTTTGGCAAAGCAGAGCAGCTTTTCCCACCACCTTCCCAGGAAAGCTCATCCCATTACGAAGCTGTTCCCAATTTTGCCCTGACTCATCCCAGACACGACAAGAGCAACGGGGCCGGCAAGAAGGACTACCAGGCATCAGGGTTTCACGCCAGGAAAGCGGCTCCCTATGGTGCTCCCCACAAAACCTTGGGATTATCCGGTTTTCCCTCTGCTAAAGCTTATTCCCAGTTTGCTCTGCAGCAGCTGAAAAAAAAAGGAGGAGCTCAGCCCCTTGAAGGAGAAGGTGATGCCCTCAGGAGTCACCCCATGGGGCTGGAAGAGCTCAGGCACAAGTGGCTGTTGGGCAACGATGCTGCGAGCATGGAAGAGGAGATCTCTGGAAGCGCAGAGATGGATTTGGGTGAGAACATAGGCATCAAAGCCCTCAGCATCCCTCAGGCTGCCTTGGACCTCAAGAGGACGTTCAGAGACACCTTGAAGGCCACGGACCCTTCGATAGCCTCAGAGGAGCAGCAGCAGCAGTTGCGTATGATGGTCCCCATCGTCCTCCTGGAGGAGGTGAACCTGCATCCCAAAGCGACAAAGAGGCCCCGGGGAAAGCCCTTCAAGAAGAAAGCGCTGCTCCCATCCCGGGACTTCCTGATGGAAGAGCCCATTCCCTTGGATATGCTCCTGTTGGACACTCCTCTGGAGCTCGATGACCTCTTGGACTCGGACTCACCCATGCTGAAGAACGAGGAGCGGAAATGTCCCTATTGCCCTGACCGCTTCCACAACGGCATTGGGCTGGCGAACCACGTGCGGGGCCACCTCAACAGGGTGGGGGTGAGCTACAACGTCCGTCACTTCATCTCGGCAGAAGAAGTCAAAGCTATTGAGCAAAAGTTTTCCTTCCAAAAGAAGAAGAAAAAAGGTAGTATGTATTCAATTCACCGTGCCCCTCTTTTCTTGCCCTCCTCCCACCACCACTTGGGTACGTATGGAGCTGTGCCCCACCACAACCGTGGTGGCCACGGCACCGTGTTGGCCTGGGTGCAGTAACCACCATCAGAACGGGCTCGTCCCGGGTGTCACTGACTCTGTCCCCTTCTTCCCGCAGTTGCCAACTTCGACCCCAGCACCTTCAGCCTGATGCGGTGCGAGTTCTGCGGTGCTGGCTTTGACACACGCGCCGGTCTCTCCAGCCACGCCAGAGCCCACCTGAGAGACTTTGGGATCACCAACTGGGAACTCACCATCTCGCCCATTAACATCCTCAAGGAGCTGTTGGCCAACTCCTCGGAGCATCCGATGCTGCAGGCGGCCATGGGAGCGGAGCCTTCATCCCCGAGCAGAGAGAGAGAAGCTCATGGCTTCGGGCCTCGCAAGAGCATGACCCCCATGTCTGAGAGCAGCATTCCGCGTTCTCCTTTGTCCCCGTTTCCCACATCCTGGGGAGATGAGTCCCTGCAGTCCTACAGAGATGGTGAGTGTCCGTGCAAGCCCCAAACCCATGCTGGAGGGTGGGTATCTACAGAGAAGGGTTGAACTGGTGTAAGCTGGGGTTACTGATGCTGTGTCCTGTCTGCTGCTGGTCTGGGGGCAGAGGGATGGAGGTGCCGGCAGAGGAGAGGGCCAGGCAGTGCTGGCTCATGGAGAGCTCACATTCCAGCAGGGAGTCGTGCTTTGGATGTTCAGGCTTTGTCCTTTGAAAAGGTTGTGTTTAGGAATGAGGTTTCCAGTTGGGAAGCCCCTAAAGCTTCTCCAATCACAGGCTGGAGGAAAGGGAGAAGAGTGTGGTCACTGGTGCCAGTCCAGCCTGGTGGCACTCATCCATGCAGGATGCAACCTCTGGTTTGGGATCTGTGTTCCCCCAGCAACTCCTTGTTTTCCATAGGTGTTCCTAGGAGGGGCAAGGACCATAAAAGCTCCTTCCCAAGTGGGTTTGGGTCTGAGCTGCTCCCCCTCCAGCAGTGAAGCTCCAAACCATTCAAACAGGTTTATCTATCCCAGAGCTGAGCCTGTCCCGACCAGCTTCCAAGCTCCAAAACCTGAGTGTGCATCAGAAGCTTCCAAAGCCTAAAACCTTGTATTGGGAATTCCAACCACCTCGTGACACTTGGTGCTCCTGGCAGTGTTTTGAAGTCCTTGAAGGAGCTTCTCATTAGGGTTCTACTCAGCCTAATCCTATGGGAGAGACACCCCTGCAGCGAGAAGCTATTTGGCTGTAATTGGCATTCCAAAGAGCCTGTAATCCCGGCTCTCCAGACAGCTCCATGTGACTTTGGCTGCTCTTTGGGATGAGTCTGGAGCATAATGAACACAAATGAACCCAAATCCTCCCCCTCAATTCTTTTCTCTTGGTACCACAAACCTGAGAGGATGAAGAGCTGCCAGCCTGAGGTCGATACCAAGGGGAGGTGTTTGGAGGGCTCAGCTGATGATCCTGCTGCCTGTGCCTATTGCCTGAGAAGAGTGAGGTCTCCTGGTGGCTGGAATTCCCTGGATCGAGTTGTTCAGGGTAGTGGTGCTGTTTGAAGAGCCAGGGCTTGGGTCTTTGCTAGCAAAAAAGGGTGGGAAGTATCTTGGGGCCACCCTTTGGTTCATGCAGTTCGTAACTGGCAGATCTAATAGCAAATGGCCCCAAAGGGAGGGTTAGGGGGCAACAATGGGTCACATCCTGCACCGTGATCTTGCTCATCACTTCAGTGGCACCCCGAAGGTTTCAGCCTGTGATGGGAGTATCTCCTGCTCCTCGCTGTGCCCATCTGGAGATGCCAGTGGGGGTTTGGTGCGAGAAATGGGGTTGGGAATTGGACGATTCCCAGTTTTACTCCCAGAAGTGAAAGGAGCTGAGTTAAGAGCTTGATGTGAGGAGCTGAATTCAAGCTTTGCTCCAGTGTTGTGTTGAAACCTGGATATGGTTGAGGATAGACATGAGGGATGGGCACAAGAGCCAGAGCTCTTCAGCTTTCCCCTTAGGCTGTGCTCCTGGATTTAAACTCCCGTGCTCCCCATCCCCTTGGTTGTGTCTTTACCAAGAAAACATGGAAATTGGGAAGGCTTCAGATTCCCCAGAGCAGGAACCTGTTGTGTGACCCACGTGTGCACTGCAACCACGTGGAGACAGTGACTCCGGGTGGCTTTTGTATTCAAATCCAAGCCTGGAGCCTCTTAGTTCCACTCCCAAGCTCCTGGAGGGGACTTGAACTCCTCCTTGGGTTGCTCCCAGCCCCACGTGGTGCATCCACGTGCTCTCTGTTGCAACCACGGGAGTATTTATTCAACTCTCGCTTTGGGTTTGGCTTTGGGAAGCAGTTGGGTAAACAGGGAACAGGTTTGGGAATGGGGGATGCCCAGTCAGTAGCTGGCAGGGTTTTAGCTGGATTTCAAGCCCAGATTGTCCCTGTGTCTCCTTAAATCCCCCATGAAACATCCTGAAGGACACCCTTAGTCACTTGCTCATGTTTTGCACCAATTCCTTTGTGTATAGAGGCTTTTAAGCAACACTAAGGTGATCAAGGCCATTAGGAAGCTCTATCGAGGAGGATCTCATGGTGGTGGCTCCACACCAGCGGCTCCATGCGGGAGCAGCAATGCTGCTGCTGTCTCAGCTCAACATCTGCAGGCAGTTTCCTGCTTCCTTCCTCTCCCCATCCAGCCCTGCAAAGAGCCAGCAGGTCCCTGCTGCTCTTGCAAGGTGCCTCCATAGCTGGTAAGGGTGAAGGATATAGGTAGATCCTTAAGGAATCCCAAAGGTTGAGTTGGAGTGTGATGGTGCAATCTGGGCACACCAAATGGCCCCATGGGGGGAAGTTCTCCCTTCCTGGAGCTGCTCAATGAGGAAGAAAGGAGCACTCTGAGGTTTAACACACACTCATTCTCTTTGCGGTCTCACATCCTTACCTGCTCCCTCCTATGGCTGCCAAGCAAGTCCATAGTACCTAAACCAACCCCAACTTGGCTCCACCATCATCCTCAGTGCCTCTGCTGCCATCACCCTTAGGCACCCAGTGGGATCTTTGGTGTTCTGAGGCTTTACATCCATTCCTTCTTACCCACAAGAGCAAACCCCCCCAGTTCATGCTCTTCTGGAGGTCCACAGCTTCCGATGTCCTCTTCTTGGGGATGATTTTAGACCCTGGATCAGTGTGGTTCACCCTTTGGGTGCCACACTCAATGCCCTGCTGTGCAGGGAAGGGTCAGCTCAGCTCTTGTCCCCCCTGAGCTTCACTCTGCTTTGGTTCTGAGCACCTTAAACATCTTCAACCCTTCCTTCCTGCTGCTTCCCTATGGGACATCCCCTTCCTGCACCGTCCCCAGTGGGGCTGCTGTGTCCCTAGGGCCTTCCCCTGTGTGCTGGGCCGGGTGAAGCTGTGCCCTGCTGCTGCAGCCGCCTCCTCCGAGGCCAACTTGGCTCCTTCCCGAGGCTGTTTGTGCAGCTCCTGGCTCCCAAGCTCTTGGCAGGCACCTCGGGAGCACGTGGTGCTTCTTGGCAGGCGTTGGGAAGTGTTGGGCAATCACATCCTCTCACAGCTCTCCTCCCTGCCTGCCTCACCTTGCTTTCACAGCCTGCACCATCCAGCTCCTCCTCTCCTTTCCTGGCCCAGGTCTCCTGGATTCCTCCCTTAGGAATGGGAGCAAACACGGCTTTTCTGGTTGACTTCCCTGCTCACATGGAGGCTTTCCTTCTGGAGCACATCCAGCGGGTTTAGGAGAGGGTTGGCTGAAAGCATAAGCTTAGGGAATGATTCTCCAGCATCATTCCCTAATGCTCCTGTTGAGCGTTAGGTGAGGACTCAGATGTCTCCATGCTCGAGGTCCTGCCTTGAAGAGCATCCTCTTCCTCTCTTTGCAGGAAGAAAGATGCTTGGGATCTGGGTTGGAAAAGAGCCACAAGGATCCTAAATCCTGACTCCACACCTTAAAGTTAAAGCCAGTATCTAAGAGTATTCCCCAAACTCTTCTTGAGAGGCTTGGGGCCATCACCTCATCCCTTGGGAGCTCACTGACCACCTTCTCCATAAGGAACTCATTCCTAATGGACAATCTGAGCTTCCCTGGGGAGCTTTAGGCCCTTCCCTTGTGTCCCCTTAAAGGTCTTTTCCAACCTGGTTGAGTCTGGCACCGCAGAGCCCCTTTGATTCCTTCTCCCACCTCTCCTTAGCCAGGCTGGGGGAGCTGGTGACATTGTGGTGCTGGGATGGAGCCGAGCCCAGCCTGAGCCTGGAGGACACCACGAGGAGAAGGTGCTTCCACAGGGCTGGAATGGGACGTTTAGGATGGATTTTAGAGGGGTTTGAGCCTTGTTTCTTCCTCAATGCTTTGACTCGAGAGCAAAGACCCCAGCGTGGCTCCGGTTCCATCCTGACCTTTCCTTCCACATGAAGGCATCAAGATGCTTTGTGGCCGTGGCCTTTTGTCCTTCTCCTCCTCCTTCCCATCCCATGGTGCCTGCTTTAAGTGCAGCCGAAGGTCACTTATAGCAAACCAGTGCCAGCAAAGCCAACCTCAAAGCCAGGTCAGGTCCCTTAAGGGCCGCATCCTGTTGAGCTGGAGGTCAGTGTGCTCCCTTCTGCTGTGCTCCTGACCTACTTCGTGCTCCAGGTTAGGGAGAAGCTCACGTTGGGCTCCTCCTTCCCTTTCCACAGGGAGAAGGTGGGATTTTTGCCCTGGATATTGTCATTTCTATGGTTTTTAGCCTCAATTGCAGCTCCCTTTTCACCACTTGGCCCCAGGAGACGTCTCAACCAGGTCTCAGCACAGGGAGGAGCACGTGAAGGCAGATGGGCACAATAACCTCATTTCAGCATCGGAATCGTCCCTTTCCCAATGGGAAGAGCTGGTTTGGAAGTGCTGGACAAGGGGATGGTGTTGGGATGGGTGCAGCACCCCCATGGGGCTCAAACCAGCCAAATCCCAAGCTAGATTCCAATGGAGAAAGGAGCAGCTCCTACTACAGCGACTCCTTGTGACCACCTCCTCCTGGTGGTGGCTTTGGCTCCAGCTCCTTTAAGCCAAGGAGAGGTTTTAAGGGCAGGAAAGAGGAACTTGAGGCCCCGTTGTTAAAGTGATTCCATAGCTCCAAGGTTAAAGTGATTCCATAGCTCCAAGGTTAAAGTGATTCCATAGCTCCAAGGTTAAAGTGATTCCATGGCTCCAAGGTTAAAGTGATTCCATGGCTCCAAAGCCTGACAGAGACCTGGCAACCCCTCCTCCATTGCCGGGGAACTGGCTGTGGATGCTGCAGCCTGGCCAGCAGAGACAGATGCTTCCACCCGCATCCCGCATGGAGCCAGCAGGCAGCGTTCCCGCCTGGCCCGGCCTTCCCAGAGCCTGCTCTGTGGATCTTCCTCTGGAAGATTTGGCTCCAGTTTAGGAATGAGTTGCTCCGCAGCTCGGAAGCACCATTGGCAGCCCTGGAATTCCAGGATAACGGAGCCTTTCCCACTGCAAAGGGCTTTTCTCTCCCTCTTTTCTATGGAGAATGAGGGCTCCTGGGTCTCTGATACCCCACAAGGGTCACCTCAGCACCCAAAGGGATGGGACCCTCGGTGTTGTCGCTGAGCCCCTGGGTACCGCTGCGGGCTTTGGATCTCCCTAAAGAAGTCAGGATTTGGGCCAGTTGGGGAATCATGGAATGAACCAGGTTGGGCAAGACCCTCAGCATCATCCGGTCCAGCTGGTCCACAGCACATTCCCTTCTCTGTGCTCCAGCAGCGCCTCCCTTTTCCAACGGGGCTCGTCCTTGTTGCTCTTGGCTGTGGCTGCATCTCCCTTCTCCATTCGGGAATACTGGGAGTTCTGTAATTCCCATGTCTTTTCCCAAAACCCTGGAGTTCTCAGCTGGTTTCTGTAGGGGACTGTTGTCTCTTCGGGGCTGAAGCCGTGTTGTCTATGATGAGGAGGGGTGGCAGCGCCATAGGGTGCCTGGTATCCCTGTATCCCTCTGCGCAGAATTCCTTCTTTTTGGCATGCTTTGGATACAAGCCCAGTGGCTGTGGCAGAGGTGGGAGGCTGGAAACGGCCTCAGGTGGCCTTTTCCTTCTCCCTCTGTATCCGGGTGATGCTGGACGGGCTCATCCCATCCCTTGGGAACGGGAATGACCCGCGTTGGGATGGGAAACGCTCCGTTGGATGAGGGGGAAGCGAACCACCCCCCCCTTCTCTTCGCCGCCTGCACTCGGCGCTCGCCCTCTCGCCCTGGCGGCCGCGCTGCTCGGCGCTCGGCCCTCCGCCCTGGCGGCCGCCCCGCATGTGCCGGAGCCAAGATGGCGGCCTCCACCTCCTCGCAGCCCAAAGTGACAAAAGCGGCGGCGCCGCCGCGACCCCGCGACCGGGACCGGGGCGGGGACGGCGAACCCGAGCCCGAGGCGCCGCCCGAGCCGGGTGAGCCCCCATCCCCCTGCGCCCGCCCCGCCCCGCCAAGCCCCGGCCCACCCGCGGCCCCCCCCATCCCGCCCCCCCCCCACCCCTTCCCCGCCGCCGCAGCGGCCCCGAGGCCCGGGCCGAGCCCGCGGCTCCCGGGGCAGGCGGAGGGGACCGGGGCAGGCCCCGCCGAGGCCGCTGTCCGCGGGCCGCCGCCCTCCTTTGTCCGTACCCCGGCCCTCGCTTTGTCCCATCCCCTCCGCGGGTCCTCCCAGCGGCCCGGCCTGGCCGCTCGCTGCGGGCCGCACCTGGTTCCTGTCACCGCTGCGGGACGGGGGAACGACACGATCGGGGTGGGGGGTGCAAAACCGGCACCGCCCCCGGGGGGAACTGGGGTCTCGGGGGGGGGGGGGCCGGGCTGCCCCCGATCTGCCCCCGGGTGTGGAGGGGCGGAGGGCGGCCTTCACCCGCTGCGGGAGCTGCTGCCATTGGTGTCCCCATAGGGGGCTGCTGCCATCCCTGTCCTCTTCCCATAGGGAGCTGCCGACATCCCTGTCCCCATAGGGGGCTGCCGCCATTGGTGTCCCCTTCCTATAGGGAGCTGCCACCGTTCCTGTCCCTTTCCCATAGGGAGCTGCCGCCATTGGTGTCCCCTTCCTATAGGGAGCTGCCACCACAATTGGTGTCCCCTTCCTATAGGGAGCTGCCACCACCATTGGTGTCCCCTTCCCATAGAGCGGCTGCCATCCCTGTCCCTTTCCTGTAGAGCCGCCACCATCCCTGTCCCCTTCCCGTAGGGATCTGCCACCATTTCTGTCCCTTTCCCATAGAGCTGCCACCATTCCTGTCCCTTTCCTATAGGGAGCTGCCACCATTCCTGTCCCTTTCGCATAGGGAGCTGCCACCATTCCTGTCCCTTTCCCATAGGGAGCTGCCACCATTCCTGTCCCTTTCCCATAGGGAGCTGCTACCATCCCTGTCCCTTTCACATAGGGGGCTGCCACCACTGGTGTCCCCTTCCTATAGAGATGTCACCATCTGTCTCTTTCCCGTAGAGCTGCCTCTGTCCCTGTCCCCTTCCCATGGAGCTGCCACCATCCCTGTCCCCGTCCCATAGGGAGCTGCCAAAATCCCTGTCCTCGTAGGGAGCTGCCACCATCCTTGTACCCTTCCCATAGGGATCTGCCACCGTCCTGGTCCCTTTCCCACAGGGAGCTACCGCCATTGGTGTCCCCTTCCCCATGGAGCTGCCACCATCCATCCATCCATCCATCCATCCATCCATCCATCCATCATCCCTCCCTCCCTCCATCCATCCCTCCATCCGCCTGCAGACGGATGCCACCTTTGTGTCCTTGTTCCCCCTTGATGATACCACCTTCATGTGTCCCATGAGGGACCTGTCACCATGTCCCCCCTCTGCAGGGATATGGCCACCATTGCTCCGCTTCCCACTGTCCCCAAGCACCCCAAATCCCTTGGGCAGGTCGCTGCCATGCCAATGGTGTTCCCTGCTATTCCCAGACTCCGGAACAGCTGAAACCTTCATGTACCAAAGCCACCTCCTCAATTCCATGTCCCTTGAGGCCATTCCCACCCTTAGGATGTGACAATGTCCTTCTCTCCACAGTCCTGGCTCCGGAAGAGGAAGAACTGGTGGCCATGGAGGTGGCTTCCCCCCCCCTCCCAAAAAAAAGCCTTCCCAGTGGGCAGCTGGATCCATCCCCCGCCAGGATAGGGACCAAAGTGTCTCCTGAGCCACCCGGCAGCAAAGCAGAGCCTCAGGACCCCAAAAGTGAGTATTTTGACCCAAAAAGTGAGTATTTTGCCTCAATTCCTTGTCCTCAATCCATCCTTCCCATCCCAGTTAACAACATTCCCTTAAATGATCTCTTGGGGATCCCTCTCTGGTGAGCTTTGGAGCCTGCCTGCAGGTCACTAATAGTGGGCAAAGCTTCCAAACCCACCTGGAAAACAGGGAATCCAGCCTCTTGCCACCTCAGAGCAGTGATCCTGCTCCTCCCACAGCAACACTCGCTCTTCCCTGTGTTATTTCTGCCCGTGTAGGGGTGCACGGAGCTGTTTCATGTCCAAAATGAGGATTGGAGTGGGAAAAACCCCTCGAGGGGGGATAAACCAGCATGGCCAGATCCTGTTCCTTGTGCTTCCCCCACATTTACCCCCTGATTTCCTCATTTCTCCCTCTTTTCCTTGCTCTTTCCAGCTCAGCACCAATTTCATGTTCAAAACCAGGCTTGGGGTGGGAAAACCCCCTTGAGGGGGGATAAACCAGCATGGCCAGATCCTGTTCCTTGTGCTTCCCACCACGTTTACACCCCAATTTCCTCCTTTCTCCCTCTTTTCCCTCCTGTTTGCAGCCCAGAACCTCACCACGTGCGAGGTGTGCGGCGCCTGCTTCGAGACCCGCAAAGGCCTCTCCAGCCACGCGCGCTCGCACCTCCGGCAGCTCGGCGTGGCCGAGTCGGAGAGCAGCGGGGCTCCCATCGACCTGCTCTATGAACTGATGAAGCAGAAGAGCAAACCCGACGGCAGCCCCATCGCTCCTCCCCTGGGCAAGAAACCCCCCAAAGAGGCCAGCACCGCATCCCCTCGCCCCACGCTCCTGGCGCTTGGCAAAGGCGGCGAGCGCCCGACGGATGGGCCTGTGAACAAAGCCATCAAATCTCCTCCTGGCTTCTCCAAAAGCCTTTCCCAACCGGGATCTCCCATCCTTAAGAAGGTGCCAGCAGCTCTTTCGGGGTCCCCGTCCCCAAAGAACCCTGAGGAGAAGAGCTCCAAGCTGTCGTTGAGCCCTCTGCAGAGCTCCCCCAATGCCCAGTGGCCACAGGCGGATGAGGAAGGACCCCTGAATTTGAGTGAGTTTGGGTTTGTTTGCTCCCTGTTTCCTGGGGGGATCGGGGTAGGGAAAAGCACGGCTTCTCCCATCCTTGCTGCTGCCAAGCCAGGAGGAGCCGGAGGTTGGGAATACCCATGCCAGTTGATGAGGGCGGCTTGGTTGTGACTCTTGGAGGGCACAGTTCAATGGCTGTTCCCATTGGGATTTCAGGAAAACCGCTGGCTCTGCCCTGTGAGCTCCTCACATCTCTCTCCTGCTTCAATTCCCTTGGCTTGTCCAGGCTGTGGTTTGGCTGGTGTGGAAAACCCTCCTTTCCATAGGTTCCTCCTTTCCATAGGTCCCTCTTTGCCATAGGTTCCTCCTCTCCATAGATGCCTCCTCTCCATCAGTCCCTTCTCTCCATAGTTCCCTCATTTCCATAGGTCTCTTCCCAGCATCACTTCAGCAGCTCCCAAAATCCCACCTCAGGGTAGGAATTACAGCCCCAGACAGCTCTTCCCACCATTGGGAATGGATACACAGAGCCTAGGAGAGGCTGGACAAGGCCTGCCTGTGCCCATCTCCCTCCACATGCAGTTATCCTGCTGGAGCCTCCGTTTCCATGCAGATTGGAACTGCTGGTGTGGCTCTGCCCCAATTCCAGGCAGGAATCTGCCTCAAATCCCCATCCCAACACAACGATGATGGTTGTGTTTATCCTCTGGGATATGGTAGTGGCATTGAGGGCCTCAGCTATGTGAACTGGGAACACTTCCAGCCTGTTCCAATGCCTGAGCACCCTTTGGGGAAGGAATTGTTCCTCATCTCCATCTTAACATCCCCTGGAGCAGCTTGAGGCCGTTTCCTCTTGTCCCATCCCTTGGGAGCAGAGCCCAGCCCCGTCCTGGCTTCATCCTCCTGTAGGGAGCAATCAGGTCCCCAGTGCCCAGCACAGGAGGACAGTCCCTGCCCTGGCCCTGCACTGATGCTGCTCCAGGCCAGGATGCTGCTGGAATTCTTGGCTCTAAGCTCAAGTTGAGCTCCATCAATCCGCACCCCCAGCTCCTTTTCCATGAGTTTTTCCCCAAGCCTGGAGAGCACTGCATGGGATTGGTGTAGCCCAAGTGGCAGGTTTGGGACTGAACCTCATCCCACGGATCCAAATCCCTCTGGAGCCCCTCCAGCAGCTTCACATTCCCCCCCAGCTTGGTGTCATTGGGATGCCCTCCCTCCCCTCAAAGACCTTGTTGAACCTCATCCCATAACCCTTGCCTCCCTGGAATGTGTCCGTCTGTTGTGTAACGCCTTTCTTCCTTGCTTCCCTGTCTCCACAGCCTCGGGAGCGGAGCCGGTGCGGGATATCCGCTGCGAGTTCTGCGGGGAATACTTTGAGAACCGCAAGGGTTTGTCCAGCCACGCTCGCTCCCACCTGCGGCAGATGGGGGTGACCGAGTGGTACGTCAACGGCTCCCCCATCGACACCCTGCGGGAGATCCTCAAGCGCAGGACCCAACCCCGGAGCAGCGCCTCCAATCCCGGCGTTCCCGGCCAGAAAGCCATGGCCAAGAGCCTCCTGAGCACCATGGGATCCTTGGAAGCGCGTGGGCCCGGAGAGCTTCACATCCCGACCCTCCCCAAGAAGGTCCAGCAACCCGGCAGCCCCATGGGGCAATCTCCTACCTCGTCCCCACCTCCCACTGCCCGGAAGATGTTTCCAGGCCTTTCTCCTCCCTCCTTGCAGAAGAAACTCAAACAAGATCACCTGAGGGTGGAAATCAAGCGGGAGATGATGTCAGGAGGACTCCATGGAGAACCTCATCCATCCGACCAAGCCTGGCCTCCGCGAGAGGATATGTCTCCTTTGAACCTCTGTAAGTCCACAGTTACCACCTTCCCTGTTCCATCCACAGGGCCGAGTGGGATCAAAGTGTCCATAGTTGTCCCCTTGTCCCATCTGTGGAGTTGAGTGGGATCCAAGTCCATAGTTGTCCCCTTGCCCCATTTTTGGAGCTGAGTGGGATCAAGGTCCATCGTTGTCCCCTTGTTCTATCTGTGGGGCTGAGTGGGACCATGCTCCCTTATGGAACCCCAGGATCTACCTTACTTTGGGAGGGCTGATGGCTCCCTATGGTGCTCTGGTCCACCCCACAGCATCTCTCACGTGGTTAAGGTGTTGAGGAACCATCACTGGGGCTGGGAAGGAGCGGAAGAGGAGGCTTCCACGTGGTTCTTCTCCCCCTTGATCCCTGGTGTGTTCCGCAGCTTCCCGAGCGGAGCCGGTGCGGGATATCCGCTGCGAGTTCTGTGGGGAATACTTTGAGAACCGCAAGGGTTTGTCCAGCCACGCTCGCTCCCACCTGCGGCAGATGGGGGTGACCGAGTGGTCGGTCAACGGCTCCCCCATCGACACCCTGCGGGAGATCCTCAAGAAGAAAGCCAAGCCGTGCGTGATCAAGAAGGAACCTCACCCTGCCACCATCGAACCTCCCAAAGGCATCGGGGAGGAAGGGCTGGAGCCTAAATCCCCCGGGAAAATCCTGCAGGGAATGACCCTGGCTCCTTTAGGTGGGAGGCCGGGGAAGCCGGGCCCCGGGAGCTCCAGCCTGAGCCGGGAGCTGTCGCTGTCACCTCTCACCAGCAAAGGCCAAGGTGGGTTCCTGACGCCGCTGGCGGCCAAGCGGCCGCTGCAGGAGGAGCGCTTGGGTCCTCACGGCGACATCAAGCACAAGAGCTTCATCCAGACCGAGCTGCCCTTCAAGGCCAAGGCCGTGCACGACAAACCCGCGCACACGTGTGAGTGTGGGGTGCGGGGAAGCGCAATGGGAATGCCCTTGGGATGTGGTGGGTGGGCGCTGGGAATAGGGGCAGAGTGGGTTGGTTTGGGGTGGCTGCTTCCCCTGATCCAAGTTCGCCTCCTTCGTGGGGGCACCAGGCCCATAGGAAAGACTGGAAAAGGGGAATTTCAGACCCATGGAGGGGCAGAGCAGGGGGAACAGGTTCTGTGCTGCATCCCAGCTGTGTCCCATTCAACCCCTTCATGTTCTGGGCTGCATCCTCACAGCGTGAGCAGCAGGTCCAAGGGTGGGATCCTGCCCCTGTGCTCTCTTGAGGCCCCACTGGGATGCTGCATCCAGCTCTGGTGTCCTCAATATGAGGACATGGAGCTGCTGGAGCAAGGCCGGAGCAGGATGAGCAGGGGCTGGAGCAGCTCCCATATGGAAGAACATTGGGGCTGGAGAAGCTGCATGGAGACCCCAGAGCAGCTTCCAGGGTCTGAAGGGGGCTCCAAGGATGTGGAGAGGGAACTTCATCAGGGATAGGACAAGGGGTGATGGGTTCAAACTGCAACAGGGGAAGCTCAGCTTGGAGAGAAGGAAGTGAGGATGTGGGACACTGGGATGGGTTGGATGGAGAAGGTTGGGATGCTCTAGCGGACGGCAGCGCGTTGAAGCCCACCCCATCCCATTCCATCCCATCCCTGTTTCCCTGCCCGCAGCCGGCGAAGCCTGTTGTGAGCTCTGCGGCCTCTACTTCGAGAACCGCAAGGCGCTGGCGAGCCACGCGCGGGCCCACCTGCGGCAGTTCGGCGTCACCGAATGGTGCGTGAACGGGTCCCCCATCGAGACCCTCAGCGAGTGGATCCGGCACCGGCCCCAGAAAGCCGGCGCCTACCGGAGCTACATCCAAGGGGGACGCCCCTTCACCAAGAAATTCCGGAACTCCTCGCATTCCCGGGATCACCATCACCACCACGACGGCGGCGCGCGGCGGGTGCCGCTCAGCCTGCAGGCCGGGGGCATGGCGTTCCTGAGCAAGGGATTGACGGGAGAGCTGGCTCACGGCGAGGCCGGGAAGATCCTGGATGGGGGAAGCAGTGGCGAGCGGCCCATGATCACATCCCCGCTCTCCTTGGTGAAGCTGGAGGAGCATCAGCGCTCCAACATCAACAGTGAGTCCGGAGGAGCTGGGAGAGGGCAGAGGGAGGCATCGGGAATAGCCCAGCCTGGTCCCTCTGCCCATTCCCGGCAGTGCCAGGGGTTTTTTTAGCTGGGACTCTTCCTCTTCTTCCTCCTCTTTTCCTTCTCTTCCTCCTCTTTTTCTGCTCCTCCTCCTTTTCTTCCTCTTCCTTCTCCTCCAGTCCTCTTTCTTCCTCCTCCTCCTTTTCCT
This sequence comes from Psittacula echo, assembly GCF_963264785.1. Classification (NCBI taxonomy): domain Eukaryota; kingdom Metazoa; phylum Chordata; class Aves; order Psittaciformes; family Psittacidae; genus Psittacula; species Psittacula echo. The sequence goes on from NC_137765.1 coordinate 571,628, forward strand.
CCTCCTCTTCCTTCTCCTCTTTTCCTCTTCCTCCTCCTCTTTCTATTCCTTCTCCTCCTCCTCTTTTCCGCCTCCTCCTTTCTCTTCCTATTCCTCCTCCTCTTCTTCCTCTTCTTCCCCTTGCACTTCACCTTCCCCTTCCTCCTCTTGCTCTTCCTTCCGTTTCCTTTTCTTCCTTCTGTCCCTCCTCTTCCTTTCCTCCTTCTCTTCCTCTTCCTGCTTCTCTTCCTCCTCCTCTTGTTCCTGTTCCTCCTCTTCCCAGTTCCCTGTGATGAGCAGGGGCTTCTCCCCGCATGCGGAACTGAACTGAGTGGCCACACCGCTGGTGCCGTGCTGGTTTCAGTGCCCCCCATCCCACTCTAACCCCCTCATTCCCACCTTTTCCCTCCTGGCAGAGTTCGAGCGGAGGCAGGCGCGGCCCCTGGACACTCCAATCCATCGGGAAGAGGAAGGAGCAGAATTCCAGCAGAAGATGGAGGAGACGCGGCAGCCGCCGCCGCGGGTGAGGCCAGTCCCATCCCTGGTCCCTCGCCCGCCCCAGACCTCCCTGGTCAAGTTCGTGGGGAACATCTACACCCTCAAATGCCGGTAGGTGCATCCCACATCCATAGCCATAGGGATAACCTCTTCTCCCAGCCTTTCCCTGCTCCCGGCGGTGTGGATCTCCCTTTGTTAGGGAGCCCCCTCATGCCGCCCGGAACCATTCCCAAGCTGACACTGTGTTTCCATAGGTTCTGCGAGGTGGAATTCCAAGGTCCCCTCTCCATCCAGGAGGAATGGGTCCGGCATCTCCAGCGGCACATCCTGGAAATGAATTTCTCCAAAGCGGATCCTTTACGGGGAGAAGCCCCCCCCCAGCCCGAGCCTCCCGCTATGGCTGAGGCTCAGTAACCGCAGCCCAAATCCCGGCTTCCACCGGGAAGCGGCACCGGGAAGTGACCGCAGATGTGGCCGGAACATCCTCACCCTCCTTCCCGCATCCATAATTCCCTGTTTTGTCAAATGGTTGGGAAAAGGCGGGGGAGGGGGCGATCGCTGCCTTTGCCCCCTCCGGAGCTCCCCCATATCCAAGGGGATGAGCTGGGGGGGGGACGACACAATCCCAGCCACAAGCACTACATGGATCCAGACAACCCTCAGTGATCCCACGGGAGACAACCTTATTGGGAGCGACTCAGTATGGGGAGGGGCGGGGGGGGGCTTTTCCCCCTTCCTCATTCCCGAAATCCATTGGTTTTGTTGTTTTTAACCCAAAGAACAAACGGTGTCGCCTCCAGCAGGATGGAGCCGGAGCCGGGGGTCGGGGGGGGGGGGGGGGAGGGAATGTTGGGAGCAGCCACGTTCCCGGAAAACGCTGTGGATTTTGTATATGACCCTTTAGAGTTAATGTATATTCGATTATTTTTGGGATTCCTGGTTTTTTCCATAGGCAAAAAGAGGAGTTTTAGTCTCACGTAGATGTCGGAATCCCGCCATTCCGGGGTTGCATGTTCCCAAAAATCCCCTTTTCCCACCCCGAAACGCCGCCGCTTCCCTCCCGCTTCATTCCACCGCAGCCACGGATCCCAAGGGATTCACCCTGCTCCCCCCCTTCCACCAAGGGTGACGTTCCCGGCGTTCCCATCGGGAATGGGCCGCAGCGGCGCCGGGAGGAGTTGGCTCAGCCCCACTTTTCACTGTTGCTTTCTTATTCCTTCGGTTTTCCCGGCTTTCCCTTGTCTAGCTCCATAGACTTCCTGACTTTTTTAAGCTCTAGATTTGTGTAGGACTAAGGAATCTTCATTTTTATTTGGAATTCCCAAAAACTTCCGAATTTCAGGAGGAATTTTAACGGATAAATATTTTTTTCTCTCTCTTTTTTTTTTTTTTTTTTTTTTTTTTTAATTTCATTTCCAAGGTTTTTTTGGGACATTTTCTGGTGATTCCTGTACCCGGGAATGTGGGACGATGGATTAAATTCTTCTGGAAATGAAGCCGGGAGAAGAGCCCAGTCTCTGGATGCCTGGAATGCTGGGATGGGGGTCGGGATTGGGGGGTGGTTGGGGTGGTTTAAAGGGGGAAAAGGGGCAGGATGTGGCTGTGACCCCTGGGAATGGGGACACGGGGTTGGGATAGGTCCATGTCTCCTGGCCAATGGGACCTGGATGTGGCTGTGACCCCTGGGAATGGGGTCATGGGGTTGGGATGTGGCTGTGACCCCTGGGAATGAGGTCATAGGGTCAGGATGGGAACTTGACCTCAGGGATTGGGGTCATGGGGTCACATGAGGACACATGGACATTGGGACCTGGATGTGGCTTTGACCCCTGGGAATGGGGTCACGGGGTCACGCTGAGGCCACGCCCTCGGGCAGCCGCGCGGGGGCGCCAACGCGCCCGCTCCCGACACGCGGCCCCCACGCGGTTGGGGCGGAGCCTCCGAGGAGGGGGCCAATAGGAGCAAGCGCTGGGGCGGGGAGGGGCGTGGCTAACGGCCTGCTGCGCGATTGGCTCATGCGGGGGTGGGGTGTCAGCCCGCGTTAAAACTGACCAATGAGAGAGGCAGAGCTCCTCGGCCACGCCCCCTCGCCGCGCCGACCAATCAGCGCTCGGCTTCTCCCGTCCCATTGAGCGCGTTGCAACCAACCAACGGGATGGGAGGCCTGGAGCTCCACCCCCTCCGCCCGGACCAATAGCGGCGCGGCAAGGCGGGGCCGCCGACCAATGAGAGCGGGGTGGGCGGGGCCGGCGCGGCGCCGTTACCGCCGCTCGCAGGAGGAGGCGGCGCCGCCATCATGAGCTACTCGGGTGAGCGGCGGCGCAAGATGGCGGCGGCCGCGGCCCCGCGGGGCCCCGGGGCAGAAGCCGCTGTGGGAGGGAGCCCCGGGCCCGGGGGGCGGCTCCGGTCCCGTCAGGGCTTGGACCCGGCTCCTATCGCGGCCTCTTTGCCCGTTGCGTCGGGACGGGGTCGTTCCCGTTGCGTGTCCGGTTGGAGCGGGGACAGGGAAAGGGCGGGAATGAACGGATGAGCCCCGGTTTGTGAGGGGAGTTCGTGAGGGAACATCCCCATGGATCAGGCTGGAAGTCGCCCCCTTCCCTTGGATGTCGCATTCCCGGCTCATCCCGTCCCTGTATCCACCTTCCGCGCAGCGGGATCCATGTCAGTGTGGCGGGGAATGGGATAACCCCCTCCTTGTGTCCCTGTTCCCTCTTGGATCGGAGCAGGGGTTATTCCCGCTGGTGCTTTCCCAAAGGATTCCAGTGTGGATTCATCCCCAGGAGCCCGGTTTGGGATTCAGACGGGGTCATTGTGGGGACATCTCATTGCCGGGCTGAGGCTGGGGCAGGATGAGGCCCCTCTTTGGGTTATCGGGAGCGCTGTTCCATTTCCACACTGGGAAACGGGAATCTCCATCCATGGTAATGCCGGATTCATTGAATGGCTTTTCCATTCTATTCCAGGGTATGGAGACTGGAATTCCGGGACAAACAGAGGCAAGTAATAGCAGTTGTATGGGAAAGCTGTTTTAAGGAGAGAATTGGAGATTTTGGAGTCGCTTCCCCCCAAAACTTGTCTTTTTTAGCAAGAGGAGAAGCTTTTCCATCCCTTTCTGCTCGAAAACGTGTGGAAAACGTGCTCCAGAGCCTCATCCCATTGGATGCGGAAGTGGCTCTTGGTTACCCCTGTGTTAACCCAAAATGGGGTTTATGGCAGCTCTGCTGGGGGCAATGGGTTTATTCCCATCTGGAGCAGAGGGAAGGATGGAATGTGGCTGTGTTTTGTGGGATTCCATGAGGGAATCGATGCCCTCAATGGGAGCCGGTTCCTGGTTGGAATAAGGAGGAACTGGAGTTGGTTTGAATGATTTGGCCTCCGGATCCAAGCGGAAGCTGGAAGTGACGCCGTGATCCCTGTTTGTCCAGGTTATGAGGGCTACAGTTACAGCTATGGCTACAGCCAGGATAACTCTGGGAATTACGGCTATGGAATGGCCACTTCGAACTCCTGGGAAATGGCCAGCTCGGACGTGGACGTGAATCCGGATGGCGCCGGGGGTGCTGAGGGTGTCCTGGGGAAGATGAACCAGCGCCTGGACATGGTGTCCCACATGGATACGGATGCGATGCAGGGAGCGCACTATGGATCTGGGGACAGGTGAGTGCAGTGCTCCCATTGTTCCTTATGGAAAAGTGGGGATGGGGACCCCAGTGGTGTCCGTTAAGGCCGGGGTTGTTCCATGTCCTCATTGATGAGGGGATGGAGAGCATCCCAATGATACCAGGTTGGGTGGGAATGGGAAGGGGCTCCATAGGGATCTGGATCCGTGGGATGAGGTTGAGCCCTAAACCAATCACTTGGGCCAACACCAGCCCCATGCAGCGCTGGTTTTCCTTATGGAAAAGGATCTGGACTGGAGCTTGGAGCCAATGATTCCAGCAGCATCCTGGCCTGGAGCAGCACCAGTGCAGGGTTTGTCCCCTTGTGCTGGGCACTGGGGACCTCATTGCTCCCTACAGGAGGATGGAGCCAGGATGGGGCTGGGATGCTCCCAAGGGATGGGATAAGAGGAAACGGCCTTGGGGGGGGGTTAGATGGAGATTGGGAACAATTCTTTCCCCAAAGGATGCTGAGGCATTGGAACAGGCTGGAAGTGTTCCCAACCCATGGGTGCCATGGGTTAGTGGTGGCCTTGGCCATGCTGGGATAAAGGTTGGACTGGATGAGCTTAAAGGTGCTTTCCCAACGTGGTTGATCCCATGATGCCATGATTCCTCCTTTTCCAAGGCCAGAAGGACCAAACTGCTCTGAAGGGGTACAACCCCCCCCATGGAGCAAAGGTTCCTCCATCAGTGGAGCCTTGAGGCTCTGCCATCACCTCTTGGTGCTCCATGGCCTGGCCCACGGCAAGTGGCATTCATTGAGTGAAAAAGACACCTAAAAACCTGGTTTTGGTGGGGTCTGGTGATGTTTTTATGGGTTTTGTTGGTTTCTGATGGATTTTGTTGGGGTTTGGTGGGTTTCGGTGAGTTTTGGTGGGTTTCAGTAAGTTTTGGTGGATTTCGGTGAGGTTTTGGTGGATTTTGGTGGTTTTGATGGGGTTTGGTAGATTTTGCTGACTTTTCCTGGGTTTTCATGGGTTTTGGTGGGTTTTCTTAGGATTTGATGGGTTCTGGTGGATTTTGGTGAGTTTTGGTGGATTTTGGTGAGGTTTTGATGGATTTTCTTGGGTTTTGGTAGATTTTGGTGAGGCTTTGATGGATTTTGGTGAGTTTTTTATAGGGTTTGGTGGATTTTGGTGAGTTTTTGATGGGGTGTCTTGGTTTTCAGTGGATTTTGGTGACTTTTGCTAGGTTTTGGTGGATTCTGGTGACTTTTGTTGGGTTTTAATAGGTTTTCTTGGGGTTTGATTGGTTTTGTTGGATTTTGATGACTTTTTGCTGCATTTTCTTGGGTTTTGATAGGGTTTGTTGGCTTTTGATGACTTTCTGGTGGGTTTTGTTGGATTTTGATGACTTTTTGATGACTTTTTAGTGGGTTTCCCTGTGTTTTGATGGGTTTTGTTGGCTTTTGACTTTTTGGTGGCTTTTGATGACTTAGTGATGACCTTTTGGTGGGTTTTGATGGCTTTTTGGTGGGTTTTGATGACTTTTGATGGCTTTTTGGTGGGTTTTGATGACTTTTGATGGCTTTTTGGTGGGTTTTGGTGGCTTTTGATGACTTCTTGGTGGGTTTTGGCGGGTTTTAATGGGTTTTCTTGGCTTTCGATGGCTTTCTGGTGGCTTTTGCTGGGTTCCTGCTGCACCCCAGCCCCGTCCCTCCCTGCTGCCTCTCGCAGGTACGACTCCTACGACTCCTACGACTCGAGGCCCTCCATGGCCGAGCGCGACGTCTATCGGCCCGGCTACGACTACAGCGAGGCCGAGCACGACAACGACGGCTCCTACGAGGGGCCCTACGACAGCTTCTATGGGAATCGCCGGGAGCAATTCCAGGGCAGAGCTCGGGAGAACTTTGGGCAACGGGGCCAGAACTGGGGGCGGGAAAACCGCACCAACAGGCCCTTGGCATCGGCGTATCCCGGGCGGATGAGCGGACAATGGAATGAGGCTCCGCAGGCCATGGGATCCCGGGGTCCTCCCGGCTCCTCCAGGCTTCCTTCTCTCTTCTCCCACAATATTATCCCAGAACTCAGCATGTTCCAAGGGATGCGAGGCTTCCAGGGGAGCATGCGCTATGGAGGAGGGATGATGAAGCAGCGCATGAGGAGGAACTGGAAAATGTGGGATTCGGATTATAAAGTGAGTGTTTGTGTCTTCTCCTCCCGGACATCATTCCCAACAGCTCCATGCGTCCTCCAGCACACTGGCAAGTGCTAATTCCATGTGGTTTGGCTTTGTGGGGATGGTATCTCCTAAGCGGAACAAGGAGGTTGCGCTCAGTTGATTCAACGTGGGGTGCTTGAATCCCAACGTCCTGGTTTCCTGAGGACAGGAAGAACGTTGCAGCCCTTCCTGCCTTCAGCTCCTGCATTATGGGGTGGGGGGGGTGGGTTGACAACATCGGGGTTGGAGAAGCTGCGTGAAGAGCTCAGAGCAGCTTCCAGGATCTGAAGGGGGCTCCAAGGATGTGGAGAGGGAATTTCATCACGGATAGGACAAGGAGTGATGGGTTCTAACTGGAACAGGGAAGTTCAGGTTGGAGATAAGGAAGTGAGGGTGATGGGACACTAGGATGGGTTGGACGGAGAAGGTTGGGATGAGCCATCCCTGTTCAAGGTCAGCTTGGATGGGGCTTGGAGCATCCTACTCTAGTGGAAGGGGATCCCTCTTCTCCTTCGTCTTCTCTCCCAGCCCCAGAAGAAGAAGCTCAGGAAGGATCCCAGCACGAAGAAGCGGAAGCTCCTGAACAGCTCCGATGATCCCGAGAGCAGAGCAGCCAAGACGGACGGCTCCGAGAACTCCGACTCGGACAATGGTAGGAGCCGAGCAGCTTCCTGGGGCTGGGATTTGCCAGTTTGGGATTGTGCCATGGATTTCATGTGGTGGCAAAGCTGTTGGAGAAGAGAAGGCTCAGGGGGACCCTGTTGCTCCCTACAGGAGGATGGAGCCAGGATGGGGCTGGGCTCTGCTTCCAAGGGATGGGACAAGAGAAAACGGCCTCAGGGGACGTTTAGATGGAGATTGGGAACAATTCCTTCCCCAAAGGATGCTCAGGCATTGGGACAGGCTGGAAGTGTTCCCAACCCATGGAGCTGAGGTCTTCAGTGCCATGGGTTAGTGGTGGCCTTGGCACTGCTGGGATAAAGGTTGGACCTGATGAGCTTCAAGGGGCTTTCCCAACATGGTTGATCCCATGATTTCTGCTCTTTTTGCTGACTCTCTTGTTCCTTCCAGAGGAGGGAACAGAAGGAGAATCCGGAGAGAAAGAAGAGAAGGAGGGGTCCAGAGGGGTGAGTACCTCCTGCAGGCTGCTTTGGCATCATTAAAAGCTGTAGTTCTGGTGAGAGCAGATCCTTGAAATCCCACATTATTCCCAAAGCAGGTGGGGAACAAAACCCCCAGGTCTGGTAGAGAATGCCAGAGGGTGGGATTAGGTTGTGTCACTGCATGGGGATGAAGTAACCCCTCATCCAGCTCCTTTGGTGTGGTGGGATGAGGTCTGCAGGTTGGGGCTTCTCCTGTGTGATGTCCCTGCAGGAAGGGACCACGGAGCAGGCGGATCCAATGGGGATGCTGCTCCTCCATGCAGAGCTCGGAATGCCAGGAGGGTTGGGGATGGGGGAGGTGTCAAAGCAGGCTCCAGCCATCCCCTTCTCTGGGTTTTAACTTCCCAACATTCCCTTTCTAGGAAGGGGAAGAGGAAGAAGGAAAAGATGCGGAGAAAGGTGAGGTGGTGTCTGTGCTCCAAAGCTCCACATGGAGCAAAGCCCCTTCCCATAGAGGGCAATTCCATGGGAGAGAACAGGGAAGAGCTTTCAGACACGGGGACATGGAAGACACTCGGCTGCATTCAGTCAGACAAATCCCATCCTTTGTGCCTGCTCTGGGATAAGGAATTCCAGGGGAGGAGCTGGAGCCCTTGCTCCTTGTGGGTTGGTGAACTCCCAGCCTGGGGTGTAGGGATCCACCTTGGATTGCCCATGTGCCATTGACTTGACTTGGGGTGAGTGGTTTGGGATGGAGCTTCCTGGGTTGGAGTTATGGGATCGGTTGGAGAAGCATTGGGATATCTGAAGGGAGCTGAGGGAAGCAGGAGGGCTGGGGAGAAACCTCCTGGTGGGATGCATGGGGGGGCTTTTGCTGCCCATCCCATCCATGGGCAGCACAAACGTGGTCCTGGGATGCTCCAGGGAAACCACGTTGGAGGCTTTCTGTGTGGTTCTTCCCTCTGCTCCCACCTTCCAGACTTGTCCATGTGGTGCTAATTATAGGATCATGGAATGGGTTGGGTGGAAGGGACCCTAAAGCTCATCCAGTTCCACGGGCAGGGACACCTTCCATAGAGCAGCTTGCTCCAAGCCCCTGTGTCCAACCTGGCCTTGAACACCACCAGGGATGGGGCATCCCAACCTTCTCTGTCCAACCCATCCCAGTGTCCCAGCACCCTCCCAGGGAAGAACTTCATTACTTCCAACCTGAACTTCCCTGTTTTCAGTTTGAACCCATCACCTCTTGTCCTCTCCCATTGGGGATGCCCTATCTGCCATTGGGGATGCCCTATCTGCCATTGGGGATGCCCCATCTGCCATTGGGGATGCCCCATCTGCCATTGGGGATGCCCCATCTCCCATTGGGGATGCCCCATCTGCCATTGGGGATGCCCTATCTCCCATTGGGGATGCCCTATCTGCCATTGGGGATGCCCTATCTCCCATTTGGGATGCCCTATCTCCCAATCTCCCATTGGGGATGCCCCATCTCCCATTGGGGATGCCCTATCTGCCATTGGGGATGCCCTATCTGCCATTGGGGATGCCCCATCTCCCATTGGGGATGCCCCATCTCCCATTGGGGATGCCCCATCTCCCATTGGGGATGCCCCATCTCCCATTGGGGATGCCCTATCTCCCATTGGGGATGCCCCATCTCCCATTGGGGATGCCCCATCTCCCATTGGGGATGCCCTATCTGCCATTGGGGATGCCCCATCTCCCATTGGGGATGCCCTATCTCCCATTGGGGATGCCCTATCTGCCATTGGGGATGCCCCATCTCCCATTGGGGATGCCCCATCTCCCATTGGGGATGCCCTATCTGCCATTGGGGATGCCCTATCTCCCATTTGGGATGCCCCATCTCCCAGTCTCCCATTGGGGATGCCCCATCTCCCATTGGGGATGCCCTATCTCCCATTGGGGATGCCCTATCTCCCACTGGGGATGCCCCATCTCCCACTGGGGATGCCCCATCTCCCACTGGGGATGCCCCATCTCCCATTGGGGATGCCCCATCTCCCATTGGGGATGCCCTATCTGCCATTGGGGATGCCCCATCTCCCACTGGGGATGCCCCATCTCCCATTGGGGATGTCCCATCTCCCACTGGGGATGCCCCATCTCCCATTGGGGATGCCCCATCTGCCATTTGGGTCTCTCTGGTTGTGTGGGGCTTGGTTGCCTCCCTGCCTAAACTCCTGCAGGGCCATTCCCTTTGGTGAGGTGGGGCCCTGAGCTCCACTCCTCTCTCACCGCTCAGGAGCTCTCACAATCCAGGAGGAGATCAGCCAGATCAAGCGCCGCTTGCAGGCGGGCAAGAGGACCCCAGAGAGGCAGAAGAAGAAGCACCGGGATCGCATGGTGGAAAGGTAACAGCTCCCGCCTGGATCCCGGGGTTTTGGTGGCGGTGGCACTGGAGGCAGCCAGGCTCCGTCCTGTTGTTCCCGGTTGTCCTGGTGTTTTGGCTCTTCCTTGGGCTGGGAAGGGGCTTCAAGCTCATTCAGTCCCAAACCACGGGCAGGGACACCTTCCATAGAGCAGCTTGCTCCAAGCTGGCCTTGAGCACTGCCAGGGATGGGGCAGCCAAACCTGCTCCATTCAGCCCATCCCAGTGTCCCAGCACTCTCATAGGGAAGAGCTTCATCCCAATATCCCATCCAACTCTTCCCTCTTCCAGTTGGAAGCTGTTCCTCTCTTCCCATCCCTCTATCCTGTGTCCAAAGTCTCTCTCCAGGTTTCTTGCAGCCCCCTTCATCACTGGAAGCTGCTCTGAGGTCTCCACGCAGCTCCTCTTTTCCAGCCCCAATGTTTTCCATGTGGGACCTGCTCCAGCCCCTGGCTTATCCCTGTGGCCTTGCTCCAGCAGCTCCATGTCCTCGTACTGGGGACACCAGAGATGGATGCAGCATCCCAGTGGGATCTCACCAGAGATCCCCTCCTTGGACCTGCTGCTCATGCTATGGGGATGCAGCCCAGGACATGCAAAGGGTCGAAGACCTCCATAAGTTTATCTGCTCCCCTTTAAGTAGAGGGAGGGAGTCGATCCAGTGGGAATGTGGTGCCATAGAGCAGGAAAGATGGATCTGGGGCTCTTTTCCCTCTCAACAGGATCCAGTTTGTTTGTTCGCTGTGCAAATACCGGACCTTCTACGACGACGAGATGAGCAGTCACCTGGAGAGCAAATTCCATAAGGAACACTTCAAGTTTGTTGGAACCAAGTTGCCTCAGCAAACAGCGGATTTCCTCCAGGTGGGCTCTGGATCCGTGTCTGTGCCTTGGGTCGCTTTGGGGATTGATCCTTACTAGTAAGAATACCACATATTAGCCTAGAGATGCTGTAAAGCTCCTGAGCTGCTTCCCTAAGTAACCATGGTGGGAACTGCTGCAGAAGGTGGAGGAAGGTTGTAGTAAAGCTACAACGATTAAGGTGAAATATTCCCTGCAGGAATACGTTGCCAATAAAACAAGGAAAACCGAGGAGCGCCGTAAAGCGCTTGAGGACATCAACGCGGTCATTCAGCAGATCTACAGGGACCAGGATCTTACACAAGGTGAGCTCCTGCTCCTGGCGGTAGGAGCTGCTTTGTGGAGGTGCTTGGGGTTGGGAGGGAGGAGGCCGCAGGGGTAGGGAGGGATTGGGTTTGGAAGGGAAGAGGTGATTGGGATGGGAAGAGAGAGGAACCTGTAGAACCTGGCACGCGGCCCAAATCCCTGGACTATTTTCCGTTCGCTCCCTTCTTTTCCAGACGTTGGCATGGAGCATTTCATCAAGAAGGTGGAGGCCGCTCATTGTGCTGCCTGCGACCTCTTCATCCCCATGCAGTACGGCATCATCCAGAAACACCTGAAGTCACTCGACCACAACCACAACCGCAGGGTGAGTTGGGGCTCCCAGGCTTCCAGGGTGGGATTAGTTCCTCCCATTCCTGAAATCCCGGAGGAACTCTTCTTCATCCTCATCTTTGCAGAGGCTGGAGTTAATCCTCATGTCCTTGTGGCTCCAGCAACCTCCTAAGGTTCAAGGCCAGCTTAGACAGGGCTTGGAGTGGAAGAGCTTTAAGGTCCCTTCCAACCCAAACCATTCCATGATCCTATGATTTACAGGGTGTTTCCCAGAGCTTTTCCCTGTTTCCCTCCTCCGCTGCTGAGCTGTGCCTAATTCCTGGCTTCAGGAGCAAAGCTGAGTGGGTTTTCTTCCTCTCCCATCCAGGCCATGATGGAGCAATCCAAGAAATCCTCGCTCGTGGTGGCAAGGAGTATTCTCAACAACAAGCTCATCAGTAAGAAGCTGGAGCGGTACCTCAAGGTCGGTGTTGGTGGGGGGCTTGGGATGGGCTCAGGCTGGAAGCAGCACTTCCATGATGCTGGAATTGCCTGGGAGCTGCTCTTGAAGGGGGTTTTGGAGATGAGGATTTGCCTTCTCTTCCCAGGGAGAGAATCCTTTCACGGATGACCCAGAGGAGAAAGAGGAGCATGAGGAAGGAGAAGGAGGAGCCAGTGGGAATGTGGAGGAAGGAGCAGGAGGAGCAGATGAAAACAAGGATGAGGAGGAAAATCTGGAAGAGGAGAATCCAGAGGAGGAAAACAAGGATGCCAAAGGGAACCTGGAAGCAGAAGGTGCTGGGAATGGGGAGGAGCAAGAAGAAACAGGGACAGAGACAACTGAGGCACAAGCACAAGCAGAGCTGGAATCGGCTGCAGGGAATGTGGAGGAGCAGAATTCCCTGCCTCCGGAAGAATCCCTCCCTGAGGAAGGAGAGCACCAGGCAGTAGAAGATGAGGAGGGAAGCCAGGAAGCTGCTGCAGCACAAGAGGAGGAGGACGATGGGGATTAAACTCTGGAGGGGGGAATGATGTGGGAAAGAGCTGGTGTATTGGGGGGGTTTAAACCATACCTGTACCCGTGAATTCCATAGCACCATATTCCAAGTTCTCATCCCACTCCACTCCCACAGGCAGTGGGAGCCTTTCCCGGTAAAGTGATTTTGGGGGTAATTGAGGGGGTTTTAAGCAAACCTTGGGGTTTAGGCACTAAGGGGTTGTGAGGTCTCTGGGTTGGAGCTAAGAGCACTTTGTGCAACCTCTTCTCATCCCCTTGGCTTGAGCAGCAGTGGGGTTTGGCCCTTTGGGAATATCAGGAATTCTGCCCTGGGCTTCCAGTCTCTGCCTCTGGCTCCCACCTGGCTGCGCTATCCCCCCTCCCTGTTTTATTGTGCCAAGGATCCTGTGGTGTCAGCGTCGTGGTGTTTGTGAACCACTTGGATTTTCCAGGTGAATGTGGAGATAAAAGGGACTGTCCCGACATTCCCTGTGCCTCTGCCTTGGTTTCTGCTGCCCTGGAGCAGCTTGGGAGAGGCTGGAAGCTTAGGAACGGGCTGGGAACGCCGTGTCCTGGTTCGCTGTGTTCCTCTCTCCATCCATAGTAAACCCATCCGCAGCCGTTCATCATCCCCTGGAGCAGGGATCCTCTTTCCTGGAATGAGGAGATGCGTTTCCATGCCATTCCTGCTTCCATTCCAGGAGCTTCCCTGCAGGATGGGTTGAGGGATAAGGATGTGCCCACCCTACGTCCTGCCTGACAAACTCTTTGTACAGGAGACCTTTCCCCTGGGAAAGGAGGTTTCAGCACCAATGTGAAGGCTGCTCCCGACTTCAAACCTTGGGAATACCGAGGTGGGATCAAGAGAGGGATCATTCCATCTCCTCCACACCACGGCGATCCATGGAAACACACAGTCCTGATCCTGGCATTGCCCATTGGCCTTTCCCAAGCAGCCACCCCTTCTCCTGCAGGTGGACATCTCAGGTGAATCCTAGAAGCTTCTTTTTATCGGGATAATGAAGATCCCGGGGTCCTGCTTGATGCGCGTTTGAGCTCGGAGCAGCGCGATTCCCACTTGGAAGGCTGGAAAAGGCACGAGGAGGATCCAGAGCTCCAAGGGATGCCTCGGAGGCGTTCGTGTTCGCACCTTGTGCTTCGGAGGCGGGTGAGGATGCGGCTCCTGCCAAGGGGAATCTCGCTTCCGTTGCCTCCTTCCACAACTGCTGCTTCCTCCTCCTCCCTCCGCAGAGCTCTTGGGGGTGGCTTCCAGCTTTTCCTCCCACTTTTCCCCATAGGAAGCCTCTGATCTCCATTGGAATGTGCTGGTGCCATCCTGGAAACAACGGGGCTGGGCTTTGCTGAGTTCGAGGATGGATTGGGGGGGGGGGGGGTCCAGGCAGCATTCCAGGGAATACCTTGGATTTCAGGGTTAATGGAGCTCATTTAATGCCTGGCTCCTGGAGGTGGTGAGATCCCTGTGGATCACCCATTCCTTACCAAACCAAAGCCATTATTTGAGTTCCACCTTCCTCTTCCTGCTTTGTTTCCTTACTTCCCCCTTTTTCTGTCCCTGTTTCTCTACTGTGCCTTGAGAAATGCACTTTGGAAGAGGAGGCTGATCCATGAGGATCCGTCCTTGTACATGGGGATGCTGCAGATTCAGAGCCACAGAAGGGGAGGAAACCGGCTTGGAAAAGTCAGCATGAGCCAAATTCCTTCTGTTCCAGCTTCCTGGAATAAGTAATCTCCTAGGAAAACCAAGCAATGAGTGGAGCTCCACAAAGGACAGGCTGGAGCTGCTCCACTGATCCCTGTGGTGATGGTTTCTGGATGCGGCCGCTTTTCCTTAAGGAAAAGCAGATGGAATTCCTGCTTTCCCTCCTCTCCATCCACCTCCTGCCTATTGGATCTGTTGGAGAACAGCCATATTCCAATGCTCCGCATAGAGAAGGGGGGGTTATTGGCCCTGGAGCCCATTCTACTTGTGTTTCCCAGTTGCTCCATCAAGATCTCGGTTTCTATGAACGTTTTGGGGTCATTTATTAGTTAATTACTCATTAATTCATTAGTTATTCTTTATTTTATTAGTTAATAATTATAAGCCCCACGTGCACCACTGTCTCCTGCTGCTCTGCAGCGGTATTCCAGAGCCAGCATCATCCAGGGAGAAGGAATACCCCCAAGTAAACCAATTCCAGCAGGTTTTGGGGTGAATTGGGGTGTTCCAGAGCCTTTTCCTGCCCCAATTCCCTGTGGATATGCCTAAGGCAGAACACGCCGTGGTTACAGCCGCCCAATCAGGAGACGGAACGGGTATGATTGACAGCGGATTGACAGCCTCTGCCAATAGGATCGGGGGATGGGTAGTGACAGGCGCGCTCGCTGGCCAATGAGAGAAGGGAGGGTGGTTCCTCTAGGCGAGTTCAACCAATAGTACTTGAGGGGCGGGCTTTTGAGAGGAGCCAATGGAGAGCTTCGTGGGCGGGGCAGAGCGGCCGAGAGGCCCAATGGGCGGCGGGCGCTGCGCGCTTGCGCAGCGAGGCGCTCGGACGGGCAGTGCGGCGCCGAGGCCCGGAGGCGGAGAGCAGCGATGGAGCAGGGATACGGCGGTAGGTGCAGGGCGGCAGCGGGGGCCGCCGCTTCCCGGTGCCTCCCGTTTCCCCGGGGGCAGCGGCGGCAGCAGCTCGGTCCTCCCGGTCCCTTCAGCGGCGGCTCTGGTACCACCGGTGTGTGTGTGGGGGGGGTAGTCAATCCCCTGAGGGACTTTGTGCCCGCCTCCCGTGTGGGGGTGCCGCCGCTGATTGGCTGAGCTGCGCGTCTCTCAGCGCTAGGGCGCCTCTGATTGGTGGGTGGGTGCTGGTGGGGGGGCAGACCGTTGTTGGGGGGCGGAAATGGAGCCGGGCCCATTTCTAAAGACGACACAAAATGGCGGCTGCGGACACGCCTCCCCCCCCCCGCGTGTCGGTCCCATCCCTTGTGTTCGTTCCCCCCCCTCCATGGCCTCCGGTTGTAACCCCCGGGGAGGCCCCGTTACCTCCCGGTTAAGGCCGCTTCGGGCGGCTGCAGCATCCTCCAGCGCCCCCCCCCGACACCTCAACCCGGCTTCCCCCCCCCCCGAGGTGTTCTCTCCTTTCCCGTTCTAACGGCGTTGGGAGGAAGGCGTTAATCCATGAGGAAGGAGGTGAGAGCGCGCCGAAACGGCGTTGAGCTTTGTTTGGGAGGGGGAGGAGCCGTCCCCTTTCCGAATGGGGTTGGATGGCTCTAAAGCACTGAACGGGGGCCGGGATTGAAAGGAAAGCACCCAAATGGAAGCTTAACAGATGAAGATCGGTTGTTGGAGCTTAATTGGAGGTGAAGAGGTGGCAAATGGGGATAGGTGCCAGGGCCGGACCCTGCTGGACCCCTTTGGAGCCTCGTACTGCAACCTCTTCGTTGGGGTTTATAACACGGTTACAGCTGCAGAAGGATTTGATACACGGCACAAATGCCCTTTTGATGTGTGTTTCACCAATTCCTGCTGCCCCACGAGGTGCTTTGTCTGTGGGGATCGTTCCTGGTTCATGTGGACTTGATGTCAATGCCGAGCTGTTGACGGGATCGCTCTGTCTGCTTTCATCGCCCTTCTCAAGGGGTTTGAAGGGTTCTTTGGGCATAAAGAGGAGGTGGGAAGCTGTGGTAAGGATTAAAACCACCTTCAATGAGCGCTGGTTGCTCTGCCTCTAAATTAACTCCAGTGCTTCCCGATTGCAGCAGAAACCAAGCTTTATTCTCCCTGGATAAAGTCCTTTGGTGGAATCAGCCGGAGAACCTCTGCTTCTGGAAGGAATTCCCTTCTGGATCCTGGCTTTTTCTTCTGCGGGTGTTAAACAGTGACTGAACCAAGTAAATCCCTCATCATTGCTCTGCTTGGCCTTTCCCAAGCTTTACCCCAGGCTCCGGGAGCGCTGTCTTGGGAATCAGCTGGGAATCAGAACACATGGTCCCTTTTGAGTTGGTTTTTTTCCCCTTCTCTGCACTTTGTCGTATTTTATTATCCCCAGGGAAGGTGATGGGGTCTTCCTGGCTTATCCCACTGGGGTTTTTCCTGCTGGGAATGGATATGGATGTGCTGTGCTTAAGTCCTTAATACCCACGTTGCTCATGAGGCACTGAGCTCATGAATTACCACGTTCTTCAGGGGTACTGAAAGCTTGAGGTGTCTTTGCCTTGAGAACCCGAGCTCTTTGCTTGAGAACCCGAGCTCTTTGCCTTGAGAACCCGAGGTCTTTGCCTTGAGAACCCGAGCTCTTTGCCTTGAGAACCCGAGCTCTTTGCCTTGAGAACCTGAGCTCTTTGCCTTGAGAACCTGAGCTCTTTGCTTTGAGAACCTGAGCTCTTTGCTTTGAGAACCCGAGCTCTTTGCTTTGAGAACCTGAGCTCTTTGCCTTGAGAACCTGAGCTCTTTGCTTTGAGAACCTGAGCTCTTTGCCTTGAGAACCTGAGCTCTTTGCCTTGAGAACCTGAGCTCTTTGCTTTGAGAACCCGAGCTCTTTGCTTTGAGAACCCGAGCTCTTTGCCTTGAGAACCCGAGCTCTTTGCCTTGAGAACCTGAGCTCTTTGCTTTGAGAACCTGAGCTCTTTGCTTTGAGAACCCGAGCTCTTTGCTTTGAGAACCTGAGCTCTTTGCCTTGAGAACCCGAGCTCTTTGCTTTGAGAACCTGAGCTCTTTGCCTTGAGAACCTGAGCTCTTTGCCTTGAGAACCTGAGCTCTTTGCCTTGAGAACCCGAGCTCTTTGCTTTGAGAACCCGAGCTCTTTGCTTTGAGAACCCGAGCTCTTTGCCTTGAGAACCCGAGCTCTTTGCCTTGAGAACCCGAGCTCTTTGCTTTGAGAACCCGAGCTCTTTGCTTTGAGAACCCGAGCTCTTTGCTTTGAGAACCCGAGCTCTTTGCTTTGAGAACCCGAGCTCTTTGCCTTGAGAACCCGAGCTCTTTGCCTTGAGAACCCGAGCTCTTTGCTTTGAGAACCCGAGCTCTTTGCCTTGAGAACCTGAGCTCTTTGCCTTGAGAACCCGAGCTCTTTGCTTTGAGAACCCGAGCTCTTTGCTTTGAGAACCCGAGCTCTTTGCCTTGAGAACCCGAGCTCTTTGCTTTGAGAACCCGAGCTCTTTGCCTTGAGAACCCGAGCTCTTTGCCTTGAGAACCTGAGCTCTTTGCCTTGAGAACCTGAGCTCTTTGCCTTGAGAACCCGAGCTCTTTGCTTTGAGAACCCGAGCTCTTTGCTTTGAGAACCCGAGCTCTTTGCTTTGAGAACCCGAGCTCTTTGCCTTGAGAACCCGAGCTCTTTGCCTTGAGAACCCGAGCTCTTTGCCTTGAGAACCCGAGCTCTTTGCCTTGAGAACCTGAGCTCTTTGCCTTGAGAACCTGAGCTCTTTGCCTTGAGAACCCGAGCTCTTTGCTTTGAGAACCCGAGCTCTTTGCTTTGAGAACCCGAGCTCTTTGCCTTGAGAACCCGAGCTCTTTGCCTTGAGAACCTGAGCTCTTTGCTTTGAGAACCCGAGCTCTTTGCCTTGAGAACCCGAGCTCTTTGCCTTGAGAACCCGAGCTCTTTGCTTTGAGAACCCGAGCTCTTTGCTTTGAGAACCTGAGCTCTTTGCTTTGAGAACCTGAGCTCTTTGCCTTGAGAACCCGAGCTCTTTGCCTTGAGAACCCGAGCTCTTTGCTTTGAGAACCCGAGCTCTTTGCTTTGAGAACCTGAGCTCTTTGCCTTGAGAACCCGAGCTCTTTGCTTTGAGAACCCGAGCTCTTTGCTTTGAGAACCTGAGCTCTTTGCTTTGAGAACCTGAGCTCTTTGCCTTGAGAACCTGAGCTCTTTGCTTTGAGAACACTGCATTTTGGGCTGAGCAGCCTCTGTCTTCCTGAGGTTTTGAGTAGGTCCAAGCTATTTTTGCCTCCTGGATTAACATCGCCAAGGTTTTATCCAAGACAGCTTCAAAATGAAAGGAGAGGAGCTCTCTTAATGCCACGGCTGCTGCTATTTTGGGTTTGAAACGGAGCAATTTGCCCTTGTGCTGGTTTTGCTTCCTCTTCCTGCTCTTCTCCAGCTAGGAGCATGCCTGGAGGCTGGAATCAAGCTGGGATTGCGCCTGGCACAACCAGGGGCTCAATGGTGTCCCTCAAAGCTGGAGGGAAGAAGTGAGAACATTGAGCTGTGGAGTTCAAGTCAGGCTTTGGGGTGGCTGCAGTTGACGGATTGGAGGTTTGGCCTTGATTTCCATGTCTCAGCTCAAGCCACCCCCCCCCAGCAGCTGGAAAACCATATCCCGGCCTCATCCCACTGGGAAGTGAAGCTGAAAACAGGGACATGCCAACGGTGGGAAAGGAAATTGCTCAGTAATAAAGCTCTGATGGAAGAGGTGGTGACGTGTCCTGTTCCTGTTTGCTGGGCCTGGGGTTTCCACAGGAGCTCAGAATTCCAGTGGGAAGCGTTCTGGGAGCTTCACCCCACCAAACCCAGGCTCATGGAAGGGGTGAGGTGTCCTCTGCAGCCTCAGATGGGAAAAGCTTGGTGACCTCCAGAGGAAAACTGTGCTTCAAAATTGGGGGGTTTCACCCGAAAAAGAGGGAAGCTTTGGGAAAACTGGAGGTGGCCTCCAAGAAATGAAAGCTTTGTAAAATCAGGAGGCGCCTCCCAAGAGATGCAAAAGTTCTTTGTAGTGACAGGACGAGGGGTGATGGGTTTAAACTGGAACAGGGAAGTTCAGGTTGGAGATAAGGAAGTTCTTCTCCATGAGGGTCGTGGGACACTGGGATGGGTTGGATGGAGAAGGTTTGGCTGCCCCATCCCTGGCAGTGTCCAAGGCCAGGCTGGATGGGGCTTGGAGCAAGCGGCTCTAGTGGAAGGTGTCCCTGCCCGTGGCAGGGCCATGGATGCATTTTAAGGTCCCTTCCACCCAACCCATTCCATGATCTTTAAGGTGTGGATGGGTTTGTGGGCAATAAAAGTAATAAATTCAGATTAAACCCCCATTTTCCTGCAGGGAAAGGGCAGCCAAGCTCCTGGGAAGTGCTTTAGCACATCCCAGCACGTTGCTTTTGATCAGGTTTCACTGCAGCACAAGGGTTCCTCTAATGCCCTCAGGAGTTGCTGAGCTCACGGAGGGCCCTTCATCCCTGAGGATGCTCATTCCACCCTGGAAGCTTAGGAATGGTTTGAAGTGGAGAAATGAGTTATTTTGGTGTGGAAAACTCTCTGCTGGGAAATAAGAGCTGGTGAACACGGTGGGATCTTTTGTGCTTCCTTCACCTGGGCCAGTGCTTCACCCACTGCTGATGTGGGGGAGACCAGACTGCAGCCACTTCATTAGTGCAATGCTTGCAATTAGTGCTGGGAAGTGGAAGAGCTCCATGTGTTTTACTGGCATTCCTCACCTCAGCTCATGTATGAGGATATCCAGTATTCCCTAGGGAAGAGGATGCTTCTGCTGGCACAGCACAACTGGAACGTCTGCTCTCAGTGTTGGTTCTGTTCTTGGCATGACTTACCCCTCAGAGTTTCTCCTCATGGAATCATGGAATGGTTTGGATTGGAAAGGACCTTAAAGCTCATCCAGTCCCAACACAGGGTCAGGCAGCTCCAAGCAATGAAAAGCAGGAGCAAGGCTGTAATTAAAGACCTGGATAGGTTGAGGGTCATTTAGGGGAAGAACCAAGCCCTGGGCCAGCAGCAGAGGTGATGCTTTAACAGCTCCCTTCTTTTCTTTGCAGGTTATGGCACTTGGAATACTGGAGCCACCAACACTCAAGGTGAGGTTTGTGTCTCTGAGAACAGAGCTTACTCTTAATTCTTAGCCAGAATAATGGGATGCAAACACTTTTTTCCATCTTTCTTCTCTTCTACCTATTTTGAATCATTTGAAGTGATTTTAAATCATTTCTACTTCCTCTGGTACCATGAAACACAATTCTGGGGGTGATGAATGTGCCGGGGGGGGGTTTAGTGCTGCAAACAAAGCCTGTCCAGGGCTATTTGGGACTTTGGGCTCCCTCTTTTCCAGCCTAAACAACAGCAGCAGCACCAAAATGCTCCCGAAAGTGATAGTTTGAACAAACATCTGCAGTTTTACTGCCTCTTGAGGGGGTTTATGGAATATTTGAGCTGTTGTCAAGTGTAAAATACTCAAAAGTGCTTCAGAAACATGTAAAATCTATTAATTATCCGTTACATTTCCATAATCAGCTCTTGGAAGTCCCGATTTCCTCCTTCCCATCCTTTTTACCAGTGATTAAACTTGAATTAGATCCATTTCACCTCTCAGCTTTTGATTTTGTTGCTTTGGGAGTTGAACCACTCTCTTCTTTCTGTCCCCTTCAGGTACCTATGGGACGAATGCGACGAGCTGGCAAGGTACGTGCTGTCTACAACTGTTACCTCTGGGTTTGGGATGCTCTGCTCAGGCTCTGTGGCTCTTTTCCACCTCCTGCATTGTCTTTGCTCAAGATTGGGGTGCAGAACTCTCCTCCTCACTGATTCAGGTCTTTTCCTTTTGCCTAGCTTCATGGTTGTAGCTCTTTCTTAGGCCCATGGAGCATCACAAAGCTCTGTCCTGGTGGCTGTGCCTTAGAGCAGGATGTGAAAAGTTCGGTTTCTTTTCCATCTCCATTTCTGCCTTGGTCTGGGACAGCCAGATGGGTGCAGTAATAAACTAATTTATTGATTAATAAAATGGTTAATATCAGTTTCCCCTCCAAACCCAAGGTTTACCCTTGGAATCTGGCAGCGTGGCCATACACAACCCACTGCCATGGGCAGGGACACCTTCCACTAGAGCAGGTTGCTCCAAGCCCTGTCCAGCCTGGCCTTGAACAGGGATGCTTCATGTGGACCTTCTCCATCCAACCCATCCCAGTGTCCCACCACCCTCACAGGGAGGAGGTTCTTCCTTATTTCCGATCTGAACTTCTCTGTTTCAGTTTGAACCCATCACCCCTTGTCCTATCCCTGATGAAGCTTCCTCTCCACATCCTTGGAGCCCCCTTCAGACCCTGGAAGCTGCTCCGAGGTCTCCATGCAGCTTCTCTTCTCTCAGCCTGGCTCCATGTGGGAGCTGCTGCATCCCCTGCTCATCCTCATGGCTTCCTCTGGCCTTGCTCCAGCAGCTCCATGTCCTTATGTTGAAGACCCACACAGTTTAGGCTTGGGGCAGAGGAATCTTGGCTCTTCCCCTGTTTTAGAACCCACATTTCATTTCAGGGAGGTCAAATCCAGCTACAGCCGTGCCTGGGGGGATCTGTTCACATCCCACTCTTCACTCTTCCTCCTGTGTCTATCACAAGGAATTAACATCCACATCCTTTCCCTTTCCTGCCAGGCTATGAGGGCTATGACTACTACAACACCCAAACCACCGCCGCCAACACCGCAGCCTCGTACAACTACGCTCCTGCCAGCTCCAGCAGCTGGGAAACCCACAAAGCTTCGGATATGAGCCTCAGTGCTGATGTGGGCTCTTCCCTGCACATCGGCTCCTACGGCACTGAGCACTCCGCCAACGAGAACTCGGATTCCATCATCGCCAAGATCAACCAGCGCCTGGATATGCTGTCAAAGGAGGGCAGTGGCGGCACAGGGGACGGGTTGGAAGACCAGGAGAGGTGATTCTGCCACTTGCTTATGTTTCATAGTGCAAATAAGGGCTTTTAATGCAACTGCAGATGAAGCTGGTCTGAAGTTCAACAGGGTGAAGAACCGGGTTCTGTCCTTGGGCTACAACAGCCCTCTGCAATGCTCCAGGCTTGGGGAAGAGTGGCTTGAAAGCTGCTCATGGAAAAGGAGCTGAGGGTATGGATTGATGGAGCTGGACATGAGCTTGTGCTCATCAGCACCAGTGCGGCAGCGGGACCAGGGCAGGGATTGTCCCCCTGCACCGGGCACTGGTGAGGCCACACCTTGACTTCTGTGTCCAGTTCTGGGCCCCTTGCTCCAAGAGAGACATTGAGGGGCTGGAGCAGGGCCTGGAGCACAGTGTGATGGGGAAGGGCTGAGGGACCTGGGGGGGTTCAGTCTGGAGAAGAGAAGGCCCAGGGGGGACCTGATCGCTGCCTACAACTGCCTGAGAGGAGGATGGAGCCAGGAGGGGCTGGGCTCTGCTCCCAAGGGATGGGACAAGAGGAAACGGCCTCGAGCTGCACCAGGGCAGGTTTAGATGGAGCTGAGGAACAATTCCTGCCCCAGAGGGTGCTCAGGCATTGGAACAGGCTGGAAGTGTTCCCAACCCCTGTAGACATGTCCCTTATGAGATGGGATAGTGGTGGCCTTGGCAGTGCTTGGAACAGTTGGACTGGATGAGAATTCTACCAAGAATAAGGAAAAGGTGACATGGGATACAAAAAGTGATGGATTTGCAGGGATTAATAATACTTTTCTCGTGTTTTTCTGGCCAAAACCACACGGATCGGGATGAAACCTGGATGCAAACCCCTGTGTGAGGTGTGGGAATGTCACCCCTGGTGCTGACCATTGTCTCCTCCCACAGCTCTTTCAGGTATGAGTCCTTCGACTCCTACGACTCGAGGTCCTCCATGAACGACCGGGACATGTATCGCCCCAGCTACGACTACGGCGACGTCGGCACCGACCGGAACGATTCCTTTGGGAGCCA
This sequence comes from Psittacula echo, assembly GCF_963264785.1. Lineage (NCBI taxonomy): Eukaryota > Metazoa > Chordata > Aves > Psittaciformes > Psittacidae > Psittacula > Psittacula echo. Next base: position 594,503 of record NC_137765.1, read on the forward strand.
GTTTGACCGCAGGGATCAGTCACGCAACAGAGGGAACAACTACGGGCTCATGCGGGGCCGGGCTCAGAACCGTGTCCAGAACCGCGGGCGCCTCAACGCCTTCAACCGCAGCGACCACTTCATGCCCTCGTCCAGCTCCGAGCGCCTCTCAGCCCGTTGGAATGAGCTGAACTACATGGGAGGGCGTGGGATGGGGGGGGCCGGATCCAACAGGCTCCCTTCCCTCTTTTCCCAAGCCCTTGTTCCCGATTATGGTGACTACGGCGATTACGGCGACTACGGCGACTATGGGGATTACGGTGACTATGGCGACTACGGAGATTACGGTGACTACGGAGACTATGACTATGGCATGATGGGGATGTCGGGCATGGGAATGGGACGGTATGGGAATATGCCGTATGGAATGGGGAGGCAACGGAACAGAGACAGGATGGGGTCGGTGCCCTGGCACATGAACACGCTCATGGTAAGTCGTCGCCGTCAGGTTTGGTTTCTTGTCAGGGTTGGGTGTTGCTTCCCTCGGTGGGTTGGCTGGAAAGCGGAGTCCTTTGGGAAGCATGAGCCTTAGTTCATGGTGCTTCCATGACTTATTCCACTGCGGAATAATTCACTTTTTCCTGCATAGAGATGGGTATCACTGAGCTTGTGTAGACCCATTTGCAATCAAAATAGAGCCTCTGAATGCTTCCCCCATCCCAAATCCACTCACAAGGGGCACTATAACCCAGCTCTAAAATCCTTTATAACCAAAACCACATCTGCAGGGTCACAGGAATTGAGATGTGGCAAATGGGTGGAATGCTTTGATTTTGAAGCTTCTCTTAGTACCTCAAGTTGGTTGATCCCAGTGATTCCTTTCCCCTTCAGCCCAAGAGAAGAGGGTTCCGGAACCGTTCCGGAGGGCGGTCGGATGGAGAGGGGGGAGGACGCAAGAGGAAACAGTCGCAGAGCGGGGACGAGCCTGACAGCAAACAGGCAAAGACTGACAGTGAAGGAGATGACACCGACAATGGTACGAGCCCATCTGGGGCCATTTTCCTCTGGTTTTAAGTGTTTTCTCTCATCTGACTGAGAATCATTCCATTTCAAAGCTGGGGGGGGTTAATTAGGGGAGCCCCTCCAGCACCAGCTTAAACAATCCTTCTTTTGCACAGCAGATGAGGGAGAAGGAGAGGAAAAATCAGGAGATGAAGCAGACAAAGGTGTAAGTATCCTTGTTTTCTATCACTCTTTGTGGGAATGTACTCCAAGGGCTGGAGCAGCTCTGCTCTGGAGCCAGGCTGAGAGAGCTGGGCTGGGTCAGCCTGGAGAAGAGAAGGCTCCTGAAGGGGAGACCTTAGAGCAGCTCCAGTGCCTAAAGGGGCTACAGGAAACCTGGAGAGGGGCTGGAGGGGGCTTGTACAGCATTCATTGGGGCAGCCACAGATGTAAAGCTTGGTTGCAGGAAGCAATACTTTGTGGTGACATAGAGGAAGTAACACTTTGTGTTTCTCTTTTCCAGGAGAACAGGAATTGGGGTGATTTCATGGAGGAAGGTAGGGATTTACCCCCTCACACAGCCCCCTGGACTAGCCCCATCACTTCAGCTGGTTTGGGATTGTCATTTCCAGTCAAGACAGATCAGCTCCAGGCACTTTGCACCCTTCTGCCTTGGGGTGACTTGGGGAAAACCACATGTGGGACTTGAGTTGCTGCTTTTAGGTTGTTTTCGGGATGGGAGCTGAATGTTGAAGCTCCCTCTGATGCCCAGAGGCTTCTTTACCTGACAACGTGTCAGGTGAATTGTTCTCCGAGTCCTTTGAGGCTGATGGGCCTTGGACTTGGTGCTTTCTACCCCAAAACACTGCAGAGATGAGGTCTGCTGGATCTGCAGTTCCCAGTAATTACAATGACTGCCTGAGAGCTCAGGAAGAGGCTGCTGCTTCCCTGTGGTTGGAAGCTGGTTTGGGAGAGGGAGAGCTTCCAGAGACTGAAAGCTGGTTGTGACTTCCCGATGCCGAGGGAACAGAGGGATTGAGCCCCAGAATTCCTGAACCAGACAAGCGGGTCCTGGGGAGCGGAGTAACTGATTTATTCCTCAGCATCAGGAGATGGCTGCGAGGATGATGATGAGGAGATGAAAAAGAAGAGGGAGAAGCAGCGGAGAAGAGACCGGATGCGCGACCGCGCGATGGACAGGTAGGAGCAGTGAGAAACAGGTCCCTTCCCAGTGTTGTTCCATGTGAACAAGGGAATCTCCTGGGGAATCCTATTGTGGGGCTCTGCGCTCTGATTTCAGTAGGTTTTTACCCATTTTTGTGTGTTTTATGATTGTTTTAAGATGAGGAGAATACTGTGGGGTTTAATACATGGATCAGTGTAGAGCAGTAAGTCCAGAAAGGTGTTTAAAAGGCTGTGTATGCACTTAATACGCTCTACACTTACACATCTATCTTTAGCTCATTCATTGCTTTATTTTATAGCATTATAAAGGCTGTATATAGCAAAACACAAGGCTGTATATGCAGCTTTGCTATAAAATAATACAATTAACGAGCTAAAGACAAGATGAAGCAGCCAAGGTGGCACCAGTGTTTCTCTATCGGGTGCCAGGGATCTCCACATCCAAGAGCGCCCATGAATGTGTCCCATTGCTTTTAAACTCACCCAGGGTTTTAGCATCCACTCCCATAACATAAAGCTTTAAGGAGAAGGAGCTGCTGTTTCTATCTGTGCAGGTTCTACCATGATTCTAATGGTCCAAAATGGAGTAAAATTGGGGGGGTGGCATTTGGAACAACAACGAGGTATAAAACTGCGTCAAGGGTGGTGATGGTCCTGATCTTAATGTTATTCCTCATCCGTAGTTGTGACTTCTCTGCTTAGGATCCAGTTTGCCTGTTCTGTCTGCAAGTTCCGCAGCTTTGAGGAAGAGGAGATCCAGAAGCATCTCCAGAGCAAATTCCACAAGGAGACCTTGAGGTTCATTGGTACCAAGCTCCCGGATAAAACAGTGGAGTTCCTGCAGGTAGGTGGGATGCTGGAGTAGCTCAGCCCTTCCCTGCATCCATACTGGGATGTCAAGACTTCACTTAGAGTCACTGGGCTTCATTTGGTCCACCCAGAGCTGAGGAAGATGATAAAGACCAGGGAGTGGTTGCGTTTTGGGGGCATTTATCAAGGATTTGGGGTCTCCCACAGGGAATCTGATGGTGACATGGGAGCAGGCTTCTATTTGGCTCCAGTTTGATCTTTCCCTCTCTTTGCTATAACATGACAGGGAGGGGAGAACCTTGGCCTCGTCTAGTTTGTTCCCCAACCACAGGCTTCCCTGTGGGTATTCCCTGGGGAACTCACTTCCCTTTGGAGCTCCTTGGTCATCAGTGGAGGACACTGGGTTTTCTCCTCTTCCTTCCAGGAATACATCGTCAACAGGAACAAGAAGATTGAGAAGCGGCGCCAGGAGCTGACCGAGAAGGAGGGCACAAAGCAGAAGCCGGATCCTTTTAAGGGTAAATCTGTGTCCTGTGTCCAGAGACAGAGGCAGTGTGCAAGGAAGGAAAGACAAAGGTGCTGGTGTAGTTCTTTGGGAGCAAAACATGATGGATTTGAGTCATCCAGCTGCAGGTTCTGGGTGGGTTTTGCCAGCTTTGAGAAACAAATGGGCTTGATGAAGAAATGGAAGCGCCCGGCACTGCTGGGAGTTCTCAAGCAGCAGATGCCTGAGGAGGCTTGTGCAATATCAGGTGCTAAAATGAAGGTTAAAAGGGGAAAATACCCCAGAAGCGTTGATTTTTGAGGCTGTTTGGTTACCGCAGCTGGATTCTGTGTTCTTTCTTTAAGTGCTGAAGTTGATCTGTTGGGGCAGTGAGGGTGATGGGGAAAAATCCGCTTGGCTCTGTCCTGGTGCCATTGGGAGTGATGAGTGGAGTTGAGTTAAGCCACAGAGACTAAAACCGAACCTAAGTAGAGAGGAGGAATGAACCCAGTACTGGGGAAAGCCTGATTTGTCCCTTCCAGCTTTAAATAGATGGATTCTGGGGAGAAAAACAGCCTAGGGTGAGCCGATCACTTCATACCCCAGGCTGTTATCCCCATCTGTCCTCCTCCTCCACTTGGGTACTGTGTTGGGATGATCTGGTTTAGAGCAGAGGAACTATCCTGCCCATGTTTTGCAGCATATGGGACGCTTTTTGTTTTGGAAAGCAGACACTGGATTAGTGTGTTAGTAGTGCTTGAGAACATCCACCAGCTGAGCGTGTCCCTTGGCTTCTGGCTGATGTCTTGTCTCTGTAGGCATTGGCCAGGAGCACTTCTTCAAGAAGATCGAGGCAGCTCACTGCATGGCCTGTGACATGTTAATTCCTGCACAGAACCACCTGCTCCAGAGGCACCTGAGATCTGCAGATCACAACAGGAACCGCAGGGTAAGCGATGCCTTCGTCTCCATTGCTCCAGGCACTCGAGGTTGGTTTGTGGCTTCTAAAAGCCCTTCTCACACAGCCTCTGAACACACCACGATGTGAAGCTGCTGCCCAGGGGCTTGTGGAGCACTTGCAGATGGGCTGAGCAGGGTTTGTTGGAACACAAGTGGATGGGAAATGGGGAAATGAGCACAGAAAGGGATGTTGAAAGGGGAATGTGGTGTTTCTCCTGCCATGGGGGTTTGGCAGCTTGGCCAGTGCAGGCTGAATCATAGAATGGTTTGGGTTGGAAAGGACCTTAAGATCATCCAGTTCCAACCCCCCTGCCATGGGCAGGGACACCTCACACTAAACCAAGGCACCCAAGGCTACATCCAGCCTGGCCTTGAACACTGTCAGGGATGGAGCATCCACAGCTTCCTTGGGCAACCCATTCCAGTGCCTCAGCACCCTCACAGTAAAGAGCTTCCTCCTTATCTCCAACCTGAACTTTCCCTGTTTCGGTTTGAACCCGTCACCCCTTGTCCTGTCGCTCCAGTCCCTGATGGGTCCCTCTCCAGCATCCTTGTAGCCCCCTTTAGACCCTGGAAGCTGCTCTGAGGTCTCCACGCAGCTTTTCCCCTTGATCCCTCTGGATCCCATCCCTTCCTGTTTCCAACAGAGGTTTGTTCCTTTCACAGATGGCTGCAGAGCAGTTCAAGAAAACCAGTTTACACGTGGCCAAGAGCGTCCTGAATAACAAACACATCGTCAAGATGCTGGAAAAATACCTCAAGGTGAGTGGATCGGGAAGCTGGCAACTGGTGCCGAGCTCCTGGAGCAGCGCGGAGCTGCGGGTCGGTGACGGGACGTCTGCCTGCATCCGATGGGGATGAACGTAGGTTCCTCTCTGCTGCCTTTTGCTCTCTCAATCCTGGGTCTGGTTTCTTCTCTTCCGTAGGTGCTTTTTACACTTCTCGTGCTTTTTTGGTTTGCTTTGTGTTCATGTATTGAACCCGCAGATGTGCCAAGCAGCATTCCCAGCCTCAATCCTGAATCCATCCAAACCGAGACTGTAATTAAAGAAACCAAAGTAGCCAAAGGAATTCCACTTCCCCCCAAGCCACCTCTCGAGCTGGGGCCTTTGGAAGGGGGTGGGGACACACACCAGGCTCCCCCCCTCTGCGAGTGTCCGAGTCGGGAAGCCGCCCCTTGATTCCCGCTGGGATTGAATCGAACGCGGATGGCGCCTGCTCCATCCACTGCACTGGGAGAGGGGGAATTTGTACCCTGTGTAAAGAGCCGGGCTTGGCGGCGCTCCCAGCAGCTCCAAGGGACAGAGCACCCCGAGGTGGGTGCACCCCATTCCCGTGCGTTGAAACACCCTCGTTAGCACCCCCCTTTACATTCCCCCTCCTTCCTCTTCCCTTGGGAAGTGGCAGAGAACACCCAGCTGACCTTCAGAGCCGAGACCGGAGCACGAGGAGAGGGCAGGGGAGGGTTTGCTTAAGCCCAAACCAGCGTTCGGAATTCCAGAAGGAAGCCTGGAAGGCAAATGCAGTCTTCAGAGCATGGGGGTTTAACCCTGCTCCATGTGGGAATGCCGGGTGGTTATTCCCGGCCTAAAGCGCGGGTTGAACGGGCTGAGACCCGCATCCAAGAGAGAGGAAAGGTCGCAACCTCCTCCGCTGGGCGAAGATGAAAAGAAGCACTTGTGGCTACTTGCTGGTTCCCTGGGAATCCGGGACCAGCCCAGGATCCGGCGGGACAACCCCTCGGTTGCAGCCTGGCAGACGAGGGTCCACAGAGCTGCCATGGGGCAGCAGATGCTTCCCCTTGTCCCCCCGGTGCCGGGGGCAGGGAGGGGGTGCCAAAATCCAACCCCAAAGCAGTAAAATCCCCATTAAACCCATTCAAAACTGCGACTCCAACCCCACTGGGTCCAGTGCAAAGAGACTCCGAGCTGGGAGCTTGTCCCAGGATGGGCTGGCTCGGCCCTACCGCGGCCTCTCATCCCCGTTGACCCAGGAGGGTGAGGTAAAAAAACCCCTGCGGTACCCTCAGGAGGTGCAAACCTCCCGGATTGTCTCCACGACCGTTAGAAAGCACCAAAAAGCAAAGAAATTAAACGTTAAATTAACCCCCTTCTCCCCCCAAAACCACTGGAACCACTCAAGTGCAACTCCATCTACCCCTGCCAGGGTCCGCAGGCACGGCCACATCTCCCCATGAGCAACGGTATCAAAGGCTGCCGGCAGATCTAAATGAATCCCGGGCTCCTGAGCTTTGGCCAGCGGCAGGAGGAGATCTTCGGAGCCATCCCAGCACGGTCTCCGTATCATTCCCAGGTGCAAAACCAGGCTGAAAAGGGGTGGAGGAAAATCTGAGGATTCCAGGTAATGCCAAGAGCCGCCTTCGCCATAAAAACCAACCCCATGCTCTCGGCACAGCTCCTGCCCAGGGGCGAGACTTAAACTCAAGACTTTGGGGCCGCATCAAGAGATGAGTTCTTGACCATCGGCCTAAAGATTCCTCCTCCGGGATGGCGGGACACCCTCGCCTTTCCCATGGGAAGGCCAGGAGAGCCTCCACCACGAGTGGACTTCACACAGCCCCTTTCCCGGTAGATCTGACCGGCGATAACAGACGGTGGGGTCCAGATCGCGAGGTTGAGGGTTGAGTTTCCTCCCCTTCCGTTAGTTCTCCCCATCAGCTTCATAGGGCTCAGCACCACATTCCTCAGCCAGGGAAGAGGAACGGTGAGGTTTCTCCTCCATCTGCATGGATCTTCTCGCGAGGAGGCAGCCAGCCTGGGCTGAATGGGATCCAGGCGGATCTTAACCCCAGGGTGGGGTTGTGGGAGGGGGAAAGGAGGAAGGATCCAGAGAGGTTTTTCCTCCTATCCGGAAAACGAAGCCCTCTCCCTGCCCCATGGCAGTCGATCCGGTCACGTGTGAGGTTTGCATTTCCCCTGTGCGGGGGGGAGCCAAAAAAAATAGGGAATTTCAGGAATTTGCCCTCGGATTTGCAGCCCGGGTGTGCGTGGGGCAGCTTCTCTCTAGCAAGGTCACGCTTATAGAGCAGCAACATCCCTCCTTCCATCTCCACCTCTGGGAATGTGAGCAGAGCCCCCTGATGTCCGCTGGGAGCGGGGCTGGGATCCGCTGTCGGCTTCCAGAAAGGTAACGAGGTGAAAATTCCAACCTAAAATCCAACCAAACGCACCCAAAAAAAGCCCCCAAATCTGGAGGGTTTTGGGGTCCCAGCGAGGGCTGTGAGGCCGCGTCGCATCTGGATCCCTCCGTCTCTCCCGACACACTAAAAGGCGGGATGGAAACCTGGAGGCGCCGCCGCAATTCCCACCGAGGGAAGGGGAATCCGCCCGGCAGCAGCTCTGAGCCGGGGCCGCGGGGTTGAGGAATTCCCTTTGGATTTGAATCGTCTTCGCTTAGATCCCAAATTCCTCCTGGCTGAGGAGCGGAGCCGTAGTGCAGGGTCCATCCCCGGTGCCCGTGGCGCCGTATGGGACCTGTAATATTTCACTGGCTCTTTTCCACTCCTTCCAGGTGTGGGATCATTTGTTTTCCCTGCAAATCCTTTGGGATTTTCCATGATGGAGATCTCTTTAATTTACCGTTTCCACCATGCCCAGAGCGGGCCGTCGCCAAGCCGATTTCCACTCGCTATAAAACTCCTGTCCCGTGTGTTCCCGGCAGAGATTCCACTTGCTCCCTGACTCCTTGTCTCTCTCCCCTCTCTTTTCCCACAGGGAGAAGATCCCTTTACAGATGAAATCACGGATCAGGACGTGGATGAAGCTTTGGAAGGGGGAGATGGCGCCGGGGAAGGAGCGACCGAAGCCACCGCGGCCGCCACCACCGCCGCCACCACCACCGAGGTCTCCCAGGAAGGGGAAGGAGGAAGCGGGGAAGCGCCGGAAGCAGCTGAACCTTCCCAAGAGTTTTCCAAAGCGGAGGAATTCCTGAAGAAGCTGGGGGAGCAGGATCAACCCCCCAAACCGCTCCTGATGCCCCCGTTCCTGCAAGATGACGAGCTGGAAGCAGAGGAGATGACATTGGAGGTGACGTCGGAAGCGGCGGCAGCGCCTTCGGAAGCGCCGGAAGAGCCCCCAGAATCGGTGGTTTCTCCCCAGAATGAACCTGAGGATTGGGCAGGAAAAGAGGAGGAGGAAGAGGAGGAAGCGGCCGGTGGGAGTGAGGAGGAAGAGGAGGAAGAGGCTCCAGCGGCAGCCACGGAGCCGCAACCGGAATAACTGTGAATGGGTGCGAAGGTGATGGTAGAGGCTGTGATTCTGGGTTGATGATGAGGGTGATTAATTAGAGTTTGATTAATTAGGGGGGGGTTAATTAAAGGGGAAGGGCCTGTCCACGGCCTCGAGGAGCTTCCTTCACCCCGGTAGCAATTCCTTCCGCTTCCTTCCCGCAAATCCTTCCCGTTTGTGGTGGTGTTTTAGGATGGAAAACACAGGATCCAGCCCCAAGAAACCCGGGAGTTTGGGGGGGGGGGGGGTTAGAGCAAATGAATAAAAGCATCGATTGGATCCCGGCGGCTCCTTGGGTCTGGAATGCCGGCGCCTTATCCCCCTAAATCTGCTGGTTTGGGGAGTTTTGAGTTGGTTTATTCCCAAAAAAGGGAGATTTTTCCCCTTGGCAAATGTGTTCATTTCAGCCCTCCCCACACAAGTTGTGTCTGCCCCTCATTTTCTGGGATTCCCGCTGGGAACGGGGCCGGGATTCGTTCTGGGTGCAGAAAATTGTTTGGTTTGCCCCCCCAAAAAACTGCCTTTTTCCAGGAGAATTTGCAGCTGTTGCTCCACACCCATTTCCCAAAGGATTCACCCCAAAAACCATGGCTGTGATCCGGGGGTTTATCAGCCGGACACGGAGTAAATCCTTTGGGTTTTTCCCAAACTCCCCCTTTTTTGCCCCGAAAACGGCAATAAACGGAATCAACTTCTCACCGTGCACCAGGGGATGGGCTGGGGAGGTGACGTCACCCCCGCGCATGACGTCACCGCGCGCGCCGCGCCCCCGTGACGTCACGCGGCTGGGCGCGACCGTCGGGTGGGCGTGCCGCGGTGCGCCGTGACGTCAGGCGCAGCGCGGTGAGGTCAGTGCGGCGCCGCTGCCGGACCCGCTGCCCCTCGGTGCCCGGTTCCCCCCCTCCCCCTCCCTCCTCTTCCTCCTTCCCCCCCCCCGCCGCTTCGCGCCGCCGCCCTCAGCGGGACCGGAACCCGGCCCCAGCGCCGCTCGCCCGGCCCCGCCCGCCGCTGCCGCCGCCTGAGGTAAGAGCGGGTCCCGGCGCGGGGAGCGGCGGCGCTGGGGAACGGGAAGGCGGGGGGGGGGTGTTACTGGTGAGGGAGGGAGAAGGGGAGACGGGAGGGGGGATCGGGATTCACCAACGCCTCGTACGTCGCCCCGCCGGCGTAACCCGCATTGCGTAATGCGGCCGCTGCGTCAGGGAGGCCTACGTAAACTGCGTGCGCGGAGCCCGCCCGCAGGTTTGAGGCCTAGCTTGCGACAACAGCGTAAGCCGGGGGCGGGGGGGCCGCAGTTGGCGTAGCCGCGGTCACGCGCCGGCTGCGTAGGCCGCTGCGCAAAGCGGGGAGGGAGGGGGGGCGGAATCTCCGCGCCCTACGCATTTTGCGTAACCCCCGAGTCGGGGGCCGCCGCGGGCTGAGGGGACTGCGCTCGCTGGGTTACGCCGCTTGCGTAAAGGCCGGCGTACAGCCGCGGTGTTTACGTCAATGGGAAGGCATCTCTGCGCCGTTAGCGTAGCCCTAGCGTAGCTGTCGCAGGCCCGTTGCGGGGCCGCGTTACGCCGTTGTCGGGCCGGTACGCAGAGTGCGTGCGGTGGGGCGGGGCGGGGCGGGCGGCGCGGGGGCACTTCCTGCCGCCGCCATTTTGTCGGCGGACGGGAGGAGGAAGCGACGGCTCCTGCGCGGAGGCAGCGGCCAGGCCCGGCCCCGCGGCCCGCGGTGAGTGACGCCGCCGCCGCCGGTCCCCGCCTCGCCCCGCGCCCGGGAGGGCTCGGCCGGGCTGGGTGGGACCGGGCCGGGCCTAGCGACGGCGGGGGGGGGGGGTGGAGGCCTCCCGCCGCGCCGTTAGGCCTTAGGCCGCCCGCCCGCCTCCGCCCAGGCCCTGCGGCCGCTCGCTGGGAGCTGAGGGGGGGACCGGACAACGGGCGCGATTGGAGCCAGGGAGCGAAGCGAGCGGGGCCGGGAGGCGATGGGCGCCGGGCCGGTGTCCTTGGGGGGGGGCAGCCGTGAGGGACGGAGCCGCTCCCCGCAGCAGCACCCGCTCCAGCTGGGTATGGGCCCGGTGTAAGCGTCCAGCGGGGCGGGTTGGGCCCCTCGCCTCCATCTCCCCGCGTTTATTTACGGGTTTAGGTCGGTTTTCCCCGTTGTTTCCTACTTACGGCCCTTCAGCAGCCGCTCCGGCACAGGGGAATCTCCGGAGCCGCTGTTGGGTGGGTTTGGGAAGGGGGACACCCGGTTCCTGAGGCAGGAATTGCCCTCAGGCGACTCCCGCTCCCTTCCAATGCGTGTGGCTGGGGGAGATACGGCTTCGATTAATAACAGGGAGTCAAAACCAGCTCCCATCTCCATTCACCAGCGCAGCCGCATCCCCCCACTGCTTCCCGGTTGGTTTCCCATTGCCCCCAATGCTTTCCAATCCTAAAAGCTTCACGAATAGTTCTTACTCCAAATAAGCTTAGAGCTTCCCGGCTTTCCGCAGCGGTATTCCCAAGGAAACTCCTTCAATCCCTGTTATCCTTTGGATAAACAGCTCCCAGCGTGGTTTAGGAGTCAGCACAGCGCCGTTGCTCATAGGGATGCGTGTTATCATGTCAGGCATTAAGCTGCTCATTCAAACCATAATGAATGTGTGGGACACCCACTTGGATGATCGGCTTCTGCTTCCTGCCACCGTTTTGGGGTCGTTTCAGTGGTTTTGACCACTTGTTGGTGTTTTAGAGGTTTCTTCCACCTGTTTCTGCTTTGGGTTAAGTTTGTCCCAGCCAAATTGAGCCTTTTTTAGGCAGGAAAAGGACCCAAAGTGCTTTTGGTAACTAAACCAGGGGTGGTTTTAAGCCCTCAAACCCATTGGAGGCCGCCGTGATTCATCCCTGGTGGGCTCGTTGCTAATGGCAGTGGCTGCAGAGCCCAGTGTGGGTGCATGGCACTGGGTGTTCCCGGTGCGAGGCGGTCTCTGCTGTTACACCGGGGCATGGAACGCGGTGAATTCCTGACTGCAGGCACCGTGATGGGGGGTCCCTGACGTCCCAGCGCCGTTCCCTGGGCTGTTTCATCCCCCTCTGACTCCATGGATGACTCAGAGCTGGATAACTGTTGTTGCTGCGTTATCTGATGCGTGTAGTGGAGGTGATGGGCTGTTACCTCCGTTGCTAGCAAAGCATCCCGAGTGTGAATCCCATTCGTGCTTGAAGAGGAAACAGAGATTGAGTTTGGTTGGAGTTGGGATCCAACCTGAAATGCAGGAACAACCAGGAGTGCTGCCGTTTGCTCTTAAATGTAGGAAACGTAATCGGGAAGCCTTGGTGTTAAACAGGGAGCTGGGCTCAGGTGCATGGAGCCAACCCCCTTCGTTAACCATTCCTGGATGTTCTGGCATCATTTCTCCAAAGTAAACTCCAGGCTGGTTTGGGATCTGCTGGCTCCGGTTCAGGAATGTGAACCAGTGCTCTGCAGGGAGCTCTTTCACCTTAACCCCAAGTGCAGCGAAACCAGGCTGGAATCTGGGATCGGAGCTGGTGATGCTGCTTTATGTCGGTATTCCCTGGATTTGGTGGTGAAGGGGATGGATAAAGGTGCATCCCAGTCGTGTTCCTTTGCTGTTTGTAGGGATGGGACCTCATCAGAGCAAATATTCCTTCCTAAATATAGAAGGGGCACAAGAATAGGATGGATCCTGGGGTGGGAGATGGCTGTAACCCAACCGCAGCAGCTTGGGGCAGCTCTTCCCAGCCCACATCCCTATGGGAATGCCAGGTGAGGGACATGGATATGCACAGGGAAGGGAAAACAACCGGTGCCAGCTTTGGGGAGGGGGTTGTGTCACCAGACATTGAGTTTGAGCCTGAATCGTGTCTCTGCTTCAGCCCAAGCAATGGAATGGAACGGATGGGGGAAGGAATTGCCCCCATCCAGGTTTTCAGCTGGTTTTGGAGCCTTTTTGCTGTGGGAAGGAGGAAAGCCAAGTTTCTGGAAGATTACAAGGGAATTGCAGAGGGGTCTGGGGGGAGTCATTGAATAATGGGTGTTTTCCAGCTCTCTGCTATCTAAATCCAAGAGCTTTGGGAGCACCAATGGCCGCGGTGCCGGGTTGGATGGGGTGAGGATTAGTGGGATTCGAAGAGCAGCTCTGCAGAGCGGATGCAAAAAGGGAAGCTGCCCAGCAGAGCCAGGGCATCCCGGCCCAGGGAGCTCACGTGGATCCTCTTTCCTCTCCGGGATGAGCCCTGGGCTGCTTCAGATCCAAGCGGAACAGCACAATCACTTCCTTTAGTCGGGATTAAGGCAACACAAGCCATGAAGGAATGTTGCTCTAAAACTTCCAGAAGCAAGTGATGGATAAATCACAGCAATGGGAAAAGGGACCAGGATCCTGCCGGACCCACGCCCCAATGGATTTATCCCTGTTGGAGCAGCAGTGTGGAGGGTTTGTGGCTCTTGCTCCTATTGAACGAGGTGGGATGTTCTGGGGTGAAACCACCCTGTTCTTTTGATGAAATAGTTAATATTTGGTTGAGTATTCACTAAATCACCATTGGGCGCAAATACCCAAAGGTTGGTTTAGGTCAAGAGTGAAGTGAAGTTCCAGCCCAGGGAATTCTGCTCCAAGCAGCACCTCTGGGAGCTCCGGATTGGGAAGTGTGGACAAACAGTGTCCTTAACATGCTGCGGGCTTGTGGTGGCTTAATCCATGTCTCCTGCCTTACAGCAGACGCCTCCACGCAGGGAAAACTCCGTTGGGATAACAGGTTTTCCCTACGGATCTTGGGAGCATCAAGGGAAAAGTGTTGGGATGAAGGAAGGATGTGGAATACCTTGAAGTGAGGCTGAAATTCCCACTCGGAAACAGGGAGAGGGGCCCTCTGAGACCCAAAACTCCTCCTTTTAGGTGCATTTCATCCCTCTCTTGTTACATTTTGCAGCTTCTCCTTAAGGAACGTCGTGCTGAGTGTTGCTTTCGTGGGAAAACAGGGAGAGTTTATCCCAAATCACCGACACCAAAGCATTTGGGAAGTACCGGCCTGTGTTTGAGGAGCAAAACTTGCCTCGTGGTTTTCCCAATCCCTGTTTTAACGGGAGGGAGCAGCTCCATTGCCATTCCCGGTATATTGAGGAGGAATTCTGTCCCGTTGTTCCAGCGAGTGGGAGGAGAGGAACTGATTATTCCTGTTCCAAAGGCTGGGATAGCCCAGCCCTGCCTCTTGCTCTGGAGGAGGGAGATGGCACCAATCCAGGGCCACATCCAACAACCTTAAAGCAGCAGCATCCAACCAACCCAGAGCAGGAACCTTGGGCAAACTTCCTGAAAGCAGGAATTCCATCAGCAATGGCCAGCCTTGAAATGGGGGGGTTGAATGTTGGCTTCCTGATATTCCTGATGGAGGAAGGCAGGAGCTGAGGACCAAAGCTAAGCCTAAAGCTTGGGTTTAGCTCAACTAAGTTGTTGTTAGGAGAGATTTGAAGCTTCTGTTTAGCAACAACAGCAAACACAGGAGGTGAAAATGGGTGGCTTTAAGGCAAAACACCCCAAAACCTGGTGCCACAGCTAAATGTGACAGAATTAGTGGTTATCCAAGCGGAATATGTTGGATTTAAATGAGATTGGAGTGATTTGAACCCATCAAGCGGCTTCTGAGGCAGTTGGAGCAAAAGCAACTTAAAACTGACTTTATTTGCCTTAAAACCAGTTTATTTGCCTTAAAAGCCCAAAGTTGGACTCAGGTGGGTGCTGATGGAGCAGTTTGTGGTTGATGTGGATTGGAAGTGGGAATTCCAGGTCGGGTGCTGCTTCAACCTGACTCATGTTAATAGAGGTGTAATGAAGCAGTTGTGTTTAAAGGGGCTTTTACAGTATCGGCTTCATTCCATGTTGGCTTTCCTAAGTGAGATCTGGGGTTAAACCAAGCCTGGAAGCTGGAATTCTGTCCCACTTCCTCATTCAAACGACAGTTAAACCCATTTGAGCCCTTTACCTGAGATCCATCAACAGGCATGATCCTTAGATTCCTTATAAATGGGATATGGGAAAGGGGCTGCCATAAGTGAATTATTTAAGGAGCATTTTGCAATTTGCTGTTGGTTTTACACACACCCCCCCCCCATCAGTAGCAGCCACTTGGGAAGAGGGGAATCCTTAAGGAAAAGCAGGAAAAGGTGGGATATTGGGAGAAATGAGATGGTTTTGTAGCTGGTTTTCTATAGTGCGAGCTAAAAGAGCCAACGTTTGGCTCAGGTTTAACACAACCTGGGTTTGATTAAACCTGGTGCTTGGGTCTGTTCCCATTCCGTAGCTGGCTCCATAGGGAAGGAGGTTCCAGGTAACAGGAGCTGATCCATGCTCTCTTGGCGGCAGTTTTGGGTTCAGAAGCAGCAGAAGTGGCACAGAGCAAGTGATGCTTTTCGCCCTTTCCCATTCCTTGGAGTCACCAACGGGACTTGGTTCATCTTTGGGTCAATCCCAGCTTTAGGCAGGATCACTTGAACCCTAAAACCTGGGGAAGTGGAGGTGATCCCAGTGAGAATTCCAATGGATTTGTGCCCAGGGAAGCTGTGGCTGCCCCATCCCTGGCAGTGTTCAAGGCCAGGTTGGAGCATCCTGCTGTAATGGAAGGTATCCCTGGATATTAGAAGATATCTCATGGCAGGTATTCCAGGGGGCTGGAACTGGATGGTGATCCCCAAAGAACATGGCCCACATGTGTTGGGACCTTTATCCTTGTGGTTTATCCTTCACTGAGGGTTATTATGGGCTAGGAGAGGAGCCAGTGGCACCACAGGCCACTGTTCCATAGGGAATAGTTCCTCTTCCATGCTTTCCTGGTGGGTGGAAGGGATGGGATGCTGCTGCCTCGCTCTGTGCTTGGCTCAGGCGGAGGTTTTGGGCTTAACCCTTGCGGCTGCTTGTCCTGCAGGAAGGGCTCAGCATGGACACATCTTCCCTGGGGCTGTCCTCAGCAAAATCCCTCTTTTGGGAATATTTCTGTGCCTTGGGCTGTGCTTGGAACTGGCACAGCCAGAGAGGAGAGTTTAAGGTTTCTATTGTTTGAACCCAGCACAGGGACACTGGGTTGAAACCTCTTCCAGGCCGGCTTCGTGCGCTCAGGTTTTCCCTCTTCCTCACCTTTTGGGTTGCAGAATTCCTGTTTTCCACCCTTTTTCCCAGAGAACACAGTGCAGTGAGTTAAAACCTTAAACAAGCCTAACAGAGCCCCATTCCTGTAGCACATTCCTTCTTGGAATCCCTTTCTAGGCTCATTTGAGGAGCTGAAGAGGTATTAAAGTGAGGAATAACCCTTGGAAAGGAGTAATATCCTTGGGGCAGGAAGTTCTGGGAAGTGAGGGGTGGTTCTGCTGCTCAGATTTCCTCTTTACGCTTGAAGCCTGCCTTAAAGTCCCTTTTAGTCCCCACCTATAGCCCTTACTTGCATAAGAGCAATGGGACCCATGGGGTGTCCTTTATGAGTGGGGATTCAGTGAAGATACTCAACAGAAAGGATGGTGTTGGGCTGCACTAAAGAACTGCTGGGAGACAGCTCCAGCATTCCCCAGCTCAGGAATCATGGAATCATAGGATAGTTAGGGTTGGAAAGGCCCTTAAGATCATCTAATTCCAACCGCTTGCCGTGGACACCTCTTCGTTATTCCTGAATAGCTGAAACCCGGTTGTAGTTGGTCTTGTTTTGGAAAGGGATGGTGGGAAAGGAGTGGAATTCATGGGATCATGGAATGGGTTGAGAAGGGACCTTAAAGCTCATCCATGGCCACTGGTAGGGACACCTTCCACTAGAGCAGGATGCTCCAAGCCCCATCCAGCCTGGCCTTGAACACTGCCAGGGATGGAGCATCCAAACCTTCTCCCTTCACCCCATCCCAGTGTCCCAGCACCCATTGATGGTCTTTCCTGCCAGGTTTTCCTACCAAAAACCCCATAAAACGCTAAATCCATTGTCCTGGTTCCTTCTAAGGATCCGGGTGCAGCTCGGTCATGGGAATCTCTTTGCCAACGCCTCCCAGGTTGGAAACCCTTTGCTGAGCTGGTTTAGCCGGTTTTCCTGGGATCCTCTTGCATGTTGGGTTCTGATGGAAGCATCAGATCTGGGATGGGAAGCCTGAATTTTGGGAAGAATCAATGTTTTTAGGGCTAATTTCCATGTTCCTCTTATGGAGCTGCTGCTGAGGGTTGGAACCAGCCATGTGTAGCATCAGGTGAGGAGTGTAAAACCAGCTTTGCTTCCATCAGTGACCCATAACCTCCTCATACAGCACCGGAACAGGGATCTGTAACCGGGATCCAAAGGCTCCTCCAACCCAATTCCAGCCTCCAAAGTGGGAATTTGATCTGCTCCTGATGTCTCCCCATTAATTCCATGTGTGTGCATGTGCTATGGTGTGGTTGGGATTGAGATTAGGGCGCAGACTGGCTCAAAGCAGCTTGGTTTCGAAGGTGGGACTATGCTAAATCCACCCCGTAGAGCTGGGTGTCTCTCTAGGATGAGATGGATGGGAATGACACTGGGAATGACTTTGCCTGCTGCAGAGTAGGTGCTAAATTCCCACTTCAGGGAAGCAAATGGGAAGAAACCGGTTTCAATCCCTTTCAGTCACTTCATCCTGGTGCTCAGAGGTGGAAATAATCCGGAGTGAGAATTCTCTTAAACCTGGGACAAGGAATATTCATTGGTCCAAAGGTTTCCTGGGATCATTGTGCTTGGCTGGGGTTGGGATTAGGTCCATTTCCAGCCTATCATTCCTAGGGGAGCTCCATACTCAGTGGTTTAGGGAGCTGAGGAGAAGGGATAAGCCCAGGTCTGAGCTTTGCTGCTCGCTCAGAGCTCAACGTCACCGCTATTCCTGCTGTTTCAGGCCATGATTCCCAACTTTGTGCTGCTCCCAAACCCCTGGCAGGATCCTTTGGGAATGACTCGGGGTGTAATTAAGAGTTAATTTGGGCACCATCCAGTTCCCCTTGGGGGCAGAGTGAAGGGGAAGGTGTGGTGCTGGGCAGGACACGCTTTGATCTCTGTGTTTTCCACTGGTGCTTTCCCCTCTGCCTGTGGAATCACTGGAATGGGGTGGGGAAAAGGAGGAGGAAGAGGGAAAAGGGGGGAAAAAATAGCATCTATTCCACTGTTGCTGGTGGGATTGAACATCGGAAGTGAGGAATCGGACACGAGGACCACAGAGCTGGATCTGGCTCTCAAATAAAGGGAGCAACGTGCCTTTTCCTGCTGGTCTCTTCTTGTTTAGAGCTGTGGGAAGGGTAGGAACTGGTGGGAATGGGTCTTTGCTGAAGAGATCCTGCTCTTAACAGGAGCTGCAATGCCTCCTAAGCCTTGGATATCACCTAAGCCCTATCTGGATCCTGGTGCTTTGCTTTTGGCCCCTTGAACCTCCCAACTGGTTCTGTTTGCTCTTGACCTTGCCTTGTCCTGTCTTAGCTCAGCTTCCAGCTGGGATTTGCTGGGAAAGGCCCTTTGGGAGCCCTGTGTTCTCCCAGGCTATTGATAGCACCTGAAAGATGCGATGCTGAGTGGTTGTGGGCTCTGTATCTACAGCCGTGGGCTCAGGATTCCGGTTTGGAGCCTCAAATGGGCTTCTAAGGAAGCCTGGTCTGGATATAGGATCATAATCCTTCTGTATCCCAGCTCTGTTAGCAGGAAATTGCCTTCTGGATGTTCATTTGAAGCCTGGTGTTTGATCCTGCATCCTTCAGGAGCTCAGGTTGAACCCTTAGGTCCGGTTTGCTCTTTAATCCGAGCTCAAGGAGCTCACCTCCAGCTATTCCGGGCTGAGGTGAGTAACTTCCTTCAGGGTGGGGATTAACAGGGACATCCCAGTGCTTCCCACACCTCGGAGCGAACCCATGCGGATGTGTCCTCCCTGCTCCTGCTGGAGAAAGCTCCTCCTGATTCACAGTGAGTTGGGTTCCTCATTACCCCGATGATTCCTCAAATCCCTGTTTAATGAGGAGGAGCTTGGAGCCAGCTCCCGGAGCTCATTCCTGCTCCGGAGCACGCTGACCCTGCTGTGGATCACTGCCTTTCCTTCTCCATTCCCATTTGGATTGAAGTGGGAATGGAAACACGCTCTCCATGTTGCATCACCCGGCTCATCACTCATTACATGTCAACCCTCGAGGTTGGCATCCATTGCTCTGGTTAGAAACATTCCCATTCCTCTTCCCATGGTTTATGCAGCGTGGTGGCTCCTTGTGCTCTGCTCTTAGGAATTAATGGGATAAAAGCTGCCTTTTCCGGCTGCAGCCTCAAGCTTAGGAAGCTCCTGGCCAGGTGTGAGCCCCACAAGGAAGGGAAGGAGGAGCCATTCCAGCTTGTCCCAATCACATCCCAGCTGCTGCTCCCGCTTGGCATTTGCAGGTCTTTCCAGCCTGTCTCTGCAATGAAGAGAAGGAAAACTCCTCATTCCCAGGATCAAATAGGTCGGGAGTCTCCTGACCAGGCAGAAACGGGAATATGAAGCCAGCTCCCTGCTTTTTGGGCCATTCCCATCTGGTTTTCCCTCCACACCTCTGCTTTGGCTTCTTAAGCCTTGGAAGAGTTAATAGTGCAGATCCTGAGCCTATGGGTCCAGACAGCATCTCGGAGCTGCAGGATATGGGATGAAATCCATGGATCCCTGCATGGAGCTGGATTCTCCCATAAGTGAAAGGATTTGGGGCTAAACTGTGCCTCCTGGAAAACCTCTTCCTGGGCTCTGGAGCTCTGATGGGCACTTGCAGCCCAGAAGCTGGTTGGGGACCTGAATTGAATCTCATTCCTGATGTATTAAAGCACTTCCCCTCTATTAAATCCATGATTCCAACTTTAAATCCGGCTTTTGGCACATGGGATGGGGGGAAGTTTGTTCTGGTTGTCTCAAGAATGAGGAAAAACTTGATACTCGCCCTGATTTTAAGCAGGATTTTGAGCTTCCTGCCTTGGATTTTCCTTATGCAGCACATTGGATCCCTGTTTTCCCAACGTGAAGTACCCGGTACTGCCTGGATGCGGCTGGGATTTGGTTACCCAGGGCTGAGGATCCCACAATGGGAATTCCAGGGAGTTTGGTGCACGTTGCCTCCTGTTCAGGCTTCATCCAGACCTGGATTTAGTTCAGTGCTGGTGTCTGTGGCTCAGATGGGGATAAGGAGGAGGAAAACCATTCCTGGTATCCGAAACACTCATAATTCCCACTTTTGTTATCCACTGCTTTGCTGGCTCTTCCTGGGAAAAGCTTTGTCCAAGGCTTTAGCCCTCATGCGTGGTCTAAATTTTAGGGGCTTGGACTTTGGATCAACAAAACATTCCCAAGTCTGTGGCTTTGGATGTTGATGTGGGAATTCAGGAATCCAGGTGGATCAGAAATGCTCGTTTTAAGTGCAATTCCTGGATCAAATTCCACCTTTTTCCTTTCCTTTGTTTGTGGTGTGGGGAATCTTGGGAATCGAGGACCCTGGCTCTGTGCTGGGAGCAGGGCTCCCTTGTTGCCATTCCAGTGTGGAACTCAGGGTGAAAACATTGGAAGCAATCAGACTTTTTACTATAAACCACAACTTAAGGGTAAAAATAGCTCCATGTGGGAAGTTGGGAATCACTGAGTGGAAAAAATCCACTTTGGAAGCATCCAGATGGGGTTTTCCCCCCTTATTTTGCTGGAAAACTGAGGGTTTAGTACTCATTTACACACACTTGGATACTGGGGGGGGGTAGAGCATTACTTGTGTGTTAGAGGTGGCTGGAGCTGAGCAAAATCCATGTGGAAAATGGCCTTTCCAGCTGCACTCTGTGTCCTGGAGCTGGGTGCACCCCCTGGAGCGCTGCCTGCGTGGAGATAAGCTTCCCAGACACAATAAGTGCCTTTGGAAGGCCATCAGCTCTGGGTGGCCTTGTTGCACCCAGCATGGGGTGATGTGTCCCATGGCGGCCTTGGATGTCTGGGTGCTGGTGAGCTCCTGCTTGGCTGCTTACAGGGAGAAGAGGCTCCAATGGAGAGGTAAAGAGTGGTCAGCAGTGATTTCATTTGGGAGATGATCCCTTCTTGAGGGGCTTCATGGAATCTGGGAATGGTTCGGGTCGGAAGGGACCTTAAAGCTCAGCCAGTTCCAAGCCTCTTGTCACCTTCCAGTACTTGACCAATACTTCAAATCATCCCAGTAAATCCCATTTTCGGGCACTACATGGATCATTTACAGGGTTTTTGCCTTGCTCTCTGCCTTCTCTAAGGGGAAAATCCGTGTTTTCCCCTTTTTTTGGTGTTCTATCACATCCTTTCCACCCCTTTCCCCCCTGTCTTAATGTGTGTAAGTGATTCCTGCTCTTTCCCATGTATCCCGATGGGGGGAAAACCCAGGAAAACTGGTGACATAAACCCTTTAAATCACCATGGTTTAGTGGGGGTTGTAGCTACAGCCCTCAGTAGGAGATGTGGTGTCTTCTCCCTATAGCAGGTGATGCTCTTGGATTTGCTGGAGCCACACAGAGGATGCTGGAGGAGGAACACAAGCTCCTGCATCTGCAAGAGGGAAACCAACCTGTGCTTTGTGGTTTAATCCAATTTATGCTATCAGATAAGTGGGATTAGTGCTACGAATGTGATCCATGGTGTTCCTGGAGCAGGTCTGTTAATGGGGGTAGCTGTGGGACAGCAATCCTGGTGGAACTGGGGGGAGTTGGCATCATCCTGGTGGAATTAAGAGGGTTTGAAGGTTTCAGATCCCTAAAAGGACCTCAAGTGGCTGGGATGGACCATGAGCTGTATGAGGAAGCACAGGGAGGCAGGAGCAGGGGATGCCTCGGGGTATTCCAGGTAAATCCATGTGGATTTACCTCCCTGCAGGGGTGTGAGTATCCTTCCTGCTGCTTTGTGTCCGTCTTCCTCCAGGCTGGGCTTTGTTAGGAAGCTGTTAGGAGTAAAGGGGGAGCAGAGCTCTCCTAAGATCCGCTCCAGCCTCCACAGTGGCTGTAGAGTGACCAAGCCCTGAGCAACCTGATGGAAAGCAGGAGACCTCCAGAATTCCCTTGGGATTCCTCATCCCAGGGCAGGCTCCACCTCCTGCACCTTTCTAGGGCTGAGCTTAGAGTGAGTCAGGGCTGTTAAGCTGGTCCTTAGGCTTTTGTATGCCTTAAATGTGCTGAATTCTGTTTGCTGGGGGGGGGATGTCACATCTCCCATGTTCTTCATGGCCCCAGAATGGAATAAAAGCCCCTGAAAATGGAATAAAAGCCCCTGAAAATGGAATTAAAGCTGGGTTTTATAGAGTTTAATGTATTTGGATGTGGTGAGGTGGCTCTGGGAGTGTGTGGGATGCATCGTGGTAGTGTTAAACCAGTGCTGGTCATGGTTGCAGTCGTCTTCCAGGGCTTATCTTTGTGGTACAGGCTTAAACCTCACCTGTGGTGCTTTGTTAGGTGATTCCCATTGCAAGCTGGAGCACAAGTGGGGCTCAGTACCTCTTGTAAGCTGCTAAACCAGGCCTTGAGATGCTTGGATTGGGTTAAATCCAGGTCTTCCCTAAGTGAAGGCCGGCTTCAACAAGTGGAAAGGGCTTTGTGGGCTGGGAAGAGCTTGATGTGGCACCTGGAGGTGAAGCTGTGCTTGTGGAAGCTCTCAATGAGCCGTGATGGATTTGTGAGCTCAGATGAACTCCTTCTCACTTGGGTGATGGAGCTGGACCGTGGTCTTGGATCCTTCCCCCATCCCCACCCACGCTGCGCCCACTTCTCACCACCTCATTCCTGGCTTTCCAACCCATACATATCCCTTCCTATGAAGAAAGGCAGAGACATGGAGAGCCGAAAGCAAAGGAGAGGGGTTCATCCTGCCTCTGATGCTGAGTTAATGCTCATTTCTTTTCCCTTCCAGATCTTTCTCTCAATAGTAGCCTCGAAAATGAAGGTCAGAGGGTTCAGCTGGTGAACAAGAACCGAAAACCTCAAAGGGTCAACTCGGATTTCAGGTCAGGATCCCAAATGGTTGGAGTATTCCCAGCTTTTGGGGATATCAGGCAGGACTGGGGGAGTGGTTTGCAGCCAGAGTGAGCTTCACACGTTGGCTCTGAGTGTTTTGGATGGAGTTAACCTCAGGCAGGATGCAGGGGACGCATCCCTGGCTTTGCCAGAGATGAGATTCCATGAACCTTCATCCTGTTGTGGGGATGTGGAGCTGGATCTCACTTGGTTATCCTGCTGCTTTGTGGGATCACAGAACCATTTAGACTGCAGAAGACCTTTAAGATTGAGTCTAACCATTAGCCTGGCACTCCCAACTCTACCACTAAGCCACGTCCCTCATATCCCTTAAATCCCTCCTGGAATGGTTTGAGGCTGCTTTTCCCATGGAGCTGATTCCAGCAGGGAGAAACAGGGGCAGGGAGAAGCTTCACAGCACAAAGTAACTCAGTTTTCCAGATCTTGGTGTATTCCTGTGGCATTTCACACCCTCGGACAGGAGTTTCCTGCTCCCACATCCGTGTGCAGCTCCATGTCCCACACCTCTTGGTGCTTTGAGCCCCTCCAGGTTGTCCCCCTATGGCCACCACTGAGGCTGAAGTTGGCCATTTTAAGTTCATCCGGATGGGTTTGGACATCTCTGATGGGTGCCAGCAGCACTTGCAGAGCTCACTTCTCCTGGGGCTTGGATTCCAGAAGGACTGGAAAACAGGACACAACCTTAAGGCTCATCCAGCTCCAAACCCCATCCAGCCTGGCCTTGAACACTGCCAGGGATGGAGCATCCGAATCATCTCCATTCAACCCATCCCAGTGTCCCACCACCCTCCCAGGGAAGAACTTCATCCCCATATCCCATCTAACTTCCCGTTGGAAGCTGTTCCTTCTCATCCCATCCCTTGTCCAAAGCCCCTCTCCAGGTTTCCTGCAGCCCCTTTAGGCACTGGAGCTGCTCTGAGGTCTCACCTTAAGGAGCCTTCTCCAGGCTGAACCAGCCCAGCTCTCTCAGCCTGGCTCCAGCCCTTGCAGCATCTCCGTGACCTCCTCTGGATTCACTCCATGTCCGTCTCATGTGTGCCCATGGCATCGATATCCATGTTTTTAGGGATGAAATGAGCTTGGGATGAGTTGGGATGATGCTGCTGGGGGTGAGACCATTTTCCCCTTGAGGGGAAAGAAGTGCTTGAGTTTGATAACACAAAAGGAAGGTGGTGGGATCCTTCCAAAGGAGCCAGTGAAAAGGGTATGGGATAAATGCAAGGATAAATATGTGGAAGAAACCAGTTGTGGGCCTTGAAAGGAAGAATTTCAGGAATAAGCTTGTCTAAAAGGTGGAAAAATGCCTGGAAAAAGCTTAACTACGATGTCAACTCCTTGTTTTTCCATTGGTGCCCCATATTTGCAGTGGTCTGTTGGCTCCTTTCCTTCCCTGGGAGTATTGAGAAGTACCTGTTTCTGTGGAGGTACCTTCATTTCAGATGCCTTTGGTTGCTGCCTTGGCTTAACTGCTTGCTTTTTCCCTCAGATACGGTATCTGAAGGCATCTGTGCCTGAAGCCACGGAAGATAGATGGACAAGCCAAGCAACTTCTGACTCTGCATCATTTTCTGGGGCAAAATTCTATGGCAATGTATCCTACAAGGTAAAGTAGCTCCTTGCAGTGAACAGAGGGCTCCTTGTGCTTGGCCAAGAGCAGTTTATCCCTCGGGAGCTTCCCTTTAATGTGCATCCCAGAGGATTCAGCCCCAAAGCATCAAGTGATGCTTCAACTCACTTGGAGCCCTGAAGTTAAACCCATCATGTAAAGACCAAGGTGTGCCCTGGGGTATGAGGGTGCTCGGGGTTGGATTGAGACCAGTTAAAGCCATGGACCACAGCTGAGGGACATAGGAGGTCAGATTGCTTCACGTCTCTGGCTTGGTCCTCTCTGTGGTCCATGTGGAGACCCGGTCCATGACCAGAGCTGTGAGGCTGCTCTAAGGCATCAGAATATGAACCCAAAGCCGAATTCAGAGCTGCATGTCTTAAGCTTAACGTGTGCTTAGCATTAAACTGGGCAATGGGCACATCCTGGAGGGGATCACCTACCTAAACATGACCTACCTAGATGATCTACCTAAAGATATCTTACCTAGATGATCTTCCTAAAGATCATCTACCTAAAGATGTCTTACCTAGATGATCTACCTGAAGATCATCTACCTAAAGACTTGCCAGCCCAGATTATAGACCTAAAGGTGGTCTACCTAAATCACTTACCAAAAGCAGACACTATGAATTAGATGGGGGTCTGTGCACTGCTTGGTCCAGCCGAAGCATCTTGTGGAAGCTCAGCATCCAGCTAAAAGACAGATTTGGGCATGAAATTGGGATTAGCTGACCCATGGTGGTGGGGACTACTGAGGAGCTGAAAGGAGATCCATGTCTCACCCTGCATTCCTTTAGTGGGGCTCAGAGTTGGCCAACACCAGCTTCTAGTGTTGGCAAACTCAGCCCTGGAGCTGAAGGTGGTTCCTGCCGAGAGTCAGCAGCGTTTGAAGCCTATGGAGAACATTGAGGTCCTTTTGGCCAGATTAGGCAAGAGCAGGGGTAAAACTCAGGAGCAGAGAGGGCACTGCTGACTCTTGGGCATGGAATTCCCTTGGAACATCCTTTCTTACCCATCTGACATCATTTGTTGGGCCCAGGCTCTGGTTGCCCAAGGGGCTCTGATGGAGCTCCACCAGCTTGGTTTTCAGCAGCACCTTGCACCAGAAGCTGGCTTTGAAGTGCCCTCCCTGCGCTTGCTCCGCAGGGTATCCGGTGAGGAATGCAATGGGATCAATAGCATGTCGGCAGAGAGCGGCCCTGGAACGAGACTGAGAAACCTGCCCGTGATGGGGGATGGACTTGAAGCCACCCAGATGTCTACAGCGCAGTCCCAGGTGCAGCCCCAGCAAGGCAACGTTGTAGGTGTTAACCCCCCGCCGCCGGAGACCTCCAACCCCAACAAACCCAAGCGACAGACCAACCAGCTGCAGTACCTGCTCAAGGTGGTGCTCAAGACCCTGTGGAAGCACCAGTTTGCGTGGCCTTTCCAGCAGCCTGTGGATGCTGTCAAGCTCAACCTCCCTGTAAGTAGAGGCGGGGAGACTGGGTGATGGTTCTGGGTGGAAGGAGTGAGGCCTTGTGGGTCTGGTGTGGGGGTCCAGGCTTCTCCTGGCGTCATAAGAGTCCATCTTCAGTGGTGATCCAATGGTTGGACTTGATCCGATGGTTGGACTTGACCTAATAGTTGGAACTTGATCTAATGGTTGGAACTTGATCTGATGGTTGGATTTGATCCAGTATGGACTTGATCTCATGGTTGGCCTTGATCATTAGATCAAGTTGGACTTGATCCTGGCTGGACTCAGTGATCCAACACTTGAACTGCCCAGGGTTTGACCTCAAAATCCCAGTGGAGAAGCTGTTGCTGGCCGAGTGCTGGGCATGGAGGATCATTCCATGGGGATGAGGTGGTGGAATCCCGGTCCCTTTAGCGATGGATAATTCCCACTGTGACCTTTCCCTCTTGTTCCTTGGCAGGATTATTACAAGATAATTAAAACCCCAATGGATATGGGAACAATAAAGAAGCGCTTGGAGAACAATTACTACTGGAATGCTCAAGAATGTATCCAGGATTTTAACACCATGTTTACAAACTGCTACATCTACAATAAGGTACAAAGTTCCCAAATTTGCCTTTTTCCCAATGGGAATTGGCCACCTCCTCCTTGGAGTGGGGCGGAAGCAGACATGGTGCTGCTTGGAATGGGTCTTTAAAGGAAGCACCACCAAGATCAGCTTCGTTAGGATTAAACCCATGGGAGCTTAGGCAGGGCTGCAGATCCCAACAGTCTTCCCTGCTGGAATCATTAGTCCAGGAATTGGTTCTTTCCCTTTTCTTCTTCTTGAAAGGAAGATTTTATGGTTTTCTTGGGATCTGACTTGAGCAGAGCTCCAGATGGTGTCAGACGAGCTCTTGAGGAGTAGGTTCTTCATGAAGAAACCACCTTAAGGCTGCTTTGGAACCCTGAAGTCTTCCAAGGAAAAACCAGGGCTGGATGGAGGAGCACACGGGTCGTGCCCAACCCTGACCTCAGTGGAGCAGATTCTCCTCCAGACAGTGAGGCACAGCCTGAAATCCATCCCGTAAACAGTTGTGCAACCTCCTGGGGCACAGGAAGAGCTCTTGGGATGGATGAGAAGCATCCCAGGGCTTCCCCATCCGTGGTAGTTGATGGGACAGTGGCCTCTGGGAACGTGATGGTGGAGCTTGGGGAGCTGGAGGAGGTTCTTGGGCTGGGACCAGGCTGTGTGGAGCACAAGACACTTGCTCCACAAGGACCATGAGCACTAAGGAAGGGTCCTGGAAGTCACTGGGAGCCTTTTCCTTCCTGACCCCTCCAACCATCCCCCCCTTGTCCAAGGGTTTCAGTTCCTCTTTGGTTCCTCATGTTCCTCTCCAGCCCTGTTGCTTCACCCTCGCGTGCATTGACCCCGTTCCCCTCCTCCTCTTCTTGTGCAAGCCCGTTGCAGTCAGTTCCAAACAAACACTCGCAGTTTGAGGCCTTCAGAGCCATCTCCTTGGCCCTTCTGCTTTGAGCCAGGGTGATGCAACTCCAACAAGGGGAGGTTCTTAAAGGCTTCAGATGACTCAGACACCTCCAAGTCTTCTCCCGCCGTGGTGTTTCCCCTCTCAGCTTTACCCTGCCCCCCCCGCTCTTCACCCATCTCCTTCAGGCTGGAGAGCACAAGAGCATCTAAGCTGAAGAAACATCTCTGAGGGCATCATGGAGGCTTCAGACCATGAGCCAATGGTTTTATCCATCCTTATGTTGACAGCAGAGCCGGAGCTGGATGGAGCTTGGAGCAGCCTGGTCCAGCAGAAGGTGTCCCTGCCCCTTGGTTGGAACTGGATGAGCTTGAAGGTCCCTTCCAGCCCAAACCATTCCATGATTCTCTTGGTGTCACCATGTCACGACAGCGTTGGCCATGGGTTTATTGTCTTCACATCAGTCCAGGCTCTTGGTCTGTTGTTCCAGCCCTTCTCTCTTGGCTCTTCTCACCCTGCCTGGCTGCAGGGTGCTTCTGAGCAGATCGTTGGGTGTCCTCCACAAATGTGTTCTTCTCCTCCAGGTCTTTAAGGACCTCTTAGCACCATCCTCTCCTTCCAGACCTCTTTAGCCATAAGTGATGTTTCACAACAGTCACATTCCTCTTGGAAAACCTCCTTTTTTAGGGAAGAAGTTCCCTTGCAAAGCCCATCCTAAGCTCTTCTTAGCCCCTGATGTTCTGTGGAGACACCTTTTCCATGAGACCCACCAAGTGAGGGCCGTCTGGTGGGGTGGAAACAGCCATCCGGCATGAATCCCGCTCTTTCTTCTTCCACTTCTCCCTCTTCTCCCTTCACTTGGAAAACAGCCTTTGCCACAGGCAGGTGACACCTTGGGTTGGTTGGTCTCCAGCTCATCTTGGTGCTGGCCCTGCCCATCATCTGCTTCTACCTCTAAAAGGGCTTTAGGGGGAGGAGTTGTCCACTTATTCCACACCGGGGCCATTATCCTGCTCCATAATGGGCATAACGGGAAGAGTAGCCCTAAGGAGGGTGGGAATACAAAGCCCCTTCCTCTGGAATTATGCCTGATGTCTCCTGTGTTTCTCTCCAGCCAGGGGATGACATAGTCTTAATGGCAGAAGCTCTGGAAAAGCTTTTCCTGCAGAAGATCTCAGAAATGACCCAGGAGGAGACTGAAATCGTCATCGCCCAGACGAAAGGCAGAGGACGTGCAAGGAAGGAAGCAGGTAGGAACCATGGAATCCTGCATCAGGGAATCATGGAATGGGTTGGGTTGGAAGGGACCTTAAAGCTCATCCAGTTCCAGCCCCTTTCCATGGGTAGGGACACCTTCCACTGGAGCAGCTTGCTCCAACCTGGCCTTGAACACTGCCAGGGATGGGGCATCCAGACCTTCTCCATTCAACCCATTCCAGTGTCCCAGCACCCTCACAGGGAAGAACTTCCCAGGATCCCATCTCAATCTCCTGTTTTCCTGGTAGAAAAATGTAAATCTGCCGTTTCCTGTTTCTAAATCTCCTCTTTTCCTGAACATTCCTGGTCTGAACTCAGCAGCTCCGTCTCCTCTTCAGATAACATGGTTATACTAAAGGCCGCCTCTGTTTCCAAATCCCTGTTCTCCATAAGAATCTCCCACTCTCTGGAATTTTTTCCACTCCTCCAGTCCTCCTTCCCAGCTCTCTCTGATCATTTCCAGTTCCTCACTGTGGACACCACAACTGGATGTAGATGGGACAGCTGCTGGAGGTAGAACAACCTTCCGAGTCCCTGTTGACACCTCAGGCATTCCATTAGCTCCCTTTTTTGGGATACCAGCCATGCCTCAGGCTCAACACTGGCTGCAGACACTGTGGGATCGTTCCTCAAAGGGTTGGGAACATCCTGGCCATGATTTGAGCTCCATTGGACTTCTGAGATCCCCTTTGGAACTTAAACATCTCCTGATCTTGTAGCATTCCCATCCTTTTAATCCAAGTCGTCTGTGGTAGCGAGGACATCATCACGTGCAGGAGCATCACCAGAGGAAGGTGCTTGGACCATATTTACTGCCTGTGAGCATCCCAAACCCCTTCTGGAATGCTCTGAGTCCTCACAGCTCTTGGGATGCTCTCTCGGTCTCAGCCTGGTGCTGCTGTGATCCCAGTTTCCCAGTAGCAGACATCCAGGAGCCTGAGGAATTCCTGGAAGGATTCTGGGAATGAGTTGTCTGGATGAGAGAGGGAAAATCCCACTTGGCAGCTGCTGGAGGAGAAAATGCTTCTGTGGTGCCACCACCAGGCCAGTGAAGGCAGGCTCAGAGCCCAGTGATCACCCTTGGATTGCTCTTGGCTGAGATTCCTTTTAATTGTTCCAGTTTCAGGCACCATTCCTGATATTCCCATTCCCATGTGCAGAAAGGAGCTCTCCTTGGTTAGAGATGGAGCAGGCTCCACCTTATCCCAGCAGGACCATGGGATCTTCTACGTGTCCCAGCATCATCCAGCTCTGCAGCATCCCCCTTTGGAGGGCGTTTGACTATGCTGGGATGTTGGGAAGCGTGGTTGGAGCAGGGTTGAAGGCCAACACAGATGTTTCCAGCCTTGTGTCCCAGCCTTTGGGGTTGCTCCATGTTTGAAATCAGCTCAGGAGGACCTGGCTCCAGCCACGGGGAGAGGTTTCCCCCATCCAGCAGCAGCTTTGATGCCTTAAGTCACCAGGAATGAGTAAACTCCTGTTGCTAATGGAGCCCAAACTGCTCCCAAAGGAAGAGCTGCCCAGTTTTGGCTTCAAATGAAGAACCAGTGCTTAGGAAGGTGGTTGGGCAGGAGAAGAGGCACTCATCTCCCTGCCCTGCCTGCAGGAAATCCTTTGGGAAGGGAAATCCTGATGTTGGGCTTGTTCTGGAGGGGGTTTGGTGCTTGGGCTCCATCACTTTGGAAGCCATTCAGACAGCCCTTGGGAAGGAGCCGCCTCCAGGGCAGCAACTGGAAGGTGCCAATTCAGTGTCCCAGCCTTCCCAATGTCCCAGCCTTCCCAATGTCCCAGCCTTCCCAATGTCCCAGCCTTCCCAATGTTCCAGCCTTCTCCATGTTCCAGCCTTCTCCATGTCCCAACCTTCTCTTCCCTCCTCTCTCGGCAGTGACCTCCAAACCAGGATCATCCACGGTACCAAACCCCCCCCAAGCATCGTCTCCGGCGCAGCCGCCGGCGCCGCCGCAGCCGCTCCCGCCCGCGCCGCCGGCTCATCCCTTCCCTTCCGTCACCCCCGACCTCATCGTCCAGCCCCCCGTGATGACCATGGTGCCTCCTCAACCTCCTGCGCCGCCTCCACCGGCTCCCCAGGCCCCCGCGCTGCCGGCGCCGCAGCCCATCCAGCCTCACCCGCCCGTTATCCCGACGCCCGCCCAGCCCGTGAAGGTGAGTGATTCCCAAAGCATCCTCATGCGGTGGCTTGGAATGCCCTGGGCGGGCAATGGGCACCCTTTGCTTTGCTGCTTTGAAGGGGAATGGCTGCAGTTGGGTCCAAAAAGACCCTGAGGAGCCTGCAGTGACTCCCTTTGGCGCCAGTTGACATCAGACATAGAGTCATAGACTCATGGAATAGTTTGGGTTGGAAAGGGCCTTAACATCATCCAGTTCTGACCCCTTGCCATGGGCAGGGACACCTCACACTAGACCATGTCACTGTGGTTGCATGGACAGCCCATTTATCCTCTTAAAACCAACCTTCCTTGAGCTTTCAGTGACTTAGGAGGAGCACCTTGGCTTGCTGAAGGGGCTCACCAGATAATCCATGGTTTTCTGTCGAGCTCAGTACAGACCAGCAGTATCCAAGGATTTTGGAAGGGCTTCCAGCAGCATCCTTGTAGCATTGCCATGAGGGTTGGGCCCCTGGTGATGGTGAATCTGAGTCAAAGCTATGAGAAGCACAGCTTGAAGCCCAAATGTGGTGCCAAAAGTAACATTGGGTTTATGGGTGTAAGATGGAATCATGGAAGCTCCCTCTCCACATCCCTGTAGCTCCCTTAAGCCCCTGGAAGCTGCTCTGAGGTCTCCACGCAGCTTCTCTTCTGCAGCCCCAATGTTCTCAGCCTGGCTCCATGTGGGACCTGCTCCAGCCCCTGCTCATCCCTGTGGCCTCTCCATGTCCTTGTGCTGAGGACACCAGAGCTGGATGCAGCATCCAAGTGGGATCTCACCAGAGCAGAGGGGCAGGACCTGCTCCTGACGCTGTGGGGATGCAGCCCAGGACACGGGGCGGGGGGGTTCTGTGCTGAGAGCTCACCCTGGCGCTGATTCACTTCCAGTTTCTCTTCCCTTGATCCTAGACAAAAAAAGGGGTGAAGAGGAAAGCAGACACCACCACCCCGACCACCATCGACCCCATCCACGACTCCTCATCGCTGCCCGCTGAGCCCAAGTCCACCAAGCTGGGCCCGCGCCGGGAGAGCAGCCGGCCCGTGAAGCCTCCAAAGAAGGATGTTCCAGACTCCCAACAGCACCTGGTGGAGAAGAGCACCAAGATCTCGGAGCAGCTGAAGTACTGCAGCGGGATCATCAAGGAGATGTTCGCCAAGAAACACGCTGCCTACGCCTGGCCCTTCTACAAGCCCGTGGACGTGGAGGCTCTGGGGCTGCACGACTACTGCGACATCATCAAGCACCCCATGGACCTGAGCACCATCAAGGTGAGTCCAGGTCTATAGGAGGGACACGTGTGTCATGGGTTGAATAGAAGCAGAGGAGGTTTCTCTCTTCAGATCTCTGCCATTCAGGCCCTGTTCTTCTCCTCTTGCTGGTCTCCTGGCATTTGGGAAGAATCCTTCCAGAAGAGCCCTTGGGAGATGCTCACATTGGGTTTATGGACAATGTTCTTTATTGTGTAAATCTCCCCCAGGAGGTGGCCTCAGAGAGCCTAAATCAGAGGAGCAAGGAGATTCTATTGAAACCAAGCCCATTGTCCTCATCTTCATCCATGTTTCCCCTCAGAACATTCCTTCGTCATTGGAATGGTTTGATTTTAACACAACAACTGCAAAGTCATCCCTGTTCCCCCTTGAAATGTTCAGCTGTGGTTTAGAAGCCTTACCTTAAAGCTGGGCATCCATAATTCCTTACTTAGAAGTCCAACTTTATGGCTACCAAGTGTTCATTCATGCTTTAGAAATCCAGCTTTAGCTGGGAATCCAGAATTCCTTACTTGGAAATATGTAACTGTTTAGTTTCCAAGCCTTAATCCAGTGATTCACTGATCCAGTCTCTTGGCTATGGGCTGAACTGGGGCACACGCAGTTTTAAGCTCAGCTCTGACTCCACCTTTGCCCAGTTTGGGCCCATGCTTTAGATCCAGAGGACTCAATTTTCCCTCCCCACAGCCCACTCCGTGCTGAGGTTCCACCAGGGCTGAAGCCACAAGGATCATGGCTCTTCCTTCTCTTTCTTCTTCAAGAAGGTGGCTTGGAGGGCACATCCTCATCTTCTTCACATCACTGAGGATGCCCAGAGCCAGCTCTTTCTTTCTAAACCATCCATATCCCTTGTTTGACCCAAATAAGTTGTTCTTTGACCAAAATGAGGTGGGTTTTGGCCAACATTTGTCACTCTTTTGGCCAAAATCAGTTGTTCCAACACAGGGAGAAGATAGGTGCATGAAATCCGTGGATGTCCCAGAGCTGTGCTTGTTCACTCACCCCTTGGAGCTATTTCCACGGTTAATAGCAGAGTTTTGATGGGTTTTCCGCCCTCCTTCTCCTTTCCAGTCGAAACTGGAGAACCGGGAATACCGGGATGCACAGGAGTTCGCGGCAGACGTGCGGTTGATGTTCTCCAACTGCTACAAGTACAACCCTGCGGATCACGAGGTGGTGGCCATGGCACGGAAGCTGCAGGTAAGGACCCGTGTTGTCACAGCATGAGGACCACATGGTCTTGAAAGAGCATCTCCAGGGTGGGAGGTGGTGGTCAGGAATCCCACTTCTCCTATGGAAGTGATGCTGGGAGTGAAGGAAGCAGCCCAAGTTGCTCCTTTAAGCTCTTTAATAGCATCTTGATCCCATCTTCTCACCTCTTGATCAAGGAGTAGGAGGGAAAAGCGTGGCTCCAAAGGGTCACTTTTGTCCGCAGAGCTCAAAGCACTCGCTGCTTTAGTTCCAGCATCCTCATGGGGAACGTTCCTGCTCTTGTTCCTCGAGGATTCAGCGCTAAGGAATTAGCTGCTGGAGAAGCCCAGTGTCTCAAACACACTTGGCTACTCCATAAATCCTCTGCATTGCCTCATTCCTCAAGTTAATTTGTGCTGCCACAAGAGGACACATGGCCAAAGGAGGAAAAAGCACTTTGCTCCGGGTGGATCTGGGGGGGGTCCAAGCTCCTTTGGGTGCTGGAGGAGCTCACAGGAGCCATGGAGAGCATCTACAAGGGGTTCCAGAGCTCCTGTGGTGGATTTTGGGCCCAACCATTTCACCTCCTGTTGTTAAAACACTTGGACACTCCCCATGGCTGTGGATTCTGGTGCTTCAGGTGACACTTGAGGCCAACCCTGGTGCTGGCACATCCCCACATCCCCACAGAACTGCATCCTGAGAGCTGGGAAGATGTCTCATCCTGTGCACGCAGGATGGGCTCAGCAGGGTGTGAGGTCGCAGGAACCAAATCCATTGGGATTATAAGTGTGGAAAAGCACAATTCCAGCAGCAGGGCCCAGTGGTGGAGCTCCTGTTACAGGAGAGGAGAAGGAAACCCCTTGAGGTTTGGGAACAAGGCCAAAGGTGCAGGTTTGGACTTGAGCTCCTGTAACCAACCCATGTGTTGGCCAACAACGATCCTGATCCCTTCATCCTGGAGATGCCAGCCTCTGGAATATCCCGTTCTGCTGCTTTTTGATACCACGTCATCATCAGAAGACGATGTCTTGGGATTCTCAGGCTTGATGCCAGCTCATGGAAACAAGCTACGGGAAAGCTGGAGAGGGGCTTGGGACAAGGGTTTGGAGAGATGGGACAAGGGGGAATGGCTTTAAACTGACAGAGATTGAGGTTGGATGTTGGGAAGAACTTCTCCACTCTGAGGGTGCTGGGACACTGGGATGGGTTGGACGGAGAAGGTTTGGATGCTCCATCCCTGGCAGTGCTCAAGGCCAGGCTGGATGGGGCTTGGAGCAGCCTGCTCTAGTGGAAGGTGTCCGTGCCCATGGCAGGGCCATGGATGAGCTTCGTTCCCTGATCCTATGACATGTTGGCACTGGGAAGTGAAGAACCTCCATTTGCTTCTGGAGATGATGAAGAACTGGAATTCCTGGTTCATGGAAGACAATACTTAGGATGTAAACAGCCATTAAGGGCAGTGATTGAGCAACAGATCCACGTGTGTGTGATTCCCATGCTGGAGGAGCTGGGAATCTCCTTCTCTTCCAGTGTCTTCCGCTCTCTTATCCCCTGATACTTGAGCCAGAGCATCCAATGAAGTCAGGAGCAGATGGAAGCAGCAAAACAGCATCTCCAGGACCTGGAAAAGCTGCTGCTGATGGAAAAACCAACCAGGCTCTGAACCCCCCAACCAAGGGAGCAAAGGACTTTTCCCACCCGTGGGATAACTGAAATTGCACCAGTTTTGTATCCGTCATCCTTGAGGGTAACGGGAATATCCTTACACAGGAGGTGGGTTGCATGGAGATGGTGTTCATGGGTGTGGATTGGGAAAACCCAGGCAGGCTGAAGAGGAGTAGGGATTGAGGCTGCAATTCCTGCCTGGAGCTCCCCATGAATCCACTGTGGAAGATCTCAAGAACCTCAAGAATGCAGCTTTGAAAGGAGTTTTGGCCTTCTCCCCCTAAACCCATCTTGGACATGGTCCCAATTCCAGCTGGATTGGGAGCTCTCGGGATCTGTGGTGGTTGCTTGGGTGGACACCCCAAATCCATGCGGAACGTCGCCGAGATCCCATTGTTTTCCCCCACCTTGTGTTCGCAGGACGTGTTCGAGATGCGCTTCGCCAAGATGCCGGATGAGCCGGAGGAGCCCGTGATTCCAGCCTCTTCTCCCGTGGTGGTGCCGCCTCCCACCAAGGTGGCTCCCCCCTCTTCCAGTGACAGCAGCAGCGACAGCTCCTCCGACAGCGACAGCTCCTCCGATGACTCCGAGGAGGAACGTGCCCAGCGGCTGGCGGAGCTCCAGGAGCAGGTACCGTGTCCATAGGGATGGAGTGGGTCAGGGGGCTTGGGCCTGCTTAGTTCCCAAAGGGATTTGCTGCCTGCACTTAGTGCTTATGGAACCAAAGTGGTTCCCAAAGGCAGGAATTCACTGCCTGCACTTGGTGCTTATGGAACCAAAGTGGTTCCCAAAGGCAGGAATTCACTGCCTGCACTTGGTGCTTATGGAACCAAAGTGGTTCCCAAAGGCAGGAATTCACTGCCTGCACTTGGTGCTTATGGAACCAAAGTGGTTCCCAAAGGCAGGAATTCACTGCCTGCACTTAGTGTTTATGGCTCCAAAGTTGATTCCCAAAGGCAGGAATTCGCTGCCTGCACTTTGTGCTTACGGCACCAAAGTGATTCCCAAAGGCAGGAATTCACTGCCTGCACTTAGTGTTTATGGCTCCAAAGTTGATTCCCAAAGGCAGGAATTCGCTGCCTGCACTTAGTGCTTATGGCTCCAAAGTGGTTCCCAAAGGCAGAATTCTCTGCCTGCACTTCGTGCTTACGGCACCAAAGTGATTCCCAAAGGCAGGAATTCGCTGCTTGCAGTTAGTGCTCATGGCATCAGGGTGGTTCCCAAAGGCAGGAATTCGCTGCCTGCGCTTGGTGTTTACGGCACCAAAGTGGTTCCCAAAGGCAGGAATTCGCTGCCTGCACATGGGTGGTGACTCGGGACCCTCTGGAGCAGAAAGGACCTTCCAGAGGTTGTCCCTGGCTGTGGTCAGCACTTGAATCCCCTCAAATGAGGGTGATGGGAGCTGGAAGAGCCCCCACCATAGCCCATAGCAGAGCCTGAGGTGTTCCCATGGAAGAGGAGGAGGAGCTGGGCTGCATCACGATGTTGGAATGTGTCTTCTCCTCAGCTCAAAGCCGTGCACGAGCAGCTCGCGGCCCTGTCCCAGCCCCAGCAGAACAAACCAAAGAAGAAGGAGAAGGACAAGAAGGAGAAGAAGAAGGAGAAGCACAAAAAGAAGGAGGAGCTGGAGGACACCAAGAAGATCAAAGCCAAGGAGCCACCATCCAAGAAGACCAAGAAAAGCAACAGCAACAGCAGCACCTCCAGGTCAGCCCCATCCTGCTGGGTTTTCCTTGCCTTTTTGCTAATGGATGGAATTACAGGTGGGATTCCTGACCAGGAATGTCGGGGTCGAGGTCAGCTTTGGGGTTTGGAGCTGATGTTCTTCCATCTGGCTGCTCCAAACACCCCAAGTATAAGGCGGGGGGAGGATCACAGGGAGTTGCTCTGTTGCAGCATGATCCATGCAGATCCATGAATCCACTCATTTTTCCTAGTTTCCCCTTTCTTTGGGAAGGATTTGAGCACTTGGAGGCAGATCTGAGGTGCCCCAAGTGGAGATAACCACAACTTGGGGTCCCTGTAGCTGGTTTTTCCCTTCTTAAGAACCAGTTTTAAACCAGATGCTGGGCTTTATGTCCCCATATGGGGTGCCAGGCTCCAGGGCAGCCTGTCCCAGTGAGAACCAGGCAGCAGCAGTTGAGCTTTGGTCTGTCCAAGTGTGGATGTAAGGAATTCCCCTCTGGAGCTGCTCCTGCTTTGCTGGATGTTTTCCTGGAGGTGCTTATCTCTTTGGGAGAGCGACTCTTGGGACGAGCAGCTCAGCCTTGGGTGTGTAACAGTGCCTTAAGCTCAGCTTTCTTGCCTCACTGCAGGTTGAGCTCAGTTTCAGGTGTCTTACAAGCAGTTTGAGCTCAACCTTGGGTGTCTTCACAGCAGGTTGAGCTCAGCTTTCTTGCCTAACAGTGGGTTGAGCTCAACTTTGGTAGTCTAAGAACAGTTTGAGCTCAGCCTTTGGTGTCTTAACAGCAAGTTGAGCTCAACTTTCTCGCCTTACATTGAGCTGAACTCAACTTCGGGTATCTGAATCACAGCTTGAGCTCAACCTTGAGTATCTTTAACAGTGGGTTCAGCTCAGCTTTGGTAGTCTAAGACCAATTTGAGCTCAACCTTGGGTGTCTTAACAGAGGGTTGAGCTCCGCTTTCTTGCCTTACAGTGTGCTGAACTCAGCTTTAGGTATCTTCATCACAGCTTGAGTTCAACCTTGGGTGTTTAACGGCAGCTTGAGCTCAGCTTTCTGCCTCCCGGCCTCACAACTGAGCTTCAGGCTCAAGCTCTAAATGCAGAAGGGGCTCATCTACAGTAAAACTCAAACCCAGCACGGCTCAGGCCTTACCTGGCAGAGCTTTAGACCCAAGCAGCTGCTTTTCTTCCTTAGGCTCTGCTCTTCAATAACCTTTACTTGTTCTTAAGTAGTAAGAAGGAGCCGGTGGCGGTGAAGAACAGCAAACCCCCTCCAGCCTACGAGTCGGAGGAGGAGGACAAGTGTAAGCCCATGTCCTACGAGGAGAAGAGGCAGCTGAGCCTGGACATTAACAAACTCCCTGGGGAGAAGCTGGGCCGGGTTGTCCACATCATCCAGTCCCGAGAGCCTTCCCTCAAGAACTCCAACCCCGATGAGATCGAGATTGACTTTGAGACCTTAAAACCCTCCACGCTGCGGGAGCTGGAGCGGTACGTCACCTCCTGCTTGCGGAAGAAGAGGAAACCTCAAGGTACTTGTTAGCCTCCAATCCCGGTTTTCCTCCTCATTTTCCAGGGATTAAGAGGGAGACGGAGGAGGAACATTAGGAGCGGGCGTTCCAGACCTTTCTCCGCTCCACCAGAGGATTTTTACTTCATTTAATTCCTTTAATTCACTTATTTCTCCGATTTCACAGCACTGATTAAATCCCAACATGGAGCTGGAATGTGCTGGCACTGTATTCCCATACATCCATCATCAGTATTTGAATTATAATCAGTATCTGTCCAAAAGAGAGTAGAGATGAGGTGGGAGAAAAGCAGTTCCTCCCCATTGACATCCATGGAACGCTCCGAAACGTGGCAGGATTCAGGCTGAGCTTCCCACTTCCACTTGCTGGAGGTAGAAAAGGGGTTTCCCCTTTTCTAATACATCTGGGAGTTCCTTTTTAATGGATATTTTAATCTCATTTCCTCTCTTTTGATCTATTTTAATCTCTTTTAATAGTTTAATCTCTTCCCAACCAATTTTCAATACATTTATCCATTTGTTACAGCCTCAAATTCAGTTTCAATACAGATTTTATACCCATTTTTCTTGTTAACATCTCCAAAAATCTGTGGTTTATTATAAATACACATTTATTGATGGCTGAAGAACAACAGAACTCTTCTGGACCTGAATCACCCACAGAAAAGGGGATGTGGCAGCAGGCAGAGGGAGGGGATTTAAAGGGAATCTTTGATTTCCCATGGCCAAGGGATACCGGTTACTTCCTGGGATAAATCCAAGTGGAAAAGAAGGCCAGTTTACTCCTGGGAGCTTCCTTTATGCTTCTGTACCCTGGCAAAACATGGATTTGAGTTCTTTAGTCTGGAGTTTTAGGGGTTTAGTAAAGGGCTCAGGCATCTGTAGTGACAGGACAAGGGGTAACGGGTTCAAACTGAAACAGGGGAAGTTTAGATTGGATCTAAGGAAGAAATTCTTTACTGAGAGGGTGGTGAGGCACTGGGATGGGTTGCCCAGGGAGGTTGTGAATGCTCCATCCCTGGCGGGGTTCAAGGCCAGGCTGGATGAGGCCTTGGGTGCCATGGTTTAGTGTGGGGTGTCCCTGCCCATGGCAGGGGGGGTTGGAACTGGATGGTCTTAAGGTCCTTTCCAACCCGAACTGTTCTATGATTCTATCACCCGTGGCTTCGAGCAGCTCTAGGGCTGTAACTGCCCTGGTTCAGTCTCCATTTAAGCTCCTAAAATCAGGGAATTTTATCCTTTTCCACCTCTTTATCCCAACAACTCAAAACCAAAGTGGAGTTTTCAGCCACCCGGGATTAACCCCCAGCTCCTGCTGGACACAGGGTGGAGGAGAAGCCCCCATGGGCTTGGAGCTCCCGTAAGCCCAAAGTGCCAGAGGGGTTTAGGAGGCTGAAGGAGGAACAAGCCATCTGTTAGGCTTGAATCCCACTGCTCCCAGTCCTTTGGGACATCACGCTCCACCCTGCACCAGTTCATCACCCCAACGACCTCCAAGACCCCACCACATCCCTACAGGGATAGAAATCAGCAGAGACGCGGGATTCAAGCTTGGCTTAGCTGGAATATCGGGGTGCTGCAGGTCTTGGCCTTGGGGTCCCTCCTTAGCCTCTAACACCGCGCTGTTGTCTTCTTGCAGCAGAGAAGGTGGATGTAATTGCTGGTTCCTCTAAGATGAAGGGGTTCTCCTCCTCCGAGTCTGAGAGCACCAGCGAGTCCAGCTCCTCCGACAGCGAAGAGTCAGAAACAGGTTAGACGCAGCTTATTTAACGCCTCAGTCCTAGCCCTGGTTTTCTGTATAAATAAATACATTTTCATTCCTGGCTCGGTCTTTTTAATTATTTTATTGTCTTTTATAATCAACCAAACCCTGAGCTTGTTGCTGGCATTGGAGCTCGACGCGGACAAGCGGTAGACGCGTTGTCTCTGAGCAGGTTCTTAAGCCCGACCCGATGATTTGTCCTCCGCTTTTCCTTGCTAAACTCAGGCTTGAGCGCTCTAAACTGTGCACCAAGGTAGCTCTTTGTCTGCTTAATGGCCTAGATTGGTGTGTTGAGAGAACCACGGTGGTTTCGCCTCCAAGGAGAGGCTTAAGCCGTTGGCCTGCGCCGCAGAGGGGGGAGAAGGATGGAGGAAAGAGGGTTTAAGATGTAAAACCCTTGTGATTTCACAGCAGCTTGATTAAAAACTTCACTTCTGTCACCAGAGTGGCGTCTGCTCTGTGGAAGTCTTTGCTTCTCCCTCCTACCGTCATAGGCTTAAACAAGGCTGTTCTTCGTGGTCGTGCTTTCCTTGCTCGTGTTCCCTCCTTGGATTTAGGGAAGCAAAGCTTGTGCCGTCACTTAAAGCTGCTTTTTGCTGCTTGGGCAGCTCGGAATCCAGAGGTTAAGCTGGGCTTAAGGCAACTTCTGCATCTCCAATGGGTTGGGAAAGCAGGAGGTGAGCGGGGCAGAAAGTAACAGGGGTTTCTTGTCGTGCCTCGTTGGGTGCAGAGGGCAAAAGGCACTGGGAAAAGGGGCAGAAATCCCCCAAAATGAACTAAACCCCCCAGAATTCAACAGAATTGATGGGATTTGCCTTCAAGCTGGTGCTTCCCAACAATATTCCACCTTTGGGGGATGTGTTTGTCTGGGATAAGTCGGTATCTTCAACTAGTTTTACCTATTTTGATGTGTTTTGAGTGGAAATGGCCTTTTCCTTTCTCCAGGGAGGTTTTAGGTTGTGATGGAATGTTGAGGGTTGGCTCTTGGAAACTGGAATTGGTTGGTGCAGAATCTGCCCTGGCTTTGAGGGGAGAAGCCAAACCTGCTGCCTTGATCCCATTTTTATCCCATTTCTCTTGATTTATCCCAAGCTCCCAATGGGATCAACCAAAATCGGAGCGACCAGTTCATCGCGAGCCACCTTGTCAGTCCCATTGGCCA
Organism: Psittacula echo; assembly: GCF_963264785.1. NCBI lineage: Eukaryota > Metazoa > Chordata > Aves > Psittaciformes > Psittacidae > Psittacula > Psittacula echo. Next base: position 635,378 of record NC_137765.1, read on the forward strand.
ACATCAACTCATCCCAAATCCAGAGCATTAATCCCATGGAGCCCATCCGTTAAAATCCACCCGCTAAACCTGCCCACTGTGACCCCCAAATTGGGTTTGATCTAAAATCCTCTGGATTCCCCCCAAAGCCCCCAATGGATCCACAGCCAGATCCTCAACTGTGGTTTCTAGGGATCATCTCAGGGATCCCTCCAGAGCACAGCGGCAGGGATGTGAGGTGGAAGATGGGAATGTTGGGGATGTGACAGTGCCAAACCCACCTTGTTTCAATGAGCAGCACTGATTAAACATGGGATCAGCCTGGAATCTTCTCCGGGCAAAATCCCCCTCCAACATTCCCATAGGAAGGAAAATGCTCTTTTTGGAGTGCTTCTTCCCAAATGCTGGCTCTTTGGATGTGGAGGAGCCCAGAGGTTGCTCTTGCATGGATGTTTTGTCCTCATTTTAGTTGCTTTTCCCCGAATCCCATGTATTTCCAGTGTTTGCCATCCCAGATAGTATTTGGGATTGAGTTGGCCACCATAGACTGCCATTATCCACACCGGTGCTTGGGAAAGGCTTAAGCGCAGCTCCAGCATGGATAAGCTCAGTCTACCATCCCTGGGGGATGAATCCAACCTGGAACGCTTTGGGTTGGATGTTAATGAGGGGAATTACTCTCTTGCATTCAGTTAATTCCCAATCTCGATGAGGTTTTCCTCCCATGCCCGGTAAAACACACGCTTAAACCCCTGAGCACAGGAAGAGCCGATGGATCTTCTCCATCCCAGTATTTGCCATGTTACCACTGAGCCACGTGTGAGTGGGATTTTAAGATGATTTAAGACCTCTTAAGATGATTTAAGGCATTTTAAGATGGTTTGAGACCGTTTAAGATGGTTTAAGGCATTTTAAGATGGTTTAAGACCGTTTAAGATGGTTTAAGACCATTTAAGATGGTTTAAGGCATTTTAAGATGGTGTGAGACCTTTTGAAGTGATGTTTTAAGAGGATAAAAGACATTCTGAGATGTTTTAAGATCCCTTAAGACTCTGTTTTAAGACATTCCAAGATGCTTTAAGACCTTCTAAAAACTCTTTAAGATGCTTTAAGACACGGTTTTGACCCTGAGCATTCTCTTGTTGGCTTAGATGATGTGATTTAATGACCCCGAGCAGGACAAGGCCTTTGATTTTGCTGTTGTACAATACTGAGCTGAGGATTTGCTTTCACATTTGCTCCTTCCCGATATTCCCTGCGCTGATTCCTATTGGATTTGCCAAAAGAGGCGGTTAAACTGGGGCTGACACCCTGAAATCATGAGCTGGGATTAATTGCACTTAATTCCAGCTCCATTCTCTTTGCCTTTAAGTTGCCTTGGTGCACTCCAGAGCTTTGGGAATGGGAATTCTCTCTGTTGTCCCCACTTGAACCCGCGCGACGGCTCCATCCCACCCTGCCATTGTATGAAATTGGGAGTGTTTGGCCCCAAATCTGCTTCAAAGGGAGAAAAAGCCGTAACTACTGATGCTGCTACTGGGTTTGTGGCGCTGGGGCTGAGCCTTTAGCTCTGGGAGCCCAGTGGTGCCGATGGCGAGGGTTAGTCTGGTTTAACTGCTTGTAATTAGCCATTAGAGGATGCAAATGATCCCAAATTCCAGCCTGCAAGCACCTAGGGAGGACTTTTTGCTTGCAAACAGCCAGGAATGAGCTCTCCGAGCACCTTGGATGCTTCTTCCAGCATCGGTGCTTAGGCTGGACTGGGATTTAGCCACATTGGACAGCTTAAAACCCATCTTATCTTTGGGAAGTGACCAGATTTGGGCTCATTTCATGGCAAAGTGGCTGAGTTTTGCCCGTTCATCCTCACAGCTCAGCTGAGCAGGGTTTAATCCCCGCTATCCTTTGGGAGATGCTTCCCAAGGCCCCCAAAAGACCATTTGTGGGGGAGAGAAATCACAGCGCTGCCCTAATAGCAGCAATTAAAACCTCAGCAGGTAAAACCTGAGGCTCATTTTGCTTTTCTGCCGAGATTCCCAATGGAAAACTGCGTTTCTCTGCGGGTTTTATCCAGTTGTGGAAAGGAGAAGGCTTTGCAGGTTGTTCAGAGCTGCAGCAATGTGGTTGTGTTTAAAGCAGGCTTAAAAAGTGGGATTGAAACTGGCTGGAAAACCCAGTTTTGGGGTTGGGCAGCTGCTTTCAGCAGATCTTTAGGTGCTGTTGCAATGAGTTGCTGGTCCTGTGTTAGGAGAAGCATTGATCTATGGCTGGAGTAGCAAGAGGCTGGGGCTTGGTGGTGTCTCGGAGTCGAAGGTCCCTTGGGTTTAATTCTGGGTTTAAATCACAAGGATTTGGATTCAGTGGGTCTGGTTTTAAGTCAAAAGTACCCAGGTTTAATTCAGGGCTCCCCAGGTTCTGGTTCTGAGGTTCTTGGTTTAATTCTAGAGGTACCTGGGTTTAATTCCAGAGTACTTGGGTTTAAATCACAGCAACCTGGGTTTAATGCGCAGGTACCTGAGTATTGATTGACAGGTACCCAGAATGTGCGTGGAACTGGGGTTAAATCACAGCAACCTGGGTTTAATGTGCAGGTACCTGAGTATTGATTGACAGGTACCCAGAATGTGCGTGGAACTGGGGTTAAATCACAGCAACCTGGGTTTAATGTGCAGGTACCTGAGTATTGATTGACAGGTACCCAGAATGTGCGTGGAACTGGGGTTAAATCACAGCAACCTGGGTTTAATGTGCAGGTACCTGAGTATTGATTGACAGGTACCCAGAATGTGCGTGGAACTGGGGTTAAATCACAGCAACCTGGGTTTAATGTGCAGGTACCTGAGTATTGATTGACAGGTACCCAGAATGTGCATGGAACTGGGGTTAAATCGCAGGAAACTGGGTTTAATTCACCTGTATTTGGTTCAAATCAGAACTCTTGGGGTTTAATCCAGAGGTGCCCAGTTTTAATTCAGAGTTACCCGGGCTTAATTCAGAATGGCTCAAGTTTAATTTACGGGCACCCAGGTTTAATTTCAAGGTTGAATTCCCAGAGAGCCAGGTTTAAACCACAGGATCCAGGTTTAACAGGCGGGTCCCCATGGTGATGGATGCTGGCAACGCTCAGTCCTAGCACTGATCTACATGCTGCATCCTCCATGCTCTGCTTTAATCCAATGGGGTTTAATCCTTGATCCATTGTCCTTTGCATTTAGATTGGGATTGGGATGCTCAGTGGGAGAGGACAGAGATGTTTTAGGCTCGGTTTAGCTGCAGGTACAGGCAGGAACCACCACCCTTGGTTAAGCTTGGCTGAGGAGAACCTCAGATCATCACTGGGGGTGGTTATGGGGCAGGCATGGAGGTGACACCACCGTGCCCATCCCAGTGACAAAACAGCCCCAGATCCCTTTAGGCTGAGCCCAAGAACACTTCCCAATGGGAAAGACTCCCAAGCGCCTTGTGGCATCCCATGGTCCTGGTTTGCCGCTGACTCCGGGCTGAGCATCCCCTTCTTGGGCACAGCACCCGTCACGTGGGGTTTGGGGCCAAAGTAAGCAGATTTTGGGTCCAGTTAGGCAGATTTTGGTGTATTTAATGGGATTTGGAGACTAACATGATCCAGTTACTCTTTGGCAGCGCCGCGGTTGCTGGTATCTCAATTTTGGGTGGCTTCATGGAGCCTCTATGAATCTGCTCCCATTCCCAACAGCAAAGTGAAGGAATATCCCTATTTTCCACCATTAAAGAGGCCCCATCGTGGCTCTGCTGCCCTAAAACCTTCTTTTTCTATCAAAAAATGATGTTTATAACCAATTAGACCCAAAAATGGCTTTTCTTTGGGTTTTTCTTTTCAACTCCAGTCACATGTCCCATTTGTTACCAGAATTCCCCCAAATACCTGGAAATGATGATAAGGAACCTTCATGAGGATTTAGGGAAGACCAAGGGGATGCTGGTGATGGGAGCGGAGCCTCCTGCGCCGATTTGGCCTTTCTGTTCCAAACCCATCTCTTGATGACGTCACAGAAATGACCTTTTCCTTGAATCCCAGATATTTTGCTCCATGGATGAGATTTAATGGAGTCAGGAGATGGGATGCGGCTTATTCCCGGTGTTCCTGCTCCGTGGTTGAGGCGCATAACACCACTTCTAACCCAGCAGTTGTCTTCAGTGGTGGAAGAAGCTTCATCCTTTGGTTGGGTTGGCCAAGCTCATTGCATCTTCCCAATGGCACTGGATGATCCCACCAGGACCATCCATGGTCTTCATTGGCTTCATCTTGGTGAGGGCTCTCCCAGAGCCTCCATCGCTCCTGATCCTGGCTTCGTCCAAAGCTTTTCTCCTCATTTTGGGCTTTCTTCCCCATCCCATGAGCACTTTTATCCCAATTCAATAGGACAAGATGGAAACTGGGGGTTCCACTCCCCGATAGCTGCATCCGGATGTGGTTTATCCATAGGGAGCATCTGGAGGACAAACTTGGCTCCACTTCTTGTCCTTGCTGCTTCTGTGGCATCAGTGAAGTCCTCAAGTTTGTTCCTGACGGAAGCTGGGTCTTGGCCTTTTTGTGAGGGGGAGGTCACACCCAGCATCCATCTGGAACCACGGATGCCCATCCGGAGCCATGGATCGCTGTCAGGACCTGTGGACACCCATCCAGATCCATCGTCACCATTTGAAGCCATGGATGTGTATCCCCATCCGTGGATGCCATCCCGATCTATGGACAGCCACGTGGAGTTGCAGACACCCATCTGGAGCCATGGATGTCCCATCTGGATCTGTGGATCCCCATCCAGAGACATGGACACTCATCTTGATCCCTGGATACCCATCTGGATCCACGAGCACCCATTTGGATTCAATGGACACCCAATGCCCATCCAAATCCATGACCAACCCAACCCATCACTGGGATGCTCCCAGGAATCCTGCCTCTTCCCAACACATGGTGGCATTTTACGCCCCATCTGACTCCTCACAGCATTCCTGGATTCTGGCATCCCCTGTGACCTTCCTCTTCCCCTTCTCCTGCTCTTATTTATCCACGGATCCACTGGATCCAGGTTGTAACATTGGGAATCCTCCACTGTGGGCTCAAAAAGCCTTTTCCACCAGGAAAGCAAATTCCTGGTGCTGCCTTAGAAGGAGGAAACGCAATCCGTTCAGTTTACAGCGAATTCCTGGAATTCCTGGAGGGATTTCAAGGATAATCCCATGTGGGAGATGATCCCTGGGGATTGAGACCTTTCTCCTTTCCAAACCATTGCTGTGAGGGTTTTCTGGGCACATCCAAGCAAAAATCCCATCCCGAGGGATTTATGAGCTGGAAAAGGGAGTTTGGACAAGGGCTGGTGGTTAATTCCCTGGTTTTTGGCATGGTTGGAGGAGGGAATCCTGGGAAAACATCACCCTGGCCCCAAACTCCAACTGGTTGTTGTCGATGGTGAGGCTTTAAGAGTATCTGGGATGGGGAGAAGGCGGGAGAGATGATCCCATGGGAAGCCGCCAGTCCTAAACCCATATTTAGGTGGAAAAGAGAATGGAAAACTGCTGTTTGCGTCGCGGGGGTATGCGATAGCTCCTTATTGTCCCTTCTTCCTTACCTTCCCTTTGGGAATTCCTGGAATCGCTGCGTCTGGTTGAGCAATGGCTTTCCTTGGCCGTTGGGTCTTTGTCCATTGCAGTGGAAGGATCCAGGGCTCTCTTCCCTTTGGTTTCTTCTCCTTTGAGCTCCAGGTCTCAATCCCTTTTGTGATGGTGAGGACCTCGAGCAAGAGGTCCCATGGGCAGTCCCTCTCCATCCATTCCCAGCACCTTCCCCTTGGCCGTTGTCGGAGCGGGCTCGGCGCCGGCGCGTGTGGACGGGGCGATGGGTGATGATGGGGCTGCGGTACTAACGTGTCTCCTCTGTTCCCTTCTCTTTGGCAGAGATGGCACCCAAAGTGAAGAAGAAAGGGCACTCGGGGCGAGAGCAGAAGAAGGTAGGAGCCAGGGCGGCCTCCTCGTGGTGCTGGAGATGGGATGGAGTCACCAGGGAGGTCGGGAATGCTGGTGGAACCATCGCCAACATGCTCGATGGGTTGATGCCGTTCCCTTGTGCAGCCAGAGAGGCTTGTGGTTGGTTGGCTCGGAAGCTGGCCCAGGCCACCCCAGGTGGGAAGGACACCAGGAAGGTCCAGCAGGAAAGCTGGAGAGGGGCTTTGGACAAGGGACATAGGGATAGGAAAAGGGGGAATGACTTTAACCTGACAGAGGTTGAGATCAGGGGAAGATTGGAAGGCTGAGATCAGGTATTGGGAAGAAGCTCTTCCCTGTGAGGGTGATGGATGGAGGTTTGGCTGCCCCATCCCTGGCAGTGCTCAAGGCCAGGTTGGACACAGGGGCTTGGAGCAAGCTGCTCCAGTGGAAGGGGTCCCTGCCCGTGGCAGGGGTTGGAGCTGGAGGAGCTTTATGGTCCCTTCCAACCCATCCCCACCCCACAAGGAAGGTTTTTGTGCTGTGGCCTCTCACTGGCGGTTTCCTTCCCTCCTATAGCATCACCATCACCACCACCAACCGGTGCAGCAGCAGCCCCCGCCGCAGCCGCAGCCTCCACCGCAGCAGCCGCCTCCTCCTCCTCCTCCTCCTCCTCCACCGCAGCCGCTGCCACCGCAGCCGCTGCCGCCGCAGCAGCCGCCGCCGCCCCCCCCGGCACCACCAGTCCCTCCACAAGCTCCTCCACCACCAATGAAGTCTTCTCCTCCTCCACCCTTCGTCCCTGCCCAGGTCCCCGTCCTGGAGCACCCGCTGCCAGGGACCATGTTCGACACCATGACGCATTTCACCCAGCCCATCCTGCACCTCCCGCAGCCGGAGATGCCGCCTCATCTCCCCCAGCCGCCCGAGCACAGCACTCCTCCCCACCTCAACCAGCATGCCGTGGTGTCTCCTCCAGGTGCGCCTCTCATCCTTGACATGGGAGGAAGAGGATGGTGTTGGGAGGGGGGTGCGCTCCTCCTTGGCACAACTGTGTTGGAGATGGGAGGAAGAGGGTGGCACTGGGTGGGATTTAATTCCTCCTTGGAGGATGATTGGGATGGAGGAGCGATGGGTGGGCAGTAGGAGGTTCTCTGCACCGTGGTGCCATTATAGTATCCCCCACTTGTTTGGGTTGGAAAGGACCATCTGGTTGCAGTCCTGTGCCACGGGCAGGGACACCATCCATAGAGCAGCTTGCTCCAGCCTGGCCTTGAACACTGCCAGGGATGGAGCATCCGAACCTTCTCCCTTCAACCCATCCCAGTGTCCCACCACCCTCGCAGGAAAGAGCTTCACCCCCATATCCCATCTCACTCTTCCCATCCCTTGTCCCAAGCCCCTCTCCAGGTTTCCTGCAGCCCCTTTAGGCACTGGAGCTGCTCTGAGGTCTCCCCTTCAGGAGCCTTCTCTTGTCCAGCCTGGCCGTAGAGCACCCCCTCCGCCTCCACCCCTGCCCTGTCCTAACGCTGTCCCTTTGTCCCCAGCTTTGCACAACGCTCTGCCTCAGCAGCCCTCGAGACCCAGCAACCGCGCCGCGGCGCTGCCGCCGAAGCCTTCGCGTCCCCCGGCCGTGTCCCCAGCCATCAGCCAGCAGCCCCTTCTCCCCCAGCCGCCGCTGCCCCAACCGCCCCAGGTCCTGCTGGAGGACGAAGAGCCTCCGCCGCCGCCGCCGCACCACAACCTGCCTCTGAGCACCAGCCAGATGCAGCTCTACCTTCAGCAGCTGCAGAAGGTGCAGCCTCAGACTCCTCTTCTCCCTTCAGTGAAGGTCCAGTCGCAACCGCAGCCGCCGCTGCAGCCCCCGGCTCACCCCGCCGTGCAGCAGCTGCAGCACCAGCCGCCACCTCGGCCCATGCACATGCAGCCCATGCCCTTCCCATCCCACCTCCCCCAAGGCCAGGCTCCGCCGCCGCCGCAGCAGCAGCAGCACCCGGCGCCGCAGCCGCCGCCGCCGGCCAAGCCGCAGCAGGTCATCCAGCACCACCCGTCACCGCGGCACCATAAGCCCGATCCCTACGCGACCGGTGAGCGGGCAGCGGCCCGGGTGCTCGGTGCCCTGAAGAAGGGGTAGGAGGTGGTGGGGTGGGTGCTGGGCGGCTGCTGAGCTCCGTGGGCGCCTCTGGGGAGATGGCGGTGGTGTGGGGGGAGCCCCAACGAGGTGGAGCGTGAGGGAGGCGCCCGGTGAGGCCTCTTCCCAGCTCGGGTTTGGAGCTGGGGCTGGCAAGTGGTGGTGGAGGATGTGGAGGGGCTCAGATCCTTGAGGAACTTGAGCTCCGGGTTTGGAGGGGCTCAAGGAGAGGATCTTGAAGGTCTCATTTTGAGCATCTCAAGCTCGTTTTGAACATCTCCAGGATCTCATTTTGAGCATCTCCAGGATCTCATTTTGAGCATCTCCAGGATCTCATTTTGAGCATCTCAAGGTTCTCATTTTGAGCATCTCCAGGATCTCATTTTGAGCATCTCAAGGATCTCATTTTGAGCATCTCAAGGTTCTCATTTTGAGCATCTCCAGGATCTCATTTTGAGCATCTCCAGGATCTCATTTTGAGCATCTCCAGGATCTCATTTTGAGCATCTCAAGGTTCTCATTTTGAGCATCTCTAGGATCTCATTTTGAGCATCTCAAGGTTCTCATTTTGAGCATCTCAAGGTTCTCATTTTGAGCATCTCAAGGTTCTCATTTTGAGCATCTCCAGGATCTCATTTTGAGCATCTCCAGGTTCTCATTTTGAGCATCTCCAGGATCTCATTTTGAGCATCTCAAGGTTCTCATTTTGAGCATCTCAAGGTTCTCATTTTGAGCATCTCCAGGATCTCATTTTGAGCATCTCCAGGATCTCATTTTGAGCATCTCAAGCTTCTCATTTTGAGCATCTCAAGGTTCTCATTTTGAGCATCTCAAGGTTCTCATTTTGAGCATCTCAAGGTTCTCATTTTGAGCATCTCCAGGATCTCATTTTGAGCATCTCCAGGATCTTGAGGTTTTCAAGTATTTTTGATCTCCAGGATCTCAAGTTTTGGAGGGTATTGAAGTGTTTGAGGGTCTTGGTCGCGTTTCTGAGGACCTCACGGTTCTCCGATCATTGAGGAGCTCAGGGATATCAAGCACTTGAGGAGCAAGGATCTCGGATCTTTGAGGATCTCAGTGATCGTGGATCTTAGAGGAACTCACGGATTTCAAGTCTTTGAGGGCCTCGGTCTCAGTCCTGTGAGGATCTCAGGGGTTTGAGGATTTGAAGGATCTCCGGGCTCTTGGAGGCTCTCAAGGATCTCTGATGTGTGAGAGCAGCGTCCTCCTTGCGTTCATCACCATCCTGGCCTGGATGCTCTCTCTTGAGGAAGCAGGGGGTCTTCTCCACCCTCTTAGAGGAGGTCAGGGCTATGGATGCCCCATGAGGGCTTCCCAGTGTTCCTCGGAGCATGGTCTTGGATAACGCGGTTGCCTGGTGGAGGAGAAGGGATGCTCTATGGGGAATCCCTGTGTGTGACCTGCAGCCATCGCAGGAATGGGATTAAACCCGGCCACAGGGCTCAGCCTTCAAAGTTGGCTTGGGAGATCTCCATCACAGTCGTGGGCTCGGTGGTGCCACCACTGCCATTCCCTACTGGGAATGTGTCCAAGTGGGATGACTCTGGCTGTGTCGTGCTGTGGAGACTGAGCATCCATCCAACCTCTGTGGTTTAGGAGGTCTCGCTCCTGCTTTTGCTTCTCCCCGTGGTTCCTGTCAGGTCTCTGCTCCTGAAGTTGTCCTCAGCTCCATGCAGGGACAGAATCCCTGGATTCGAATGGATGAGGGCAGGAAGCGCTTGGAGCTGCTTCTCCTACCTGCAAAGCTGCCATGGGCAGTTGGACACAATGGAGCCTGGTGGCTCCTGAAGACCTCCCATTGCTTGTAGAGCAAACGTGTCCCATTTCAATGGCTTGGGGCTGGGCGAGGTGCAGGCAGGGCAGTGCCAGCACTTGGGTGTCTGTAGGGAATGGATTTATAGCCAGGAATATCGATGGACCACCGGGAGAGACATCAGTTACGAGGGGACACCACAAACGAGCATCCCTAAGGCAGGACAAGCCAGGGAGCATCTTCTGCTCCCTGCTGCTGCCTCATGGCAGCGCTTCCAGCTGGGGTCCATTGAGGACCTGCCACCATTGATCCAGGATGGGATTGTCCTATGGGATGCTGGCGTGTGATGGCGGGTTGGGGGGGGGGGATGATGCTTGGCGTGCGCCGTGGTGACGATGGTTACTGATTGCTGCCAACCTGTTCCCAGGTCACTTGCGGGAAGCCCCTTCCCCTCTCATGATGCATTCCCCACAGATGCCGCAGTTCCAGGGTTTGGTCCACCAGTCGCCACCTCAACAAACTATCCAGCCCAAAAAGCAGGTAAAAAGGGAAGGAGAGCACCCACCCGCGGGGTCCCAGCACCGGGGACCATCGTCAGCCCCAGCAGCAGCTTGGGACCAAAGCACCGAGAGCCCAGGGGCCAGCGGTTTGCAGCGGGAGTTTGGGAGCAAAGGGGTGGGATGGAGGGATGGGCATCACCGCACGGGTCTTGAGGTGGGTTTGTGCTGTGGTAGGAGATGAGAGCTGCCTCCGTCGTCCAGTCTCAACCCATGGTGGTGAAGGAGGAGAAGATGCATTCGCCCGTCATCCGTAACGAGACCTTCAGCCCCCCGTTGAGGCAAGATCCACCCAAACACCCGGAGAACATCAAACCCCCCGCTCACATCCCGCAGCGTGAGTGCTTCCATGATCTCATCCGTGGGACCAGTCCCATCTCATGGCCACCCGGTTCCGGGGCCTAAGAAGCCATCACCCCTTAACGTTGGTGTCACCTCCGGGTGGTTAAGGAGGTCTGGGGGGACCCTGATAACCATTGACAGGAGCTGTTGGTTTTAGGGACAGAGATGAAACCCATGGAAGGGGGCAGACCCGTTATCAGACCCCCGGAGCAGAACCCACCACCACCAGGAGTGCAGGAGAAGGAGCGGCAGAAGCAGGAGCCCAAAACCCCCGTTGCCCCAAAAAAGGTAAAAAAGGCTGGGAAAAACCTCCCAAAATCCAAGGTGAACCCCCTAAAATGGAGCAGGACCGGGATGGTCACCGGAAGGTTGGCCAAGATTCGGTGGTTTCCACCAAATCCCGTGCAGAGAAGAGGCTTATAAGAAAGATGGAGAGAAGCTTTTGACCAAGACCTGTAGGACAAGGGGCAGGATTTAAGCAGGAAGAGGGAGGATTTAGATGAGATCTTTGGAAGTGCTTCCCTGTGAGGGTGCTGGGACACTGGGATGGGTTGAAAGGAGAAGGTTTGGCTGCCCCATCCCTGGCCGTGCTCAAGGCCAGCTTGGAGCAAGCTGCTCTATGGACGGTGCCCCTGCCCGTGGAGCTGGATGAGCTTGAAGCCCCTTCCCAACCCAACCCCTTCCATGCTTCTCCCGTTCTAAGTGTGCGTGGGGAGTGTGAGGAGCCTCCGGGGAAGGAGACGCTTCCCAGCTGCCTGACGTTGCTCCACCACCATCTTCCAACCCTGGGTGTTCCTCCACATGGGAACAGCTTGGGCAGCCCCGGGATCATTCCCACCCGGAGCGGCTCTTGCAAACTCCCGTCCTTCTTCTCCCTAGGACCTGAAGATCAAGAACATGGGGTCCTGGGCGAGCCTGGTGCAGAAGCATCCCACGACCCCGTCCTCCACGGCCAAGTCCTCCAGTGACAGCTTCGAGCAGTTCAAGAGGGCGGCCCGGGAGAAGGAGGAGCGGGAGAAGGCGCTGAAGGCCCAGGCGGAGCAAGTGGAGCGGGAGAAGGAGCGGATGCGGCGGGAGCAGGAGAGGATGAGGTGAGACCAGCACCTGCGTGGTTGAAGGGGTTTTGGGGTGTCCTCACCTTGGCCATGGGCACGGGGAGATGGGGGTGGTCCATGGCGTGAGCCGGTCTCGGGGCACAAATCCCATCTTGTGGCATGAAACTGCTCTGATCCGTGCCATGATCCCGACTCACGGCACAAATCTGGTCCCATCTTAAGCCACAAATCCAATCCTAAGTCGTGGCACAAATGGGATCCAGTCTGTTGCATGATCCAGCCTAGTGGCATGGATCTGATCTGATCCAAGGCATGATCCTGCCTCACAGCACAAATCTGATCCCATCTTACGGCACAGATCTGATCCCAACTCATGGCACAGATTGGATCCAATCTGTTGCATGATCCAGCCTCGTGGCATGGATCTGATCTGATCCATGGCATGATCGCACCTCACGGAACCAGTCTGATCCCATCTTATGCCACAGATCCAATCCCAACTCATGGCACAAATGGGATCCAGTCTGTTGCATGATCCAGCCTCGTGGCATGGATCTGATCTGATCTTGATCTCGTGGCATGAATCTGATCCAGTTCGTGGCATGATCCCATCTCCGGGCACAAATCAAATCCCATGGCACAAATCCAGTCTGATCTGTGGCACGATCCCATCTGGTGCCATGAATCTGATCCAGCCTCATGGCACGATCCATGGCACAGATCTGATCCCATCCCATGGCACAAACGTGACGTGGTCTCACGCCGCTGTCCAGCCTGATCCATGGCACAATCGGTGCTGCTCCCCTGCGATCCCCAACCCAGCTGGGTTCCGTGCCACAATCCCTGCTCCCCATTCCCATTTGGGCCGCCAAACCTCCGCACTGGAGCTGCCCATTCCTGACGGCCCATCCCGGCGGCTTGGCAGGAGCCGGGAGGATGAGGATGCCATGGAGCAGGCGCGCCGGGTGCACGAGGAGGTGCGGCGGCGCCAGGAGCAGCAGCAGCAGCAGCAGCAGCAGCAGCAAGCGGCGGCGGCAGCAGCAGCGGCGGCAGCGGCTCCCCAAGCCCAGAGCTCCCAGCCCCAAGCTTCCCAATCCATGTTGGATCAGCAGCGGGAGATGGCCAGGAAGCGGGAGCAGGAGCGGAGGCGCCGGGAAGCGGTGAGTGGAATCGCTGGGGGGGGGGGGTGGTGATGGAGAAAAAGCCTTTGGGGGGATGGAAAATCCATAGGGAAGCAAGAGCGAAAAGAGGGCCCAAGGGATTCCGAGCAATCGTTGGGAATGCAAAGGAAAATCCCCTCTGGATGCCCCAAAAAAGCCTTGGGGGTGTTGGGAAATCCCTGGAGATGCTGAGAAATCCCTGAGGATGCTGAGAAGTGTCCAGGGATGCCGGAAAGTAAATGCTGAAAAGTGGCTGGGAATGCTAAAACATCCCTGGGGATGCTTGGAGATCTCCTTAGGGATTGCTGGGATGCTCCCAAATCCCCAGAGTCACAAAGAAAACCCTTTGAGAATGGCAATAACGAACTTGTGAATTCCAGAAAAACCCCAAACTCTGGGAATGCTGAAAAAATCCCTGGGAATGCCAAAAAAATCCTTGGGGATGGTGAGAAAAATCACTGAGGACACTCAAAAACCCGTGGAAGTTGCAAAAAAAGCCCTCTGCAAATGGTATCGAACGCCCAGGAATGCCAAGAAAAAACCCTGGGAATGCCAAAGAAAAATCCGGGAATGGCAAAAAATCCCTGGGAATGCTGAAAAACCACTGGGAAAAATCCTTGGGAATAGTGAAAAATTACTGAGGATGCTCAAAAACCCCTCCAAGAATGTTAAAAAGCAACAGAAAATGCCCCAAAAATAATCCCAGGAATGGTGAAAAATATCCTGGGAATGGCAGAGAAATCCTTGGGAATGGTGACAAAACTGCTGGGATCTTAAACTATCCTCGAAGTTCCCTAAAAAGCCCTCTGAGAATATCAAAAACTCCAAAACCATCCAATAAAAACCCGTTGGGAATGGCAAAAAAAAAGACCTGGGAATGCCGGGAATTCCTGACGCCGTTTTTCCCTTCTCTTGCAGATGGCGGCGACGATCGACATGAATTTCCAGAGCGATTTATTGGCCATCTTTGAGGAAAACCTTTTCTAGCGGCGCCGGCGGCTCCGGGTTTTGTTCCTCCCGATTTGACTCTTTCCAAGGGAAAACAAACAAAACAAAAAAAAAGAAATTCCCAGAAAAAAAAACAAAACAAAACAAACAAAAAAAAAAAACGGGAAAAAAAAATCAGAAAAGAAAAAAAAAAAAAATCCACAAAAATTTTTCTCCTTTTTCCCCTCCCCCCGCGAAACAACAACAAAAAAAAAAAAAAACATGGAAAAGTCAAAAAAAAGCTTCGGACTCTCCGTTTAAGTGTTAATGCGGGAGCGGGATCGTCCGGAATGCCGGGAATTCTCCTTCTTTTCCCTCTTTATTCCCTCTTTTCACACCGAATCCCTGAAAAATGGCAAAAAAAACAAAAACCAACCCAAATCCTATAGATCATCCCAAAGGAAAAAGATTCCAAGTCCAATCCCAGCGGAAAAGCTCGCTCCGGATGCGAATCCGCCGGGAAAAGGCCCCGCCCCCCCCCCTTCCCAATGTATATTCCGGGTTTATTTTTATTTGGGTGGGGTTTGTTTGGGTGTTTTTTTTTTTTTTTTCTTGTTTTTTTTTTTTTTTCACGGATTTTGGAAGAAAACAAAAAAAAAAAAAAAACGCAACAAAAAAAAAAAAAAAAAAAGGATTTCTTTTCGGAATTCAGAAAGGTTCAAAACGGCGGCAAAATGGGACCGGGAAGGGCGGGAGGGGGAGGGGCGGCGGGGGGAGGGCAAGGAGCAGGCGGAGGGGGGAGGGGCGATGGGGGAAGGGAGCCCCCCCTCACATTTTGGGGGGTTTTCCTCCTTTTTTCCTACTTTTTAACGCTTTTTCTCCAGTTTTCCCTTTTTTTGCCCTTTTTTCCTCCTTTTTTCTACTTTTTCTGTTTTCCTCCTTTTTTCCTTTTTCCCAGTTTTTTTCCTCTTTTTTTCTCTTTTCCCTCTTTTTTTTGACTTTTTTCTTCCTTTTTCCCCTTTTTTTTTATTTTTCCACCTCCTCCTCTTTTTCCCCCTCTTTTTCTATTTTTCCCGATCTTCCTTTTTGCCTTTTCTCTCCTTTTTATTTCCCTTTTTTCTCCTTTTTCCTCTTTTTTCTGCTTCTCCTCCTGTTTCCCTCTTTTATTTCTTTCCCCTCTTTCTTCTTTTAGTTACCTTCCTTTTTTCCTTTTTTCTTTTTTCCTCTTTTTTTTTCTCCTTTATTTCCCTTTTCCCCCCTCATTTTCCTCCCTTTTCCCCCATTTTCATTCCTTTCCTTTCTTTTCCTTTTTTATTCCCCTTTTCCCCTCATTTCCCTCCTTTTCCCCCCATTCCCCCGCCCGAGAGCTCCCTTTTTGCCCATTTTCTCCCCGTTTCCCCCCAAAGTCGCCGGTTTCTCCCATGCTTTTTGTATGATTTTAATGGTTTTCCTGCTCCCGGCGGGGCTCCAGCCCATTCCCGGCATTCCCGAGCCCTGGAGCGGAGCCTCCCCCATTAATGTTATTATATTATTATTATTATTATAATTATTCCTGGCCGGAGCCGCTCGGATCCGAGCCCGGATGCGCGCCCGGAGCCGGGGCCAATGCTGATGCTGATGATGGAATAAACGCAGCTCTTTTGGTTTTGTATAAAACAAGCCACGGGATTGGCCGCTTCTTCCAATGGGGGGGGCAGGGCCTGAGGGGATTTGGGGGGGGGATTTGTCCAACCCCCCCCATTGGGGTCACCCCCGGCTTCCAAACGCTGGGAAAAGGAGGTTTGGAAAACGAATTTGGAAATTTGAGGATTGAATTTGAAATTGGAGGGTTAAATTTGGAACATTCAGGGTTAAATTTGAAATTGGAGGGGGAAAATTGGGGCTTGAAATTTGAAGGTGAAGGTTGAGGTTTGGGGGTTAAATCTGAAATTTGAGGGTGGAATCTGAAATCTGAGGGTTAAATCTAATTTGAAGGTTAAATTAGAAAATTTAGGTTGGAATTTGAAAATTTGGGGTTAAATTTGAAATTTTGGGGTTAAATTTGAAATTTTAGGGTTCAATATGAAAATTGAGGCTTAACATTGAAATGTGAGGGTTAAATCTGAAATTTGAGAATGAAATCTAATTTGAAGGTGAAATTAGAAAATTTAGGTTGAAATCTGAAATTTTAGGGTTAAATTTGGAAATTGAGGCTGAATGTGAGAGTTAAATATGGAATTTGAAGGTTGAACGTTTCATTGGAGATTTAAATTTAAAAGAAAAAGGAAAAGGGGAAAATGGGGAGAAATGGGAAAAAAGGAAAAGGGAGAAAATGGGTTAAAAAGGGTTTAAAAGTGGCAGAAAAAAAAAGTTGAAAAGGGGTTAAAAAAACCAGGAGAAATTGGTTTAAAATAGAGAAAAAGGGGAAAGGATGGAAAAAGAGCAAAAATGGGCAAAAGGAAAGTGCAAAAAATGGAGGAAAAGGGGGAAAAGCTGAAAATAAACGGTAAAAAAAAAAAAAAAAAGGTTAAAAAAGGCGAAAAATGGGGGAAAAAAATAAAAAAGAAAAAAAAAGGAAAAACCAAAATTAAAAAACCTCGAAAATGGCCCCAAAGAGCCCCGAAGTTCGGAACTTTTCCCTTCCCCCTCACGTGACCTCCGCCCCGCGCTCCCATTGGCCGCCTCTCTGGGCCCCGCCCCCCGGCTCTGACCAATGAGCGGGGAGGGGGGCGGGGCCGGGCGCGGCCGAGCTCGGGCGGGCGGAGGAAGCGGCGCGAGAAGGTCGGGGGGGGCGGGGGGAACCCCCTCGTGTCGTGACAGGGACCCCTCCCCCCACCCCTGCAATGTCGCGACAGGGACGGGGCCGTGACCGGATACACGGGAATGGGGGGCGGGGAGCACCCCCGGTGGCGGGGACCCGGCGGTCAGGACAAGGGCACCGCGGTGGCGGGGGGGGGGACACGGCACTGCCGGGACAAGGGCACCCCCATGGCGGGGACACTGGGGGTGATGGGGGGTGGGCACCATGGGATGGGGAACCCCATGGGATGGGGACACCATGGGGACATGGACCTTGGGGACAGGGCCACCACCATGGACATGGCACCATAGGGATGGGGCCACCATGGGGATGGGAGCACCATGGGGATGGGAGCACCATGGGGATGGGGGCACCATGGGGATGGGAGCACCATGGGATGGGGGCATCATGGGATGTTGATTTTAGGGCCAGGGCCACCACCATGGACATGGCACCATAGGGATGGGGGCACCATGGGATGGAGCCACCATGGGATGGAGCCACCCCACGGTGCCCTGTGTCGCCCGCAGGTCCCGGCCATGCTCCTGTCCCTGTGCTCGCTGCTGCTGGCGCCCACCCGGCTGCTCTTGGCCGTGTCGAGCCTGGTGGCCCGGCTGGGGGTGGCGGTGGCCGCGGTGGCCGCGGCGGTGGCCTACGGGCTCTGGGGCCTTTGGGTGCTGCTGCGGCGGGGACCCCGAGCGACCTTCGGGCGGCGGGCGCGGGACCGGCCCCCCCCCGGCCTGGCCGATGGCACCTATGGGGAGCACAAGTACCTGCGCCTCAAGGTGGGGGGTCCAGGGGGGACTTGGGGGTGTCTTGGGTGGTCTCAGGGGGGTTTGGGGGGCCGGGGAGGGGGAGTTGTGGGGGCTGGTTTTGGGGTGGGGGCACCCCACTGACCCACAACCCCCCCCCTTTAGGACTCAGGGCTGATGCTCCACTACGTCACGCGGGGTCCTGACACGGCCCCATTGATGCTGCTTCTCCACGGCTTCCCCCAGAACTGGTGGGTACCAACACCCTGGTGGCACCATCATCATCTTCATCATGGTCACCATGGTCACCAACACCATCATCACGGTCACCATGGTCATCACCATCATCACCGTGGTCACCATGGTGACCACCACCATCACCACGATGGTCATCATGGTCATCACCATCATCATCATGATCACCATGGTCATCATCATCACGGTCACTATGGTCATCACGGTCACCGTGGTCATCACCATCATCACCACAGTGACCACCTCCCTCCTCCCACCAGGTTCTGCTGGAGGCACCTCCTGCAGGAGTTCGGCTCCCGGTACCGGGTGGTGGCCCTGGACCTCCGCGGTTACGGAGCCTCCTCCAAGCCGCCGGGCAGGGACAGCTACCGCCTGGAGGCGCTGCTGGACGACGTGCGCCAGGTCATCGAGGCGCTGGGCACCCGCAATGGGCCCAGCAGGGCCCCCGGCGCCCCCCCGGCGCCCCCCAAGTGCATCCTGGTGGGACACGACTGGGGGGGGGTCCTGGCCTGGGAGTTGGCCGCCGGCCACCCCGAGCTGGTGGAGAAGCTGGTGGTGATGGACGCGCCGCACCGCGCCGTCATGGCCGGTAAGGGGGGCTTCTTGTGGCCTCCGGGGGGATGGTGGGCGCCATCGCATGGCCATGGTGTTGGGTGACGTCTCGTGGTCGATATCATTGGGTGCCATCCCATGGTCAATGCCATTGGGTGCCATCTCTTAGGACCAGGCCATTGGGTGCTATGTCTCATGGGCATCAAGTGGTACCTCATGGCCATGTCATTGGGTGCCATCTCTCCTGGCCACACCATTGGGTGCCATCTTTCTTATGACCGTGTCATTGGGTGCCATCTCTCATGGCTATGCCATTGGGTGCCATCCCATGGCCAATGTCATTGGGTGCCATCTCTTAGGACCAGGCCATTGGGTGCCATCTCTCATGGCTATGCCATTGGGTGCCATCCCATGGCCAATGTCATTGGGTGCTATCTCATGACCAGGCTGTTGGGTGCCATCTCTTATGTCCACACCATTGGGTTCTATCTCATGTCCATGCAATTGGGTGCCATCTCTTAGGACCAGGCCATGGGGTGCCATCTGTCGTGGCCACGCCATTGGGTGCCATCTGCTGTGGCATTGACATTGGGTACTCTCTGTCATGACCATACCGTTGAGTGTCCTCTCTCATGGCCATGCCATTGGGTGCCATCTCTTATGACCATGCCATTGGGTGCCATCTCTCATGGCCGTCCTGTTGGGTGCTATCTCATGGCCATACCATTGGGTGCCATCTCTTACGACCATGCCATTGGGTGTCCTCTTTCATGTCCATGCCATTGGGTGCCATCCCATGGCCAATGTCATTGGGTGCCATCTCTCTTACGACCACACCACTGGGTGCCATCAGGTGCCACCTGTCAGGGCACCACCTCCAGCTTCCCCCTGCCCTCACCCCCCCCATCCCTCTTTGGGTGCAGGCTTCACCCTGGGCCACCCCACGCAGCTCCTGCGCTCCAGCTACGTCTTCCTGTTCCAGCTGCCCTGGCTGCCGGAGCTGCTGCTCTCCCTGGCAGACTTCGAGGTGGGCCCCATCCCCACGTCCCCCCCTGCTCCTCCTCAAGCCCCACACGAGCCGTTGTGGGGCCGTGGCTTCATCCCCACCTCCTGTGTCCCCACTGGGGGCTCTGTAGTTGGTGAAGCTCATCCTGACGGGAGCGTGGACGGGGATCCAGAGCCCCGGCCGGAGCCTGACGGAGCAGGAGCTGGATGCCTACATCTACAGCCTGGCCCAGCCCGGGGCGCTCAGCCCTCCCCTGCACCACTACCGCAACCTCTTCAGGTTGGGGGGACCCATTGGGTGCTGCTGGCTGGGGGGGGGTGCCCCATTGAGGGGTCCAACTGAAGGGGTCTTCCTTGGGATGGTTCCAGTTGGGTGCTCTTGGGTTGGGTGTTGTTGTGGGTTGGGTGCTCCTGGCTGGGTGCTGGTGTTGGTAGGGTCCCATTGGGTGCTTCTCTTTGGGATGGTTCCAGTTGGGTGCTCTTGGGTTGGGTGTTGTTGTGGGTTGGGTGCTCCTGGCTGGGTGCTGGTGTTGGTAGGGTCCCATTGGATGCTTCTCTTTGGGATGGTTCCAGTTGGGTGCTCTGGGGTTGGGTGGTGTGGGTTGGTGGGATCCCATTGAGTTGTTCCTCTTTGGGTTGATCTCACTCAGGTACCCAATTATGGGGCTCCACTTGGGGTTCTCCGCTTTGGGGTGGTCCCATTGGAGATGTTCCCAGTTGGGTGCCCCATTGCCGATGCTCCCATTGGAGATGCTCCCATTGGAGACGCTCCCTTTGGAGACGCTCCCGGTTGGGTGCTCCATTGGAGATGCTCCCATTGGCGATGCTCCATTGGAGATGCTCCATTGGAGATGCTCCCATTGGAGATGCTCCCATTGGAGATGCTCCCATTGTAGATGCTCCATTGGAGATGCTTCCATTGGAGATGCTCCCATTGGAGATGCTTCCATTGGAGATGCTCCATTGGAGATGCTTCCACTGGAGATGATCCCATTGGAGATGCTCCATTGGAGATGCTCCATTGGAGATGATCCCATTGGCGATGCTCCATTGGAGATGCTTCCATTGGAGATGCTCCCATTGGAGATGCTTCCATTGGAGATGCTCCATTGGAGATGCTTCCACTGGAGATGATCCCATTGGAGATGCTCCATTGGAGATGCTCCATTGGAGACGCTCCCATTGGAGACGCTCCCATAGGAGACGCTTCCATTGGAGATCCTTCCATTGGAGATGCTCCATTGGCGATGCTCCCATTGGAGATGCTCCCATTGGAGATGCTTCCATTGGAGATGCTCCCATTGGAGACGCTCCCATTGGAGATGCTCCATTGGAGACGCTCCCATTGGAGACGCTCCCATTGGAGACGCTCCCGGTTGGGTGCCCCATGGGAGCTCCTCCCGGTCTCCCCGCAGGGGCCCCCCGATCCCTCGGGAGCCGCCCCCCATCGCCACGCTGCTGCTGTGGGGCGGCCACGACGCGCTCCTGGACCCACGGCTGGTGCCGTCCCTGCGCCGGTGCCTGCGGCCCAGTGCCCGCCTCTGCCTCCTGCCCGACGCCAGCCATTGGCTGCCTGAGGACCAGCCCCGCGCCCTCGCCCGCCTCGTCCAGGACTTCCTGGATGGGGGCAGCCTGCACCCATAGCAGCACCCATGGGTGCTCCTATGCCAGTACCCAGGGGAGCACCCATAGTGGTATCCATGGGTGCTCCCCATAGCAGCATCCCGGGGGAGAGGCTCCGACTGGGGTAAGGGGGCAGAGGTGGGAAGAGGAGAAGGGTTGGGGGGGAGACAATGGTGGGGTGGCGGGGACCCCAACATCTGGATGAGGACCCCAACATCTGGATGGGGACCCCAACATCTGGATGGGGACCTCAACACCTGGATGGGGACCTCAACATCTGGATGAGGACCCCAACATCTGGATGGGGACCTCAACACCTGGATGAGGACCCCAATATCTGGATGGGGACCCCAACATCTGGATGAGGACCCCAACATCTGGATGGGGACCCCAACATCTGGATGAGGACCTCAACATCTGGATGGGGACCCAAACATCTGGATGAGGACCCCAACATCTGGATGGGGACCCCAACATCTGGATGAGGACCTCAACATCTGGACGGGGACCCCAACATCTGGATGGGGACCCCAACATCTGGATGGGGACCCCAACATCTGGATGGGGACCCCAACACCTGGATGGGGACTCCAACATCTGGATGGGGACCCCAACATCTGGATGGGGACCTCAACAACTGGATGAGGACCCCAACATCTGGATGGGGACCCCAACACCTGGATGGGGACTCCAACATCTGGATGGGGACCCCAACATCTGGATGGGGACCTCAACAACTGGATGAGGACCCCAACAACTGGATGAGGACCCCAACATCTGGATGGGGACCCCAACACCTGGATGGGGACCTCAACATCTGGATGGGGACCCCAAGACCTGGACGTTGACCCAAACATCTGGATGGGGCCCCTTGCTCCCAAGTGCCTTGAATAAAGCTGGGTGTCGCAGTGTTAGCCCATGGGTGCCACCCATGGGTGCTGGTGCCGTGTCCTGGGTCCCTGCCAGCGCCCTTGGGTGCCAGAACCAGCCTGGGGGGGGAGGGGAATGGGTCCCGGGGGGGGGGGGGGGGTGCTGGTGTTGGGGCCCCTCCCCCCTTTAATCCTCTCCGTGCCCCGCGGCGGCTCCAACCGGTGCCGGGGATTAACGGGGGGGGACGGGACGGGCAGGGCCCCTCCCCCCCCCCAAAACGCGGCCCCTCCCCCCTCCAGAGCTCAGCTGAACCGGTTGAACCGGATGAACTGGGCTGGGGGAGGGGCCCGGGCGGGCCCAGCGCGAGCACCTGCGGCCCCGCCCCCACTCGGGGTTGTCCCCATAAACCCGAACCCCATTCCCCCCATACCCCATACCCCATATCCCATACCCCATATCCCATACCCCATATCCCATACCCCATACCCCATACCCCATATCCCATATCCCATACCCCATATCCCATACCCCATATCCCATACCCCATATCCCATACCCCATACCCCATATCCCATATCCCATACCCCATACCCCATACCCCATATCCCATATCCCATACCCCATACCCCATACCCCATATCCCATATCCCATATCCCATACCCCATATCCCATATCCCATACCCCATACCCCATATCCCATACCCCATACCCCATATCCCCATATCCCATATCCCATACCCCATACCCCATATCCCATACCCCATACCCCATATCCCATATCCCATATCCCATATCCCATACCCCATATCCCATATCCCATATCCCATACCCCATATCCCATATCCCATATCCCATATCCCATACCCCATACCCCATATCCCATACCCCATACCCCATATCCCCATACCCCATATCCCATATCCCATACCCCATATCCCATATCCCATACCCCATACCCCATATCCCATACCCCATACCCCATACCCCATATCCCCATACCCCATACCCCATATCCCATACCCCATACCCCATACCCCATATCCCCATACCCCATACCCCATATCCCATACCCCATACCCCATACCCCATACCCCATACCCCATATCCCATATCCCATACCCCATATCCCATATCCCATACCCCATACCCCATATCCCATACCCCATATCCCCATACCCCATATCCCATACCCCATACCCCATACCCCATACCCCATACCCCATATCCCATACCCCATATCCCATATCCCATACCCCATACCCCATATCCCATATCCCATACCCCATACCCCATACCCCATATCCCATACCCCATATCCCATACCCCATACCCCATATCCCATACCCCATATCCCATATCCCATACCCCATACCCCATATCCCATATCCCATACCCCATACCCCATACCCCATACCCCATACCCCATATCCCATATCCCATACCCCATACCCCATATCCCATACCCCATACCCCATATCCCCATACCCCATATCCCATATCCCATATCCCATATCCCCATACCCCATACCCCATATCCCATACCCCATACCCCTTACCCCGTATCCCACGTCCCTCCTGTCCCCTCCACGTCCCCCGTGCCCCCCCCGTCCCTTGTCCCGTTGCCATGGCCACTGGTGGAAAATAGGACACGGGGAGGGGCTGCGGGGGGACACGGACACGGGGGGGGCACAGGGGACATGGACGCGGACACCCAGCGCTTCCCAGCGCTTCCCAGTTCCCCCCAGTGCTCCCAGGAACCCCAGTGCCTCCATAGGGGGACTGCTCCCCATTATCCCCAGATCCCTGCCTTCCCAGTGCTCCCAGTACCCACAGTTACCCCCCAGACCCCTTAGCTGACCCCAGTGTTCCCATTGCCCCAATTGCCCCCATTACCCCCCATTGTCCCCATTACCCTCATTGCCCCCCATTACCCCTCGTTGCCCCCCGTTGCCCCCCATTGGCCCCCATTGCCCCCATTACCCCCATTGCCCCCTTTACCCCCATTGCTCCCATTGCTCCCAGTGTCCCCCGTTCCCCCCAGCCCCGCCCCACCGGGCGCAGCAGGGGGCGGAGCTCACCTGCGGTCACGTGCCCAGGCCCCGCCCCTTCCCCGCTCCCCTCCCCGCACCTGGCGCTCGCGACTCGCTCCCGCGCGGGGCCGCGCCCGCCTCCGAACCCCCCCGAGCGCTGCCGAACCCCCCCGAGCCCACCCGAAGCCCTCCGAGCCCACCCGATCCCGCCGCGCTCCACCCGAAGGGGACCCGAACACCTCCGAACGCCCCCCGAGCGCAGCCCAACCGGACCGGGCCGGGCTCCGCGATGGTGGCGGCTCCTCCGGCCGCGGCCGCCGCCATGAGCCGGGAGCTGCTGGGGCCCGAGATCCGCCCGCTCGACCGGTACGACGGGGCCCGGGCCCGCACCGCAGCCAGCATCGCCTGGGCCATCGCCGCCAGCTACGGAGGCGCGGGTAGGGCCGGGACCGGGCACCGGAGGGGGCCGGGGGGTGCTGGTACCAAGGGGGATGCTGGTACTGAGGGATGCTGGTACCGGGGGGATGCTGGTACCGGGGGGGATGCTGGTACCGGGGGGGATGCTGGTACCGGGGATGCTGGTACCGGGGGGATGCTGGTACCGGGGGGATGCTGGTACCGGGGGGATGCTGGTACCGGGGGGGATGCTGGTACCGGGGATGCAGGTACCGGGGATGCTGGTACCGGGGGGATGCTGGTACCGGGGGGATGCTGGTACCGGGGGGGATGCTGGTACCGGGGATGCAGGTACCGGGGATGCTGGTACCGGGGGGATGCTGGTACCGGGGGGATGCTGGTACCGGGGATGCTGGTACCGGGGGGATGCTGGTACCGGGGGATGCTGGTACCGGGGGGATGCTGGTACCGGGGGGATGCTGGTACCGGGGATGCAGGTACCGGGGATGCTGGTACCGGGGGGATGCTGGTACCGGGGGGATGCTGGTACCGGGGATGCTGGTACCGGGGATGCTGGTACCGGGGGGATGCTGGTACCGGGGGATGCTGGTACCGGGGATGCAGGTACCGGGGATGCTGGTACCGGGGGGATGCTGGTACCGGGGGGATGCTGGTACCGGGGGATGCTGGTACCGGGGGGATGCTGGTACCGGGGATGCTGGTACCGGGGATGCAGGTACGGGGGATGCTGGTACCGGGGGGATGCTGGTACCGGGGGGATGCTGGTACCGGGGGATGCTGGTACCGGGGATGCTGGTACCGGGGGGATGCTGGTACCGGGGGGATGCTGGTACCGGGGGATGCTGGTACCGGGGGGATGCTGGTACCGGGGATGCAGGTACCGGGGATGCTGGTACCGGGGGATGCTGGTACCGGGGGGATGCTGGTACTGGGGGGATGCTTTACCGGGGATGCAGGTACCGGGGATGCTGGTACCGGGGGATGCTGGTACCGGGGATGCTGGTACCGGGGATGCTGGTACCGGGGGGATGCTGGTACCGGGGATGCTGGTACCGGCGGAACGCACCTTGCACCTGGCAGTGGAGGGTGATGGGGGCCCGAGGCGCTCCGGTAAACCGGGGTGCGGGGATGCAGGTGGTCGCTACCGGTTAGGGGGTGTCCGGTACCGGTTATGGGGTGTCCGATCTATGGGGGGGCTGTTACCGGTTATGAGGTATCCGGTCTATGGGAGGGTGTCCGGTCTATGAGAGGGGGTGGTACCGGTTATGGGGTACCCGGTAACGGGGGGGGGGACCCAATTGGGGGTTCCCCCCCTCCCCCCTCTGTGCTTTTGTTGCAGTCTGGGGGGGTGGGGGTGACGTCATGGGAGTGACACCGCCGCGTGACGTCACCGGGCGGGATCCCCCCCCCGCGGCGCCGCCTCTTGCGGTGTTGGGGGGGGGGGAACCCCCCCACCCCCCCCCAATGTCCCCATCCCCCCCCCCCGCTTTAGCTCCGCCCCCCCCGGTCAAAGTCCTCCCCCTCCCCCCTCCTGCAGCGCCCTTTGGCCGGGGGGGGGGGGGGGGGGGGACGGGCGCGTTGCAGCAGCACCCACGGGGTCATGGGGGGGGTTGGGGGTGACACCCACTTGTGGGGTGCAGGGTGGGTGCTGGGGGTGCCATTAGTTGGGTGCTGGGGGTGCAGGATGGGTGCTGGTGGCTTATTCCCCCTCCTCATTGGGTGCTGGGATGCAGGTGGGTGCCAGGGGCTGATTTCCCCCCCATCCTGTGGTGCAGATTGGGTGCTGATGGGTGCAGGGTGGATGCAGCTGGGTGCTGAAGGCTGACAACCCCCCCTTTGTGGGGCACAGGATGGGTGCTGGGGATAGCATCATAGGGTGCTGTGGGTGCAGGGTGGGTGCTGTGTGTGCAGGGTGGGTGCTGTGTGTGTAGGATGGGTGCTGTGAGTGCAGATAGGTGCTGGGTTGGGTGCGTGCAGGACGGGTGCCATGGGTTGGGTGTGGGTGCTGAGTGGGTGCTGTAGGTTCAGGGTGTGCGATGGGTGGGTGCCATTGGTTGGGTGTGGGTGCAGGATGGGTGCCATGGGTGCTGTGGGTGCCATGGGGGTCTCCATGGCCATTGGGGGTCTCTGTGGCCGTGGGTCCCCGGTTGGATCCATGGTCACTGGTTCATGGTGGGGTCTCCATTCACGTGGTCTTGGCCATTGGGGTCTCCATGGCCATGGCTGCCTCCATGGTCACTGGTCCATGGTGGGGTCCCCATGGCCATGGTCTTGGCTATAGGTCTGCGATGGGTCTGTGGCCATCGTGGGTCCCCATAGGGGTTGTAGGCCATGGCCATGGGTCCATTCTAGGCCTGTGATGGATCCTGGGCGGCTTTGGGGCCTTGGCCTTGGTGGCCATGGTGGGTCTATGGTGGCTCCATGGATGGCTCCATGGAGGGGTTGTGGATGGATCCATTGATGGATCCAAGGCAATGAGCAATCCATGGTGGGTCCATAGATGGGTCCAAGCCACGGTATTGTCTATGGGGGGTCTATGGGGGGTCTGTAGTGTCCATTGTGGGTCCATGGTCACTCTGTGGTGGATGCATGGATAGATCCCATGCCCTCAGTGCTCCATGGTGGGCCCATGGATAGGTCCAAGCCAAAGAGAGATCTGTGCCGTCCCCATGGTATCCTGTAGGGAATGTTCCCGAGGCACTGCAGCGGGTTCCATGGTGTCCCCATGGTGTCCCTGTGATGTCTCTATGGTGTCCCCATGGTGTCCCTGTGATGTCTCTAGGGTGTCCCCATGGTGTCCCTGTGATGTCTCTATGGTGTCCCCATGGTGTCCCTGTGATGTCTCTACGGTGTCCCCATGGTGTCCCTGTGATGTCTCTACGGTGTCCCCATGGTGTCCCTGTGATGTCTCTACGGTGTCCCCATGGTGTCCCTGTGATGTCTCTACGGTGTCCCCATGGTGTCCCTGTGATGTCTCTACGGTGTCCCCATGGTGTCCCTGTGATGTCTCTATGGTGTCCCCATGGTGTCCCTGTGATGTCTCTATGGTGTCCCCATGGTGTCCCTGTGATGTCTCTATGGTGTCCCCATGGTGTCCCTGTGATGTCTCTATGGTGTCCCCATGGTGTTCCTGTGATGTCTCTAGGGTGTCCCCATGGTGTCCCTGTGATGTCTCTATGGTGTCCCCATGGTGTCCCTGTGATGTCTCTACGGTGTCCCCATGGTGTCCCTGTGATGTCTCTACGGTGTCCCCATGGTGTCCCTGTGATGTCTCTATGGTGTCCCCATGGTGTCCCTGTGATGTCTCTATGGTGTCCCCATGGTGTCCCTGTGATGTCTCTATGGTGTCCCCATGGTGTCCCTGTGATGTCTCTATGGTGTCCCCATGGTGTCCCTGTGATGTCTCTATGGTGTCCCCATGGTGTTCCTGTGATGTCTCTAGGGTGTCCCCATGGTGTCCCTGTGATGTCTCTATGGTGTCCCCATGGTGTCCCTGTGATGTCTCTATGGTGTCCCCATGGTGTTCCTGTGATGTCTCTATGGTGTCCCCATGGTGTTCCTGTGATGTCTCTATGGTGTCCCCATGGTGTCCCTGTGATGTCTCTATGGTGTCCCCACGGTGTCCCTAGGGTGCCCCCGTATCCCATAGGGAACGTGCCTGAGGCGCTGTGGGAGCTGTTCCATGGTGTTCCCTTGGTATCCCTATGGTATCCCCTTGGTGTCCTTGTGGTATTCCCACGTATCCCCATGGTACCCCCATGGTATCCCCATGGTATCTCTATGGTATCCCCATGGTATCTCTATGGTGTCCCCATATACCCCAATGGTATCCCCATGGCATCCCTCTGGTATCCCCATGTATTGCTATAGTATCCCCATGGTACCCCATGGTATCTCTATGGTACCCCCATGGTGTCTCTATGGGATCTCTCTGGTGTCTCTATGGTGCCTCTATGGTATCTCTATGGTACCCCCATGTTACCCCCATGGTGTCTCTATGGTATCTCTATGGCACCCCTATGGTGTCTCTATGGTACCCCCATGGTGTCTCTATGGGATCTCTCTGGTGTCTCTATGGTGCCTCTATGGTATCTCTATGGTACCCCCATGTTACCCCCATGGTGTCTCTATGGTATCTCTATGGCACCCCTATGGTGTCTCTATGGTACCTCTATGGTGTCTCTCTCGTGTCTCTCTGGTGTCTCTATGGTGCCTCTATGGTATCTCTATGGTACCCCCATGTTACCCCCATGGTGTCTCTATGGTATCTCTATGGTACCCCCATGGTATCTCTATGGTATCTCTATGGTACCCCCATGTTACCCCCATGGTGTCTCTATGGTATCTCTATGGTACCCCCATGTTACCCCCATGGTGTCTCTATGGTATCTCTATGGTACCCCCATGGTATCTCTATGGTGTCTCTATGGTACCCCCATGTTACCCCCATGGTGTCTCTATGGTATCTCTATGGTACCCCCATGTTACCCCCATGGTGTCTCTATGGTATCTCTATGGTACCCCCATGTTACCCCCATGGTGTCTCTATGGTACCTCTATGGTACCCCCATGGTATCTCTATGGTATCTCTATGGTACCCCCATGTTACCCCCATGGTGTCTCTATGGTACCTCTATGGTACCCCCATGGTATCTCTATGGTATCTCTATGGTACCCCCATGGTATCTCTATGGTATCTCTATGGTACCCCCATGTTACCCCCATGGTGTCTCTATGGTATCTCTATGGTACCCCCATGGTATCTCTATGGTGTCTCTATGGTACCCCCATGTTACCCCCATGGTGCCTCTATGGTATCTCTATGGTACCCCCATGTTACCCCCATGGTGTCTCTATGGTATCTCTATGGTACCCCCATGTTACCCCCATGGTGTCTCTATGGTATCTCTATGGTACCCCCATGTTACCCCCATGGTGTCTCTATGGTATCTCTATGGTACCCCCATGTTACCCCCATGGTGTCTCTATGGTACCCCCATGGTGTCTCTATGGTATCTCTATGGTACCCCCATGTTACCCCCATGGTGTCTCTATGGTACCCCCATGGTGTCTCTATGGTATCTCTATGGTACCCCCATGTTACCCCCATGGTGTCTCTATGGTATCTCTATGGTACCCCCATGGTGTCTCTATGGTATCTCTATGGTACCCCCATGTTACCCCCATGGTATCTCTATGGTACCCCCATGTTACCCCCATGGTGTCTCTATGGTATCTCTATGGTACCCCCATGGTACCCCCATGGTGTCTCTATGGTATCTCTATGGTACCCCCATGTTACCCCCATGGTATCTCTATGGTGTCTCTATGGTACCCCCATGGTGTCTCTATGGTACCCCCATGGTGTCTCTATGGTATCTCTATGGTACCCCCATGTTACCCCCATGGTATCTCTATGGTGTCTCTATGGTACCCCCATGGTGTCTCTATGGTACCCCCATGGTGTCTCTATGGTATCTCTATGGTACCCCCATGTTACCCCCATGGTATCTCTATGGTGTCTCTATGGTACCCCCATGGTGTCTCTATGGGATCTCTATGGTACCCCCGCGGCAGCGCCGTTCCCCCTGTGCTGTCCCGCAGGGAACGTTCCGGAGGCGCTGCGGGAGCCGCTGCAGCGGGGCCGCCTGGTGCCGGCCGTGGCGCGGGCGCTCTCGGCCCCGGGGCTCTACTGCCGGGCCTGGGCCTGGGCGCTGCGGGCGCGGCCGCCCCCGGACACGGCGGCGCTGCTGGAGCTGCTGCGGCAGCGAGGGGACGGCCCCACCCTGCGAGAGCGCCCCCTGCAGGCGGCGGACCTCAGGCCGCCCCTCGACATCGTGAGTGCAGCGGGGGGGAATGGGGGGAACGGGGACAATGGGGGCAATGGGGGGAATGGGGGAATGGGGGGAATGGGGCAATGGGGGGAATGGGGGCAATGGGGGGAATGGGGGTTAATGGGGGGAATGGGGGCAATGGGGGCAATGGGGGGAATGGGGGTTAATGGGGGTAATGGGGGGTAATGGGGGCAATGGGGGCAATGGGGGTAATGCGGGCAATGGGGGGAATGGGGGCAATGGGGGGAACGGGGACAATGGGGGCAATGGGGACAATGGGGGGAATGGGGGTAATGGGGGGAATGGGGCAATGGGGGCAATGGGGGGAATGGGGGTTAATGGGGGGAATGGGGGGAATGGGGGCAATGGGGGCAATGGGGGGAATGGGGGTTAATGGGGGGAATGGGGGGAATGGGGGCAATGGGGGCAATGGGGGGAATGGGGGTTAATGGGGGTAATGGGGGTAATGGGGGCAATGGGGGCAATGGGGGTAATGCGGGCAATGGGGGGAATGGGGGCAATGGGGGGAACGGGGACAATGGGGGCAATGGGGACAATGGGGGGAACGGGGACAATGGGGGGAATGGGGGGGAATGGGGCAATGGGGGAATGGGGGTAATGAGGGCATTGGGTGTAATGGGGGGGAATGAGGGCAACGGGGCAATGGGGGCAATGGGGGGCAATGGGGGCTATGGGGGCTATGGGATCAATGGGATTAATGGGGGGCAATGGGGGCTATGGGGGCTATGGGATCAATGGGATCAATGGGGGGCAATGGGATCAATGGGATCAATGGGGGGCAATGGGGGCTATGGGGCAATGGGATCAATGGGATCAATGGGATCAATGGGGGGCAATGGGATCAATGGGATCAATGGGATCAATGGGGGGCAATGGGATCAATGGAATCAATGGGGGGCAATGGGGGCTATGGGGCAATGGGATCAATGGGATCAATGGGGGGCAATGGGGGCAATGGGGGGCAATGGGGGCTATGGGGGGCAATGGGGGCAATGGGATCAATGGGATCAATGGGGGGCAATGGGGGCTATGGGGGCTATGGGATCAATGGGATCAATGGGGGGCAATGGGATCAATGGGGGGCAATGGGATCAATGGGGGCAATGGGATCAATGGGATCAATGGGGGGCAATGGGATCAATGGGGGCAATGGGATCAATGGGATCAATGGGATCAATGGGGGGCAATGGGATCAATGGGGGCAATGGGATCAATGGGATCAATGGGGGGCAATGGGGGCTATGGGGGCAATGGGATCAATGGGATCAATGGGGGGCAATGGGGGCTATGGGGGCTATGGGATCAATGGGATCAATGGGGGGCAATGGGATCAATGGGGGGCAATGGGATCAATGGGGGGCAATGGGATCAATGGGATCCATGGGATCCATGGGAGCTCCGGGTGCCCCTTCCCAGGACGCCCACCTCACCCTCATTGACTCCCTCATGGGCGCCTTCGTGGCCGAGGCCACGCGGGGCCTGGGCTGCCCCCCGGGAGCGCCCCCCGGGCCCGAGGGCTGGGAGCAGAAGATCCTGTGCTGGTTGGACACGGTGCGGGGGGGCATGGGGGGCATGGGGGGGCATGGGGGGGTATGGGGGGGTATGGGGGGTATGGGGGGGTATGGGGGGGTATGGGGGGGGCATGGGGGGGCATGGGGGGGCATGGGGGGGTATGGGGGGGTATGGGGGGTATGGGGGGGTATGGGGGGGTATGGGGGGGGCTATGGGGGGGGCATGGGGGGGTATGGGGGGGTATGGGGGGGTATGGGGGGGCATGGGGGGGTATGGGGGGGCATGGGGGGGTATGGGGGGTATGGGGGGGTATGGGGGGGTATGGGGGGGCATGGGGGGGTATGGGGGGGTATGGGGGGGCATGGGGGGGTATGGGGGGGTATGGGGGGCTATGGGGGGGCTATGGGGGGCTATGGGGGGGCTATGGGGGTGTCTCTGGGGGTGTCTGTGGGGGGCACCCCATACATGGGGAGGGCTCCCCTCCATTGCCCCCCCATCCCGTACAGGTGAACCGCAAGCTACAAGAGAGCACCGAGAAGGAGGCGCCCCCCCCCCCGGGCCCCCCCTCGGACCCCCCCGCGGCCCCCCCCGCCTGCACCCATAAGGTTGGTGCCATTGACGGGGGGGGGGGTATTAATTGGTTACATGCAATTAATGGGGTTTAAAGGGGCCCCCCCCAAGGTGCTGATGCTGAGCCCCCCCCCTGCTTCTTTCTGCTTTGCTCTTGGTGATGGGGACCCCCCCTTTGCTTTCGGGGTCCCCCCCCAACGGTGTTGGGGACCCCCCCATGGGATTTGCTTTTAGGGGACCCCCCACTGACTTGGGGACCCCCTCCTTTGTCTTGGGACCCCCCCTTTGCTTTTGGGGACCCCCCCCAATGTTACTGGGACCTCTCCCATTGTCTTGGGGACCCCCCCTTGGTGTTGGGGACCCCCCCTTTGCTTTGGGCCCCCCCATGGTGTTGGGGACCCCCCCTTGGTCTTGGGACACCCCCATTGTCTTGGGGGCCCCTCTTTGCTTTTGGGGTCCCCCCCTTAGCATTGAGTCCTCCCCTTTGCTTTGGGTCCCCCCCTTGGTGTTGGGGACCCCCCCTTTGCTTTGGGCCCCCCCCTTGGTGTTGGGGACCCCCCCTTGGTGTTGGGGACCCCCCCTGGCTCTGATCCTGCTCTTTGTGTCTCCCGCTCCAGTGTCCCACCCGCTGGTACTGGAAGCTGGTTCCTGTAAGTGGGAGCTTTACATTGACCCCCCCCGCACCCCAAAACTGCCCCCCCCCCTTAACCCCCCCCTAAACCCAAGGGGGGGGGCTCCTGCCCCCCCCCCACTTCGCTGGTTTGGGGGTGCCCCCCTTTACCCCTTTGCTTTGCTGCATGAAGGATGCTGGAGGATGCTGCTCCCCCCCCTTATAAATGGGGGGGGGCTGACGCTTGGGGCCCCCCCCATAATATAGGGGGGGGGGGTTGGGGGTGCTTTATATTGGGGGGGGTTGAAGAAACCCCCCCCCATTTTGGCTATGGGGGTGCTGCTTGCTGAGCCCCCCCTTGAATATATGGGGGTGCTGCTTGTGGACCCCCCCAAGTTGGGATGTGGGGGGGGTATCACTTACAGACCCCCCCCAATTTGATGGGGGGGGTCTAAAGAGCATCTCCCCCCCCCAGAATGGGTGCCCCCCCCCAAAATATGGGGGTCTCCCCCCAGCATCCTCTGCTCCCCCCCCCCCTTTATCCCATCTCAACTGCATCAAGGGGGGGGGGCACGGAACTGCATGGGGGGGGCATGAAGTGGGGGGGCACAAAAAGGGGGGGGCATGTGTGGGTTGTGTCTATAGGGGCTTAATATGGGGGGGACCAAGGGGAGCCCCCCCAGACCCCTAAATCAAAGCCTGGAGCAGGGTGTTCCCCCCCCCAAATAATGGGGGGCACCAAATGACCCCCCCATAATAAAAGGGGGCTTAAGAGACCCGCCTAAAATACAGGGGGGGCACCAAATGAACCCCCCCAATTAAATTGGGGACCCAAGAAATCAACGGGGGGGGACACTAAATGACCCCCCCCCCCATTAATATATATGGGGCGCACCAAATGACCCCCATTAATATATGGGGGGGCACTGACACCCCCATAATTATATGGGGGGGCCACTAAATAACCCCCATTAATATATGGGGGGCACCAAATGACCCCATTAATATATAGGGGGGGCACTAAATGACCCCCATTAATGGGGGGGCACCAAATGACACCCTATTAATGGGGGGGGGGCACTAAATGACCCCCCCATTGATATCAATTGGGGGGGGGGGTGTCACTAAAAGCCCCCCTATATAAACTGAGGGGATGCGGGGGGATCAATTGGACCCCACCAATTCTAAATGGGGGGGGGGGGGGGGCTCCCCCATTGTTCCTTTTGGGGGGGGTTGGTTTGGGGCCCCCCCCTGACGCTCTCTCCTGTCCCCCCCCCCAGCACGCCATCGCCTTTTGTTTGAAGGAATCAGGGAATAAACCTCCAGTGGTAACGTATCCCCCCCCCCCCATCAGCACCCATGGGTGGGGGGCACCCATGGGTGCCCCCCCCCTCCCCGAACCAACCCCCATTGGTGCCCCCCCCCCCCCCCCATCCTCCCTATATAACACCCTGCTCCGGGCACTGGGGCGCCCCCTATTGGATGGGAGGTGATGGAGGGGTGGGGGGATATGGGCACCCATGGGTGCCCCCCCCCCCCTTTATGGTACCACCCCCCCATTGAACACCCCATTGATGGGTGGGTGCCCCCCCCCTATATCGTTGGGGTGCACCAGCACCCATAAGGGAGTTACAAGGGCACCCATGCGTTCTATTGGGAGGGGCACCCATGGGTGCCTTGTCCCCCCCCCCCCCGATTACATTTGGGGTGCCCCCACGTGACCGTTGCCCCCCCCCCCCCCATAGATCCGGTACCGGCGGGACCGGGCCCCCCCCCCGGCGCAGCCCCTGCTTCCCCCCGGTGCTGGCGCTGCAGGATCTGGCCAGCGGGGGGGCGCTGGCGGCCGCCATCCACTACTACTGCCCGCAGGCCCTGCGCCTCGAGGGTGAGCCGGGGGGGCTGTGGGGATATAGGGGGTACTGGGGTTATGGGGCGCTATGGGGATATAGGGGGTATTGGGGTTATGGGGTGCTATGGGGATATAGGGGGTACTGGGGGTTATGGGGTGCTATGGGGATATAGGGGGTACTGGGGTTATGGGGTGCTATGGGGATATAGGGGGTACTGGGGTTATGGGGTGCTATGGGGATATAGCGGGTACTGGGGTTATGGGGCGCTATGGGGATATAGGGGGTACTGGGGTTATGGGGCGCTATGGGATATAGGGGGTATTGGGGTTATGGGGTGCTATGGGGATATAGGGGGTACTGGGGTTATGGGGTGCTATGGGGATATAGCGGGTACTGGGGTTATGGGGCGCTATGGGGATATAGGGGGTACTGGGTTATGGGGTGCTATGGGGATATAGGGGGTACTGGGGTTCTGGGGCGCTATGGGGATATAGGGGGTATTGGGGTTATGGGGTGCTATGGGGATATAGGGGGTATTGGGGTTATGGGGCGCTATGGGGATATAGGGGGTATTGGGGTTATGGAGTGCTATGGGGATATAGGGGGTATTGGGGTTATGGGGTACTATGGGGATATAGGGGGTACTGGGGTTATGGGGGTGCTATGGGGATATAGGGGGTACTGGGGTTATGGGGTACTATGGGGATATAGGGGGTATTGGGGTTATGGGGGTATTGGAGGTGTGGGGGCTATGGGGGGTCTCTCCCATGGAGGTTCCTGGCTATGGGGCACAGTGGAGATGTGGGGTGACTGTGCCTGCCTGTCCCCCTGTGATCCATATCCCATATCCCATACCCCATACCCCATACCCCATATCCCATACCCCATATCCCATATCCCATACCCCATACCCCATATCCCATATCCCATACCCCATATCCCATACCCCATACCCCATATCCCATACCCCATATCCCATACCCCATATCCCATACCCTATACCCCATACCCCATATCCCATACCCCATATCCCATATCCCATACCCCATACCCCATACCCCATACCCCATATCCCATATCCCATACCCCATACCCCATATCCCATACCCCATATCCCATATCCCATATCCCATATCCTATATCCCATACCCCATACCCCATATCCCATATCCCATATCCCATACCCCATATCCCATACCCCATATCCCATATCCCATATCCCATACCCCATACCCCGTACCCATAACCCATACCCCATACCCCATATCCCATACCCCATACCCAATATCCCATATCCCATATCCCATACCCCATATCCCATATCCCATATCCCATACCCCATATCCCATACCCCATATCCCATATCCCATATCCCATACCCATACCCCATATCCCATACCCCATATCCCATATCCCATATCCCATATCCTATATCCCATACCCCATACCCCATATCCCATACCCCATATCCCATACCCCATACCCCATATCCCATATCCCATATCCCATATCCTATATCCCTTACCCCATACCCCATATCCCATACCCCATACCCCATATCCCATACCCCATATCCCATATCCCATATCCCATATCCTATATCCATACCCCATACCCCATATCCCATACCCCATATCCCATACCCCATACCCCATATCCCATATCCCATATCCCATACCCCATACCCCATATCCCATACCCCATATCCCATATCCCATATCCCATACCCCATACCCCATATTCCCATACCCCATATCCCATATCCCATATCCCATATCCTATATCCCATATCCCATACCCCATATCCCATATCCCATATCCCATACCCCATACCCCATATCCCATATCCCATATCCCATACCCCATACCCCATATCCCATATCCATACCCCATATCCCATATCCCATACCCATACCCCATACCCCATATCCCATACCCCATATCCCATACCCCATATCCCATATCCCATACCCATACCCCCATATCCCATACCCCATATCCCATACCCCATATCCATACCCCATATCCCATATTCCATACCCCATACCCCAGTATCCCATATCCCATACCCCATATCCCATACCCCATACCCCATATCCCATACCCCATATCCCATATCCCATATCCCATATCCCATACCCCATATCCCATATCCCATACCTCATACCCCATATCCCATACCCCATATCCCATATCCCATATCCCATACCCCATATCCCATATCCCATACCCCATACCCCATATCCCATACCCCATATCCCATACCCCATATCCCATATCCCATACCCCATATCCCATATCCCATACCCAATATCCCATACCCCATACCCCATACCCCATATCCCATACCCCATATCCCATATCCCATATCCCACCCCATATCCCATATCCCATACCCCATATCCCATACCCCATATCCCATACCCCATATCCCATATCCCATACCCCATATCCCATACCCCATATCCCATACCCTATACCCCATATCCCATATCCCATATCCCATACCCCATACCCCATATCCCATACCCCATATCCCATACCCTATACCCCATATCCCATACCCCATACCCCATACCCCATATCCCATACCCTATACCCCATATCCCATATCCCATACCCCATACCCCATATCCCATACCCCATACCCCATATCCCATACCCCATACCCCATACCCCATACCCCATATCCCATACCCCATACCCCATATCCCATACCCCATATCCCATACCCCATATCCCATACCCCATACCCCATATCCCATACCCCATACCCCATACCCCATACCCTATACCCCATATCCCATATCCCATATCCCATACCCCATATCCCATACCCCATACCCCATACCCCATACCCCATATCCCATACCCCATACCCCATATCCCATACCCCATACCCCATACCCCATATCCCATACCCCATACCCCATACCCCATATCCCATACCCCATATCCCATACCCCATATCCCATACCCCATACCCCATATCCCATACCCCATACCCCATACCCCATACCCTATACCCCATATCCCATATCCCATATCCCATACCCCATATCCCATACCCCATACCCCATACCCCATACCCCATATCCCATACCCCATACCCCATATCCCATATCCCATATACCATACCCCATATCCCATACCCCATACCCCATACCCCATATCCCATACCCCATATCCCATACCCCATACCCCATACCCCATACCCCATACTCCATATCCCATACCCCATATCCCATATCCCATACCCCATACCCCATATCCCATACCCCATACCCCATATCCCATACCCCATACCCCATACCCCATATCCCATACCCCATACCCCATACCCCATATCCCATACCCCATACCCCATATCCCATACCCCATACCCCATACCCCATACCCCATATCCCATACCCCATATCCCATATCCCATACCCCATACCCCATACCCCATACCCCATACCCCATATCCCATATCCCATACCCCATATCCCATACCCCATACCCCATACCCCATACCCCATATCCCATATCCCATATCCCATACCCCATACCCCATACCCCATACCCCATATCCCATATCCCATACCCCATACCCCATATCCCATATCCCATACCCCATTTCCCATACCCCATACCCCATATCCCATTCCCATTCCCGATCCCAGAGGTCTGCCTCAAGGAGCCCATGGCCGTTGCCGATCGCCTCCACAACCTGCGCCTGGTTCGGGATTTCAGCCACCGGCACCTGAGCTCCCGCTGCCCCCTAGCGTTGGAGGACCTGCTCTACATGGCCCCTGCGCTGCGGGTATGGGATATGGGATATGGGGTATGGGGTATGGGGTATGGGGTATGGGGTATGGGGTATGGGATATGGGGTATGGGATATGGGGTATGGGGTATGGGATATGGGATATGGGGTATGGGATATGGGGTATGGGATATGGGGTATGGGGTATGGGATATGGGGTATGGGATATGGGGTATGGGGTATGGGATATGGGGTATGGGATATGGGGTATGGGGTATGGGATATGGGGTATGGGGTATGGGATATGGGATATGGGGTATGGGGTATGGGGTATGGGATATGGGGTATGGGATATGGGGTATGGGATATGGGGTATGGGGTATGGGATATGGGGTATGGGGTATGGGATATGGGATATGGGGTATGGGGTATGGGGTATGGGATATGGGGTATGGGATATGGGGTATGGGATATGGGGTATGGGATATGGGATATGGGGTATGGGATATGGGGTATGGGGTATGGGGTATGGGGATATGGGATATGGGGTATGGGATATGGGGTATGGGGTATGGGATATGGGATATGGGATATGGGGTATGGGATATGGGGTATGGGGTATGGGGTATGGGATATTGGGTATGGGATATGGGATATGGGGTATGGGGTATGGGATATGGGGTATGGGGTATGGGATATGGGGTATGGGGTATGGGGTATGGGATATGGGGTATGGGATATGGGATATGGGATATGGGGTATGGGGTATGGGATATGGGGTATGGGATATGGGGTATGGGATATGGGGTATGGGATATGGGGTATGGGGTATGGGATATGGGGTATGGGATATGGGATATGGGGTATGGGATATGGGGTATGGGGTATGGGATATGGGATATGGGGTATGGGGTATGGGATATGGGGTATGGGGTATGGGGTATGGGGTATGGGGTATGGGATATGGGATATGGGGTATGGGATATGGGATATGGGGTATGGGATATGGGATATGGGGTATGGGGTATGGGGTATGGGATATGGGATATGGGATATGGGATATGGGGTATGGGATATGGGGTATGGGGTATGGGATATGGGATATGGGGTATGGGGTATGGGATATGGGGTATGGGGTATGGGGTATGGGGTATGGGGTATGGGATATGGGATATGGGGTATGGGATATGGGATATGGGGTATGGGATATGGGATATGGGGTATGGGGTATGGGGTATGGGATATGGGGTATGGGGTATGGGATATGGGATATGGGATATGGGGTATGGGATATGGGATATGGGGTATGGGGTATGGGGTATGGGATATGGGATATGGGATATGGGATATGGGATATGGGGTATGGGGTATGGGGTATGGGATATGGGATATGGGGTATGGGATATGGGATATGGGGTATGGGATATGGGATATGGGGTATGGGGTATGGGATATGGGTTTCAGCTCTCCCTGACCCTCCGCCCCCCCCAGCTCAACATTGGTGCATTCCTGGCCGAGCTCTTTCTCTGTTTCGAGGTTCTGCGGCCGCCGTTCGTGCGCCCCCGGGACCTGGGGGGGGGCTCAGGTAGGGGGGGCCCCCAATGGGGGGTGCTATGGGAGGACCCCCAACTATGGGGGGGTCTGCAGTTATGGGGGGGTCCCAATTATGGGGAGCATTGGGGTCCCCCATGTGTATCGGGGGGTTTCAGTTGGGGGCGGCACGGGGGGGTCCCTGGACCCCAATATTGGGGGGGCACCTCCAATGCCCCCCTTTTCTCCAGAGGCTCCGGCTGCCGGTGATGCTGCGACCCCCAAAAGCAGGTATGGGGGGGGCTCTAACTCCCCCTTTGCCTCCCATTGATCCCCATTGATGCCCATTGATGCCCATTGCTCCCCATTGACTCCCATTGATGCCCACTGATGCCCATTGATCCCCATTGCCCGCCCATTGGCCCAGCTTGACTCCCATTGCTCCCCATTGACTCCCATTGATCCCCATTGCCCCCCATTGACTCCCATTGCCCTCCGTTGACTCCCATTAACCCCATTGTCCCCCCATTGCTCCCCATTGACTCCCATTAACCCCATTGTCCCCCCATTGCCCCCCCATTGCTCCCCATTGACTCCCATTAACACCATTGTCCCCCCATTGCTCCCCATTGCACCCCATTGACTCCCATTGATCCCCATTGACTCCCATTGCTCCCCATTGACTCCCATTAACCCCATTGTCCCCCCATTGCTCCCCATTGCTCCCCATTGACTCCCATTGATCCCCATTGACTCCCATTGCCCCCCCATTGCTCCCCATTGACTCCCATTAACCCCATTGTCGCCCCATTGCTCCCCATTGCACCCCATTGACTCCCATTGATCCCCATTGACTCCCATTGCCCTCCATTGACTCCCATTGATCCCCATTGACTCCCATTGCCCTCCATTGACTCCCATTAACCCCATTGTCCCCCCCAGCTCCCCCGGCTTCACCTTCCGGCACCCGCTGCTGTCTGGGGGTCACCCCCCCACCCCCCTGCGGGGGACCCCAGGTGAGACCCCCCCAATGGGGGACCCCAAAACCCGGCGGGCGGGTCCCTGGGGATGCATTGGGGGTATGGGGGGGCTATGGGGGGCCTATGGGGTGCTATGATGGGGTCATGGGGGTGCAGTGGGGGGTGCTATGGGGTGTATTTGGGGTGCTATGGGGTGTAGTGGGGGTGCTATGGGGGACTGTAGGTGGGCTATGGGGCGCTGTGGGGTGTATGGAAGGGCTATGGGGTGTATTGGGGTGCAATGGGGGGCAATGGGGTGCACTGGAGGGCTATGGAGTGCATGGGGGTGAACTGGGAGGTGATGGGGGCCATGGGGTGACCCTGTGCCCCCCCCCCAGCCCCTCTGCCCCACTCCCCGTCTCTGCCCCACGGCGACGGCAGCTTCAGCAAAGCCTGGAGCAAGAAACCATTGAGGTGAGGGGCAGCTATGGGGTGCTGCGGGGCTCTATGGGGTGCCATTGGGTCCTATGGGTCAGCTTTGGGGTTCTGTAGGTCAGGTATGGGCTGCTATGGGGTTCTATGGGTCAGCTGTGGGGTGCTGTGGGGTTCTATGTGATGCCATGGGTCAGCTATGGGGCTCTGTGCGTCAACTATGGGGTGCTGTGGCGTTCTAAGGGGGGGCCATGGGTCAACTATGGGCTTCTGTGGGGTGCTGTGGGTCAGCTGTGAGGTTCTGTGAGGTTCTATGGGGTGCCATGGGTCAGCTATGGGGTGCTGTGGGGTTCTAGGGGGTGCTGTGGGTCAGCTATGGGGTTCTATGGGTCAGTTATGGGGCACTGTGGGGCTCTATGGGGTGCCATGGGTCAGCTATGGGGCTCTATGGCTCTGACCCCCCTTTGCCCCCCAAGCCACCCGCTGTCCCAGGCCGTGTCCTTCAGCATCCCCTTCGGGCTGGACAGCGACGTGGACATCGTCATGGGCAACCCGGTGGGGACGGCGCTGACCCGCTCAGCCAGCAGCGACAGCCTGGCCCTGCCCCATAGCCTGCCCCATAGCCTGCCCCATAGCCTGCCCCACAGCCCCCCCACAGCGCCCCACAGCGCGCCCAACGGGCTCCCGGAGCTCCCCACCATCGAGGAGGCTCTTCAGATCATCCACAGCTCCGAGCGGCTGCTGCCCGAGGGTGCCCCCGACACCTTCTACCTGCACTCCCCTCGCCCCGCTGTCGATGTGGGGCAGCCCCACAACCTCCTGCAGAGCCATGCGTCCAGCCCCACAACCTCGGTGCCAAGCAATGGCCGCACCATGACCAGCTTTGCCGAGCGCAAGAAGAAGCTGGAAGAGGCCAGCGGTGGTGGGCATGGCCATGGTCATGGTGTTGGCCATGGGGATGGTGCTGGTGTTGGTCATGGAGGTGTTGGTGATGGTCATGGAGGTCAAGGTGTTGGTGATGGTCATGGTCATGGAGGTGCTGGTGATGGTCATGGTCGTGGTGTTGGCCATGGAGGTGCTGGTGATGGTCACGGTGTTGGTGACGGTCATGGAGGTCACGGTGTTGGTGACGGTCATGGAGGTCACGGTGTTGGTGATGGTCATGGAGGTCACGGTGTTGGTGATGGTCATGGAGGTCATGGTGTTGGCCATGGCCAAGGTGACGGCCACGTAGCCCCCACCGACGGCACCACCATCGCCCGCTCCGGTTCCACCCCCCCTTCGGCTGCCTCCTCCCCGGTGCCCCCCTGCCCCATAGAACCAAGCGTGCCCCACAGCGAGCCCCTGAGCGTGGAGATGTCCCAGCTGGGCGCGCGGCTGGAGGCCAAGCGCCGCGCCATCGAGGCGCAGAAGCGCCGCATCGAGGCCATCTTCAGCAGGCACCGGCAGCGCCTGGGCCAGGACGCGCTGCGGCAGCTGCAGGCCGAGCGGGACCCCGCGTCCAGCCCCCCGCGAGCCGCCCTGGGCGCCCCGCACAGCGCCTACGAGGCGGCGGTGGCGCAGCTCAGCACCGCGGTCAGCACCCTCCAGCTCGATGTCCTGCGCCTCAACCAACAGCACCAGCGCCTGCTCCAGGAGGCGCCGCGGCCGCCGGCGGCCACCGCTTGGGTCATCCCCGTGGCCAAAGGGAGCCGGGGGCCGGCCCCAAGCGGGGCAGCACCCAAAGGGTCCCCCCGGCCCCACGGGCGCGCCCGGGGCCCGCGCCCCGCGGAGCTGCGGCGGGTGCTGACGCCGCCGCAGGACGTGGACTCCTTGCCCCATCGGCGCAAGTTCAGCGGCGCCACGGTGCAGACGCGCTCGTCCATTCACTTCTCCGAGGAGGAGGAGGAGGAGGAGGAGGAGGAGGAGGAAGAGGAGGAGGAAGAGGAAGGAGGCCCAAAGGGAGCCCCCGAAGCGCTGCAAGCCGGGGGGGCCACGCGGGTGTCCGGGGATGGCACCAGTGACGTGTCCTCGCCCGGGGAGGGGACCATGGGCAGGGGGGCGCAGGAGGAGGAGGAAGAGGAGGAGGAAGAGGAGGAGGAGCTGGAGGATGGAGAAGGGGACTCGTTGGAGGGGTCGCCCACCGAAGGGGGAGCCGATGAGGAGAGGGGCAGCCCCAGGGGGTTCTTCAAGGTAGGAGGGGTGGGGGGGCATGGGGATTGGGGTGGTGGATGATGGATGATGGATGGATGGATGATGGATGGATGGATGGATGATGGATGGATGGATGGATGATGGATGGATGATGGATGGATGATGGATGGATGGATGGATGATGATGGATGGATGGATGGATGGATGGATGATGGATGGATGGATGGATGATGATGGATGATGATGGATGATGGATGGATGATGGATGGATGGATGGATGGATGGATGATGATGGATGGATGGATGGATGGATGGATGGATGATGGATGGATGGATGATGGATGGATGATGGATGGATGGATGATGGATGGATGATGATGGATGATGGATGGATGGATGGATGATGATGGATGATGGATGGATGGATGATGGATGGATGATGATGGATGATGGATGGATGGATGGATGGATGGATGATGGATGATGGATGGATGATGGATGGATGGATGATGGATGGATGATGGATGGATGGATGATGGATGGATGATGATGGATGATGGATGGATGGATGGATGATGATGGATGATGGATGGATGGATGATGATGGATGATGGATGGATGATGATGGATGATGGATGGATGGATGGATGATGGATGGATGATGGATGGATGGATGATGGATGGATGATGATGGATGATGGATGGATGGATGGATGATGGATGATGGAGAGGAATGGATGGATGGGTGGAAGGAAGAATGGTGATGATGGAGGTTGGTGCCATTGGGGACAATGGAGGTGATGGCATTGGGATGGGGGTGATGGATGTGGTGGCATTGGGGTGATGGGTATGAAGGAATGGAAACGATGGACACGGTGGTATTGGGGTAATGGAGGTGGGGTTTTCTGGTGGGTCAATGGGGGCTGTGGTCAATGGGTGCTGTGGTCAATGGGGGCTG
The DNA here is from genome assembly GCF_963264785.1 of Psittacula echo. Lineage (NCBI taxonomy): Eukaryota > Metazoa > Chordata > Aves > Psittaciformes > Psittacidae > Psittacula > Psittacula echo. The sequence continues at coordinate 679,705 of NC_137765.1, forward strand.
TGGTCAATGGGTGCTGTGGTCGATGGGTGCTGTGGTCAATGGGTGCTGTGATCAATGGGGGCTGTGGTCAATGGGTGCTGTGGTGATGGGGGCTGTGGTCAATGGGTGCTGTGGTCAATGGGTGCTGTGATCAATGGGGGCTGTGGTCTATGGGTGCTGTGGTCGATGGGTGCTGTGGTCAATGGGGGCTGTGGTCAATGGGGGTTGTGGTCAATGGGTGCTGTGGTGATGGGGGCTGTGGTCAATGGGGGCTGTGGTGATGGGTGCTGTGGTCAATGGGGGCTGTGGTGATGGGTGCTGTGGTCAATGGGGGCTGTGGTGATGGGTGCTGTGGTGATGGGTGCTGTGGTCAATGGGGGCTGTGGTCAATGGGGGTTGTGGTCAATGGGTGCTGTGGTCAATGGGGGCTGTGGTGATGGGGGCTGTGGTCAATGGGTGCTGTGGTCAATGGGGGCTGTGGTGATGGGGGCTGTGGTCAGTTGGTGCTGTGGGTCCATGGGTCAGGTCTGTGTTTCTCAGGGTGCCCCCGAGCCCCCGGCACCGCTGGATTTGGGGTCCCAGCACCCATTGGAGCCGCTGGAGCAGACCCGGCACCGGAGGCACTGGATGGGGACAGCGCAGGAGCCCCCCGGGGACAGCGGGGACAGGTGGGGGTGCGCCGTGGGGCAGCCAATGTGGGGCACCCAACACGGGGACACCAATCATGGGATACCCAACATGGGGCACCCAACATGGGGACACCCAACTTGAGGCACCCACGATGGGGACCCCAACATAAGGCACCCATTGAGGCCCCCACCATGGGGACACCCAACTGGAGGCACCCATTGAGGCCCCCACCATGGGGACACCCAACTGGAGGCACCCATTGGGACCCCCACCATGGGGACACCCAACTGGAGGCACCCATTGGGACCCCCACCATGGGGACACCCAACTGGAGGCACCCATTGGGACCCCCACCATGGGGACACCCAACTGGAGGCACCCATTGGGACCCCCACCATGGGGACACCCAACTGGAGGCACCCATTGGGACCCCCACCATGGGGACACCCAACTGGAGGCACCCATTGGGACCCCCACCATGGGGACACCCAACTGGAGGCACCCATTGGGACCCCCACCATGGGGACACCCAACTGGAGGCACCCATTGGGACCCCCACCATGGGGACACCCAACTGGAGGCACCCATTGGGACCCCCACCATGGGGACACCCAACTGGAGGCACCCATTGGGACCCCCACCATGGGGACACCCAACTGGAGGCACCCATTGGGACCCCCACCATGGGGACACCCAACTGGAGGCACCCATTGGGACCCCCACCATGGGGACACCCAACTGGAGGCACCCATTGGGACCCCCCCCCGGTACCCAATGCGGGTCCCTGGTCCCCCCAGGCCGGCGTCGCCGCCCCCCGGGTGCCGGCGGGGGGGGTTCACGCGCCAGGAGCAGGAGCGGCGCCACCAGCTCAAGCTCATGGAGGAGCTCGAGAAGGTCCTGAGGCCCCCCCGCGGCCCCCCCCGCGCCCCCAGAGGGAGCCCCAGGGCCCCCCCCCAACCCCGAGGGCCCGGAGCCCGCAGCCGGGATGACTCTGCCCTGGGCAGCGGCCCCAAGGGACTGCTGGGTATGGAGAGGGGATGGGGAGAGGGAAAGGGGTACGGGTATGGGGTATGGGGTATGGGATATGGGGATATGGGGTATGGGGTATGGGATATGGGGTATGGGGTATGGGGTATGGGGTATGGGATATGGGATATGGGATATGGGATATGGGGTATGGGGTATGGGGTATGGGATATGGGATATGGGATATGGGATATGGGGTATGGGGTATGGGGTATGGGGTATGGGATATGGGGTATGGGATATGGGATATGGGGTATGGGATATGGGGTATGGGATATGGGGTATGGGGTATGGGATATGGGGTATGGGGTATGGGATATGGGGTATGGGATATGGGATATGGGGTATGGGATATGGGATATGGGATATGGGGTATGGGGTATGGGTATGGGGTATGGGGTATGGGGTATGGGGTATGGGATATGGGGTATGGGATATGGGGTATGGGATATGGGGTATGGGATATGGGGTATGGGATATGGGGTATGGGGTATGGGATATGGGATATGGGGTATGGGATATGGGGTATGGGGTATGGGGTATGGGGTATGGGGTATGGGGTATGGGATATGGGGTATGGGATATGGGGTATGGGATATGGGGTATGGGATATGGGGTATGGGGTATGGGGTATGGGGTATGGGGTATGGGATATGGGATATGGGGTATGGGGTATGGGGTATGGGATATGGGATATGGGATATGGGATATGGGGTATGGGGTATGGGATATGGGATATGGGATATGGGATATGGGGTATGGGGTATGGGGTATGGGATATGGGATATGGGATATGGGATATGGGGTATGGGGTATGGGGTATGGGGTATGGGATATGGGATATGGGGTATGGGGTATGGGATATGGGGTATGGGGTATGGGGTATGGGATATGGGGTATGGGGTATGGGATATGGGGTATGGGATATGGGGTATGGGATATGGGATATGGGATATGGGATATGGGGTATGGGATATGGGGTATGGGATATGGGATATGGGATATGGGGTATGGGATATGGGGTATGGAGTATGGGGTATGGGATATGGGGTATGGGGTATGGGGTATGGGATATGGGATATGGGATATGGGATATGGGGGACACTTGGATGAGGTTGGGGCTATGGGGGGGGCACACTCTGGGCTTCTCTCACCCTCACGCAGCCCCCCCCAAGGGGCTCTTTGAGCCAGGAGGGGCCATGGGGGGGCACTCACCCCCACCCCCCATGGGGGGCCCCTCCCCCATCCCCTCCTCTCCTGCCCCCTCCCCCCAGGCCAGCGCCTGTCCCGGGTTTACTCCCAGAGTTCCCTGGCCCTGTCCACGGTGGCCGCGGAGCCGGGGGGCGGCGCCAGGGGGCCCAGGTGAGGGGGGGGGGGTCACAGTGGGGTCACGGGGGGTGATGGGGGTCACAGTGGGGTCAGGGGTCACAGTGGGGTCACGGGGGGTGAGAGGGGTCACAGTGGGGTCAGGGGTCACAGTGGGGTCACGGGGGGGTGATGGGGGTGACAGTGGGGTCAGGGGTCACAGTGGGGTCACAGGGGGTGAGAGGGGTCACAGTGGGGTCAGGGGTCACAGTGGGGTCACGGGTGGTGAGGGGGGTCACAGTGGGGTCACAGGGGGTGAGAGGGGTCAAAGTGGGTTCAGGAGTCACAGTGGGGTCAGGGGTCACAGTGGGGTCAGGGGTCACAGTGGGGTCACGGGGGTGAGGGTGTCACAGTGGGGTTAAGGGGTCAGGGGTCACAGTGGGGTCAGGGGTCACAGTGGGGTCATGGGTGTGAGGGGGTCACAGTGGGGTTAAGGGGGTGAGGGGGTCACAGTGGGGTTAAGGGGGTGAGGGGGTCACAGTGGGGTTAAGGGGTCAGGGGTCACAGTGGGGTCAGGGGTCACAGTGGGGTCACGGGGGGTTAGGGGGGTCACAGTGGGGTCACGGGGGGTGATGTGGGTCACAGTGGGGTTAAGGGGTCAGGGATCACAGTGGGGTCAGGGGTCACAGTGGGGTCACGGGGGGTGAGGGGGTCACAGTGGGGTTAAGGGGTCAGGGATCACAGTGGGGTCAGGGGTCACAGTGGGGTCACGGGGGGTGAGGGGGTCACAGTGGGGTTAAGGGGTCAGGGGTCACAGTGGGGTCAGGGGTCACAGTGGGGTCAGGGGTCACGGTGTTTGTGCCCCCCCAGCCGGGCCGTGTCCCCCTCGGGGCCGGGCTCCCCCGGGCGCCTCCGGGATTGGGAGAACGATTCCAGCGCCTCCAGCCCGGGGCCCGAGTACAGCGGTGAGAGCCCCATAGACACCAATGGGCCCCATAGACACCAATGGAGCCCCATAGACACCAATGGGGCCCATAGACACCAATGGGGCCCATAGACACCAATGGGGCCCATAGACACCAATGGGGCCCATAGACACCAATGGGGCCCATAGACACCAATGGGGCCCCATAGACACCAATGGGGCCCCATAGACACCAATGGAGCCCCATAGACACCAATGGAGCCCCATAGACACCAATGGGGCCCATAGACACCAATGGGGCCCATAGACACCAATGGGCCCCATAGACACCAATGGGCCCCATAGACACCAATGGGGCCCATAGACACCAATGGAGCCCCATAGACACCAATGGGGCCCCATAGACACCAATGGAGCCCCATAGACACCAATGGGCCCCATAGACACCAATGGGGCCCATAGACACCAATGGAGCCCCATAGACACCAATGGGGCCCATAGACACCAATGGGGCCCCATAGACACCAATGGAGCCCCATAGACACCAATGGGGCCCATAGACACCAATGGAGCCCCATAGACACCAATGGAGCCCCATAGACACCAATGGGGCCCATAGACACCAATGGAGCCCCATAGACACCAATGGGGCCCATAGACACCAATGGGGCCCCATAGACACCAATGGGCCCCATAGACACCAATGGGGCCCATAGACACCAATGGAGCCTCATAGACACCAATGGGGCCCATAGACACCAATGGAGCCCCATAGACACCAATGGGGCCCATAGACACCAATGGAGCCTCATAGACACCAATGGGGCCCATAGACACCAATGGGGCCCATAGACACCAATGGGCCCCATAGACACCAATGGGGCCCATAGACACCAATGGAGCCCCATAGACACCAATGGGGCCCATAGACACCAATGGGGCCCCATAGACACCAATGGGGCCCATAGACACCAATGGGGCCCCATAGACACCAATGGGGCCCATAGACACCAATGGGGCCCATAGACACCAATGGGGCCCATAGACACCAATGGGGCCTATAGACACCAATGGGGCCCATAGACACCAATGGAGCCCCATAGACACCAATGGAGCCCCATAGACACCAATGGGCCCCATAGACACCAATGGGGCCCATAGACACCAATGGGGCCCATAGACACCAATGGGGCCCCATAGACACCAATGGAGCCCCATAGACACCAATGGGCCCCATAGACACCAATGGGGCCCATAGACACCAATGGAGCCCCATAGACACCAATGGAGCCCCATAGACACCAATGGGGCCCATAGACACCAATGGGCCCCATAGACACCAATGGGGCCCATAGACACCAATGGAGCCCCATAGACACCAATGGAGCCCCATAGACACCAATGGGGCCCATAGACACCAATGGGGCCCATAGACACCAATGGGGCTCCCCCATAGACATCAATGCGGCCCCCATAGACACCAATGGGGCTCCCCCATAGACATCAATGCGGCCCCCATAGACACCAATGGGGCCCATAAACACCAATGGGCCCCATAGACACCAATGGAGCCCCATAGACACCAATGGGCCCCATAGACACCAATGGGCCCCATAGACACCAATGGAGCCCCATAGACACCAATGGGCCCCATAGACACCAATGGGCCCCATAGACACCAATGGGGCCCATAGACACCAATGGGGCCCCATAGACATCAATGCGGCCCCCATAGACACCAATGGGGCTCCCCCATAGACATCAATGCGGCCCCCATAGACACCAATGGGGCCCATAGACACCAATGGGGCCCATAGACACCAATGGGCCCCATAGACACCAATGGAGCCCCATAGACACCAATGGGCCCCATAGACACCAATGGGGCCCATAGACACCAATGGAGCCCCATAGACACCAATGGAGCCCCATAGACACCAATGGGGCCCATAGACACCAATGGGCCCCATAGACACCAATGGAGCCCATAGACACCAATGGAGCCCCATAGACACCAATGGAGCCCCATAGACACCAATGGGGCCCATAGACACCAATGGGGCCCATAGACACCAATGGGGCTCCCCCATAGACATCAATGCGGCCCCCATAGACACCAATGGGGCTCCCCCATAGACATCAATGCGGCCCCCATAGACACCAATGGGGCCCATAAACACCAATGGGCCCCATAGACACCAATGGAGCCCCATAGACACCAATGGGCCCCATAGACACCAATGGGGCCCATAGACACCAATGGGGCCCCATAGACACCAATGGGGCCCATAGACACCAATGGGGCTCCCCCATAGACATCAATGCGGCCCCCATAGACACCAATGGGGCTCCCCCATAGACATCAATGCGGCCCCCATAGACACCAATGGGGCCCATAGACACCAATGGGCCCCATAGACACCAATGGAGCCCCATAGACACCAATGGGCCCCATAGACACCAATGGGGCCCATAGACACCAATGGAGCCCCATAGACACCAATGGAGCCCCATAGACACCAATGGGGCCCATAGACACCAATGGGCCCCATAGACACCAATGGAGCCCATAGACACCAATGGAGCCCCATAGACACCAATGGAGCCCCATAGACACCAATGGGGCCCATAGACACCAATGGGGCCCATAGACACCAATGGAGCCCCATAGACACCAATGGAGCCCCATAGACACCAATGGGGCCCATAGACACCAATGGGGCCCATAGACACCAATGGAGCCCCATAGACACCAATGGGGCCCATAGACACCAATGGGGCTCCCCCATAGACATCAATGCGGCCCCCATAGACACCAATGGGGCCCATAGACACCAATGGGGCCCCATAGACACCAGTGGGGCCCATAGACACCAATGGGGCCCATAGACACCAATGGAGCCCCATAGACACCAATGGGGCCCATAGACACCAATGGGGCTCCCCCATAGACATCAATGCGGCCCCCATAGACACCAATGGGGCTCCCCCATAGACACCAATGAGGCCCATAGACACCAATGGGGCCCATAGACACCAATGGAGCCCCATAGACACCAATGGGGCCCATAGACACCAATGGGGCCCATAGACACCAATGGAGCCCCATAGACACCAATGGGGCTCCCCCATAGACATCAATGCGGCCCCCATAGACACCAATGGGCCCCATAGACATCAATGCGGCCCCCATAGACACCAATGGGCCCCATAGACATCAATGCGGCCCCCATAGACACCAATGGAGCCCCATAGACATCAATGGGGCCCCCATAGACATCAATGAAGCCCCTCCCTAGACATCAGTGGAAGCCCCATAGACCCCCCATAGACACCAATGGACCCTGTAGACACCAAAGTACTCCCATGGACACTCCCGCGTGCCCCTCCATAGACACCAATGTAACCCCCATAGATACCAATGCACCCCAATACCCCCCATGTCCCCATTGCCCCACATGTCCCCATTGTCCCCATTGCCCCATGTCCCCATTGTCCCCATTGCCCCCCATATCCCCATTGCCCCCCATGTCCCCATTGCTCCCCATGTCCCCATTGCCCCCCACGTCCCATTGCCCCCCCTGCCCCGCAGGCCCGCGGCTGTACAAGGAGCCCAGCGCCAAGTCCAACAAGCACATCATCCACAACGCGCTGTCCCACTGCTGCCTGGCCGGGCGCGTCAACGAGCCCCAGAAGAACCGCGTGCTGCAGGTAAGGGGGGGGCACAGCCGGGGCCTGGGCTGGGATCCCCCCCCCCATAGGAGATGGAGTCCATCGGGGTCCCCCATTGCCCCCCCGTTCTGACCCCATTGTGTGCCCCCATGAACCCAGTGCAGGAGGTGGAGCGCAGCGCCCCCATTGTGACCCCATTGTAAACCATTGTGACCCCATTGTGACCCCATTGTAACCCATTGTGACCCCATTGTGACCCCATTGTGACCCCATTGTGACCCCATTGTAACCCATTGTGACCCCATTGTGACCCCATTGTGACCCCATTGTGACCCCATTGTAACCCATTGTGACCCCATTGTGACCCCATTGTAACCCATTGTGACCCCATTGTGACCCCATTGTGACCCCATTTTAACCCATTGTGACCCCATTGTGACCCCATTGTGACCCCATTGTGACCCCATTGTAACCCATTGTGACCCCATTGTGACCCCATTGTGACCCCATTGTAACCCATTGTGACCCCATTTTAACCCATTGTGACCCCATTGTGACCCCATTGTGACCCCATTGTGACCCCATTGTAACCCATTGTGACCCCATTGTGACCCCATTGTGACCCCATTGTAACCCATTGTGACCCCATTGTGACCCCATTGTGACCCCATTGTAACCCATTGTGACCCCATTGTGACCCCATTGTGACCCCATTGTGACCCCATTGTGACCCCATTGTGACCCATTGAGTCCCCCACCATGTCCGCCCCCCCCTGCAGGAGGTGGAGCACAGCATTCCCCATTGCCCCCCCTTGCTCCCCATTGTGTCTCCCTATCGCCCCCTGCAGGAGGTGGAGCGCAGCGCTCCCATTGCCCCCCATTGTGTCTCCCTATCGCCCCCTGCAGGAGGCGGAGCGCAGCGCTCCCATTGCTCCCCATTGTGTCTCCCTATCGCCCCCTGCAGGAGGTGGAGCGCAGCGCTCCCGTTGCTCCCCATTGTGTCTCCCTATCGCCCCCTGCAGGAGGCGGAGCGCAGCGCTCCCATTGCTCCCCATTGTGTCTCCCTATCGCCCCCTGCAGGAGGCGGAGCGCAGCGCTCCCATTGCCCCCCATTGTGTCTCCCTATCGCCCCCTGCAGGAGGTGGAGCGCAGCGCCGCCAACCACTTCCTGATCCTGTTCCGGGACGGGGGGTGCCAGTTCCGTGCCCTTTACACGCTGGGCAGCGGGGACCCCCCGGGCGCGCCCCCGGTGCTGCGGCGCTTGGCGGGCGCGGGCCCGCGCCTGGTGCCGCTGCCCATGGTGGAGGCGCTCTACAAGTACCGCAGCGACCGGAAGCGCTTCACGCGCCTGCCCGCCCGCACCATGTCCCTCAGCGTCGACGCCTTCACCATCCCCGGGCACCTCTGGCAGCCCCGCAAGGGAGCGCCCCGCAAACCAAACCCCCCCCCGAAGTGAGGATGTTGGGACCCCCCCATCCCGCGGGTACCCAAGTGGCAGCGATGGGCCCCCCATCAATGGGCATGGCAAGGGCTTGGGGATGGGGATGCTTTGGGGGGGGATAGAGCAAAGAGGGGGTCCCCCCCATCCCTGGGGTACCCAAGTGGCAGCAATGGGCCCCATCAATGGGTATGGAAAGGGCTTGGGGATGGGGATGCTTTGGGGGGGGATAGAGCAAAGAGGGGGTCCCCCCCATCCCTGGGGTACCCAAGTGGCAGCAATGGGCGCCCATCAGTGGGCTCCTACTGATGGGCATGGAAAGGGCTTGGGGATGGGGATGCACTGGGGGGGGTACCCCCAAGTGCAGCAATGGGCCCCCCATCAATGGGTATGGAAAGGGCTTGGGGATGGGGATGCACTGGGGGGGGGGGGGTAAAGAGAGAGGGGGGGGGTCCCCAGCCTTGATCCCCTCTTATAGGTTTGGGATCTTGGGATGCAGCTGGGGACAAAGGGGGGCCATGGGGGACCCCAAAGGCCACGAGTGCCCATGTAAAAGCTTGGGATGGGGAGGGGGAATAAAGCAAAAGGGGGGGGTCCCACTATGCCCCCCCCATAAGGTTTGGGGCCACTGGGTGCTGCTGAGGCTGACAAAGGGGGGGCCATAGGGGTGTCCCCAAGCATCACCAATGGGCATGTAAAGGGCTTGGGGATGGGGGGGATGCATTGGGGGGGGGGGGGGGGCCAGCCCTGCACCCCCCCTGCCATGGTGCTCAGTGTCCCCATTGCCCCCCATGGGGGGGGTTGTGCCCCCCTATATCTATAGGGGGGGTCTGGGGGTGTCACACAGCTGAGAAGGGGGTGTTGGGGGGGGTCACCCCCCCCCGCTGTCATTGTCACTTAATAAAGGAACTCAAAGGTGCTGCATGGGTGCGTGCTGGGGGGGGTCAATGGGTGCCAAAGACAAAGGGGGGCACCCAAGTGTGTAAAGAGGGGGTTTATTGGGGAGGGTGGGGGTTGGGGGTCCTGGATGGGGGGGTCCGGACTGGGGGGTTCCGGGGGGGGGGGAATCCATGGGGTGGGGCTGGGGGGGGTCCGGATTTGGGGTCCCCCCCTCTTCAGTCGTCCTTGAGGCCCCCGAAGACAGAGCTGGGGACCTGCTTCTGCTCCAGAGGCACCTCTGGGGGGGGGGAGAGGGGGGTCAGAGACAGCAGGGGAGAGACCCCATACCCCATACCCCATATCCCATATCCCATACCCCATATCCCATACCCCATATCCCATACCCATACCATCCCATATCCCATACCCCATATCCCATACCCATACCCCATATCCTTCCCCATACCCCATATCCATACCCCATACCCCATATCCCATATTCCCATACCCCATATCCCATATCCCATACCCCATACCCCATATCCCATATCCCCATACCCCATATCCCATACCCATACCCCATACCCCATATCCCATATCCCCATACCCCATATCCCATATCCCATACCCCATATCCCATACCCCATATCCCATACCCCATATCCCATATCCATACCCATACCCATATCCCATATCCCATACCCCATATCCCATATCCCATACCCCATATCCCATATCCCCATATCCCATACCCCATATCCATACCCCATACCCCATATCCCATACCCCATATCCCATACCCCATACCCCATACCCCATATCCCATACCCCATATCCCATACCCCATACCCCATATCCCATACCCCATATCCCATACCCATACCCCATATCCCATACCCCATATCCCATACCCCATATCCCATATCCCATACCCCATATCCCATACCCCATACCCCATACCCCATACCCATATCCCATATCCCATATCCCATACCCCATATCCCATACCCATACCCCATACCCCATAACCCCCATACCCATATCCATACCCCATACCCCATACCCCCATACCCCATATCCCATACCCCATATCCCATACCCCCATACCCCATACCCCATATCCCATACCCCATATCCCATACCCCATACCCCATATCCCATACCCCATATCCCATACCCCCATATCCCATACCCCATATCCCATACCCCATATCCCATATCCCATACCCCATATCCCATATCCCATACCCCATACCCCATACCCCATATCCCTACCCCATATCCCATAACCCATACCCCATACCCCATATCCCAACCCCATACCCCATACCCCATATCCCATACCCCATATCCCATACCCCATACCCCATATCCCATATCCCATACCCCATATCCCATATCCCATACCCCATATCCCATACCCCATATCCCATATCCCATACCATAACCCATACCCCATATCCCATACCCCATATCCCATATCCCATATCCCATATCCCATACCCCATATCCCATATCCCATACCCCATACCCATATCCCATACCCCATATCCCATACCCCATATCCCATACCCCATATCCCATACCCCATATCCCATATCCCATACCCCATACCCCATATCCCATACCCCATATCCCATACCCCATATCCCATACCCCATATCCCATACCCCATACCCCATATCCCATATCCCATACCCCATATCCCATACCCCATACCCCATATCCCATATCCCATACCCCATATCCCATACCCCATATCCATACCCCATATCCCATACCCCATATCCCATACCCCATATCCCATATCCCATACCCCATACCCCATATCCCATACCCCATATCCCATACCCCATACCCCATATCCCATACCCCATATCCCATACCCCATATCCCATATCCCATACCCCATATCCCATACCCCATACCCCATATCCCATATCCCATACCCCATATCCCCATACCCCATACCCCGTACCCCCTATCCCATCCCCACTCCCCCATCCCGTTACCATCAGGCTCCGGTTCCTCCTCATCCCCCAGGTCGATCTCTTCGGGGTTCCCCTCCTGTGTCAGCGCTGCCAGAGCCTCCCGCGGGGCCTCCCCCCTGCCCCCCCCCAACAGCAGCCATGGGTGGGGGGCACCCAGAGGTGGGGGGGGCACCAATAACACAGGGGGCCCCCCATAGAGGGGGTGGTGGGGGGGGGTCAGCACCCACCTGACAAAGAGCAGTTTGTGGCGGGGGGGGGCGGCGCTGTCCCGCTGGGCCTCGGCCGCCATCAGCTCCGCGCGCTGCTCCAGGAGCTTCATCTCATCCAGGCCGCTCTGCCCCGGGGCCAGGTCCGACACTGGGGGCGATGGGGGAATGGGGGTGATGGGGGAATGGGGGAATGGGGGTGATGGGGGTGATGGGGGCGATGGGGGAATGGGGGCGATGGGGGAATGGGGGTGATGGGGGCGATGGGGGTGATGGGGGTGATGGGGGAATGGGGGTGATGGGGGTGATGGGGGTGATGGGGGTGATGGGGGCGATGGGGGCGATGGGGGAATGGGGGTGATGGGGGTGATGGGGGTGATGGGGGAATGGGGGTGATGGGGGTGATGGGGGTGATGGGGGTGATGGGGGAATGGGGGTGATGGGGGCGATGGGGGTGATGGGGGTGATGGGGGTGATGGGGGAATGGGGGTGATGGGGGTGATGGGGGTGATGGGGGTGATGGGGGAATGGGGGTGATGGGGGAATGGGGGTGATGGGGGTGATGGGGGTGATGGGGGCGATGGGGGAATGGGGGTGATGGGGGTGATGGGGGTGATGGGGGAATGGGGTGATGGGGGCGATGGGGGAATGGGGGTGATGGGGGTGATGGGGGAATGGGGGTGATGGGGGATGGGGGCGAGGGGGTGATGGGGGAATGGGGGTGATGGGGGATGGGGGGTGTTGGGGGTGATGGGGGAATGGGGGTGATGGGGGTGATGGGGGTGATGGGGGCGATGGGGGAATGGGGGCGATGGGGGATGGGGGCGATGGGGGGTGATGGGGGAATGGGGGTGATGGGGGAATGGGGGGCGATGGGGGTGATGGGGGAATGGGGGTGATGGGGGGGTGATGGGGGTGATGGGGGTGATGGGGGAATGGGGGTGATGGGGGAATGGGGGCGATGGGGGCGATGGGGGAATGGGGGAATGGGGGCGATGGGGGAATGGGGGCGATGGGGGTGATGGGGGAATGGGGGTGATGGGGGTGATGGGGGTGATGGGGGCGATGGGGGAATGGGGGCGATGGGGGTGATGGGGGCGATGGGGGAATGGGGGTGATGGGGGTGATGGGGGAATGGGGGTGATGGGGGTGATGGGGGTGATGGGGGCGATGGGGGAATGGGGGCGATGGGGGCGATGGGGGAATGGGGGTGATGGGGGAATGGGGGCGATGGGGGTGATGGGGGAATGGGGGCGATGGGGGAATGGGGGTGATGGGGGAATGGGGGTGATGGGGGTGATGGGGGAATGGGGGCGATGGGGGAATGGGGGCGATGGGGGAATGGGGGCGATGGGGGCGATGGGGGCGATGGGGGTGATGGGTGTGATGGGGGAATGGGGGCGATGGGGGAATGGGGGTGATGGGGGCGATGGGGGTGATGGGGGTGATGGGGGAATGGGGGCGATGGGGGAATGGGGGTGATGGGGGTGATGGGGGAATGGGGGTGATGGGGGAATGGGGGCGATGGGGGTGATGGGGGAATGGGGGTGATGGGGGAATGGGGGCGATGGGGGTGATGGGGGCGATGGGGGCGATGGGGGAATGGGGGTGATGGGGGAATGGGGGTGATGGGGGTGATGGGGGAATGGGGGCGATGGGGGAATGGGGGCGATGGGGGAATGGGGGCGATGGGGGCGATGGGGGTGATGGGGGTGATGGGGGAATGGGGGCGATGGGGGAATGGGGGTGATGGGGGCGATGGGGGTGATGGGGGTGATGGGGGAATGGGGGTGATGGGGGAATGGGGGTGATGGGGGAATGGGGGCGATGGGGCGATGGGGGAATGGGGGCGATGGGGGTGATGGGGGAATGGGGGTGATGGGGGAATGGGGGCGATGGGGGAATGGGGGCGATGGGGGAATGGGGGTGATGGGGGAATGGGGGTGATGGGGGCGATGGGGGTGATGGGGGTGATGGGGGAATGGGGGTGATGGGGGAATGGGGGTGATGGGGGCGATGGGGGCGATGGGGGTGATGGGTGTGATGGGGGAATGGGGGCGATGGGGGAATGGGGGTGATGGGGGCGATGGGGGTGATGGGGGTGATGGGGGAATGGGGGCGATGGGGGAATGGGGGTGATGGGGGTGATGGGGGAATGGGGGTGATGGGGGAATGGGGGTGATGGGGGAATGGGGGCGATGGGGGTGATGGGGGAATGGGGGTGATGGGGGAATGGGGGCGATGGGGGTGATGGGGGCGATGGGGGCGATGGGGGAATGGGGGTGATGGGGGAATGGGGGTGATGGGGGTGATGGGGGAATGGGGGCGATGGGGGAATGGGGGCGATGGGGGAATGGGGGCGATGGGGGCGATGGGGGTGATGGGGGTGATGGGGGAATGGGGGCGATGGGGGAATGGGGGTGATGGGGGCGATGGGGGTGATGGGGGTGATGGGGGAATGGGGGTGATGGGGGAATGGGGGTGATGGGGGAATGGGGGCGATGGGGCGATGGGGGAATGGGGGCGATGGGGGTGATGGGGGAATGGGGGTGATGGGGGAATGGGGGCGATGGGGGAATGGGGGCGATGGGGGAATGGGGGTGATGGGGGAATGGGGGTGATGGGGGAATGGGGGCGATGGGGCGATGGGGGAATGGGGGCGATGGGGGTGATGGGGGAATGGGGGTGATGGGGGAATGGGGGTGATGGGGGCGATGGGGGTGATGGGGGAATGGGGGTGATGGGGGCGATGGGGGAATGGGGGTGATGGGGGCAATGGGGGTGATGGGGGAATGGGGGTGATGGGGGAATGGGGGTGATGGGGGTGATGGGGGAATGGGGGTGATGGGGGAATGGGGGTGATGGGGGTAATGGGGTTGATGGGGGCGATGGGGGTGATGGGGCGATGGGGGAATGGGGGTAATGGGGATGATGGGGGAATGGGGGTGATGGGGGTGATGGGGGAATGGGGGTAATGGGGGCAATGGGGGTGATGGGGTAATTGGGGTGATGGGGGAATGGGGGTGATGGGGGTAATGGGGGAATGGGGGTGATGGGGGAATGGGGGTGATGGGGGTGATGGGGGAATGGGGGTGATGGGGGCGATGGGGGAATGGGGTGATGGGTGTGATGGGGGAATAGGGGTGATGGGGGTGATGGGGGTAATTGGGGTGATGGGGGTAATGGGGGAATGGGGGTGATGGTGGCGATGGGGGAATGGGGTGATGGGGGTGATGGGGGAATGGGGTGATGGGGGTGATGGGGGTGATGGGGGTGATGGGGGTGATGGGGGAATGGGGTGATGGGGGTGATGGGGGTAATGGGGGTGATGGGGGTGATGGGGGGAATGGGGGTGATGGGGGTGATGGGGGAATGGGGGTGATGGGGGTGATGGGGGAATGGGGGTGATGGGGGTGATGGGGGAATGGGGGTGATGGGGGTAATGGGGGTAATGGGGGTGATGGGGGTGATGGGGGAATGGGGGTGATGGGGGTGATGGGGTAATGGGGGTGATGGGGGTGATGGGGGATGGGGGTGATGGGGTGATGGGGGTAATGGGGGTGATGGGGTGATGGGGGTAATGGGGTTGATGTGGGAATGGGAGTGATGGGGGTAATGGGGGTAATGGGGGTGATGGGGGTGATGGGGGCGATGGGGGTGATGGGGTGATGGGGGTGATGGGGTGATGGGGGTAATGGGGTTGATGTGGGAATGGGGGTGATGGGGGTAATGGGGGTAATGGGGGTGATGGGGGTGATGGGGGCGATGGGGGGCAATGGGGGCAACAGGCAGCCACAGATGCTCCCCATCCCCACCGTCGTTCTCCATCCCCATGGGTGCTCCTTACACCCAGCCCGCCTGGGCCCCCCCCCAGCCCCCCCAGGAGCCCCCCGGCCCCCCCCGGCCGCAGGGGCGCCCCTACCGGTGCCGGTGGCGTTGCTGTAGACCTTGAGCATCTGGGAGGCCATGAAGTTGACCTGGGTGTTGTAGGTGGCCTGGACGCTGCGCTTGATGCGCAGCAGCTCCCGGATCGTGTCCTCGTTGCCGTGGCGCAGCTCAAAGTCCTTCCACGTCTGCCAGAAGGTGCCCGTGATCTGCAGTGGACACGGGATGGACACGGGATACACATGGGATGGACACGGGATGGACACGGGATGGACACGGGATACACATGGGATGGACACGGGATGGACACGGGATGGACACGGGATACACATGGGATGGACACGGGATGGACACGGGATGGACACGGGATACACATGGGATGGACACGGGATGGACATAGGATGCACATGGGATGGACACGGGATGGACACGGGATGGACACGGGATACACATGGGATGGACACGGGATGGACATAGGATGCACATGGGATGGACACGGGATGGACACGGGATGGACACGGGATACACATGGGATGGACACGGGATGGACATAGGATGCACATGGGATGGACACGGGATGGACATGGGATGGACACGGGATGGACATGGGATGGACACAGGATGGACATAGGATGCACATGGGATGGACACGGGATGGACACGGGATGGGCACGGGATGCACATGGGATGGACACGGGATGGACATAGGATGCACATGGGATGGACACGGGATGGACACGGGATGGGCACGGGATGCACATGGGATGGACACGGGATGGACATAGGATGCACATGGGATGGACACGGGATGGACACGGGATGGACACGGGATGGGCACGGGATGGGCACAGGATGCACATGGGATGGACACGGGATGGACATAGGATGCACATGGGATGGACACGGGATGGACACGGGATGGACACGGGATGGACACAGGATGCACATGGGATGGACACGGGATGGACATGGGATACACATGGGATGCACACGGGATGGACATGGGACGGACATGGGATAGATATGGGACGGACATGGGATAGATATGGGATAGACATGGGATAGACATAGGATGCACATGGTACGCACATGGGATACACATGGGACAGACATGGGATAGGCATGGGATAGACATTGGATGCACATGGGATAGACATGTGACGCACATAGAACATATATGTGATGCACATGGGACACACATGTGACATACATGGGACATACATGTGACACACATAGGACATGTATGGGACACACATGGGACACACATGGTTCACACGGGACATACATGTGGCACACATGGGACATACATGTGACACACATGTAACACACATGTGACACACACGGTTCACACGAGACATACATGTGGCACACATGTGACACACATGACATACATGTAACACACATGTGACACACATGTAACACACATGTGACACACGTGACATACATGTAACACACATGGGA